>NC_142442.1:65235000-65860000 GCF_059453495.1 Arachis ipaensis | reverse complement strand
CTTCTGTATTGCTTGGGAGAGTGCTAGGAGGAGTTTCAGTAATCTTCTTACTCAGCTAACCCACCTGTGCCTCCAAATTTCTAATGGAGGACCTTGTTTCATTCATGAAGCTTAGTATGGTCTTAGATAGATCAGAGACTATGGTTGCCAGGCCAGAATGGCTCTGTTCAAAATTCTCTGTTTGTTACTGAGAAGATGATGGAAAAGGCTTGCTATTGCTAAACCTATTTCTTCCACCATTATTGTTGAAGCCTTGTTGAGGCTTCTGTTGGTCCTTCCATGAGAGATTAGGATGATTTCTCCATGAAGGATTATAGGTGTTTCCATATGGTTCTCCCATGTAATTCACCTCTGCCATTGCAGGATTCTCAAGATCATAAGCTTCTTCTTCAGAAGATGCTTCTCAAGTACTGTTGGATGCAGTTTGCAATCCATTCAGACTCTGAGAAATCATATTGACTTGCTGAGTCAATATTTTGTTCTGAGCCAATATGGCATTCAGAGTATCAATTTCAAGAACTCCCTTCTTCTGAGGTGTCCCATTGTTCACAGGATTCCTCTCTGAGGTGTACATGAACTGGTTATTTGCAGCTATTTCAATGAGTTCCTGAGCTTCTGCAGGGGTTTTCAGATGAAGAGATCCTCCTGCAGAATGGTCTAATGACATTTTTGACAACTCAGACAGACCATCATAGAATATACATATGATGCTCCATTCTGGAAGCATGTCTGTAGGACACCTTCTGATCAATTGCTTGTATCTTTCCCAAGCTTCATAGAGGGATTCACCTTCCTTCTGTCTGAAGGTTTGGATTTTCACTCTAAGCTTGCTCATCTTTTGAGGTGGAAAGAATTTGGCCAGGAAAGCACTGACCAGCTTTTCCCAAGAGTTTAGGCTTTTCTTAGGTTATGAATCCAACCATGTTCTAGCTCTGTCTCTCACAGCAAAAGGGAAAAGCATAAGCTTGTAGACCTCAGGATCAACTCCACTGGTTTTGACAATGTCACAGATTTGCAAGAATTCAGATATGAACTGATGGGGATCTTCCAATGGAAGTCCATAAAACTTGCAATTCTGTTGCATTAAAGAAACTAATTGAGGCTTAAGCTCAAAGTTGTTTGCTCCAATGGCATGAATTGAGATTCTTCTTCCATAGAAATTGGAAGTTGGCGTAGTGAAATCACCAAGCACCTTCCTTGCATTGTTGTTGTTGGGTTCGGCCATAGTTGTTTTCTCTGTTTCGAAAATTTCAGTTAGGTCCTCTTTAGAGTATTGTGCTTTAGCTTCTCTTAGTTTCCTCTTAAGAGTCCTTTCAGGTTCAGGATCAGCTTCAACAAGAATGCCATTGTCCTTGTTCCTGCTCATATGAAAGAGAAGAAAACAAGAAAGTATAAAATCCTCTATGTCACAGTATAGAGATTCCTTTATGTGAGTAGAAGAAGAGGAGAATAGAAGAAGGAGAAGAGAAAAATTCGAAAATTAATTAAAATAAAATAAAAATATTTTTGTTTTTTATTTATTTTAAATATTAATTAGAATTCAAAAATTAAAAAGAAAAATAAAATTAAATTAAAATTTAAAACAATTAGTTAATTAAAAAGAATTTTGAAAAAGGGGGAAGGAGTTTTCGAAAATTAGAGAAAGAAAAGTAGTTAGGTGGTTTTGAAAAAAGATATGATTGAAATAGAAAAGTTTTAAAATCAAACAAAAAGTCAAGTAGTTAATTGAAAAAGAATTGAAAATCAATTTTGAAAAGATAAGAAGTTAGAAAGGATTTTGAAATTGATTTTGAAAAAGATATGATTGAAAATTTATTTTGAAAAAGATTGAAAGGGAAATTAAAAAGATTTGATTTTGAAATTGATTTTTAAAAAGTTATGATTGAAATTAAAAAGATTTGAATTGGAAATTAGAAAGATTTGATTTTTGAAATTAAAGTTGATTACTTGACTAAAAAGAGACTAAAAGATATGATTTTAGAATTTATAGATTGATCCTTTCTTAATAGGCAAGTAACAACTTGAAAATTTTTGAATCTAAATATTAATTGCTAGCATTAATTTCGAAAATTATGAAATAAAAATAAGAAAAAGATTTTGAAAATCGATTATAAAGTTTTTGAAAATATGAGGGAAAAAATGAAAAAGATTTGATTTTTGAAAATGATTTGAAAAGATAGAATTTTTAAATTGAAAATTGACTTGACTATCAAGAAACAATTAAATTTTAAAATTTTATGACTAAATCAATTCAAATTTTCGAAATTTATGAGTAAAATAAAGGAAAGATATTTTTTTATTTTTAAATTTTAATGATGAGAGAGAAAAATACTAAATTGAAACAAAACATAAAAATTATGAATCAAAGCAAGAAGAATATGCAAGAACACTTTGAATGTCAAGATGAAGACCAAGAACACTTTGAAGATCATGATGAACATCAAGAACATATTTTTGAAAATTTTTAAGAAAATAAAGACATGCAAGACACCAAGCTTAAAAATTTTTAAACTATAGACACTAATAATTCAAGAATGCATATGAAAAACAAGAAAAGACACCAAACAAGAAAATGCAAAGATCAAACAAGAAAAATCAACAAGAACAATTTGAAGATCAATGAAGAACATATGATAAATTTTCGAAAATTAAAGAAAATTATAAAAGTATGCAATTGACACCAAACTTAAAATTTGACACTAGACTCAAACAAAAAAATAAAATTTTGGTTTTTATGATTTTATTAATTTTTTATTTTTTTGAAAATTAAAAAGCTTAAAAATAAAATAAAATTACCTAATCTGAGCAACAAGATGAACCGTCAGTTGTCCAAACTCGAACAATCCCCGGCAACGGCGCCAAAAACTTGGTGCACAAAATTGTGATCATCAATGGCGCCAACAACTTGGTACGCACAATTGTAATCTCAACTCTTTGTCACAACTCTGTACAACTAACCAGCAAGTGCACTGGGTCGTCCAAGTAATAAACCTTACATGAGTAAGGGTCGATCCCACGGAGATTGTCGGCTTGAAGCAAGCTATGGTCATCTTGTAAATCTCAGTCAGGCAGATTCAAATGGTTATGGAGTTTAAGATAATTAAAAGATGAATAAAATATAAAATAAGATAGAGATACTTATGTAATTCATTGGTGAGAATTTCAGATAAGCGTATGAAGATGCTTTGTTCCTCCTGAACTTCTGCTTTCCTATTGTCTTCATCCAATCATTCATACTCCCTTCCATGGCAAGCTTTATGTTAGGTTTCACCGTTGTCAATGGCTACCTCCCGTCCTCTCAGTGAAAATGGTCCAAATGCGCTATCACCGCACGGCAAATCATCTGCCGGTTCTCAATCATGTTGGAATAGGATCCATTGATCCTTTTGCGTCTGTCACTACGCCCAACACTCGCAAGTTTGAAGCTCGTCACAGTCATCCCTTCCCAGATCCTACTCGGAATACCACAGACAAGGTTTAGACTTTTCAGATTTTAGGAATGCTGCCAATTGATTCTAGCCTCTACCACGAAGACTCTGATCTCATGGAATGGAAGGCTCGGTTGTCAGGCGAGGCAACCATACATCATGAACCAGGAGGCTAAGAGATACGCACTCAAGCTATTGCAAGTAGAACGGAAGTGGTTTTCAGGCACACGTTCATAGGTGAGAATGATGATGAGTGTCACGGATCATCACATTCGTCAGGTTGAAGAACGAGTGGATATCTTAGAACAGAATTAGGCTTGAGTTGAATAGAAAAATAATAGTACTTTGCATTAATTCATGAGGAACAGCAGAGCTTCACACCTTAATCTATGGTGTGTAGAAACTCCACCGTTGAAAATACAAAAGTAATGAAGGTGATCATTAGCTTCGGCCCCAGAGAGGGAACCAGAAGAACCAAGATGAAAATACAATAGTAAAAGGTCCTATTTATAGAGAACTAGTAGCCTAGGGTTACAGAAATAAGTAATTAATGCAAAAATCTTCTTCTGGGTCCACTTAGTGTGTGCTTGGGCTGAGCATTGAAGCTTTCATGTGTAGATACTTTTCTTGGAGTTAAACGCCAGCTTTTGTGCTAGTTTGGGCGTTTAAATCCAGCTTTCATGCCAGTTCTAGCATTTTGACGCCAGAATATTTATGCTGACTTGGAACGCCGGTTTGGGCCATTAAATCTCGGGCAAAGTATGGACTATTATATATTTCTGGAAAGCCCAGGATGTCTACTTTCCAACGCAATTCAGAATGCACCAATTGAGCTTCTGTAGCTCCCGAAAATCCACTTAGAGTGCAGGGAGGTCAGAATCCAACAGCATCTGCAGTCCTTTTTCAGCCTCTGAATCAGATTTTTGCTCAGGTCCCTCAATTTCAGCCAGAAAATACCTGAAATCACAAAAAAACACACAAACTCATAGTAAAGTCCAAAAATGTGATTTTTATTTAAAAACCAATAAAAATATAAGAAAAACTAACTAAAACATACTAAAAACATACTAAAAACAATGCCAAAAAGCGTATAAATTATCCGCTCATCACGCGTTAATCCCATTTCACCCTAGTCACGCGATCGCGTGCACACGCGTTCGCGTGGATTCAAAATCACGAACCCCCTTTTCACACGAAACCCTACCCATCGCACCCCATAACCCCCCTTCTTCTTCTTCTCTTCTCTACAACTCCCCCCTCCTCTACATCCACCACCACCGCACCCAACCACCCAGCTCCGACCACCGCGACCGCCACACCACCCCCGACCACCCAAACCCGCCGCGACACCCACCCCCCTCTTTTCTTTCTTCCCTTCTTCTTTTTTCTCCCCTCCGCCACTGCCCCCCACCGCGGCCAACCTCAGACCGCCGCCTCCCACCACCGACCACCACCACAGCATCACCAACCTTGCCCCCTTCTTCCTTACTTCCCCCCTCGCCCAACCCTAACCCAACACCTCGGCCCTGCTTCACCACCGCGCCGCCGTGCTCCCTCCCAGTGCCGCTGCGTCACCACCACTATCTCTCTGCCCTCATCTCTGTTCCATATATTTGTACTTCTACACACTAGGTTCCGCCATACTGCGATTCCTCTTTTCGATTCCTTAGTTTGTTTTTCAATTTTCGTTCAGAATAGGATAGTTAGAGATGCATGTTTGTAGTGGATTTTAGGTGGTTAGGTAGCTAGGATGTGGTTAGTGGATTTAGGCCTGATAATTGCGCCGTTCTTGCTACTTATTTTATCTATTTCGCAATTCTGATTTTACTGTGATGTTCATATTGTTCATACATTGTTCTTCCATGTTTCTTGCTGCTGTTACACTGCTCTTTCATGTTCATGTTATTTGTGTCTATTTGCAGCTCTATTTAAATTTATATGAACTGATTTTTTCTGCTGTTTATTACCCGGGAACATCCAATTTTAGCTGGAATGCTGCCTAATTTTTTGCAAATTATTTTCATGTATTGAGTTTGGAAACTTCATATTTTGCCTTACTTGGCTAAAACCAAACCAACTCATGACTACTCGGGCTAGCATTCTTATTCCTTTTGGATCCCCTAGTTAATAACTTGCACTATTGATGATTTCATGTTAGTTTTGCAACTTTTCTATCCTTCTGAATTATCATTAATAACCTGATATTTTTGCTTGAATATGAGTTGATTATTCTTTAAATTTGTGAATTTATTGTTACCTAGGAAACATTTATCATGCCACTCACTTTAATTTTCTTTCTCTTAACTCACTGATTTCCACTTTCTAACCTCTTTTTCAATCCTAACTGATCTAACTTTCAAACTTCTCTTTTTGATTTTTAACTAACTACTTTAACTTTCTAACTCAAGGCATGATTATTGTTTTTCCTAATTAACATGAATTATACTTATATTATATTTTGAATTGTGATTTTTCATCTCAGATTTTTAACTCAAATACAGTCCATTATGCACATATGCTTAACTCATTTCATAATTCTACTGCTCTTTTGCCACTATGTGCTTATATTGCTATTATTCTATTTGCCTACTTGTTTTCCTGCTTTGTTCTTCAATTATATCCTGGAATTTTTGCTTTTCAGGATGTCTGACCCTCAGCGCAAAGGAAAAGGCAAAGCAACCACTGGCAAAAGGAAAAGAGGCGAATCCTCTATGTCCATCCTCGACATTATGCATGACGACTCCTGGCGGGAAAAGTACTTTATCCCGCAGGAGAAGGCTGACCAGCTCCTCACTGCCAATGATCTAGTTAAATTTGCAAACAGATACTGTGAGCTAAAGTATCCAGTGTTTGCCACTTCCAGAAACCTGTACCTGGAGAGAACTCTAAAAATTCCAGAAGAACTACAGCAGTACACCACCGAACAGATAAAACAGAGAGGCTAGTTCTTCTTGGAGAGAAACTTGACAGAGGTCAATGCTTCCTAGGTCAGAGAGTTTTACTGCAACTATTTCAAGACTTTCCTGGATGCAGTGCATCTTAGAGGGAAATAGATTTTGGTCACTGAGGAAGCTATTGAGGACATCCTCCACCTTCAGCCTAAATCCGATCAGCCTGATGGTTATCAAAAGGCTGAAGAGGATATGCGCTTTATGAGATTTGACTAGGATGCTGTCAAGCAGAGAATAGCCCTTGATCCTACTGTCCCATGGGTCATGGTAAAGAACACAGTGATGCCTAAGGGAATCAAGCTGATTTATCTGAATGATGAGGCTCGGCTCTGGCACCAGATTCTGAGCAACTATGTGATGCCGAGCACTCATGAGATAGAGCTGCCCGCTGCTATGATCACCCTCATCTGGTGTGTGATGGAGGATAAGGACCTGTATCTTCCACGTTTCATCTGGTACTATATGGCCAGGGTCCATGTTAGAGGCACTCTCCCTTTCCGTTATCTGGTCACCCAGCTAGGCCGTCGAGCTGACGTGCCTTGGGAGCTTGCTGATGAGAAGCCACCTGCTGCGAACTGCAAGAAGATTATCCCTGAGCAGTTTGCAAAGTATACTGTTTTGATTTTGCTATTCTTCCTTTATTTGGTCCATAGATTCTTGCAACTTGGTGACAGATGCTTCAAGCTGTTCCCAATATTCAAATTGAGGGACTTCCGGGAGGAATTCTTGTGCCTTCCTCTTGATGGGGTCATCCTGCATTTGTTGTTTTTCCATTGTGGTTTTAGTGATTGGTTGCTCCACTGAGGTGTACTCCGTTATTCCCATCCTTACTCCAGCATCTTTAGAGAGCATAGAGATTAGGCTTGGATAAGCCAACCTGGCATCTTTGGAGTTCTTGTTTGCAAGTATGTAAAATTCAGATGGAATCAGTTGATGAACTTCCACTTCTTTTCCCAACATAATACAATGGATCATCACTGCTCTTTTAACATTGACTTCAGAACGGTTGCTAGTGGGCAATATAAAATGCCCAATGAAGTCCAGCCATCCTCTGGTGACTGGTTTGAGATCTTCTCTCTTGAGTTGATTTGGGACACCCTTGCTGCTGGTGGTCCGCCTGGCTCCAGCGATGCATATATCCTTTAGAATCTTATCCAGGCCCTTGTTTGTTCTTATCATTCTCCTATTGAAGGAGTTTGGGTCATCTTTCAACTGAGGTAGCTTAAAGATCTCCCTGATTTTGTCAGGGTGGATGTGAACAATCTTTCCTCTGACCATAGTCCGATAGTCATAGAGGGCAGTTCCAGATATTCTCTGCCTGTCTATTTGCCACAGATTAGCATAGAATTCCTGAACCATATTCCTTCCCACTTTCGTTTCAGGATTAGCTAGGACTTCCCAGTTCCTATTTCGAATCTGCTCTTAGATCTCCGGATATTCATCTTCTTTCAGATCGAACTTGACTTCTGGGATCACTGATCTTAGACCCATTATTTTGTAATAATGGTCTGAATGTTCTTTGGTTAAGAACCTCTCTTGATTCCAAAGTGGTTTTGGAATACTCTCCTTCTTGCCTCTTGGAGTGGGTTATTTTCCTTTAGGAGCCATGATCTTAGTGGGTATGGTTTAGTGATCACGAATAAACACACCAAACTTAGAGGTTTGCTTGTCCTCAAGCAAAAGAAAGGAGATGGGTAGAAGGAGAGCTTGTGTCGAATGGTGGATGAGAGGAGGGAGGCCGAATGTGGTTTTAAAAGGGAGGGGGTGGGATTTTCGAAAATATTAAAAAGATAAGATAGAAGATATGATTTTAGAAAAAAAATATGATATGAAAAGATGTGAATTAAGATTGAAAAGATAAGAAAGATATTTGAAAAAGATAAATTTGGATTTTGAAAAAGATAATGTGGAGATTTGAAAAAGATATTGATGAGTTGAAAAGATTTTAGAAGGAAAAGAGATAGATTTATTTTGGAAAATTTGAAAAAGAGTTGGATTGGATTGAAAAAGAATTTGTGTTTATGGATTAAGATACATTTGATATTTTTAAAGTAGGGTTTTTAGAAATTAGGGTTCTTAGAAATCAGGGTTTGTAACATGTTTATGCAAGAAATCATGAATTGAAACATGAAAATTAAAATTAAAATGAAAAATATGAAAAAAAATGAATTTACCTCCTCCCCACCATCCTGGCGTTAAACGCCCAAATGCTGCATGTTTTGGGCATTTAACGCCCAATTGCTGCTTCTCCTGGGCATTCAACGCCCAGCTGTTGCTTCTTTCTGGCGTTGAACGCCAGGAACTCCTTTGTCACTGGGCATTTTTCTGAACGCCCAGAACGCTGTAAATCTGGCGTTAAACGCCCAGAAGGAGCTTCTTTCTGGCGTTTAACGCCCAGATAGCTATCCTTACTGGCGTTCAACGCCCAGTGGATGCTTCTTTTGGGCGTTGAACGCCCAATTGTGCCTCTTACTGGCGTTTTCTTGCCAGTGAGCTTTTCTCTCTGTTTTGTGCACTGAATCCTTCTTTAACCATGTGAACTTATGCAATGGACTCTTTACCTTATTAACAATGAACTTTATATAAACAAATAAAATCAAGAATAGGGCAGAATGCCAGAGAAAGTGATGCCAATGGCTGGGTTGCCTCCCAGCAAGCGCTTCTTTATTGTCTTTAGCTGGACCTTGCTGAGCTTTTTAATCTAGCCTCAACCTTGAGCACTCTTGCTCAACATTACCTTCAAGATAGTACTTGATTCTCTGTCCATTAACAATGAACTTCCTATCAGAGTCAATGTCTTGAAGCTCCACATAACCGTATGGTGATACACTTGTAATCACATATGGTCCCCTCCACCGGGATTTCAGTTTTTCGGAAAATAGCCTGAGCGTAGAGTTAAACAACAGAATCTTTTGTCCTGGTTCAAAGATTCTAGATGACAGCTTTATGTCATGCCATCTTTTTTATTTCTCTTTATAAAGCTTGGCATTTTCGAAAGCAGTGAATCTGACTTCCTCTAGCTCATTCAGCTGGAGCAATCTTTTTTCTCCAGCTAACTTGGCATCAAAGTTTAGGAATCTGGTTGCCCAGTAGGCCTTATGTTCCAGTTCCAGGGGCAGGTGACAAGCCTTACCATACACAAGTTGGTACGGAGAGGTCTCTATAGGAGTCTTGAATGCTGTTCTGTAAGCCCACAGAGCATCATCCAAACTTCGTGCCCAATCCTTTCTACGGGTACTTACTGTCCGTTCAAGGATTCTTTTTAGTTCTCTGTTAGAGACTTCAGCTTGCCCATTTGTCTGTGGATGATATGGGGTCGCCACCTTGTGGCGAATCCCATATTGGACCATGGCAGAGTAAAGCTGTTTGTTGCAGAAGTGAGTGCCCCCATCACTGATTAGTACTCTAGGGACACCAAACCTGCTGAAGATATGTTTCTGGAGGAACTTCAGCACTGTTTTAGTATCATTGGTGGGTGTGGCAACGGCCTCCACCCATTTTGATACATAATCAACTGCCACCAGAATATAAGTGTTTGAGTATGATGGTGGGAAAGGTCCCATGAAGTCAATTCCCCATACGTCAAACAACTCAATCTCCAAGATTCCTTGCTGAGGCATGGCGTAACCATGAGGTAGATTGCCAGCTCTTTGGCAACTGTCACAGTTACGTACAAACTCTCGGGAATCTCTATAGAGTGTAGGCCAGTAGAAGCCACATTGGAGGACCTTGGTGGCTGTTCGCTCACCTCCAAAATGGCCTCTATATTATGACCCATGGCAATGCCATAAGATGCTCTGTGCTTCTTCTCTAGGCACACACCTACGGATTATTCCGTCTGCACATCTCTTAAAGAGATAGGGTTCATCCCACAAGTAGTACTTTGCATCAGAAATTAATTTTTTCTTTTGTTGCCTGCTGTACGCCTTGGGTATGAACCTTGCAGCTTTATAGTTTGCAATGTCTGCAAACCATGGTGTTTTCTGAATATCCGGAAAGGTTTCAGAGATCTCAATAGAGGGAGAGGGCGCCCCCTTCTACTGGCTCTATTCGGGACAGATGATCAGCCACTTGGTTTTCTGTCCCTTTTCTGTCTCTTATTTCTATATCAAACTCTTGCAGAAGCAATACCCATCTTATAAGCCTGGGTTTTGAATCCTGCTTTGTAAGTAGATATTTAAGAGCAGCATGGTCAGTGTACACAATCACTTTTGATCCTACTAAGTATGATCTAAACTTGTCAATGGCATAGATCACTGCAAGCAATTCCTTTTCTGTGGTTGTGTAATTTTTCTGGGCATCATTTAAAACACGGCTAGCATAATAAATGACATGCAGAAGTTTGTCATGCCTCTGCCCCAGTACTGCGCCAATGGCGTGATCACTGGCATCACACATTAATTCGAATGGTAATGTCCAGTCTGGTGCAGAGATAACTGGTGCTGTGACCAGCTTAGCTTTCAGAGTTTCAAACGCCTGCAGGCACTCTGTGTCAAAACAAAAATGGCGTGTCAGCAGCTAGCAGGTTGCTTAGAGGTTTTGCAATTTTGGAAAAATCCTTTATAAACCTCCTATAGAATCTTGCATGTCCCAGAAAGCTTCTGATTGCCTTAACATTGGCAGGTGGTGGTAATTTTTCAATTACCTCTATTTTAGCTTGATCCACCTCTATTCTCTTGTTTGAAATTTTATGCCCAAGGACAATCCTTTCAGTCACCATAAAGTGACATTTTTCCCAGTTTAAAACCAGGTTGGTCTCTTGGCATCTTTTCAGAACCAGTGTTAGGTGATCAAGACAGGAGCTGAATGAGTCTCCATATACTGAGAAGTCATCCATGAAGACTTCCAGAAATTTTTCCACCATATCAGATGGACATGTGAATGCTGTTTTCTCTTGATCCTGGGGATCTACTGCAATTTGGTTGTAGCCTGAATAGCCATCCAAAAAGCAGTAATAATCATGACCTGCTAGTCTTTCTAGCATCTGCTCTATGAATGGTAAAGGAAAATGATCCTTTCTGGTGGCTGTATTGAGCCTTCTGTAGTCAATACACATGCGCCACCCTGTAACTGTTCTTGTAGGAACCAGTTTATTTTTTTCATTATGAACCACTGTCATGCCTCTCTTTTTGGGGACAACTTGGACAGGACTCACCCAGGGGCTATCAGAAATAGGATAAATAATCCCAGCCTCCAATAATTTGGTGACCTCTTTCTGCACCACTTCCTTCATGGCTGGATTTAGCCACCTTTGTGGTTGAACCACTGGCTTAGCATTATCCTCCAATAAGATCTTGTGCATGAATCTAGCTGGACTTATGCCCTTAAGGTCACCTATGGACCACCCAAGAGCTGTCTTGTGTATCCTTAGCACTTGAATTAGTGCTTCCTCTTCCTGTGGATTTAAAGCAGAGCTTATGATCACTGGAAAAGTGTCACCTTCTCCCAGAAATATATATTTCAAGGATGGTGATAATGGTTTGAGCTCGAGTTTAGGAGGTTTTTCCTCTTCCTGAGGAAATTTCAGAGGCTCTTTCAATTCCTCTGAATCCTCTAGATCAGGCGGAAATTACTTCACACTATGTAATTCCGCACAACTAACCAGCAAGTGCACTGGGTCGTCCAATACGTGAGTAAGGGTCGAATCCCACGGAGATTGTTGGCTTGAAGCAATCTATGGTTATCTTGTAACTCTTAGTCAGGAAAACAATTCACTTATCAAATTGAATTACGAAAAATAAGAGAGTATGAAATAAATACTTATTATGCAGTAATGGAGAATATGTTGGGGTTTTGGAGATGCTTTGTCTTCTGAATTTCAGCTTTTCTCTTGTATTCCTCTTCCCTCATGCATGCAAAAGTGCAAAGTTCCTTCCATGGCAAGCTCTATGTAAGGTGTCACCATTGTCAATGGCTACTTCCCATCTCCTCAGTGAAAATGATCCAAATGCTCTGTCACAGCACGGCTAATCATCTAGAGGTTCTCGATCATACTGGAATAGGATTTACTATCCTTTTGCATCTGTCACTATGCCCAGCACTAGCGAGTTTGAAGCCCGTCACAGTCATCCAATCCCAGAATCCTACTCGAAATACCACAGACAAGGTTTAGACTTTCCGGATTCTCCTGAATGACGCCATCAATTCTAGCTTATACCACGAAGATTCTGATAGGAACACGCATGTTTGAATGGAAAATAGAAGTACTTCCATTAATTCATCGAGACGCTGCAGAGCTCCTCACCCCCAACAATGGGGTTTAGAGACTCATGCTGCCAAAAAGTACAAATTTCAGATCTAAAATGTCATGAGGTACAAAATAAATCTCTAAAAGTTGTTTAAATACTAAACTAGTAACCTAGGTTTACAGAAAATGAGTAAACTATGATAGATAGTGCAGAAATCCACTTATGGGGCCCACTTGGTGTGTGCTGGGGCTGAGACTAAAGCTTCTCACGTGCCTAGGCTGTTTTGGGCATTCAACACCAGGTTGTAACCTGTTTCTGGCGTTGAACTCCAACTTGTAACCTGTTTCTGGCGCTGGACGCCAGACTACAACATGGAACTGGCGTTGAACGCCAGTTTACATCATTTATCCTTGAGCAAAGTATAAATTATTATATATTCCTAGAAAGCCCTGGATGTCTACTTTCCAACGCAATTGGAAGCGTGTCAATTGGACTTCTGTAGCTCCAGAAATTCCATTCTGAGTGCAGAGAGGTCAGGATCCAACAGCATCAGCAGTCCTTTTTCAGCCTGAATCAGATTTTTGCTCAGCTCCCTCAATTTCAGCCAGAAAATACCTGAAATTACAGAAAAACACACAAACTCATAGTAAAGTCTAGAAATATGAATTTTGCCTAGAAACTAATGAAAATAAACTAAAAACTAACTAAAACATAATAAAAACTATATGAAATTAACCCCAAAAAGCGTATAAAATATCCGCTCATCAATAGTGCATGCGATGCAAGCATTCGTCACTGCCTGGGCATCTTGTGTACTCGGGTACTACATACGTACGCGAACATGCAAATTTTTACCCTTACATACGCAAACATTTAACACGCGATGCGAGCATTCCATTCGGGTTGGGACACTCGCGTACGTGAGCAGGGGGTTGTGTATGCAACCATGCAATTTTTCATGCATGCATATGCGAGACTCCTGTTATGCTGAAAAATAATTTTTCTTCATTTTCAAGGGTTCTCTCACTTTCTAAACTTCTTTTATTTGCTATTAAAGAGTGATGACAAGTCATCTTAGCCTGTTTTAGCTAATCTTTTTCTTTAGTTTTCATTAGAATTATTCACTTTCTTGAGCTACAAGCAAGCTAATTGAGTAGATTTTCATGTTTCCCTTGATTGAACCAACCATATGTGAATTCATGCCATTTCATGAGGTTTTGTGCTATATTTGTGCATATTATGAAAGAATGAATATCTCATGATTTTGAGCATAGCTTTGATTAGTTTGGTTGATTAATGATAGGTGAAGAAAGCTTGGAGAAAGGTTGAAGCAAAGAGGAATGGCAAGAAGTGAAGAATGGAAGTTGAAATTGAACTTGGAGGCTTGAAGTTAGCCCCAACGTTAGCCCCCTAACTTGGAGGCTAACGTTGGGCATGAAAATCACTCCCTGGGCTCCCCACGTTTGAGCCAACGTTAGCCCCCTAACTTGGAGGCTAACGTTGGCACATGACATTGCAAGGAAGTGGCCAACGTTAGCTCCAACGTTAGCCCCCTAACTTGGAGGCTAACGTTGGAACTTGAGAGTTTCTCCCCTGGGCACCAACGTTTGCGCCAACGTTAGCCCCCTAACTTGGAGGCTAACGTTGGCACTTAAATTACAAAGGAGGAAGGCCAACGTTTGCGCCAACGTTAGCCCCCTAACTTGGAGGCTAACGTTGGCGCCACTAGCACTAAGCATTGCCAACGTTAGGGTCAAAGTTAGACCCCTAACGTTGGCACCAACGTCCAAACCAGAAGGATGTGGGTTGCTGCTATGAAAAGTTGGGGTCAAAGTTAGACCCCTAACTTTGGCCCTAACGTTGAAACCAACTTTGGCTAACTTCAAAACCGGTTCAATTGGTTCACTTCGGTTCTTCTTCAAACTTCAAGAGCAATCAACCAAGGCCTCTTACAACCCAATTCCACCAAGAACAAAGGCCCAACTCAAGGCTTGAAGATCATTTTGGAAAGTGTATAAATAGGATAGAATTCAAGTTAGTGGGAGAGCTTTCCTTTTAGAATTTTCATAATAGTTTTCGGAGAGCTTTTGAACTTGAGTGAACTTTAATTTCTTGCTTTCATTGCTTTCAATTTCATTTTACTTTTGTCTTGGATCTTGAATTGGAGAATTGAAGAAATTCTGTTTCAATCTCAATCTTGGATCTCTCTGCTTTCTTTACTGTTAATTGAATTTCATTTCCGGTTCATTGTTCATCATCTCTTTTCCTTGCAATTTACAATTTCCTTGCTATTGTTCTTGTTGGATCTAGGAAGGCATTGAGATCTAGACTTGGTTTTCTAGTCTCTGGGTCCTGAGATCTGAATTTCTCATTTCAATTCTCTGTTTATTGCTTTTTCTGTTAATTTACTTTATTGCTTCAAGATCCGGTTCAATCCCAATTCCCTTGCCCTCTTCTGTTTGATGCAATTTAGTTTTTCCTTGTTTAATTTCTGCAAATCCACATCCCAATCCCCTTTACATTTCAAGCAATTTACATTCCTTGCACTTTAAGATTTTGCAATTTACATTTCTTGCACTTTAAGTTTCTGCCATTTAATTTCTTGTTCTTTAAGTTTCAGCAATTTAATTCCCTGCATTCTTTACTTTCATGCAATTTACATTCTGCAAGTCACAAATCACCCAACCAACACTCGATTCGCTTGACTAAATTAACCACTAAACTAAAATTGCTCAATCCTTCAATCCCTGTGGGATCGACCTCACTCCCGTGAGTTTTTATTACTTGATGCGACCCGGTGCACTTGCCGGTTAGATTTGTGGTGTTTTGGAAGAGATTCTTTTCTCACCAAAATATCCCATCAAGTTTTTGGCGCCGTTGCCGGGGATTGATTAGATTGACAATGATTAAGTGAGGTGGTAATCTAGATCAAGCACTTTTTCTTTAATTTTGATTAACCCACTAACTGTTTGAATTTTTGCTTAAGCTAACTGGAACTTCATTCTAGCAATAGATTGAAGTGCCACTGATTCTGTGCGTTTCTTATGTTCTGCTTGTATGTCAGGTACAGGGAGATCCATTCCTGTTTTATCTGAAACTGACCAGAGAACTCTCCGAAGGCTAAGAAGAGAAGCAAGAGAAAAAAATGTTGCTGGAGAGGAAGAATCAGATGAAGAATATCATGAATTGGAGGAACACTCAACAGATCCAACAAATCCACCAGTGAGAATGGCCAACAACAATGGTCAACCCCAGAGGAGAGTCTTGGCTTCATATACACTTGCTAATCCAAGGCATTGTGGGAGTAGCATCCTTAACCCAAATGTCGATGCAAATAACTTTGAATTGAAGCCCCAACTCATCACCTTGGTGCAGAACAACTGTTCCTATGGAGGAGGCCCCTTGGAAGATCCAAACCAGCATTTATCCACCTTCCTGAGGATATGTAACACAGTGAAGACCAATGGTGTGCATCCTGACAATTATAAATTGCTGCTATTTCCTTTTTCCCTCAAAGACAAAGCCACTCAATGGTTGGAGTCATTTCCAAGAGATAGCATCAACAACTGGGATGATCTAGTAACCAAGTTTCTTGCCAAGTTTTACCCACCTCAAAGAGTTATTAGATTGAAGACTGAAGTTCAAACATTTACTCAGATGGATGGAGAGTCATTGTATGAAGCATGGGAGAGATACAAAGCTTTACTCAGGAAGTGTCCACCAGAGATGTTTAATGAATGGGATAAACTCCAAAATTTCTATGAAGGACTGACAATGAAAGCTCAAGAAGCACTTGACTATTCAGCAGGAGGCTCAATGCAACTCATGAAGACAGCTGAAGAAGCTCAGAACCTCATTGACATGGTGGCTAACAACCAATATTTCTTTGGCCATCAGAGACAACACCAACCATCACTAAGGAAAGGAGTGTTAGAAATGGAAGGGGTTGACACCCTCCTAGCTCAAAACAAGATAATGCAGCAGCAGATTCAAGAACAATTTGAGCAGATGGCTAAAAAGATTGATAGTTTACAAGTTGCAGCAGTGAATACAAGCCAACCATCAACCACATGGGGACAAAATGAAGAAAACCAAGAAAATCAGCAGCAGGAACAACCTCAATATGTGCACAACCAAGGCTCATGCCAAAATGAGGTTTATGGTGACACCTACAATCCATCCTGGAAGAACCATCCAAATCTCAGATGGGGAGATAACCATACCCACAGCCAGCAACCGTGGCAGAAAAACTCAAACCAAAACAACTCAAGAAACACAACTTACTCAAACCACGACCAGCAAAACGCTAATAATAATCAATATAAGAAACCACAGAATACATATCAACCACCCCACCACAATCCACAAACTCATCAAAATAGCATTTCCGCACCAACATCTAACCCCCAAAACTACCACACTACCCCTACAAATAACTTCCAGCAACCACATTCCACCCCCATCATACCACCAATAGACCATCATGAAAGTAGAATTTCAAGTCTTGAGGCAGCCATACAAGCAATTGCTCAGTCCACTCAGAGCTTGGTCAAAATGCAAGAGAGAAATGAAGCTACCATGAAGAACCTTGAACGACAAGTGGGACAATTGGCCAAACAAGCTGAACGGCCAACCAATGTTCTCCCAAGTGATACAATCTCCAATCCAAAGGACAAAGGAAAAGCTACAAAGTGGGAGGAGTGCAAAGCAATCATAGGGGGAAGTGAAAAGACTAGGAAGAAGGAAGCCAACAATCAAGAAGAACACAACAGAGAAGTTCCACAAGAAGAGACAGAAGAGAGAAGTGAAGAGGAGAGAAAGACCAAGAATGCAAAAAGCTCAAAGAAAGATGATCCTGGGAGTTTTTACATACCTTGCACCATAGGAAACATAACAATTGAGAAGTCATTTTGTGACCTCGGTGCAGGTATAAACTTGATGCCTTTGTCTCTAATGAGGAAACTTCAAATTTCTGAGCTGAAGTCCACACGAATAGTTCTCCAAATGGCTGACAAATCCATTAAGCAAGCATTGGGAGTTGTGGAGAATGTATTGGTAAAAGTGGGAAAATTCTTTCTCCCAGTTGATTTTGTCATCCTAGATATGGAGGAGGATCCTAACACCCCCATCATCCTAGGGAGGCCTTTTCTTGCTACGGGCAGAGCACTGATAGATGTTGAAAAAGGGGAATTGTTGCTGAGAGTACATGACGAGCACCTAGCATTCCATGTTTTTAAAACCCCACATGAGCCCACTCAAGAAGAAGAGTGTATGGAGGATAAGGCCAGAGATCAAAGTTTGAAGGAGGTAGTCAATGAGTTAGCTCCAAGACTTCCGAATCCATGCTTAAAAAAAGTAGAGATGGTGCAACAGACCAAAGAAATCAAGGAGGAACTAGATCCAAAACCTCCAGATGAGAAATTCAACATCTCAGATAAGGAACCACCAAGGCAGGGGGTATCTTTTGAGAAAGAAAAGAAGAAGAGGCCAAGAGGGTGGAGAAACAAGAAGATCCCTACTGAAGGCTTTTCACCAAGGGATAAAGTAGTGTTAAACACCCAACCAATGAAGGTGTCCCCACAATCATCCGAATACTACACTGTAAACCGGGTTCTTTCACTTGAACACCTAGAGATCGTCAAAGAGGAGACCGGAAGGAGGTCCACAGTAAGAGGAGAAAAGTTGAGGCACTATGATTTTCAGCCCCCATGATCAAAGAATGAAGGATGTCAAGCTAGTGACATTAAAAGAGCGCTTGTTGGGAGGCAGCCCAACCTGAGGTAGTTTTTTTTTTTATAGCTAGTTCAATAAAAAGGTTAAGTAGATTCACCTGTATTGTAAGAAGCTAAGTTTGGTGTTGCACACCAAAACAATTTAAGGGTGAATGAAGGATTCTAAGTTTGGTGTTCTACCGAAATCTCATTTACAAACACATTCTCACCTTCTGCATAAAGGGTTGCTAGCTCCAAGCAATCAGATGAATCATTTAATCATTGTCTGTTTCTAGTTTTTAGTTTTATTCCCTTTAGCAAAGACTTAGGCTTTCACATATGGTTATGCATAAGAAACATGGCAAGAGACTAAGTTTGGTGTTTACACCAAAGTAAGTTCAAACGCCTACAAGAAAGTCTTGCACACTAACCAGTCATCTAAGGGCTTGAGAAACAAGCAACTTCCATTAACACTGCAGAAAGTCAATCAGTCTCTTGGGAGGACTACACACCATTAGCTGAGAGAAAGAAGAAGAAGCCACCAAGAGGTTGTATTGTCACTTAACTCCATTAGCATTGAATTGCTCTAAATTGGAAGTGTGAATATGCCCATTTTAACAGTAACTGTTAGTGTAGTAGTCTGTGCATCATTTATGTTTGTTTCTTTTAAAATTAGTAAACTAGCTTATGTGTGTGCTTGTGTGTTCACTTTCACTTGACAAGAAGTATGTATTGTCCCCTGCATCTTTAAATTCAATAAAAGAACAGTTTGAATGTGAAGTGAAATGGTCTCTGTTAGATAGAAGTGGAATAAAAGTAAGTGGTGGTATGTGTGTGATTGTATAATAGCTTACTTTTAGTGAATAAAGAGCTAGGATATCTCCTTCTAAGTAAAGAGTGGCCTACTGTCTATGAATCTCAATTGAATTGAATTCCTTGGTTAGAAAGAAAAACAAAAAGATGGAAAGAACAAAGAGAGCCAAAAAAATGGCAAAACAAAAGAAAAACAAAAAGAAACAAAGCTGGACACCAATAGCTTGAACCTTAAAATATATGCCTGTGATGTCTTTGTACTAGGATCTGCTTGGATTAGTAAGCTCTTAGGAGTGCCTCAACACTTGGTGACTTGGGTTAACTAACCCGGGATCATCAGCTGAAAGTCCACTATCAAGAGCAACCTAACTACAAGACATTTAGTAGCCCAAAGAGGTGCTGGGCATCTATGTTTTAAGAAGGAATGTGAGCCAAGTGTCTATGGTGAATAATGTGTCAAGTATAAAGAAAAGAAAATGAACTTGCTACACATGACACTCAAATAAAGCTTTTGAATAAAGTAATAGCCAAGGATAAAGGAATAATGAGAGGTCATAGCAGTATGTCATTTGAAGCTTGAAGGAGACTTTCTAGGCCTAGAAATCAATAAGAGGTGAGTATTTACATATCCACACAAAACCCCATGAAGTATCAATAATACTCTGCTAGCATGAACTTCCTCTTCCATTTCATTCTTTCTTCTTAATAATTCATTTCTTGCTTGGGGACAAGCAAGCTTTAAGTTTGGTGTTGTGATGACAAGTCATCTTAGCCTGTTTTAGCTAATCTTTTTCTTTAGTTTTCATTAGAATTATGCACTTTCTTGAGCTACAAGCAAGCTAATTGAGTAGATTTTCATGTTTCCCTTGATTGAACCAACCATATGTGAATTCATGCCATTTCATGAGGTTTTGTGCTATATTTGTACATATTATGAAAGAATGAATATCTCATGATTTTGAGCATAGCTTTGATTAGTTTGGTTGATTAATGATAGGTGAAGAAAGCTTGGAGAAAGGTTGAAGCAAAGAGGAATGGCTAGAAGTGAAGAATGGAAGTTGAAATTGAACTTGGAGGCTTGAAGTTAGCCCCAACGTTAGCCCCCTAACTTGGAGGCTAACGTTGGGCATGAAAATCACTCCCTGGGCTCCCCACGTTTGAGCCAACGTTAGCTCCAACGTTAACGTTAGCCCCCTAACTTGGAGGCTAACGTTGGAACTTGAGAGTTTCTCCCCTGGGCACCAACGTTTGCGCCAACGTTAGCCCCCTAACTTGGAGGCTAACGTTGGCGCCACTAGCACTAAGCATTGCCAACGTTAGGGTCAAAGTTAGACCCCTAACGTTGGCACCAACGTCCAAACCAGAAGGATGTGGGTTGCTGCTATGAAAAGTTGGGGTCAAAGTTAGACCCCTAACTTTGGCCCTAACGTTGAAACCAACTTTGGCTAACTTCAAAACCGGTTCAATTGGTTCACTTCGGTTCTTCTTCAAACTTCAAGAGCAATCAACCAAGGCCTCTTACAACCCAATTCCACCAAGAACAAAGGCCCAACTCAAGGCTTGAAGATCATTTTGGAAAGTGTATAAATAGGATAGAATTCAAGTTAGTGGGAGAGCTTTCCTTTTAGAATTTTCATAATAGTTTTCGGAGAGCTTTTGAACTTGAGTGAACTTTAATTTCTTGCTTTCATTGCTTTCAATTTCATTTTACTTTTGTCTTGGATCTTGAATTGGAGAATTGAAGAAATTCTGTTTCAATCTCAATCTTGGATCTCTCTGCTTTCTTTACTGTTAATTGAATTTCATTTCCGGTTCATTGTTCATCATCTCTTTTCCTTGCAATTTACAATTTCCTTGCTATTGTTCTTGTTGGATCTAGGAAGGCATTGAGATCTAGACTTGGTTTTCTAGTCTCTGGGTCCTGAGATCTGAATTTCTCATTTCAATTCTCTGTTTATTGCTTTTTCTGTTAATTTACTTTATTGCTTCAAGATCCGGTTCAATCCCAATTCCCTTGCCCTCTTCTGTTTGATGCAATTTAGTTTTTCCTTGTTTAATTTCTGCAAATCCACATCCCAATCCCCTTTACATTTCAAGCAATTTACATTCCTTGCACTTTAAGATTTCGCAATTTACATTTCTTGCACTTTAAGTTTCTGCCATTTAATTTCTTGTTCTTTAAGTTTCAGCAATTTAATTCCCTGCATTCTTTACTTTCATGCAATTTACATTCTGCAAGTCACAAATCACCCAACCAACACTCGATTCGCTTGACTAAATTAACCACTAAACTAAAATTGCTCAATCCTTCAATCCCTGTGGGATCGACCTCACTCCCGTGAGTTTTTATTACTTGATGCGACCCGGTGCACTTGCCGGTTAGATTTTGGTGTTTTGGAAGAGATTCTTTTCTCACCAAAATATCCCATCAAAGAGTACTATCTAGTAAATACTCCCAGAGACTAGTAAGAATGGGTTTGAGATTGAGATTGGTGGAACTCTATATGAGTTTAGAAGATAGAGACTTATGTTTCTGAAGTTGTGGGTGAACTAGTAAAGTGCTTTTTGCCGATGGCTTTGAGAACTTGTGAATGGATGATAATTTGTGAAATTAAAACTGATGATGGTTATGAAGAGTTGAAAATTTGGAAAGGAATTATAAACTTGATGGATATTGAAAGATAGTGTGCCAGCCACTATATCCTTGGAATGATAGTGTGCCGGGCACTATATCCCTGAAATGATTTATAATGAGACAAATGTTGTTGTTGCTTTCCTTCTCTAACGCAAGAGTGTGACAGGCACTATATCCTCGGATCATGCAAGTGTGCCAAACTCTATATCCTCGGAACACAAGTGTGTCAGGCGCTATATCCTTGGACGTGGCAGAAAGGGGACATCCGAAAGGATGTGTCGGGTTGGCATTTATGGATCGACAAGTGATATCACAAGCCAATGGGACAAGGATTCATCATGTGCATCTTCAATGTGTTTTGTTTGCTTTGCCTAATTGCATCTTTTGCCTAAATTTATAATATGCTTACTTGCTAGTTGTTTTACTTGCTGTACATGTATATTACTTGTGTTTTACTTGCTTGCATTATCTGTGATTGTCTGGTGTTGAGGAGGTTAGGTAGGCAGTGGCGATGGGATTGCAAGGAGGTTAGGTTGGCAAAGGCTGTGGGATACAGTGGTGTGTTTGGTATTAGTTAGAAATCCCCTAAGTTTATATAACAATGTTTATGGTTTATGGTTTAAGTTATTTATATTTGTTAAGGCTTGAATATCTATTTTCGATGTAAAGTTCTAGGATTGCCTTTGGCGTCTCGAAACTTTATATCTTACATATTGGGCATTGCTACTATACTGAAAACCTCCGGTTCTCATACCATATGTTGTTGTTGTTTTTTAGATGCAGGTCGCAATCCACCTCAGTGAGTTTATGGATATGGTGACAGAGCGGAGGATGATCTTTCTTATGCTTTATTTTACTTTACTTTTGTTGTAGTTTTTCTTTCACCTTTTGTATTTTATACTTTATTTCCATAGAGGCTTACTTGAGAGATAAGTTGTATAAGCTGTTTTAACTTAAAAACTCTGTATTGTCTATTTGTAGCTAGTCGGCCTAAACTCCGCGGGCTACGACTAGAGTTTCTTTGACTATCATATTCACACACACACACACACACACACACACACACACACACACACACACACACACATATATATATATATATCTTATTATTATATCATGTCTTGTGTTGTATATTGTGCCTTTATGCATTTTGTTATCGTGAGGAATGTTTCGCGCATTATATCTCTGTTTCTATGTCTTTGGGCTATATTTCTTCATCAGGCATCTAGTATTAGTATTCCTTCTATATGTACTATTGTATGAGCTTTAGAACTGTCATGATGCTTTGTTGTCCTTCGCTTTATGGCTAGAGGTAAGGCTTAGGTAATGGGGTG
The DNA here is from genome assembly GCF_059453495.1 of Arachis ipaensis. Taxonomy (NCBI): domain Eukaryota; kingdom Viridiplantae; phylum Streptophyta; class Magnoliopsida; order Fabales; family Fabaceae; genus Arachis; species Arachis ipaensis. The sequence continues at coordinate 65,836,940 of NC_142442.1, read as the reverse complement.
TTACAATCTCTGCCTCCTCTGGGTGCTAAATGCCCAACTGGCGTTTAGCGCCAGGCAGTCCGAGTTAAAGCCCACTCTTGGAGCATCTCTAGTTGGATTTAGCTTTTATTAGTTATCTTTTATTTTATCTTTGTAATTTTTAATTAGCAAAATAATATCTTTTAGTTTTAGGATTTATTATTTTATTTTATTTTCAAATCAAATTAGGTTAGATATAAAAGAGAAAAGATTCACCCCTTAGGGAGATCTTCTGACTTCCACAGTTTCATACTTTTCAGAACCCTTGTTTTCTCTGTAAGTCGTGAGCCATTAAACCTCTCTAGTTAAGGTTAGGAGCTCTATTTATTTCTATGGATTAAGAATATTTCTTTTCTATTTCAATTAATGTACTTATTCAGTTTCAAGGATTACTTTCGTTCTTAATTTTATGAATCTGGGTGGAACGAGAGTATGACCCTTATTCTAGATGCGTTCTTGTGACCCTTAAGAGTATTACTTTTCTATTTTAATTAATGTAATGATTCAGTTTCAAGGATTACTTCCGTTCTTAATTTTATGAATCTGGGTGGAACGAGAGTATAAACCTTATTCTAAATGCGTTCTTGTGACCCTCGGGAAAGGTCCCTCACCTAAACACAGCTTGAAAGTAAATTCCTCCTAAATTGCTAATTACTTGGACTAATCTGGATACGTGACATATAATCCGTTTAGCTTCGGGTAATTAGGATTTTTGTGGCCATAAACTAGATTTGAACTTAACCCTCTAATCGGAATCAAGTGACCAAGAGATTGCCGGTTGATGAAGGTTAGAAGAGATTAAATCACTAAGAGATTAGGGTTTAGTTAATTATGGTTTGCCATGAAATGAATCTTACATGATTAAAATAGTTAGTAAGAAAACTTGATCCGGAAAAGTAAACATTTCCAATAACTTAACCGTTTCTCTCATTGATTTTTACATCAAATACATTGTTGCTTCCTTTACTCTTAATTTATTCTTTAGTGCTTTTAAAAACCCGTACAACCAACTTTTCTGTTCACCTGACTAAGCCAATCAGTTGGCCATTGTTGCTCAGTTCCTTAGTCCTCGTGGGATAGACTCTCACTTACCTAAGGTATTACTTGGACAACCCGATGCACTTGCCGGTTCAGTTGTGGATATTCTAAATCCGCACCATTCCTCCTTGTGCTTTTGCTTCTTTTTTCCTAAAATTTTCCTACAAAAATCATGAAATCAAAAGGATCAAAGAAATATCCAATTTAAGCACCAAAACATTCCATAATTAAGCATTATGCGTTTATTTCGTATATGAAAAAGCATAAAGAAACACAACATGATGCGCACGCATCACAACACCAAATTTAAACTTTGCTTGTCCTCAAGCAAACAAAGAATCATGTAATATAAATTGACAATCCAAGATGAGAAGAATAGCAATTTTAATGTTCATAGTTGGCTAGTTTACTATGCAAGCAACACTCACAAAAGACTTTCAAATGATTGATGATTTTATCTTGATCACTTTATGAAATATTTTCTTATATTCCTTCCTTGTAACAAGCTTGTCATTTGTTTCTTTTCTTAGCTTTTTGGGTGCTTTGCACTATTTTCTTTTATAGCTTCGACTCTAAATGCTTTGTTTTCAAGTATTACCACCTGATACATAAGCACCACAAGCATATAATTTAAGCTTTGCTTTTGTTTCTTTTCTTTACTCTTTAATCATTGATGCTCAGAGCCTTGAGCTTTGAAGGAGTGCTTCGCACTTGAGCCTAGCCTTGACTCTAAGTGTTTTATTTTCAAGCTTTTTACTTGATACATAAACTCCACAAGTACTTGACTAATGAGTTGTCATTAGTACTCAAAGCCTTCAGCTTTCTCATTTTTCCCTTTCTCTCTTTTTTTTTTACTTGATCATTAATTGACAACCTTTTTCAAGGTTTTCAAAATTTCAAAGATTTTATAAAAGTGTTCTAGATAAAAAATTCAATAAAAAAAATTCAACTATGTTTGAGCAAAAATAGTCATGCTAGCCTTCCAATACTCATATGCTCATGCTAGCTTCTTCTTTTAACTACTTTGTTTGTTGATTATCATGATGCTTAATTGCGTCGACTCACAAATTTCAAGATAATAATTATGATGTAAAGGCAATATGTTACAATTCAAAATTATATTATGCTTTTCTAAAAGGAGGAACACACAAGCATATAATTAAAAAGGAAGGAAACAACCTTAGTTCTCTCTGCCTTTCTCTTCATCATCTTTTTCTTTATCCCCTTTTTAAGCTACGCAGAGCATAGCTTCCAATACCAAACTTAGAATGGTTGCTTGTCCTCAAGCAACAAAGAAAGAGAAATAATAGTGATGCAAATAAGAGTAAATAGGACTAGCAAGTGAGAGTAAATCAAGCAATGATGAGGCTTATTCAAAAGAAACTAATCAAATTAAAAAAAAACTCAAGGAAAACTAAAACAATATAAAATAGCTAAGTTGCTCATGTGTTGCATGGTGATTGTGGCAACTCCAAACTTGGTGTGAAGACACCAAACTTAGTGTGATACAATCTATGTGAAACTAGGCTAAGTACCCAGTGGGATGCAAATTTGGTGTAGCACACCAAACTTAATCCATGAGCACATACACAATCTCAAGCAAAATAAAAAAGAGAATGAAAAGAAAATATCAAATATTGGGTTGCCTCCCAACAAGCGCTTCTTTCAATGTCCCTAGCTTGATGTCTATTCTTGAATTTTCTTCCTCTTCTTCCAGCTGGTTAAAAGAAATGACTCAAAGGGAGGAGAGGAGAAAATTAGTGCCCTTGGATTTGAATTCCTCCTAACAAGCTTTCTTTTACTGTTATTATCTTGATTCACCTTGCTTGTTGGGGTAGGGGTTGGATTGCTTTTTTCCAACCTTCTCTTTTTCATGGATATTGTCCTTTGTTTTTTATCACAATTCCCTTTTTAGTACTTTGCTTGATGGCCTTTACCTCTCTGATTTCAGGACTTTGGTGTTGTGTAATGGTTAGAGTGTCCCCTTCATCAAGAACTTCTTGGATTTGTGTTTTAATTAAATCAACCATCATGCAGTTTTCTGATTCATTGGAGTATAGACTCCCTTGGCTACTCTCCTCCATTTTTGTGTAAGTTTGCATTGATTCTTTATGAGAGAGACTTTGCATGTTTCTTTGCCACCTCTTGTAGCCTCTAGGGATATGGAATCCTAGGCTTGAATTCCTCCACTACCTCCTTCTTCATTGGAATTTCACTTGGTACAAGGGCCTCTTGATCTTGCTCTTTCACTTCTAACTCCTCTTTTGTCACCTCAAATTGACCTTCATTGTTCTTGCTAAGCACTATTCTACTCTTCAAGCTCATGGTATTTCTCTCAGCAAGTGATTCAGTCATCCGGGCCATTTGTACATCTAGATTTCTTCTTGAGGCTCTGGACTCTTGAACGAAGATGTTGACATCTTGAGAGAATTGTTCTACAGCGAGCACTAGAGATGAAGGTTTGGAAGGATTTTTTGGATATGTAGGTGATGCCAGGGCATTTTGGCCAGTTTCACTGACCTTTTTTTTGCTATTTTTAAGGTAGTTTCATGCATTTTCTTAGGAAATAAGCTAGTTTTGGGTAGATATTCACTTACATCTTGATTCAAGCATACATTGTGCACTTTACATGATTTCATGAGGATTTTTTGCATGAATTATATGATAAATTGAATGATGCATGATCCCATGATTAAGAGCAAGACTTTGATACACTTTATTTGATTGATTTCAGGCCAAAAGAAGAAGAGAAGAGCCACGTTAGTGGCTACGTTAGTTACACTAACGTGGGCACTAACGTGGAAGGAAGGAAAGCCACAACGTTAGTGAGAAAAGTTAGTGGCATTAACTTTGAAGAAAGGAAATGGAGCCAACGTTAGTGACACTTAACATTATCACTAACGTTGGACCAAGCTCATGAGTGGCCACGTTAGAGTCCACGTTAACCTAGTTAACGTGGCCTCTAACGTTAAGAAGGAAGGGGGGAAGCCAACGTTAGTGACACTCAACATTGTCACTAACGTTGGCCAAAGCACATTAAGCCACGTTAACTCCCACGTTAACCTAGTTAACGTGGAAGCTAACGTGAAGAAACAAAGTGGTCGACAACGTTAGTGACACCCAACATTGTCACTAACGTTGGAAGAACACAAGCCCCCAATGAGCCACGTTGACTCCCACGTTAACCTAGTTAACGTGGAAGCTAACGTAAAAAAAAAAAGAAGGTGATCGCCAATGTTAGTGATACCCAACATTTTCACTAACGTTGGAAGGAGCCACACATGCCACCATGAGCCACCTTAACTCCCACGTTAACTTAGTTAATGTGGAAGTTAACGTGGCACCTGGCAGCCTGACCATGCCTTCTTCAAACACGCATAACTTGAGCCACAAAGCTCCAAATGAGGTGATTCCAGTGGCATTGGAAAGTAGGATTCCAGAGCTTTTCAAGCATATATGGCACTACATGGTTGACACTAAATTTGAGGGAGAAAACCTGCCCCTAAAGTGCAATGATGAACATGGTATCAACCTGTATTAAGGTCAACTGACCTCTTCACCTTCCAAGAAGAGTAACTCGAGTTGTAGAGCTCCAAATGATGCGCTTCCAAAGGCATTGGAAAGTAGACATCCAGGGATTTCCAACGATATATAATAGTATGGGGTGGACACTAAGTTTGAGCTTCAGAAACGGGCAATCTTTGGACCCCTCCCCTCAACCACTCTTCTTCCTTTTCTCTTCTTTCCTTTTCTTAGTAGTAGTTTTTCTTTTAGTTGTAATTTTTATTTATGAATGTTAAATTTTCAATTTCAGTTTTTATCTTCATCTTTACTCTTCTGCACTTTCTTTCTTTTCTATTTTGGTAGAGCAATGATCAACTAACTCTTTTCATTGGGTTAGAGAGCTCTATTGTGATTCAATGGATCAATTGTAGTTCTTATTCTTCTTCTTCTTTCTTTTCTCTTGATTTTACTTAAAAGCTTTCGATCTTCATCCAATTGGGTAGTTATCTTGGAAAAGAAACTATTCATACTTGGATCTCTTCTGAACCTTGGAAGAGGAATGAAGAGATCAAGCTAGAAATGCTTTCTCATGCTGGACCAAATTGGGTTTGGATGGATATGTGACTATAATCCTCTCAACACTTAATTTGGGAAATGCATGTGGTATAATCAGTGACCATACTTCATCTCTTCTCATGAGCAATTGACCAAGGAATTGGCTATTGATCAAGATTTGAGAGATTGAATTACAAGAAATTGTAATTCAATCACTTAAGATTGCCAAGGAGATCAATGAGTGCATTGATTGAGGAAGAGATGAGAATGAACATGATCCGGAGGATTGCAATATCTCTTGATCCCAATGTTCATTTTATTTTTAGTTCTTACATTTACTTTTCTTGTCATTTTACTTTTCTGCACTTTATTGCTTTCTTTACTTTTCTGTCAATTTACAATTCCTTGTTGCTTATCACTCCAATCTGATTCGTCAAACTAGGATAGTCAATTAACCATTGATTGCTTAATCCGTTAATCTCTGTGGGATTCGACCTCACTCTATTGTGAGTTTTACTTGACGACAATTCGGTACACTTGCCGAAGGGAGATTTGTTGCGAGACAAGTTTTCTGTGCATCAGTAGGTGTTGAGTTAAGGGTGAATTGGGAGGTTGATAAACCCCAATTTTGTGGTTTATCTTGTGCTTAATTTGGGTGGTTTTATCAACTATTCTCACATTTATTCAATGAAATAGCATGGTTTTATAATTTTCCCTTGATTTGTGCTTAAATGTGAAAACATGCTTTTTAGGCCCTAAAATTGGTGATTTTAACTCACTTTAATTCCATTCGATGCCTTGATATATTTTTTGAGTGATTTCAGGTCCATAAGGCAAGTATTGGATGGAAGAAGTGAGGAGAAAAGCATGCAAAGTGGGAGAACTCAAGAATAAATGAAGGAACTGTAAAGCTGTCAAGCCTGACCTCTTCGTACTCAATCGACCCTAACTTGAGCTATAGAGGTCCAAATGAGGCAGTTCTAGTGCATTTGAAAGCTAACATCCGGGGCTTCGAAATGATATAAAATTTGCCATATGTTGCTTCGCGTATAGGAGCGCGCACGCGCCATGTACGCGTGCGCGCCGATGCTGCTCGTGGCCCACTTAAGTGAAATCGCCCCCAGCAATTTCTGAAGCACTTTGGGCCCAATCCAACTCATTTCTGATGCTATTGAACCCACGGATTGAGGGGGGAATGAGCCAAGTAGTCATAGTTTAGTTTTCATCATGTTTTAGGATAGAATTCTAGAGAGAGAGGCTCTCTCCTCTCTCTAGATTTTAGGGTAGTTTTAGTTAATTCTTCTTAGATCCAAGTTATAATTCTTGTTTTGATTTAGTTCTTTCTTTTAATTTCTTGTTATTACATCTCTATTCTTCTAGTTTTACTTGTCATTTCTTTTATTTTGTCATTTTTATGTTTACGAACAATTGTTGGATCTTAATTTTCTTTAATGCAATTTTATGTTTTCATGCTCTTTTATGTTTATCTTGATTGTTATTGTTGATTCCTTGCTTATGTTAGTTATGGGTTTCCTTTAATTCTTGCATTTTATGAAGTTTACTTTTATTGCACACTAGGTGTTTGATAGAATGTTTCCTCTAGTTTTTGAGTAGTTCTCTTTGCTCTTGGCCTAGGCTAAGGGAATTGAGTGACCTTGAGTCATTGGGTCTCATTGAATTGGTGATTTGAGAACCCTTGGTGATCAATTTGATACTCATTGACGCCAACCCACTACTAATCTAATTAGTAGGTAGGTTGGGACTTATGGGTTGATGTGATCAAGCCTATTTGACGTACTTCAAGCCTAGGAGTAGATATTACGTACTTAAGGCTTTGGAAGTAGACTTAATAGGTTGGCCTCTCTTGATTGTCAATATATGGTTTGTAGACAAGGATGGTGATCTCAATTTACCTATGTCTAGCCAAGAGTTCTTTCCATTTCTTTTATTTAGTTAATTGTTCATTTACTTTTCTTGCCATTTATGTTTTCTTGTCAAATATCAAAACCAACCCCCTTGCATTCTCATAGCCAATAATTGAGCATTTTATTGCAATTCCTTGTGAGACGACCCAGAGTTTAAATACTTCGGTTAATTCTTATTTAGGATTTGTTATTTGTGACAACTCAAATTTTTTATTGGGAGGATTATTTGTTGGTGTAGAACTATACTTGCAACGAGAATTCATTTTGTGTCAAATTCTATACCGACACGACAATTTTCTTTAAATCAAAATGGCACCGTTGCCGGGGAATTACAATAGTGTTATATTATTGGCTATTGTATATATGTTAATATGCTTCTTTGCTAGTTTTTGCTTATTTTAGGAGTTAGTTTTTTATTAGTTCTTACTAGTTTTGTTTTTATTTTCTCTTGCTATTATGAATTCTCACCACTTTGGCTATGAGTTTGGTTCAAATTATGTTGTAGGAAATGGGAGCTACAATGAGGATGTGCATCAAGGATGGAACAATCAAAGATGGAAGGAGCCTCAAGGGATTGATCAACCTTATTGGCAACAACCCCCTCCGGTTTCTTATGGGTATAATTCTCATCCTAATGCATATCAATCTAATAGATGTGGTGACCCTTATTGTGATTGTCAACAACCACCACCACATGCCTATGAACCACCCCCTCAACATGACTTTGAACCACCTTACTCACAAGCCCCCTACCACCAAACACCTCATTATGACCCTAATCCTTATCCACCATACCAATCACCTTATGAACCATATGAACCTTACATGGAACCACCACCATTCCAACACAATTACTCTCAAGAACCACCTCAATATACACCACCTCCATGACGTTACCAAGATGAACCAACTTCCAATTATGAACCTTCTTTCCCAAACAATGAACCTTCTTCTTCCACACCATCATTGAAGATGATTCCACACCAACTAATGAGTCTTTTGGAATTGATGAATCTCCTTCATTATGTTGTGAAATTAATGACAAAGAGGACCGTGCACAACCTCTGACACATGGTTTGAGCAATGAAGGGTGTATAGAAGAAGTTGGTGAACAAGGAATTGAACTTAAAGAAGCTTGCAAAGAGGTAGAAGTTATAAGGGAAGAGCACAAGGGAATGAATCTCACATTGGCTAAGTGTGGGGAGGTTTCCCTTTCTAAGTCACCATCCTACACAACATTCAAGTGGGTAAAATCCTTATTCCTAAGCTTCACTTTCCCACTTGAATATGGTTTGATTGAAAATAATGATCAACTTAGATTTCTTTGTGGAGTTAAGAGTAGGAGAGAGTTGTGTAGTGGTTGGAGACATCCTTCTAAGTTCATGATGGTTGAATGCTCAAAGTTGAATAGCAATGGTTGGTGTAGAACCAGATTGCATGGGTCTAGGAGGTTGTTTGGAAGCTTCTTTGAGAATTCTAAGGTTATGCCACCCGGATGGAATAATGATGACCAAATTAAGGACGGGTGTCAAAACAAAGTGTGGGATCCCGGATCGCACAAGGAGAATCAAATTTGGGAGCTCATGGTTTGTGAAGAACTCCATCAAAACTTGAAGATACTAAAATTGAAGAATGGAGCTTATTGGAGACTCAAGCATTGGTGGATGTTCAAGGATAGCTTCAAGCACAAGCCACCTTGAGAGGAGCTCCCCATAAGTCCAACTTATAGACAATAAACAAAAGTGCTAGGTGGGAGACACCCCACCATGGTAATATCTTTTCATTTTCTCTTTTGTAAATATTGGTAGAATTAGTTTAAATTCATATTTAGAGTAGTTTGTTGAGTCTATTTGGTAGTCTAATATGTTAAATAAGGTTTTATGGTGTTTGGGTAGCTGTTTGGAGGTTTAGAATGCTTGAATTGGTGCAAGAACATGGAAAAATTTTGAAAAACAGAGCACCAACCCGTGCGTGCGTGCACCTGGTGCGTACGCGCGCCTCAAGCAATTGCGACCATCCACGCAGGCGTGCCATGTGCGCGGACGCGTGGATTGAAAAATCTCACCCCTCCATACATTGACCTGAGAGTTGCGCCTACACTGCGCCAGCACCATGTTTGAAGCAAAAACCACCCGCGCGTGCGCGCACCTGGCGCGTACGCCTCTTTGAAGCTAATTGCGCAATGCGCGCGCACGCACGTTGTGCGCGTGCGTGCCGATAGCGTCACCTACCCTCCTGATACAAAAACCAGAGAGTTGTGCCAAAGTTGTGCCTACTCTGTGCCCGCGACCTGACGCGCAAGCGTACGTGACGCGTCCGTGTCGTTCGCCAACTTCATCAAGCACGCGTACGCGTCGCTTGTTCCTTCGGCCAAACTACACATCGGTGCGTAAGCGTGCATGACGCGTCCCCGCCGGTAAAAAAAAAAGAGTTTTTTTCTCATCTTCCATTTTCTTTTGTCCACTGCATTCGCATACTTTTATTCTTTACACTTTTATTTTGTTTTTATAGCCTGTTTTTACTTTATTTTTCTTCAAGTTTCTTATTTTAATAATGGTGTTGAATTCTCTTATTCAATTGTTGAGAATTTCTTGCATTATTTTGGTGCTTCGTGACTTATTTGATATTGATGGGTGATGAAACTTTTAAATCAATGCTTCATCTTTTACGACTCTTGTGTCCCTTGTGCATTGATATGAACTTGCATGTCTTTCATGACCCACTCTTTCTAGTTGAACTTGATGCTTTTGAATGCTCTTCATGCTTTAACTTTGTTCTTGCATCAAGTATTAGTTAATATGCCTTTGCTTGAATTGCTTTTTCACTCACATGTTGTAGTTACCATGTAGTGAGGACCCTATTCTTATTTGGCATTAGCCCTCGCCTATGTTCTATTTGCTTTGATATCTTTGTTGTAGGATTAATTTTATTTCTTTTTCTTTCCTTTTAGGTTGACCACCAAGAAGGGAAGGAATGGAAAAGCTTCTAATGGGGCAACAAACAAGTTCATCCGCACAACCTTTTGAAGGAGCTCATCAATTGTAGCAACCTGTCCACCTTGCTCTTCTTTGCATGCACGGAGGACGGTGCAAATTTCTAAGTGTGGGGAGGTCGTTCGACCGATCTCCATGGGTAACAATTTCCCTTTCAACACCAATTTTTAATTTTTGTTTTTGTTAGATTAGTTGTTGTATTGCATGATAGGTTGCATGTTAGTTAGAATTTGTATACATTTTATTACTTCTTTTTATTTTAGGACTACTTGGTTAGGGTGATGATTTCTTTTCCAAGAAAACTGTTTTTAGGCACCCTACTAATTTGAAAAAAAAAATTTTTATGTTGAACTTGCTTGAAGAATTTATTTTGGAACATGGTTTTTGAGCTAAGAACACAAACATGTGAGTTTTGAGCCAAATTGTGTGGTTACATCATATAACCACTTATTTCCATTCTTGTGTGCATTATTCTCTTTCTATGATTGTAATATTTGATTTGTTTGATTCTATATGTCCATTATTCCATGTATACATGAATTTATATAATTGAGGCCATCATTTCATTTAGCTCACTTACCCAAATAGCCTACCTTTCATCAACTATTGTTAGCCACTTTTGAGCCTATTTAATCCCTTTTGTTCTTAATTGCAGCACATCACTAACCGAAAGCGAAAAATAATAAATGTCCTTAATTTGGATCTTTGATTAGCTTAGGCTAGTGAGGGTGTGTATCATTTGCGTATAGGAAACTTGGGACATTGGTTGAGAGAAAATTGTATTTTTGTATTTTGATTGAAAATTTTGGGAATTGGGTACATACTTATGCATTAAAAGTGTAAACCATATGCATTGACATCTTTGTATATACTAAAAAAAATGATAAAGAAAAAGAAAAAGAACATATATATATATATAAAAGAAAAAATATAGAAAAAAAAAAAGTGAAAAAGAAATAAAAAGGGAACAAAAATAACCCAAAGTAAAGTTCAATAAAAATCAATGCATATGGAATGTGAATTAAAAATAATGCATGAGTATGTGAAAAAGTGGGAATCATGGGTAGCTAGGTTGTGTATTAGAATTGTATAGGTTGTTATATGTGTTAGGTGAGAGCTTAGGCTAATCAAAGATTCAAATTTCAAGCTCACTTGACCATATGCATCCTACCTTAACCCTAGCCCCATTACAACCTATGAACAGGTCCTCATGATGAATGTATGCATGCATTGAATAATTTTTTATTGTTAGATGAAAAACAAATCATGGAAAGCATAATTAGAAGAGAATTGAGTGATCGACCCTATACACTAGAGAGACTAGAGCGGATACACTTCCGGTGAGGGTTCGATGCTCAATTCCTTGTTTCCGACTTTCATGAGCTTTTCTTCTTGCATGTCTATTTGTGCTTCATTTTGATATTTGAATTGGTAGGATTCATGAATCATCGTATGACCTCTGCCCTACTTGCTTATATATGTTTTTGGAGATTGATTCATTTTTAACCAAGTAGGTAGAATCATTTTGCATTTAGTTGCATGCATGTAGATAGGTGCATATAGTTTATTTGCATTGAATAAATGTTCATAACCCTTTTCTTGTCCTTCTTTATTCTTAGCATCAGGACCTGCTTGGTTTAAGTGTGGGGAGATTTGATAAACCCCGATTTTGTGGTTTATCTTGTGCTTAATTTGGGTGGTTTTATCAACTTTTCTCACATTTATTCAATGAAATAGCATGGTTTTGCAATTCTCCCTTGATTTGTGCTTAAATGTGAAAATATGCTTTTTAGGCCCTCAAATTGGTGATTTTAACTCATTTTAATTTCATTCGATGCCTTGATATGATTGTTAAGTGATTTCAGCTCCATAAGGCAAGTATTGGATGGAAGAAGTGAGGAGAAAAGCATGCAAAGTGGGAGAACTCATGAAGAAATAAAGGAACCGTAAAGCTGTCAAGCCTGACCTCTTCGCACTCAATCGACCATAACTTGAGCTACAGAGGTCCAAATGAGGCAGTTTCAGTTGCGTTAGAAAGCTAACATCTGGGGATTTGAAATGATATAAAATTTGTCATACGTTGCTTCACATATAGGGGCGCACACGTGCCATGTACGCGTGCGCGCTGATGCTGTTCGAGGCCCACTAAAGTGAAATCACCCCCAGCGATTTCTGAAGCACTTTGGGCTCAATCCAACTCATTTCTGATGCTATTGAACCCAAGGATTAAGGGGGGAATGAGCCAAGTAGTCATAGTTTAGTTTTCATCATGTTTTAGGATAGAATTCTAGAGAGAGAAGCTTTCTCCTCTCTCTAGATTTTAGGGTAGTTTTAGTTAATTCTTCTTGGATCCAAGTTATAATTCTTGTTTTGATTTAGTTCTTCCTTTTAATTTCTTGTTATTACATCTCTATTCTTCTAGTTTTACTTGTCATTTCCTTTATTTTGTCATTTTTATGTTTATGAACAATTGTTGGATCTTAATTTTCTTTAATGCAATTTCGTGTTTTCATGCTCTTTTATGTTTATCTTGATTGTTATTGTTGATTCCTTGCTTATGTTAGTTATGGGTTTCCTTTAATTCTTGGATTTTATGATGTTTACTTTTATTGCACACTAGGTGTTTAATAGAATGTTTCTTCTAGTTTTTGAGTAGTTCTCTTTGCTCTTGGCCTAGGCTAAGAGAATTGAGTGACCTTGAGTCATTGGGTCTCATTGAATTGGTGATTTGAGAACCCTTGATGATCAATTTGATACTCATTGATGCCAACCCACTACTAATCTAATTAGTAGGTAGGTTGGGACTTATGGTTTGATGTAATCAAGCCTATTTGACGTACTTCAAGCCTAGGAGTAGATATTACTTACTTAAGACTTTGGAAGTAGACTTAATTGGTTGGCCTCTCATGATTGTCAATATATGGTTTGTAGACAAGGATGGTGATCTCAATTTACCTATGTCTAGCCAAGAGTTCTTTTCATTTCTTTTATTTAGTTAATTGTTCATTTACTTTTCTTGCCATTTATGTTTTCTTGTCAAATATCCAAACCAACCCCCTTGCATCCTGATAGCCAATAATTGAGCATTTCATTGCAATTCCTTGTGAGACGGCCCGGAGTTTAAATACTTTGGTTAATTCTTATTTGGGATTTGTTATTTGTGACAACTCAAATTTTTTATTGGGAGGATTGTTTGTTGGTGTAGAACTATACTTGCAATGAGAATTCATTTTGTGTGAAATTCTATACTGACACAACAATTTTCTTTAAATCAGGGGTACGAAAGGAATTTTGTGAGTTATGAAATAAATTTTGTGTATTTTAAAATGGATTTTGTGGAGTGTGAAATGGATTTTGTGAATTTTGAGAAAGTTGTGCTAAGGCAAGCTCACGTGGTAAAGGTTTTTTATTTGATTAAGTAGGGGGTGAGGTTGAAAATTTTTGCAAAAGTTTATCTATTGTTCGCTGTAATTTTTGGCAAGAAAAATCAAAAGACGATGGTTCTTGGTACGAATAAGGAGGTGATGGTTCCTGATATGAACAAATTGATAATGGTTCTTGATATGGATAGAGAGGTGGAGGTTAATATGGAGATGGTGGTTCTTGATATGAGTAAGGAAATGATGGTTCTTGATAGATGGAATATGGATCACTGAAGTTTCTTTGGTCTTGACTTTTCCAACCAAAATCTGGGTAGTGCCTCCATCCACAATAATATGAGTCACTCTTTGGATGTGAGTACTAACCCATGTGATCTCTCTCCATTATATTCCTTAGCATAAAATACCAAACAAAATTAAACACACCATGTGATAAACAGAAAAGCAAAGAAGAAGGAATAGAAAGAATTTTATTTTTATTTTTTTATATATATATATATATATATATATATATATATATATATATATATATATATAAAAGAAATAAAATAAAGAAAAATAAAAATAATAAAAACAACAAAAATAAAATAAAATAAAATAAATGAAAATAAAAGAAAAGTAAAATAAAGAAAATAAGAACAAATGAAAATTAAAAGAAAAATAAATAAAAAAGAACGAATTCTTTTAAAAAAAGAAAAATTAAAATTGAAACTAAATAATAAAATAAAAAGAAAAAAAGGAAAACAGGAGAAGGGAGACGAAACTGAAGGGAAAAGAAAAAAAATGAAAATAGAATTTATTAGTAAAAGAAAACTAATTGAAAAAGAAAAAAGATCTAATCTAGGTAGTCAAACAACTGGTAGTTGTCAATCGCAATTAATCCCCGGTAATGGTGCCAAAACTTGGTGCAAAATTTTGAATTCACAAACTAACTGGCAAGTGCATCGGGTCGTACCAAGTAATACCTCAGGTGAGTGAGGGTCGATCCCACGAGGATTAATAGATCAAGCAATAATAGTTAATTGATTATTCTAGTCAGACAATCAAAATTTAGGGTTTCCATAGCAAATAACATAAAAACAGAAAATTAAATAAGGGGTTAAGAAAGAAATATGATAAAGATAGTTAAGGTATCAGAGATATTTAAATTTCTGGATTAACAATTCTTGTCTTCTACCTTAATCATGCAAAGATTCAATTCATAGCAAACTTTAAGTGATTAAACTCTAATTTCTTGGTAATTTAATCCTCCGCTAACTCAATCAACCACCAATTCCTTAGTCACTTAATTTAATTAGAGGGTTTAAGTTCAAATCCTAGTTTATAAACCACACAAAACCGTAGGAACCCAAAAATAAGATGATTGTATGTCACATATCGTGTTAAATCCAAAAAATTAAAGAATTATGAGGAATTGAGTTCAAGCTATAAATTCAGTGACATAACTTTTCCAAGATTCAAAAGGAATTCAAATAGAAAAATAGTTATCTTCCAATATACTCTGATCCCTAAGATGAAGAACGAAATCAATCCTTGAATATAAATTAATGCATTAATCAAAGAGTAGAAGAACAAATAATATTAATCCATCAAGATAAATAGAAATCCTAACCTTAACAATGGAGGTTTAGTTCTTCATAGTGAAAATAAACCCTAATAGAGAAAAATTGTAAAAAGTGTGGAATGAAAATTAGGAGAAGAGAAGAGAAGAGGAGAGAGCCCGCAGGGCTGGGTCTTGCCTCCTTTTATACCTAATCCTAATAATTCTAAGTATTCAAAGTCTAAAAACCTAAAAAATTATAAAAATAAAATTAATTAAAAACTAAATTAAGCCTTCCGACTGAGTTGAAAACGCGCTACTGGCGCTAAATGCCGAGACGTGGCATTTAGCACCAGGATGCCAGAGACAAAGTATAAACTATTATATATTGTTGGAAATCTCTGGAAGTTGGATTTCCAATTCCGTTAGAACCGCATCATTTGGACCTCTATATCTCAAGTTATGCTCGTTGGAGTGTGAAGAGGTCAGGGTTGACAGCATCCACGAATTCTCTTTGTACTTGTCTTTAATTCTTGATTCCTCCTTGTGCTTTTGCTTCTATTTTCCTAAAATTTCCCTACAAGAATAATGAAAGCAAAAGGATCAAAGCAATATCCAATTTAAGCACCAAAACTCTCCATAATTAAGCATTATGCATTTATTTCGTATATGAAAAAGCATTGAAAAACATAACATGATCCACACGCATCAGTGGAGCCAGAGGCGTCAGCTAAATACATCTGACTTTTAAGGTTGCTAAGGTGGTGTCTTGGGTCGGAGGTTCTGTCATGGAGATCCATGTCGGGGGTTTTTAAATTTCTAGGAACTTTAGCCCACATGATCTCTTCTATGAACGGGTCTTCTCCCCCGAGCGGGCTTTCTTCTCGATCTATTATGGGGCTTTGCCTTTGGAGATCGGCCTCTAGTCCTAAGAGCTTTTCTTTTAGCTCCCTTCGTCATCGCACTTCTCGTCGCATGTAACACCCTACCACACAGAGCTTTAGACCTAGGTCGTAAATCAACGGTAGTGAGGTATCACGACCTCTCAAAATAAAATATATACATATATAATAGAAGAAATATGATGTATTAGGAGCTCGTGAAGAAAAGACATAAGCCAAGTTGCATCACACTCAGAAACCGAAGATATACATAAACAGAAATGACAGAAGTATATATATATATATATGTGATCTAAAAATTATACATAACAACACTACTCTTGACCTGAGAAGGTAAGGCCGACTAGTTAATTTAATACAACCCAAAAGTATGACAAAATCATAAACATAAATCTTGTTTCTCTATAATCAATCTCTAAGAGGGATTGACGACGGCCGGATTCACCGTCAATCTAGGTTTTCACAAATTAGAATCTTATCGTTGAAGGTATAGCCTAGACCAACGATCAATCCAATTCAAAATCAATTCAAAATCAATTCAATTCCGAGAGTTTCAATTCCCGGATCGTCTCCCAAGGACACTTGAGACCAATGAGTGTGCAATCTTGGTTTTGAGGATCATGGGGTTTGGGTTTGTAATGAAGAGATAAACATACAAAGCAATGAAAGAACATGCAAAATTGTAATAAATGAACTAATAAAGGAATTAAGGAAGTGACTATGCAATATAGACAAGTAAAGTATAAATGGAACTAATGTAAATGTGTATAAAGGAATTGAAGCATAAAAGGCATCTTGGCTTGGAGTGAGCTAAGGGTCGTTTCTTTGTTGAAACCACAACTATGCCAACTAGAATGGATCAATCTTACTTGGTTAACCTCACATCAGAGAGAAAGTTAAATGAGCATAAGTGTTCTTAACCCACAAATCCTAAATTGCATGCTAATTAACTTAGCAACAACTTAGCGTTAGTGGGAACAAGAACAATTAACAATCCAAAATTGACACTAAATGTTGGACACTCCAACTCTAGGAACCCAATTGCTCACTTTCCCCAAGCCAAGAGATAGAAAACTAGCCAAAAATCTTGCTTGACATTTTGTCAAACACTTGGTGGCCAAAAAGCTTAAACATGGGAAAAATGAGAAAAAGCTTAAAACCAAAAGCAACAAATGATCTCAATCAACAATATAGACTCCAGAAAGCATGTAACAATCATCAAAGATCAATTTCATCAACAAGAAATAGAAATTGCAAAGGAGAAGTTAAATTGAACTATAACTTGAATTATAAGAAAGTGTAAGAACAATGTAACTATAAAGACTAATAGCAAGAGATACTTACAATGGGAATTAGCAAAATCCAAGATGAAAATTGAAATGGCACTTGAATGTAAAACCCTATTATAAACCCTAGTAGAGAAGATTATGAAAAACTTAGAGAAAAACTACACTAAAAACTATCTACCACTACTCCTAAGCTACATTAATGTTATGCTATGTTATGCCCTTCATTCTCCCTTCCTTATGAGCTAAATGGCTTCAGAAATGGGCCTCAAATCCATCAAAATTGCGAGTCACGTGCTATTTTAATGAAGGCATGTGCGTCCACCTATGCGGACGCACAGACGTGTGCGTCCGCACACTCTGCAAAAAATCTCGACCCGTGCGTACGCACAGGAGGTTGTGCGCACGCACACTAGGCGATGCTTGATTCGACGCGTGACGCGGCTCACGCGCACGCGTGGCTCTGATTCGATGGCTGTGCATACGCAAGCATGTCTATGCGCACGCACACTAGGCTGAGCTCTTCTCCTTTGATTCTTCATGCTTCCTCCACTTTGAATGCTCTTCTTTCATTCTCTCCAAGCCATTCCTGCCTTATACCTCTGAAATCACTCACAAATAACATCAACGCATCGAATGGAAGGTAATTAGAATAAAATCAATCAAATTTGGTACAAAAGAGCATGTTTTCATAATCAAGCACAAATTTAGGGGGAAAGTTCAAATGCATGCTATTTAGTGGAATAAGTGCAAGTTTATATGATGGAATCCATTCAATTTCAACCAAAAATCGTCATCAAATATGGATTCATCAATTCCGCCACACTTAAGCACTA
The DNA here is from genome assembly GCF_059453495.1 of Arachis ipaensis. Lineage (NCBI taxonomy): Eukaryota > Viridiplantae > Streptophyta > Magnoliopsida > Fabales > Fabaceae > Arachis > Arachis ipaensis. Next base: position 65,818,963 of record NC_142442.1, on the reverse strand, counting down.
GCATGTCCTCATGCTAAACACACTCAAAGGAGATAAATGAAAGGAAAATGATTTATTCTATGTACTACCTAAATGCATCAACTCTCCTAAGGGTTACTACTATCATGTACTATGCACGGAGTTGGTAAAACAAACCATGAAATTCCAATCCATCACAAGAAAGCTTTGGGGAAAATGCAAAGAGTTTATGCATTAAGACTAATATCCAAGGGATTGAATTGAACTTTTCAAGACTAATCAACAAACAACTTACAAGAAGATACAACATGAGATGCAAGAACATAGAATTGAGCGATCGAACCCCTCACCGGATGTGTATTCACTCAATTCGCTCAGTGTTTAGGGTTTTAATCACTCAATTCTCCTTTTATCATGCTTTTCAAAGATTTGCACTTCATCTAATAATCAACTAGTATTTGATGCATGAAAGACAAATATCATGAGGTCTTTCGAAGGTTGTAATGGGGCTAGGGTTTAGGTAGGATAGGTATGGTTAAGTAGACTTAAAGAATTAGTTCTTTGATTAGCTTAAGTGTCCACCTAATCCTATATTACACATATACTCATAACAATGCAACCTAGTTACCCAAATTTTCCTCCTATCTCACCTTAGTCATGCACTTCCTTTTCAAAACATGAACATATGCATCCTTTATTTCAATTTTTATTTCACTTTCTATTATGCACAGTTTTTTTTACTCTTGTATTTTTTAGCACAAGAGATGCATATGATTTAAAACAAAGAACAGATGAGCATTTTTCCAATTGCCAATTTTTTCACAATGAATCCCATGCTTCTATCACCAATGCTTCCCATCAATTCCCCCACACTTAGAACATACACACTAATCCACCCAAGCTAATCAAAGAGCAATTCAAGGACATTAATGGTTTTTTGCTTAAGGGGAAATAGTGTGCTGAAATCAGAACAAAATGGAATTACAGGCTCAACAGGGGTTCACAATGGTGAGTACAAGGGTTGGCCATATAGGATGGTGAGTTTAACATCAAAGATGGCCTCAATCATGCTAAATGCATCCAAACAACAAATACAGGATATAAAGAATCATGCAAATCAATAATCACAATGAAAAAGGAGTAAAACCACACCAGAACAAACATATGGTTGAAAAATACAACCATCTATCAAGGCTCAAAGCTTACAAGACATGTTGTTCTAGCTATTTCCTATGTTCCACAAACAAAATAATTCAAGCAAGTTAGAAAACACAAAATTTTTTAATTCAACCGATGGTATGCCCTAAGAAAGATTTCATGGAAATTCCTTGGTGTTTCACCAAACTTGTTCATTCTATCATGCAACATGCAAGCATTAACTACCATATAACTATGAACTATAAAGAGATATCTACAAACAAACCAACTAAGATGAAATGAAAATAAAGCTAATAAAATTCATCAAAAAGAACTAAAAAGAGTATTGCAAAGTGATTCGAGAAAAGAAATTTTTACCCCACGTGAAGTCGATCCTCCCCCACACTTAGTTCGTGCACGGTCCTCCGTGCTTGCTTAGGATCCGGGAGAATGAGAACTTTGGGACCACCTTCAGCTGGTGGTATTGGGAGTCGGTGGGTTACCATCATCATACTTCTCCCCAACTAGCTCGTATGAAGCCTCAGGAGCTGGGCCGGGGTCTCTTTCTTCTAGTTTTGCCACGATCCACCCAAAACGCTTGTGCTCTAAATGCTCCATGCGGTGGGTATCATGCAAGATGTCTTGGAATACATCCAGAAGAGACCAGAGAACCGGTAAAGGAATTAATGAGGTTACTAGACTTGATGGTGGTGCTACAGGTACCTTCCTCTTCGAGGGTGTCCTTTCTGATGATCCATCCAATTCTCCCCTCAGAATGAACTTATTGCCCCTTTGAAACTCAAACATGATATCCATTGGTCACCTCTCTACCACAGCTGTGTTTGCTAAGTGCATCACCATAGACGGAAATAGAATATTGATATTCTTCTTCTCAACCAATTTCCATATTGATTTGCGCAACAAAGGTACAATGGCTATATGCTTCCCTTGCATAATAGCCCAAAGCAACAAAGCAGTTCTGAATCTCACATGGGTAGTGTGGGTGCTCGGGATGATGTAGTCCACCAGAATCTAATGCCATATACGAGCTTAAGCATTCAAATTAGAGTATGTAATGCTAGTGGGAACAGAATTCCTTCCTTTGCTATACTTCCAAGATACACCAGGACAGCCTATTCTCTCAAGAATGGGAGTCAGAGATATTCTTCCTTTGAAGACATCAACTTTTAACTTGAAATAATCATCCTTCTCAAGCGGAATGTGGGGGATGTTCAGAATAGCTTCTAGAGCTTGATTGAATGTATCCAACATCTTTCCCCAGAGGAATACTGACTTTGCTTCCTAAGCTTGGTAGTTTGCATAGAATTCCCGCACCATAGTTTTATTGACTTCAATGGGTTCTCGCTTGAGAAATTCTCAATGAAGCGAGGCAATCTCTTGATGAATGGTCGCCTTGTACTGGCTTGGAACCTTCAACGACCACTCCTAATGGATTGTGCACTTCTCAATAGCCTCGTTTTGAGAGTCAGCTCTTCAGTTAACCAGGGTATTCGGTTTAGCACCTTGGCGATGCCACCAAATATCAGGGGAGAGAGTGGTAGTTTGTTCAACCGATTGATGAGTGGATTTTTGACGGTTTAGAATTTCACAAATGAAATCTCATCGAAGTATAGTTTCTAAACCAACAATAATCCTTTCATGCAAAAATTTTGTTTGTCACAAGTACAAACCCCTACTGAATCTAATAACTGAAGTATTTAAACCTCGGGTCATCTCTCAAAGGAATTGCAGGGTAGTGTTCTTATTATTGGCTATGGATATGTATATTTTGGGGTTTTGTATAAGAAACAAGAAGAGTAAATGATAAAGGAAATTAAATGACAAAAAGGTATTGGCAAGATTTGGTGGTCAAGGATCCCTATCCTTATTACTAACCACAATATGATAATTGCAAGGATTAATCCTATTAAGTCATCATCTAATAAGTAAAGGAAAGTCAAATGAGTTATATCAATCTTAGTCCATAAGTCCTAGCTATTCACTAATTGGATTAATGAGAGCTAGAGTCAATGGCAACCAACTATCAATCACTTGGACATTAGTAACTCAAGAATTCCTAAGTTACCTTCCCAAGCCAAGAACACAAAATTTTACTCTAACATCCTCTCAAGCATTTTGACAAACACTTGGAAGGCACAAAAGAAAAGCATAGTATATTGGCAATAAGAATGAAATCTAACAACAATTTATTGCAAGGAATCAACAATAACAATAAAAAAGAACACAATTATTATGAATTACCTCAAATTACATTGAAGGAAAATGAATGTGAATAAGAGTATATTAACAACATCAACAACAAGGTATAGAAGCAAAATAGAAGAAGTTACAACAAAAGAATGAAAGAACAAGATGTAACAACAAAGAATTGACAACTAGAAGAAGAAGAGAGTATGAATTAAACCCTAGATCTAAGCTTATTAATCTAAACCTAATCCTAATTCTAGAAAGAAGAGAGATATTCTCTCTCTAAAACTAAACTAAAGCTAATCCTAATGTGTGAAGTGGTGGAATGAATGAATTCCTTCCATTCCCCTTCAATCCTTGGCTCTTTTAAGCATTTTAGCACCAAAGTTGGTTTAGATTGGGCCCCACAGCTTCTCAGAATTTACTGGGCAGTTTTCACTTAAAAATCACGTGCCAGCACCGACGCGTACGCATACAGCACGCGTGCGTGTCCCTTGAAGTTTTGCGATCCACGCGTACGCGTACATTGCGCGTGTGCGTCCATGTGCTCATCCAATTCTTTGGCTTTTCCATGTGTTCTCCATTTTGCATGATTTTCTCTTCACTCCTTTGATCCGTTCCTGCCCTTTTCAACCTGAAATCACTTAACAAACCAAACAAGGCATCTAGTGGAATCAAAGAGAGATTAAGATTATCAAATTAAGGGTCTAAAAGCATGCTTTCACACTTAAGCACAAAATAAGGGAGAATCACAAAACTATGCTAATTCATTGAATAAATGTGAGAAAAGGTTGATAAAATACTCTAAATTCAACACTAGATAAACCCTAAAAGCGGGGTTTATCAACCTCCCCACACTTAAACTATAGCATGTTCTCATGCTATACCAAGAATGAAGTAAGGGTTATGACATTTATTCAATGGAACTAAACTATATGCAACCTATCTAAATACAACTACCTATTATGAATGCAAATGCTTCGTCAAAACAAACCAACTTCCAAGAGAACATATGTAAGCACAAGGGCTAAAGCAATAGGGATCAAATCCAACCCACAATTGTATTGAATTTATCAAAAGATTTACAAACTTGTATGAACAAGGATGATTATGAGGAAAACATGTAATTGAGCAATTAAACCCTCACCGGATGTGTATCCGCTCTAGTCACTCAAGTGTTTAGGGGTTGATTCACTCAATTCTCTCCTAATCATGCTTTCCAAGATTTGTTTTTCATCTAACAATCAAAAATTATTCAATGCATACATACAATTATCATGAGGACTTTCTCAAAGTTTGTAATGGGGCTAGGGTCAAGGTAGGTTCATATATGGTTAAGTGGACTAGAATTTGAATCTTTGATTAACCTAGACTTTCCCACCTAACCTATGATAACCTATACAATTTAGTTCTAACCTAACTACCCATTCTTCACTTTTCCACATACTCATGCATTCTTTTCTTGATCACAACTTATATGCATTGATTATTATTGCTTCACTTTGGGGCATTTTGTCCCCTTTTTATTGCTTTTCTTTTTCTTTTTCTTTCCTTTTCCATTTTTTTCTTTTTATATATATATATATATTTTTTTTTTCTCATTTTATTTTCTCATTTCCAATTTTTTTTCTTTTTGCAATAAGGTATATACAAGAGCATCAATGCATATATGGTTTTACATTTAACCAACACATGAGCATGTACCCAATTCCCAATATCTACAATAGAAATACAAAACTACCTTTTTACTTAACCAATATCCCAAATTTTCCATACTTAAATGATGCACACACTCATTAGCCTAAGCCAATCAAAGATCCAAATTAAGGATATTTATTGTTTTTCGCTTTAAGGCTTGTAATGTGCTAAATTAAGAACAAGTGGGTTAATTGTAGGCTCAAGTTGGCTAACAATGGAAGATAAAAGATAGGCTTTTGGGTAAGTGAGATAAGTGAAATGATGGCCTCAATCATGTACGTGCATGGATGCAAGGAATAATGGACATATAGAATTAAATAAATCAAGGATCACAATCATAGAAAGAGAACAATTGCACACAACAAGGAAAATAAGTGGTTATAAGATATAACCACGCAATTAGGCTCAAAACTCACAAGCTTGTGCTTTTAGCTCAAAACATGCTTCACAAAATATATAATTCAAGCAAGTTCCACAAAAATTTTTCAATCAATTGGGGTGGTACCCTATGGATAAATTCTTTGGAAAATTTCATTGTTTGACCAAGCTTATTGATGCAATATTGTGATTTAGAAATTTTAAAATTTCCTTAGTTTATCCCTTCTTTTTCCAATCAAACCAAATTTCTTATGTAAAAAGGGTAAACCAAGCTCTAATAATCCACAATTTTCAAATCACAACCAAAAACTAAAACAACTGTATAAAGCAAATCTAACTAAAAGTACGAATATCTACCAACTAAGGTGCAAAATGCAACAATTAGAATAAAAGTACCAAAATAACAAATATGTACAATAATCTCAAAAGCTCTCTCAAAAGTGCAGTAAAAATAAAGTGCAAAGTACTAAAAATAACACAAAATAAGTGATAAATGTCCGAACTCATCACCCAAAATGGCAACTCCACCGACGGCGACGACGGTGACCTCCCTACACTTAAAATAGAGCATCGTCCTCGATGCTACTGCTCGGGCTCGGGGTGAGGGTCAACTGTCGTATCTGGTTGCTGGGGACGAGGCTGAGGCTCCACGAGGTGATGCTGTGCCACCGGGGTAGCTTGTGTCTGTGGTGGTGCCTCCTGCTGAGCCTGCTTCGCCTCACGCTCCTCCTCTTCTGAAGAAGAATGGTCGGCAATAAGGGGCAACTCGACGCCCAGTGCGACAAACATCTGATCCACTCTATCAAGACATCGCATGATGCGGCGCTCACTGCACTCCATGAAGCGGAATAGACGATGTACTAAGAGATACGTCAGCTGGGGTGCTGGTGGTGGTGCTATCGGTGCTGCTGGTCCTGCTGTGGCTGAGGAAGAAGAAGGGCCAGGTGTCGCTGCTACTCTAGCTCTAAAGCGGCACTGGGATGGGGGTTTCTCATGCACCCATGTCCTCCACGGAATCACTTCCTTCTTTCCGTGGTCGGGGGGTGGTGTCTCATCATCTGCTTCCCATGGGGCGCCGGCCAGCTGAATCATCTCGGTGACCAAAGTGGGAAATAGAAGTATGCCACGGACATGTGCTCTCCACATGTATCTCCTGATCAACCGGGGAAAGTATACCTCCTTCCCCTCCATAACACATCCGATCAGGACGAGCATGTCCACCAGGATTTCAGTAAAGTGGGTGGTCGGCATGATGTAATGGGCAAAGATCTGCTGCCACGTCCTGGCCTCCCTCGAAAGATGAGTAAACAACATCCCCTTGGGCTTCCTATTGTCAGCATCCATCACCCAAGGGGCATCCGGGGTGGCAATAACATCCCTCAGAGCATCATAATCAAAGGTCATACAATGTATCGCCACCTCTGCCTGCTCAATGGCATCTGGGCCACCGGTCCTAGGCAGACGGTGGAGTCTATCCTCGATGGCAGCCTTGGTAACCAATATCTGACCGCCTCGCAGGTGGACTGAGTCAAGGGTGTGTCTGAAGAAGTTACTGTAAAATTCCTTGACCCATGATGAGTTTACCTTGCCTAGCTCCCTATCAATAAAGCCTAGGCCCATCCCCTAAATATGTGTCTGAATGGCTCGCCTCAAGTTAGTTGGGATAGCCAGTTTCTTCTCTATATTCAGATTCTTCTTCCGGTATGTCAGGAAGCAGAGCTCGCAGTATAGGTTAGGGAACCTATATGCATCTGTAGGTGGCAACTGCTGGTTAGCTTTGTCCTCCTTATTAAGAGGGTTCTTGGCATAGTCGTGGTAAGGAGAAAGAGTGGAGGGCTGAAGTTTCTTACGTTTTCTAAAGGTAACTTTAGATATTCCTCTATCGGCCATCCTGAAAAATAGATATACAGGATATAAACAATTAAGCCACGTAGAGGAAAATAAAGCAAGGCATTAAGCATACACAGGAGGCAAGAGGATTGGCATGTTCATGAAGTGAGTCAAAAAGAATGAAAACTTGGAATGCAAGCAAACAAAATACAGAATTCAAATCAAACTGCAACCAAGAAATCATGTAATGAGAGCAGAATACTTGTTTGTTAAGCAACCATAGTCATCATGCCCAAAAGGATATAAGTGTTAGTGAGAAAACTAAAAAGAGAGTTAGAATGTTAACAAGGTCAAAAGTTAGAAAACTAGGTCATATATTAGTGGCATGACAATTATGGGACTTAACCAAGAGAAGCTTCAAACAAGTATATAAAGAACAAGCATGCCCACAATTATGATGATGATGCAGTCATTGATGATGAAATATGAGTTTGCATAGAAGCATACAATAGAAAAGCGGTTCATCAACAATGCTCATGGTCACCAAGTTTGCAATAATTGGCGAGAAAAGATTGGAACATGCACTAGTGTAACCAAAGGCGAGTTGAAAACCGTTTTGAATTAAAGGGTTACGCAAGTGGAATGCGCCAATTATTGTAAAAAAATGAACCATTGATAAACCACTATTTTATGGTTTATAATGTGTTTAATTGTGTGGTTTTATCATGATCTTTACCCACTTATTCATATGATTAGCATGCATTTATATTTCCTTCCTAAAATTATTACATGATTGAAAACTTGCTTCCTAGAGACTTTTAATTATGTATTTTAATTCTCCTTTATTCCATTCGATGCCGTGATCTGTGTGTTAAGTGTTTCAGGCTTTATAAGGCATGAATGAGTTGGAGATTGAAAAGGAAGCTTGCAAAAATGGAAGGAACACAAGAAATTAAGGAGATGACCAGCGAGAAGTGACGCGGCCGCATGGCTCATGCGATCGCGCGGAAAAGAGGAAATCGCAGTGATGCGGCCGCATGGCTCACGTGACCGCGCGGATTGGAATAGCACAAGTGACGCGAAGGCGTGGACGACGCGACCGCGTGGCAAAGCAAAACGCCGCATGACGCGTCCGCATGAATGACGCAATCGCGTGACATGCGCGATCTGCATAATCTGCAGAATTCGCTGGGGGTGATTTTGGGCCCTGTTTTGACCCAGTTTTCGGCCCGAAAAAGCATACTAGAGCCAGAGGACATGCAGAAACCAAAAACAACATTCATTCTACACAATTTTAGTTTTTAGATCTAGTTTTACTCCTCCTCTAGCTTTTCTCTCTACACATTCATAGTTCTTATGATTTTTATTTTTGATTGCTCTTTGCATTGGGATATTGAGAAGAGTTATTACCTCATCAAGACTTCGTCATTCTAGTTCGTTTTCTTTACTTGGCTTTACTCTTCCATGTCCTTTAGTTTACTCAATTTTATTATTGGATTATTTTAGAATTTATTAATACAAGAGTTATTTTTATTTTTAATTGATTCCTTTGAGTTTATTTATCATGTCTTTCTTTAATTCCCTTTCCTATGTTATGAGTTCTACATTCACAATGAGCGAGTAGTCCCCTAACTTGATGGGGAGTTGACTGAAAGGAACCCTTGAGTTGGAATACTCAAAGGAGAGATTGTAATTGGGTTTACTATTGGATGGCTCTCTAGTCACTAACGCCAGTCCTTCCAAGTAAGCGGATTGGGACTTGTGAGTAGAAACATCATTCCAACTTGTTTGACTTTCCCTTATTTAGTAAGGGATAACTAAATAGAACGACCTTCAATTATCAATTAATCTTGAGAGTACTGCAACAAGAATAGGGCTTCCAACTAATCTACTCCCAGTCAAGGCTTTTATTTAAATTAGTTAATTTCCCCAATTTAATTTCCAGTTTATTCAACTCAAACTCTTTCTGAAAATATCTAATTAATAAAATAGCACACCTTTCTACAACTCGTTGGGAGACGACCTGGGATTCATACTCCCAGTATTTTAATTTTAATTTTTGTGACAACCTTTCTAAATTGATAAGTGGATTTCTGGTTGGTTGAGAACTATACTTGCAGCGCACAACTTATATCAATTCTTAATTAGCCAATTTCCGCCACGTCAATTTTTGGCGCCGTTGCCGGGGAGTTGCAATAGAGTGCTAAAGTTATTGATTGGAGTTTATTTATTTGCATTTTATTTTATCTTGCTACCATGAGCTACTTGTTTCTTTCGTTAGATGACGCGTTCACTTCCTGATCCAAGCTTGCTAGTATTCGATCCTGAGATTGAAAGAACTATTTCACGAATAAGGCAAGCTTGGCGTCGGTTAGTCCTCTCTGAGGGCGGATCTGAAACGTCACTTGAGAAAGAAACCAGCCCCCGTTCTACTGATTTGGTTGATTTACGTGCAGGTAACATGGCAGCAGCTAGGAGAGTTACTATCCAGGAGGCTGGAGCCCCTGATTTTACATTGCAACCATTTCAAGCGCATCACCCAGCGATGGCTACAGACTTTGAAATAAAGACCGCACTGCTCAATTTGATGCCCAAGTTTCATGGCTTGCCTGCTCAAGAGCCTATCAAGCACCTGAGAGATTTTCAAGCAGCCTGTTCTACTGTCAGGCGTGATGGTGCAGATGAAACTTCAATTTTCCTGAAAGCTTTCCTATTTTCTCTTGAGGGAAAGGCAAGAGAGTGGTACTACACTCAACCAGCAGCAACTGTATCCAACTGGGATATACTGAGAAGGGAATTCTTGAAAAAAATTTTTCCAGGTGAAGTTACTAATAAACTGAGGAAAGACATTTCCACGATTGTTCAGGATGAATCTGAGACTCTCTATGAATACTAGGAGTGCTTCAATAATCTTCTGGAAGCATTCCCCCACCATATGATTGACAAGATAGTATTACTCGGTTACGTCACACAAGGCATGAGGCCCCAAGATAAGACCACATTGGAAAGTGCTAGCAATGGATCTATGAAAAAGTACAAGACCACTGATAACGCATGGCAATTGATCAGCGACTTAGCTGAATCTACTCGGAATCACAGGCAGAAATAAGGCCGTTCAAAAGCCGTTGCAGAAGTATCCTCTAGCAGAGAGACTGCTGTTCTGACTCAGAGTATCTGTGAAATGACCAACTTGCTGAAGCAGATGCAATTGAATCAACAACAAGTTCAACAAGCTCAACCTTCTCCGCTACAGTAAAACTAACAGTTAGTCCCACAGAGAGTTTGCGGAATCTGTGCTGATTATAGCCACTATACTGATGAGTGTCCGCAGCTCTAGCAAGAAGACAACACCGTAGCAGCCACTCATAACTTCTATGACCGCCCCAACCAAGGGTACAATCAAGGTGGCAACTACAACCATGGATGGCAGGACAATTCTAACCAGAATTGGAGGGACAACAACAACAACAGAGGAGGCAGAGACAATCAGGAAAATCAGAGGTGGAATAATAACAACAACAGATAGCAGAACCAGAACCAGCCTTATAGAGCACCTCACCTAAGACAATCCCAAGGACCCCAGAATACCCAACAGCAGACCTCTCCCTCATCTTCTAATGATGATTTACTACAATTCATTGATCAGAGATAACATACCATGGAAAATAACATTAATGCCACTCTAAATGGTCTGAACGCTACTTTGCAAGCTCTTGTCTCACAGATTGAATCAATGAATAACTCCAATAACCAGCCTTTGAGCTCCAGTGGAATCTCCTCTCAACCATTACCCAATTCCAAGGGTGGCATCAATGCCATCACCCTGAGGTCCGGAACTACACTGTAGGAGAGGAATCGGGAGGAGCCAAGCCTACCAGAACACGCGTCAGCTAAAGAGGTAGTGGAAATAGAAGATGCTAAAGAGGAAGAGGACATACAGGACATAGCTGAAAAAGAAGAAGTTTAACCACAGAAGGAAGCACCACAGGGCGCAGATACTGCAGAAGACACCACTCTTATCCCATTTCCACAACTTGCAAGGAAGCCCAGGAAGCAGCTGGAACCTGATCCCAAAATGGTAGAGATATTCAAAAAGGTTAAGGTAACTGTTCCTCTTTTTGATGTTATTCAACAGGTACCTAAATATGCAAAGTTTCTAAAAGATTTATGTATACATAAAGACAAAATTAATGAATTAGAAACTATTCCTTTAGGTAGTTCCATATCTGCTTTAATGGGAGGTTTACCTGAAAAGTGTAGTGACCCAGGTCCTTGTATAGTTAATTGTACTATTGGTGGTGTGATAATTTCTGACTGCATGTGTGATTTAGGAGCATGTGTGAGTATAATTCCTTTGTCTATATATGATATTTTGAGGCTCCCTCCCTTAAAAAGGTCGGCAGCTCATTTTGTGTTAGCAGATAAGAGCATTATTACAGTGGTTGGAGTTGCTGAAGATGTATTAGTGGGCATTAAGGGACTCAGGATGCACGGAAAACTTGTCTCTCAACAAATCTCCCTTCGGCAAGTATACCGAATTGTCGTCAAGTAAAACTCACAATAGAGTGAGGTCGAATCCCACAGAGATTAACGGATTAAGCAATCAATGGTTAATTGATTATCCTAGTTAGACGATTCAGATTTGGATTGATAAGTAACAAGGAAATGTAAATGACAGAAAAGTAAAGAAAGCAATAGAGTGCAGAGAAGTAAAATGACAAGAAAAGTAAATGTAAGAACTAAAAATAAAATGAACATTGGGATCAAGAGATATTGCAATCCTCCGGATCAAGTTCATTTTCATCTCTTCCTCAATCAATGCACTCATTGATCTCCTTGGCAATCTTAATTGATTGAATTACAATTTCTTGAAATTCAATCTCTCAAATCTTGATCAATAGCCAATTCCTTGGTCAATTGCTCATGAGAAGAGATGAAGTGTGGTCACTGATTATACCACATGCATTTCCCAAACCAGGTATTGAGAGGATTATAGTCACATATCCATCCAAACCCAATTTGGTCCATCATGAGAAAGCATTTCTAGCTTGATCTCTTCATTCCTCTTTCAAGGTTCAAAAGAGATCCAAGTCTGAATAGCTCCTTTTCCAAGATAACTATCCAATTGGATGAAGATCGAAAGCTTTCAAGTAAAATCAAGAGAAAAGAAAGAAGAAGAAGAATAAGAACTACACTTAATCCATTGAATCACAATAGAGCTCTCTAACCCAATGTAAAGAGTTAGTTGATCATTGCTCTACAAAAATAGAAAAGAAAGAAAGTGCAGAAGAGTAAAGATGAAGATAAAAACTGAAAATAAAACTTCAAATTCATAAATGAAAAGTACAAAGAAAGAAAAGGAAAAGTGTGTGAGGGGAGGGAGTCCGAAGACCCCTCTTCAATCCCGCATTCCAGGATTCCCCCTCGTCTAGCCTAAGATGAATTCAATGTAAAAACTAAGGCCTTTATATAGGCTCTCCTAAATTATAAAATGAAATTAAATGAAAATTCCTATTCTAGATGCTTCTTGTGGCCTTGATTGGTTGACAATTGTGGGCTTGCTTGCTTGAGCTTTGAAGTGGGCTTGAGAGAGAAGTGAGTCAAGTTGAGGTCTAGGTGCTAAAGTTAGTGCCAAAGTTAGCCACACTAATGCTACAAGTGTGGCGTTAGTGCTAAAGTTATTGTGGCTAACGTTGCACTTGCTGCCCAGTTGGTATTTTTGGGGCTTAAAGGATGCCTCTTGTTTGTGCACAAATTTCATGCCCACTATAGAGTATTATATATCGTTGGAAAGCTCTGAATGTCATCTTTCTAACTCAACTGGAATCACCTCAATTGGACCTCTGTAGTTCAAGTTATGCTCCTTTGAAGTGGACATGGTCGCTGGTATATATGCCAACGTTACTGGAAATGTTGATTGCCAATAATGCTCGCGATTTCCCGTTTCTGAAGCTCAAACTTAGTGTCCACCCCATACTATTATATATCGTTGGAAATCCCTGGATGTCTACTTTTCAATGCTGTTGGAAGCGCATCATTTGGAGCTCTACAACTCGAGTTATACTTCTTGGAAGGTGAAGAGGCCAGTTTGCCTTAATACAGGTTGATACCATGTTCATCATTACACTTTCGGGGTAGGTTTTCTCCCTTAAATTTAGTGTCAAACATGTAGTGCCATATATTCTTGGAAAGCTTTAGAATCCTACTTTCCAATGCCACTGGAATCACCTCATTTGGAGTTTTGTGGCTCAAGTTATTCTTGTTTGAAGAAGGCATGGTCAGGCTGCCAGGTGGGACTTTTGCCCACGTTAACTACCACATTAACTAAGTTAACGTGGGAGTTAACGTGGCCCTTTGTGGCTTGTGTTGGCAACGTTAGTGACAATATTTGGTGTCACTAACGTTGTCGACAACTTCTCTTCTTCACGTTAACTTTCACATTAACTAAGTTAACGTGGAAGTTAACGTGACTCCTTGGGGTTATGTGGTTGCTTTCAACGTTAGTGACAATGTTGGGTGTCACTAACGTTGTCGACCACCCTTGCCTCTTCACGTTAGCTCCCACGTTAACCAAGTTAACGTGGGAGTTAACGTGGCATTGTGCACTTAGGCCAACGTTAGTGACAATGTTGAATGTCACTAACGTTTGCTTCCTTTCCCCCTTTTAACGTTAGAGGCCACGTTAACTAAGTTAACGTGGACTCTAACGTGGCCACTTATGAGCATTGGCCAACGTTAGTGATAATGTTAAGTGTCACTAACGTTGGCTCCATTTCCTTTCTTCAAAGTTAATGCCACTAACTTTTCTCACTAACGTTATGGCTTTCCTTCCTTCCACGTTAGTGCCCACGTTAGTGTAACTAACGTAGCCACTAACGTGGCTCTTCTCTTCTTCTTTTGAACTGAAATCAATCAAACAAAGTGCATCAAAGTCTTGCTCTTAATCATGGATCATGCATCATCCAATTTATCATATAATTCATGCAAAATCCTGATGAAATCATGTAAAATGCACAATGTATGCTTGAATCAAGATGTAAGTGAATATCCACCCAAAACTAGCTTATTTCCTAAGAAAATGCATGAAACTACCTTAAAAACAGTAAAGAAAAGGTCAGCGAAACTGGCCAAAATGCCCTGGCATCACAACACCAAACTTAAAGCTTGCTTGTCCCTAAGCAAGTACTGGAACAAGAGAATGATGAATGGAATGCCAAGGGAAATGAGTCATTCTTGTGGAAGTCATGTCCCTGGTTTTATGGTGGTTTCATGCATGGCAACTTAGGTTCATTCCTGGCTTTCAGACCTTTATCATGTCCTAGAATACTCATTGTGATTGCATCCCATGAGACTTTTATTCATTGATCCTTTTGTTGTTATTTCAGGGCTTATTTTTGTTCTTAAGCTAAGTGTTCTGTAAGGGGGCAACTCTTTAAAATAAGCTTTCAGCCAACACTCCCGAACCAGTTAGTTCAAGGTGCTAGGTGTTGAAGCACCCCTAAGGACTTACTCCCTCAAGTCTCTCCCCCATACATACACACCACAGGCACATAGTTTATTTATTTTCTTTTCTTGAGACCTTGGTGTCCAGCACCTCTTTGGGTTACTAAATGCTCTGTATTGAGGGTTACTCTTGATAGTGGACTTTCAGCTGATAATCCTAAGTTAGTTAACCCAAGTTACCAAGTGATAAGGCACCCCTAAGAGCTTATTCATCCAAGTAGATCCCTCACACAGGAGCACCACAGACACATGCCTCAAGATTAAAAACCATTGGTGCCTAGCCTTATTGCTTGTTCTTTTTCTTTTATTCCTTAACTTTGATTGTTCTTTCCCTTTTTCTTATTAGGATCTTCTTATTTAGCTAGTCTCATGGGGTATGTCTCAAGCATAGTATTCATGACAGATAGTTGTCCTCCCACCTTATGGTTGAACCAGCTTAGCTAACTTATGACCACACCATAAACTCATGAACTTACTCCATAGTATGAACTCTACTCTGGTCTTTTATAAAACACTCATTCTCTTTTCATTTGATTCAACAGGGACAAGCATACTAGTAAGCAAAGTAAGGATGCAGTAATGACATTCAGACTAGAAAACACAGCCTTAATCAATAAAAAGAATTGACATGCTTATTCACAAGGAGAAAGCACACATACATACAAAGAACATAGAAGAGAATCATGCAAATTAAAATGCTGGAAATCAGTAAGAGGAGAAAGGAACTTTACCACCTTGTATTTTATCTTCATTGTTGTTGCCCTTCTCCTCCTATTCTTCCCCTTCCCACACCAGACATAGAATGATTGCTTATACTCAAGCAACAATTAAAACAGTGGTGACGGGGTTTATGATGGATCATGAATGTCTTAAAATGAAGTGTGAGTATGCATGTGTTTCAGCAAGCAAGATTATAGATCATAACAAAAGCACAAGAAGTAAAACAGAGACAATGTGATTGCATTAATGAGTGGTGTTGGCATGGTACTTTGCATGAAAGTTAAGTGGCAACACCAAACTTAGTGTGCCACTGTCAATTTAGAATGTTGCAAGTACCCAGTGAAGCTTGAAATTCAAATTGTTGCATGGCAACACCAAACTTAGAGTGCAATCATATGCCAAATTATTGAAAGTAAACTAAGCAAAGCAACAAAATGTTACCTACGGTTGGGTTGCCTCCCAACAAGCGCTCTTTTAATGTCATTATCTTGACATGTTGTTCACAACTTTCTTCCTCTTCTTCCAGTTTGTTAAGAGGAATGACCTCAAGAGAAAAGAGGAGCCAGTTAATGCCCCTTGTTTTGAGTGCCTCTCCCAGCAAGCCTTCTTCTGTTGTTAGCTTGAGTAAACTTGCTTGTTGGGGTGGGGGTGGGATGGCTTTTGGTTGACCTTTTCTTCTTCATGAATATTGCCCTTCTTTTCTTGGTCACCATCCTTTTGTTAGTGTTCATGTTGATTGCCTTTACCACCTTGATTTCAAGATTTGGGTATTGTATGATGGGTGGAGCATCCTCTTCATCAAGAACTTCTTGAATTGGTGGTTCAATGAACTCACCCTCTATGCAACTCTCTGTTTCATTGGAGTGTGGGCTCCCTTGATTGACTTCCTCATTTGTTCTTGACCTTTGAATGAACTCCTCTGTTTCTGGAGAGAGTGAAGTGGTCTCTCTTTGTGATCTCAGCTCTTCAATGAATTGTTCTTCAGAATAGAGTTGTGCATTCTGTCTCAATTTTTCTTTATGGTCTCTTTCTGCTATTTTCTCCTCTTCGATTGTTTTTATTCTTTCTTCAAGGAGGAGTTCTATCCTAGTGAGTCTCTCCTCTATTCTACTTTTTCTGCATTCTTCAATGATGAGTTCCATCCTAGCAAGTTTATCTAAAGGAGGTTGGGTAGGTTGTAATGGTTGGTCGGGATTGGCTTGTGAATGGAATTGGTTGTTTTGTGGTTGTGTGTTCTGAAAGTGGTATGACTCTTGTGGGTAGTGGATTGAGTTTTGTGAATGGTGAAACGAATTGTATGGATTTGGGATAGACTTTTGTGCTGAGGCATACTCAAATGATGAAGAATTTAGGCATGTAAAACTTGGAGGTGAGGTTGTATAATTGAGAGGTGATGGCTCTTGATGAATGGGGTATGAATGAGTGAAATCTCTTTGATTATGATCTTCCCAGCCACAACTTGAGTAGTGATCAATTTCACCAAAATATGGACCATTTTGTGGCTCTGGAAAATACCCCATTTTATGTTCTTGATACTCCCACCCACCATGAGCATAGTAAAGTGAATCATTATGTGGTGGTGGAGAGTTTCCCATGAAATATGATTGACTAAAACATGATGGATGCTCCTTTCTTTCCTGCAGAAAGCTCTGTTTCAAACAATAATCACCAAAAGAAATTGGAATCTCCATTGTCACAGATGAGGAAATTCCAAGTGAGGCAATATCACAAACAGTTAGTGAGCAAAAGAAAATAAAGAAACAAAAGAAAACAAAGACAAAAGAAAAGTGTCTAATCTAGTAAATCAATCAACCGGTAGTTTGTTAATCACAATTAATCCCCGGCAACGGCGCCATAAACTTGATGCACGGAAAACTTGTCTCTCAACAAATCTCCCTTCGGCAAGTATACCGAATTGTCGTCAAGTAAAACTCACAATAAAGTGAGGTCGAATCCCACAGAGATTAACGGATTAAGCAATCAATAGTTAATTGATTATCCTAGTTAGACGATTCAGATTTGGATTGATAAGTAACAAGGAAATGTAAATGATAGAAAAGTAAAGAAAGCAATAGAGTGCAGAGAAGTAAAATGACAAGAAAAGTAAATGTAAGAACTAAAAATAAAATGAACATTGGGATCAAGAGATATTGCAATCCTCCGGATCAAGTTCATTTTCATCTCTTCCTCAATCAATGCACTCATTGATCTCCTTGGCAATCTTAATTGATTGAATTACAATTTCTTGCAATTCAATCTCTCAAATCTTGATCAATAGCCAATTCCTTGGTCAATTGCTCATGAGAAGAGATGAAGTGTGGTCACTGATTATACCACATGCATTTCCCAAACCAGGTATTGAGAGAATTATAGTCACATATCCATCCAAACCCAATTTGGTCCATCATGAGAAAGCATTTCTAGCTTGATCTCTTCATTCCTCTTTCAAGGTTCAAAAGAGATCCAAGTCTGAATAGCTCCTTTTCCAAGATAACTATCCAATTGGATGAAGATCGAAAGCTTTCAAGTAAAATCAAGAGAAAAGAAAGAAGAAGAAGAATAAGAACTACACTTAATCCATTGAATCACAATAGAGCTCTCTAACCCAATGTAAAGAGTTAGTTGATCATTGCTCTACAAAAATAGAAAAGAAAGAAAGTGCAGAAGAGTAAAGATGAAGATAAAAACTGAAAATAAAACTTCAAATTCATAAATGAAAAGTACAAAGAAAGAAAAGGAAAAGTGTGTGAGGGGAGGGAGTCCGAAGACCCCTCTTCAATCCCGCATTCCAGGATTTCCCCTCGTCTAGCCTAAGATGAATTCAATGTAAAAACTAAGGCCTTTATATAGGCTCTCCTAAATTATAAAATGAAATTAAATAAAAATTCCTATTCTAGATGCTTCTTGTGGCCTTGATTGGTTGACAATTGTGGGCTTGCTTGCTTGAGCTTTGAATTGGGCTTGAGAGAGAAGTTAGTCAAGTTGAGGTCTAGGTGCTAAAGTTAGTGCCAAAGTTAGCCACACTAACGCTGCAAGTGTGGCGTTAGTGCTAAAGTTATTGTGGCTAACGTTGCACTTGCTGCCCAGTTGGTGTTTTTGGGGCTTAAAAGATGCCTCTTGTTTGTGCTCAAATTTCATGCCCACTATAGTGTATTATATATCTTTGGAAAGCTCTGAATGTTAGCTTTCTAACACAACTAGAATCACCTCAATTGAACCTCTGTAGTTCAAGTTATGCTCCTTTGAAGTGGACATGGTCGCTGGCATATATGCCAACGTTACTAGAAATGTTGATTGCCAATAACGCTCGCGATTTCCCGTTTCTGAAGCTCAAACTTAGTGTCCACCCCATACTATTATATATCATTGGAAAGCCCTAGATGTCTACTTTTCAATGCTTTTAAAAGCACATCATTTGGAGCTCTACAACTCGAGTTATACTTCTTGGAAGGTGAAGAGGTCAGTTGGCCTTAATACAGGTTGATACCATGTTCATCATTGCACTTTCGGGGCAGGTTTTCTCCCTCAAATTTAGTGTCAACCATGTAGTGCCATATATGCTTGGAAAGCTCTGGAATCCTACTTTCCAATGCCACTGGAATCACCTCATTTGGAGTTTTGTGGCTCAAGTTATTCTTGTTTGAAGAAGGTATGGTCAGGCTGCCAGGTGGGACTTTTGCCCACGTTAACTGCCACGTTAACTAAGTTAACGTGGGAGTTAACGTGGCTCTTTGTGGCTTGTGTTGGCAACGTTAGTGACAATGTTTGGTGTCATTAATGTTGTCGACAAATTCTCTTCTTCACGTTAACTACGTTAACATGGAAGTTAACGTGACTCCTTGGGGTTATGTGGTTGCTTTCAACGTTAGTGACAATGTTGGGTGTCACTAACGTTGTCAACCACCCTTGCCTCTTCACGTTAGCTCCCACGTTAACCAAGTTAACGTGGGAGTTAACGTGGCATTGTGCACTTAGGCCAACGTTAGTGACAATGTTGAATGTCACTAACGTTTGCTTCCTTTCCCCCTTTTAACGTTAGAGGCCACGTTAACTAAGTTAACGTGGACTCTAACGTGGCCATTTATGAGCATTGGCCAACGTTAGTGATAATGTTAAGTGTCACTAATGTTGGCTCTATTTCCTTTCTTCAAAGTTAATGCCACTAACTTTTCTCACTAACGTTGTGGCTTTCCTTCCTTCCACGTTAGTGCCCACGTTAGTGTAACTAACGTAGCCACTAACGTGGCTCTTCTCTTCTTCTTTTGGCCTGAAATCAATCAAACAAAGTGCATCAAAGTCTTGCTCTTAATCATGGATCATGCATCATCTAATTTATCATATAATTCATACAAAATCCTGATGAAATCATGTAAAATGCACAATGTATGCTTGAATCAAGATGTAAGTGAATATCCACCCAAAACTAGCTTATTTCCTAAGAAAATGCATGAAACTACCTTAAAAACAGTAAAAAAAATGTCAGTGAAACTGGCCAAAATGCCCTGGCATCAACTCACATTCCCCACTGATTTTTATATTTTGGAGATTCCCCAAAATGACTCAGAGAAGCCATCATCAATCCTACTTGGAAGGCCATTCCTGAAGACATATAAGTTCAAATTGGATGCCTTTTCAGGAACATACTCTTTTGAAATAGATGGCCGATTAGTAAGTTTCAATCTGAATGGAGTTATGAAGCACCCTTCAGAAGATCATTCTATCTTCCAGTGTGACATCATAGATGAAACTATGGCTGAAGTTCACCAGGAGGAGTTAGAAGAGAAGCATACAGGACAAGGTCTAAGTGTGGGGACATTCTCGGAGGACAATGACAGTGCTTTCCCATTGTTGCCAGCTCCAAACAACCCAGAGCCTGACCATGACCAGAAGTTAGAACTAAAACCTCTTCCTCCACACCTTGAGGACAAGCAACAGTGTCCAGTTATCATTGCAAGGGAACTCACTTCTCAACAAGAAGAGAAGTTACTTAGTGTGCTGAGGAAGCACAAGAAGGCAATTGGGTGGAGTTTGGCAGATATAGTAGGCATCAACCCTCAAGTATGTGAGCACAGAATATTTTTAGAAGAGGGAGCAAGGCCCGTTCGTCAACCCCAGAGAAGACTGAACCCCAGTATCTTAAAGGTTGTCAAAAAGGAAGTGACCAGACTACTGGAGGCAGATATCATCTATCCCATCTCAGACAATGAATGGGTAAGCCCAGTACAAGTAGTGCCAAAGAAGTCTGGAGTCACTACAGTGAAAAATGATCATGGAGAGCTCATAGCAACCAGGGTACAGAACGCTTGGCGGGTCTGCATTGACTACAGACGCCTCAACCAAGCAACCCGTAAGGATCACTATCCCCTTCCATTCATTGATCAAATGCTGGATCGCCTGTCAGGTAAATCACATTATTGTTTTCTAGATGGTTACCCAGGTTATTTTCAGATTCATATAGCTCCTGAGGATCAAGAAAAAACTACTTTTACATGTCCTTTTGGGACTTATGCTTACAAGAGAATGCCCTTTGGCTTGTGCAATGCACCAGCTACCTTCCAAAGGTGCATGATGAGTCTTTTCTCTGATCTTATTGAGGACTGTATGGAAGTTTTTATGGATGATTTTAGTGTTTATGGAGATTCCTTTAGCCTTTGCTTAGATGGATTATCTAGAGTATTAGATAGATGTGTTAGTACAAACCTTGTATTAAATTTTGAAAAATGTCACTTTATGGTTAAAATAGGGATTGTACTAGGACATGTTGTGTCTAATACTGGCATTTCTGTAGATCCAGCAAAGGTGGATGTTATTTCTAGTTTACCCTACCCCTCTTCTGTGAGGGAAGTCCGCTCATTCCTTGGCCATGCAAGTTTTTACAGGAGATTCATTAAGGACTTCAGTAAGGTGGCACTTCCCTTATCCAGACTATTGTAGAAGGATATTGAGTTCGAGTTCAATGAAGATTGCAAACAAGCGTTTGATAAGCTGAAAACCGCCCTGACTCAAGCTCCAATTGTGAGAGGACCAGACTGGAGCCAGCCATTCGAAATAATGTGCGACGCTTCCAACCATGCAGTAGGAGCAGCATTGGCTCAGCGTGAAGGTAAGGATCCTTTTGTTATTGCTTATGCGTCTAAAACTCTAGATGCAGCACAGTCCAATTACACTACTACTGAGAAAGAGCTTCTTGCTATTGTTTTTGCTCTGGATAAATTCCGAGCCTATTTACTTGGTAGGAAGGTAGTAGTGTACTCGGACCACGCAACTCTAAAGTATCTATTAGCTAAAAAGGAGTCCAAACCAAGGCTTATATGTTGGATACTGCTATTACAAGAATTTGATTTAGAAATTAAGGATAGGAGTGGTAACCAGAATTTAGTGGCAGACCACTTGAGTCGCCTTGAGCACATTTCAAATGACCCCACTCCTATAGCTGATAATTTCCCATTTGATAACCTGCAAGCAGTATCCGAAGTAGTCCCTTGGTATGCACCTGTAGCTAATTATCTAGTTAGCCGCACCTTTCCTCCAAACTTTTCTAAGCATCAAAGAGACAAGCTGAAAAGCGAGTCTAAATATTATATATGGGATGACCCATATTTTTGGAGATGTGGCACTGACCAAGTAATTAGACGGTATGTGCCTAAATCAGAATTCCAGTCCATCTTAGAGGCCTGTCACTCATCTGAGAGTGGAGGACATTTTAGCCCTCAAAGAACAGCTAGAAAAATCTTAGACTGTGGATTCTGGTGGCCTACACTTTTTAGAGACGCTGCTGAATTTTGTAGATCTTGTTTTCCATGCCAAAAATTTGGTAATATATCCAAGAGGGATGAAATGCCTCAACAAATCATGCTTTTCTGTGAAATTTTTGACGTTTGGGGCATTGACTTCATGGGTCCATTTCCAAATTCTAATGGTTATTTTTATATATTGTTAGCTGTGGATTATGTTTCCAAATGGGTGGAAGCAATTCCTACACGCACTGATGATGCTAACACTATTGTTTCCTTTGTGAGAAACCACATTATTTGTCGCTTTGGATCACCACGAGCAATCATGAGCAATCAAGGCACCCATTTTTGTAACAGGAGACTAACAGGATTAATGAAGAAGCATGGAATAATTCATAAGGTTGCAACAGCATACCATCCTCAAACTAATGGGCAAGCCGAGGTGTCAAACAGAGAGATAAAGCGTATCTTACAGAAGATAGTCAAACCTCATAGAAGAGATTGGAGCACCAGGCTACAAGATGCATTTTGGGCGTACAGGACCGCATACAAGACACCCATTGGGATGAGTCCTTTCCGCTTAGTCTATGGAAAGGCTTGTCATCTCCCTGTTGAAGTCGAGCACAAAGCCTTTTGGGTAGTAAAGGAGTGCAACATGGTAATTGAGGAAGCCGGAGCTGAAAGAAAATTGCAACTGCAAGAATTGGAAAGCCTTCGCCTAGAAGCTTATGAGAATTCAAGACTATACAAGGAGAAGATGAAGGCTGTACATGATCAGCACATTAAGAGAAAAGAGTTTCAACCTGGAGACTTAGTCTTCCTTTACAAATCTCGACTGAGGCTCATGCTAGGCAAGTTGAGATCAAGATGGGATGGTCCATACAGAGTAGAGAAGGCTGAACCGTACGGAGTTTATCACCTAAGCCATCCTTCCAGCTCTGAACTTATCAAAGTTAATGGACATCGTTTAAAGCTGTACCATGGAGAGCGAATGCAGAAAAACAAGGAGCTCGAGATCTTCCTCTTGGAAGATCCTCACATAGCCGAAGATTGAGCTAATGGAGCGTCCAAATTACAGACGTTAAAGCAAAGTGCTAGGTGGGAGACAACCTACCATGGTATGATCGTTCTTTTCTTTATTTTTAGTTTTTCTATTTAATAATTCTTCTCTTTATTAGTACATTTCGTGCATCTGCATTTACATACTTTTTAAAAAAAATAAAGTGTTACGCGACGCGACCGCATCACTGACGCGTCCGCGTCGCAAGGAGATGGGAGAAAATAAAAAAAAACAAACAGAGAGTCACGCAGGAGTGTGGCTAGAGGCGTGCCAATGGCACAAATCGCCCCACGCGACCGCATCGCCGACGCGTCCGTGTCACATGGGAACATCGGTCTCCCACGTGACCGCGTGACCCACGCGGCCGCGTGCCCTAGAATTCGACGTCAAAAGGGTGCACAACCGAAAGTTGTGCTAGAGTGGTGCTGGATTGGTGCTGAACGCACAATCCTTCCCACGCGGCCGCGTGACCGACGCGACCGCGTCATATCCTTCTAATGGCCACTCACGCGATCGCATGTCCCACACGATCGCATCACCCAATATTTGGCAATTAATGATTTTGAATAGAGAGTTGTGCGAGTGCGAGGCTGCCCTCGCGCCAGTGGCATAAAACGGGTCACGTGACCGCGTGACCGATGCGACCGCGTCAATCAGTATCAGCGCAAGTCGCGCGACCGCATGCCCTATGCGACCGCGTCGATTTCGCCGCACAGCTTCCCTGATTTGCCACTTATCATATCTTTTTCTCCTCAAATCCTATTTTTTCTTTTCCCTCCTTATTTCTTCCTTCTTCCTTCTTCCTTCTTCCTTCTTCCTTCTTCCTTCTTTCTCACTTTTTACACCCTCACTCTCTCTCTCCCCCCCATTAACAAGGTTTTCTTTTCCTTCTTCTCTCCTTACTTTTCTATTTTTCTTCTTATTTTTCTATGTTATCTTCTTTTCTTTTCTTTTTACTTTCATTATTCATATTTTCTTCCTTTTTACTTGGTGTTAGAAATTTATTTGAGTCATTATTTCTCATTATATGCTTGTGGATTGTTCTAAACTTTTTTGGCAATTATATATTACTTTTTAAAGGGTTGCTTGCATGTTCAATTTAATACTTTCCATACATTATTTCACCATGCATGTTATGTGTTTGTAAAAAAGCACATATGGCATTTTGCACTTTTCTACGTTATTCTACTCTACTATTAAATGCCCGTTTTTCACAAGACCCCTTTTATATTTTATTCGTTATAAATAATTATCAATACAAATGTGATGGTTTGTTACGAGTGATGCTTGATCTATGCTACTCATGCCTTTGCCAGCATGCCAATAAACACCTTGCATTCACTTGTCATCATATGCACTAACTATTTTCCATTGATGACTTTTCACATGTAGCCATGACCATGTGTTAACATCATTTACCTTTTACTGTGCATTCATAACCACCCTTTTCCATTCTCTTTCTTGCTCTATCTATTTGAATTTAATTTACTTTCTCTTCCTTTTTTTAGAATGGCCACCAAGAAAGGAAAAGAGAAAGCTACTCCCAAATCCACAGCAAGAAGAGGAACAAAAAGAGCATTAGTGGCAGAACCCTTTTCAACTGCGGTTAAACCCTCAACAAAGAGACTTAAGAGGATTATAAAGGTTGATGATAAAGAAAAAGCTTTCCCAGCAAAGGACACTGCACGATTTCCTAATCCCTACTGTGAGCAGATGTTCCCCATCCTGGCAGAAAGGAACTACAACAATGAATACCTTCTTCTCCTCCCAAACCATATCGCTACCATTGTTGAGCCGCAAATTGCACAAAGACAATGGGGTTTTCTATAGAGACAGCCGAGGCAGGTCAATCTTTCTTGGGTATTCGAGTTCTACTCCAACTTCCACCTACCAACCCTGCAGTCTGTCTTTGTCCGTCAGAAGCAAGTCCCCATTACAGAAGAGGCCATTCAAAAAGCTCTCGGTCTTCCCCCTATTCCAGAAGGTTTGGACGCCTTTCAAGAAGCCGCACTCAAGCGCCAGATGTACCAATTTGATTGGGTCGCTGTTTTCAGACTTATCACACTACCTGACAGCCGATGGATCTACGGATACCATTGTACCCGCCCTAAGGGAATTTCGGCTTCAGCACTTACCTTGGAGGCTCGCGTATGGGCACAGATCATGTCACATTACGTCTTTCCAAGCACTCACGAGTCCTCCTTCACTGCGGACATGGCCGTCCTACTATGGTGCATCCTTACAGACCACCCTCTGAACCTCCCAATACACATCCGGAATGCCATGGGACACATACAAATCGCGGGCAACTTACCTTTTCCCGTCTTGGTCTCAGATCTCGTCTCAGCAGCCGGAGTCTCCTTCAGAGCTGGGGACACCAAAGCCATACTTTCATGGGATGATCAATATGTCCCTAATGGGAGATATATCAGACCTTCAGCAGCCACTACAAGCCAGCCCACTGAACCGGCTCAAGACATTCCTCCTTCCGTACCACAAGCACCTACCACCGACCAACTGCTCCATCAGATACTCGAAAGGATGGATCGGCAGGAACACAAAGCTAAGATGAGAGAGCGCCGTAACAAGCGCCGATTCACATACCTAATGGAGCTGATCATGGGAAAATTCAAGGACTCAGACACCCCGGACTCCACTTCTTTTACCAGCACAGGGAGCCATGATGGTCCCGACTGTGGAGATACTGCTACCAGCCCACCCCTGTTCCTAACAGATGGCACCGAGGACGGTGCAAAGCCTTAAGTGTGGGGAGGTCGGTCAGTACCTGACTTCCAGAGGTAATTTCTCTTTCCTAAACACCAATAAATTAGGATATTTAGTTAGTTTTTCTTTTATAGAATAGGATAAATTGCATAGTAATAGATTAGTTGCATGCATGTTCCACTTGATTGAAAAGACAATAAGTTTCTTCTAAGACTCTATTTTTGGAACAAAATTTCACTAATTTTAATTAAAACTTTTATGTTAAATTTGCTTGAAGTTATATTTGGAACATACTTTTTAAACCAAAGAACACACAACCTGTGAGATTTGAGCCTTTATGGATGGTTACATTATTTAACCATAATTATTTTATTCTTGTGTGTTTACTTCTCTATGATTGTAATCTATATTTTGTTTCATCCTATATGTCCAATATTTATTATATTTATATGTTTGCATATGATTGAGGCCATTAATTATTTAGCTCACTTATCCAAATTAAGCCTACCCTTTCAATTACCTTTGTTAGCCACTTTGAGCCTTTAAATCCCATTTGCTCTATATTTTACCACATTACTAGCCTTAAGCGGAAAAATAATTATATATCCCAAACTGAATCTTTGGTTAGCTTAAGACAGAATTGTGTGTGCTAATTAAGTATGGAAAATTGTGGGAACAAAAGATAATAAGGAAATGTGTCATGATAATAGAATGGGAATTTGGATACTTACTCATGTGAAACTATAAGAATTAAAAATCTATGTGCATTGATAAGCTATGTTTATTTTTATGCTTATATAAAAAACAAAATATATATATATATAAAAAATATTCAATAAATAAATAAGGGGACAAAATTACCCCAACATTAAGTTAAGAATTCAAAGGTCAATGCATGTATGATAAAATTAAAATAAAAGTTGATACATGAGTATGGAATGTGAAAGAGAAATTCTGGGTAGCTAGGTATGGATTCTAAAGTTATATAGAGTATATATATAGGTTATGTTAAAGCTTGGGTTAATTAAAGATTCAGTTTATAAGCTTACTTAGCCATATATGTATCCTTACCATTACCTTGGCCCCATTACAACCTTGAAAATACCTCATGATGTTTGTATTGGTATATCAAATGTTGTTGATTGATTAGGAAGAGAACAAAAATTAGAAAGCATGGTTAGAGAAGGATAGAGTGATTGCCCTTTACACTAGAGAGATTAAAGCGTACGTACATCATCAGTGAGGGTTCAATGCTTAAAATTCTATGTTCCCTACTTTCATGAGCTGCCTTCTTGCATTTTTTTTTTGTTCTTACTGCATGAGAATTGAATTAGTGGAATTTGATTTGTAATTGTTTTGAAGAGCTTATTTATTATTGACCAAGTGGACACAAAAATCATACAGTTGCATTCATATATATATATATATATATATATATATATATAGATTGCATTGCATTGCATGAGTTTTACATGTTCCTACTCATTTATTTTATCTCCTTCAACTAAGCATGAGGACATGCTAATGTTTAAGTGTGGGGAGGTTCATAAACCACTATTTCATGGTTTATAATGTGTTTAATTGTGTGGTTTTATCATGATCTTTACCCACTTATTCATATGATTAGCATGCATTTATATTTCCTTCCTAAAATTATTACATGATTGAAAACTTGCTTCCTAGAGACTTTTAATTATGTATTTTAATTCTCTTTTATTCCATTTGATGTCGTGATCTGTGTGTTAAGTGTTTCAGGCTTTATAGGGCATGAATGAGTTGGAGATTGGAAAGGAAGCATGCAAAAATGGAAGGAACACAAGAAATTAAGGAGATGACCAGCGAGAAGTGACGCAGCCGCATGGCTCACGCGACTGCACGGATTGGAATTGCACAAGTGACGCGGAGGCGTGGACGACGCGATCGCGTGACATGCGCGATCTGCATAATCTGCAGAATTCGCTGGGGGCGATTTTGGGCCCTGTTTTGACCCAGTTTTCGGCCCAAAAAAGCATACTAGAGCCAGAGGACATGCAGAAACCAAAAACAACATTCATTCTACACAATTTTAGTTTTTAGATCTAGTTTTACTCCTCCTCTAGCTTTTCTCTCTACACATTCATAGTTCTTAGGATTTTTATTTTCGATTGCTCTTTGCATTGGGATATTAAGAAGAGTTATTACCTCATCAAGACTTTGTCATTCTAGTTCGTTTTCTTTACTTGGCTTTACTCTTCCATGTCCTTTAATTTACTCAATTTTATTATTGGATTATTTTAGAATTTATTAATACAAGAGTTACTTTTATTTTTAATTGATTCCTTTGAGTTTATTTATCATGCCTTTCTTTAATTCCCTTTCCTATGTTATGAGTTCTACATTCACAATGAGCGAGTAGTCCCCTAACTTGATGGGGAGTTGATTGAAAGGAACCCTTGAGTTGGAATACTCAAAGGAGAGATTGTAATTGGGTTTACTGTTGGATGGCTCTCTAGTCACTAATGCCAGTCCTTCCAAGTAAGCGGATTGGGACTTGTGAGTAGAAACATCATTCCAACTTGTTTGACTTTCTCTTATTTAGTAAGGGATAACTAAACAGAACGACCTTCAATTATCAATTAATCTTGAGAGTACTGCAATAAGAATAGGGCTTCCAACTAATCTACTCCCAGTCAAGGCTTTTATTTAAATTACTTAATTTCCCCAATTTAATTTCCTGTTTATTCAACTCAAACTCTTTCTGAAAATATTTGATTAATAAAATAGCACACCTTTCTGCAACTCGTTAGGAGACGACCTGGGATTCATACTCCCAGTATTTTAATTTTAATTTTTGTGACAACCTTTCTAAATTGATAAGCGGATTTCTGGTTGGTTGAGAACTATACTTGCAACGCACAACTTATATCAATTCTTAATTAGCCAATTTCTGCCACGTCAACCATATTCAAGAAGAATGCCAGTTAAAAGTGAAAACACATGAAGGTTCAAATAGATTTGTTAGGCAAGGGATTGTTTGACATAGAAGTCCGACAAACAATTCCGTGAACTAACTATTTCAATGCATGCAATGGGAAAACAAAATAAACACGTAAATGCCAGCCAAAATAACCAATGAATTGAACTTGATGTGAGTCAAGCAAATCTCAATTTCAAAGGTGTCAAGTTCAGTTCTAGGTGGCAGGTTAAAAACAAAACAATTTCTAGCAATTTGGGCAGCATTCCAGCAGTAAATTGGGTGTTTCCGGATAGCAAGAAGCAGCAAAGACAAAGTATATGAGTCCATCAAATAGGTAGCAAACAAGATGTAAACACGGATTGTATATACAAGTAAATGGCATAAATGAAATCAGCAGGGCAGTAGTGAAACAAATCTTATGAAACAGAAGCAGCATAGCAGTTACAAGAGTGCATAGAGCAGCACACCACATCATTCAGCAAAGTAACAATATTAAGCCAATCAAATAACAGGAATGGAGCACTTATCAGGCCTAAAATCTTCTAACCACATCCTATCTACCTAACAGCATACATATCTACCTAACCTAACAAACAAAATGAATCACTAATCTGACTAAAATTAACAAACAAAATTAATAAAAGGCAATAAAGGAACAGAGCAGAGGGCACGGGAAGATGGAGAACCTGGAGTGGTAGCAGAGATAGAATAGGGCACTGGGAAATGGAAGGGAAAGGGGACAGCAGCGCCACCCAGAAATAGTGGCTTGCGGTAGCGCAGAAAGTGGCGCGGGGTAGACGCGCGAAGACAGAGCAGAGGTTCAGTAAGGGAGAGGGGTGAGAGGAGCGGGACAGAGGGAAGAAGAGGATGAAGAAAAGAGGGAGAGAAAGAGTGGCGGTGGCGGCGGTGAGTCGGCGGCCCGGTGGTTGGCAGTGACGGTTGCAGACAGAGAAGAGATGGAGGGGAAATGGAACATTAGAGGGGACGAAAGAAATGAGGGACGCGATGTTAGGGTTCTCACATGGATGGGTTTAGTGTTTTTGAATCCACGTGTACGCGTCCTATATGCGTCCGCGTGGGCAGGCGAAAAAGGAATGGACGCGCAAGCGTCATGTACGCTTTGGCGCGGATATAGGGATTTCTCGTTGACGCGTACGCGTACCGTACGTGTCTGCGTGGGTTGGGAGTTGGGCAAGAGGCATAATGTTGGCCCCATGTTCGCGCGACTCTCGGGTTATCAGTATGGGGGCTGCATGAACGCATCAACGCGTACGCGTCATGTACGCGTCCGCGTGGGTTGTAGCTTGTGCTAGAAGCCCAATGTTTGCGCCAAAGCCGCGCAACTCTCTCACACTGTATGCGCACGCGTCCCTACCCCTTTTTTTTTCAAAAACAGCAAAAATGGCTAAGAATCTCCCTAACAGTACCTGCAACTCAAAACCAACCAAAACTGCAAACTTACAAAAATTATTTTAGTTTTCGAAGGGTTTTTAAGTACAAGCAAGGAAAACTTGCATCACAAGCAACTAGCAACCAAATTATTAAAGCGACTATATGAAGAGGAAACTACCTACAATGGCAAATCAAATCACTTATTACTCATACTACAAGAGAGAATAGAAAGAGTTTACCATGGTGTGTATCTCCCACCTAACACTTTTAGTTTAAGTCCTTAAGTTGGACCTTTGAGATGCCCCTTGCTATGGTGGCTTATGCTTGAATTCATCCTTGAATCCCCACCATTGTTTGCATCTCCAATGACCACCGGGATCCCAATTTAGGCGCATAAAGCCTTCAAGTAAGCTCGAGCAAGTAACAAGACCCCAAGAGTGTTGATTGTGGAATTGAATTCCGGGATCCCAAACCTTGTTCTTGTACCCATCTTGTTGTTGCTTATCATCGTTAGATTTGGGTGACAAGGTTTGCAAATTCTCATTTAAACATCCAAACATTCTCCTAGACCCAGGCAATTTAGTTCTACACCAACCATTGCTCTTGAATTTTGAGCATGCAACTATAATGAACTTAGAGTAAATGTTTCCAACCACTACACAACTCTTTCCTGCTCTCAACTCCACAAAGAGCTCTAAGTTGACCATCATTTTCAATCCAACCATATTCAAGTGAGAAAGTAAAGCTTAGGGATAAGAATTTTTCCCACTTGAATGTTGTGTAGGATGATGACTTAGGAAGGGGTGGTCCCAATGATCTTGCAAGCTCCACTCCTTTGTGCTCTTCCTTGACTATCTCTACCTCTTTGCAAGCTTCTTCAATTTCAACCTTTTCCCCTTGGTAGCTCTCTTCCGATTCACTCTCTTCTTCATTGCTCACCAAGGGTTTGGGGGGTTGTGCACATTCTTCTATGATTTCAACTTCATGTCCAATGGGAAAGGATTCAATTGTTGATAGAAATTCATCCATGATTGAATCCATCTCTTGATAAACATCTTCAAAGTCTCCAACTATGATATGCCTTGGAGGTTGCGCACCCTCCTCAACATCAATATCAAGCTTCCTGGAAGAGTGCTCCATGATGCTACATTCCCTTGGACTTTCAACATCTCCTAAATCTTCAACCACTTCTCCCTTTTCTTCAACAATCATGGCTTCCTCTAGTTGCTCCAATACAAAATAACATCCCTCATTTCCCAGTGGAGTTTCCAATCTCTCCTTCATGCTATGCTCTTCATTTGATTCTTCACATGTGGCCATGGAAGTACTTTGAATGCATGCGTATTGGGAGGCTAAAGTGCTTACTACCTTGGTTAAGGTATCCATAATTTCTAGTGTGCTCCTTTGCATGTCTTATTGCCCTTGAAGTAGCAAAGTAAAAGAGTCATCCATTGGGGCTTGGGGTGGATAGGAGGGTTCATCATTTTGGAGGAAGGGTTCATAATAGGGGGTGATTCTTCTTGGTAATGGTATAGAGATGGTATGTGTTGAGGTGGTTCTTGGGAGCAATTGTATTGGAATTGCGGTGGTTCTATGTGTGGCTTATATGGCTCAAAAGGTGGTTGGTATGGTGGATATGGATTAGGGTCATATGGAGGTATTTGGTGAAAAGGGGCTTACGAGTATGGTTGAGGGTTATGTTGAGGGTATGGCTCATAGGCATATGGTGGTGGTTCTTGAAAGTTATAGGGAGATTCACCATAGCCATTGGATTGGTATGCATCATAGAATGGCTCTTGTTCATAGTGCATTGGTGGAGGTTGTTGCCATGAAGATTGATCATATGCATATGGCTCCTCCCACCTTTGATTGTCCCATCCTTGATACATATCCTCATTGTAGTCCCCATTTCCTACAACATAATTAGAACCAAACTCATAGCCAAAGTGAGAATTCATAATGAAAATGGAAAATAAGAAACAAAGTCCTTAAACTAGCAAAGCTAACAAGAAATCCAAAAATCAAGCTATTCACAATATTCACATATATACAATAACTAATAACATAACACCAATATAACTCCCCGGCAACGGCGCCATTTTGATGAGTGAATTTTTGATGGTTTAGAATTTCACAAATGAAATCTCGTCGAAGTATAGTTTCTAAACCAACAATAATCCTTTCATGCAAAAATTTTGTTTGTCACATGTACAAACCCCTACTGAATCTAATAACCGAAGTATTTAAACCTCGGGTCATCTCTCAAAGGAATTGCAGGGTTGTGTTGTTTTTATTGGCTATGGATATGTATAGTTTGGGGTTTTGTATAAGAAACAAGAAGAGTAAATGATAAAGGATATCAAATGACAAAAAAGTCTTGGCAAGGTTTAGTGGTCAAGAATCCCTATCCTTATTACTAACCACAATATGATAATTGCAAGGATTAATCCCATTAAGTCATCCTCTAACAAGTAAAGAAAAGTCAAATGAGTTATATCAATCCTAGTCCATAAGTCCTAGCTATTCACTAATTGGATTAATGAGAGCTAGAGTCAATGGCTACCAACTATCAATCATTTAGACATTAGTAACTCAAAAATTCCTAAGTTACCTTCCCAAGCCAAGAACACAAAATTCTACTCTAACATCCTCTCAACCATTTTGACAAACACTTGAAAGGCACAAAAGAAAGGCATAGTAAACTGGCAACAAAAATGAAATCTAACAACAATTTATTGCAAGGAATCAACAACAACAATAAAAAAGAACACAATTATTATGAATTACCTTAAATTGCATTGAAGGAAAATGAATGTGAACAAGAGTATATTAACAACATCAACAACAAGGTATAGAAGCAAAATAGAAGAAGTTACAACAAAAGAATGAAAGAACAAGATGTAACAACAAAGAATTGAGAACTAGAAGAAGAAGAAAGCATGAATTAAACCCTAGATCAAAGCTTATTAATCTAAACCTAATCCGAATTCTAGAGAGAAGAGAGAGATTATCTCTCTAAAACTAAACTAAAGCTAATCCTAATGTGTGAAGTGATGGAATGAATGAATTTCTTCCATTCTCCTTCAATCCTTGGCTCTTTTAAGCATTTTGGCGCTAAAGTTGGTTTAGATTGGGCCCCACAGCTTCTCAGAATTTGCTGGGCACATTTTCACTTAAAAATCACGTGCCAGCACCGACACGTATGCGTACAGCACGTGTGCGCGTTCCTTAAAGTTTTGCGATCCACGCGTGCGCGTCCATGAGCTCATCCAATTCTTTGGCTTTTCCATGTGTTCTCCATTTTTCATGCTTTCCTCTTCACTCCTTTGATCCGTTCCTACCATTTTCAACCTAAAATCACTTAACAAACCAATCAAGACATCTAGTGGAATCAAAGAGAGATTAACATTATCAAATTAAGGGTCTAAAAGCATGTTTTCACACTTAAGCACAAAATGAGTGAGAATCACAAAACCATGCTATTTCATTGAATAAATGTGAGAAAAGTTTGATAAAATAATCTAAATCCAACACAAGATAAACTCTAAAACCGGGGTTTATCACTGGCAAAGTAATCGGTGCCTTACTCTTTTTTCGCATCTTGAAAATTAAATAAAAGATTTTCGAGATCATAGGGCAACAATAAAACAAAATTGCTGAGGAAGTACTAACAAGGTTAAAAGAAGCTCTAAAAGTAGTGTGATTTATAAAATCACAGTGTATATATTCCAATGATGTGCGCGGTTGGAACACACACACCATCCGGATACCACGGTAATCACACTGGTTAACAGTCAAAGCTCACTGCTTCTCAATTAAGTGCTAAAGTTGCAAAGCTAAAGCATGGACATAAAAGTAACTTCAAGCTCGCACCATTTGGTTTATTAACATGCTTTGAATGTAATGGTCATTGAGGTTGTCGGCAAGAAATTTCATTAGCAAAAGAGTGTACAACAACAACAACAATTCACTCAAAGTGAAGCGTCAATTGCTCATCCTCAAGAAGTGGTAACCAAATGCGCAATGTTCTAAGTTAAGGCCAAAAGATGTTTGATCAAGACATCATCTAAAGTTGAACAATTATTAAGTGATTACCGAATTCAAATTTCAAGATGAACAATGGCAATTGATTTCCACACAACACAATGCATTTGTAATTAAAATTGCACATCAACAAACAAGGAAATGTATTGGTGACTTTACTTAATTACCATCAAGAGTTATAATTAAAGTTGCACAATTCATACACTATGCCTAACAAGAGATAAATTGAACACATATGATGGCCAAGTCATATGAATCAAACAAAATGTTCATTGAGTCATTTCATCAAACATGTGATATGCAATGTGAAAACTTATCAAAATTGATGCTCAAATTCAACCATAATCAACCCAAAATCAAATATCAACACTTGCAATACAAAGAGATAAAGAAAAGGAATAAAATTAATCTAAGCAACATGAAAAGAAAATCAAAACAATTGCAAAAATCAACAACGAAAAGGAAAAGAGGAAAATATGAACCTGAAAAGTGAAGGTGCAAACAAGCAAGAATGGGGAAGGGAACAATGGCACTCTTATAGCCACTACGACTTGCGGTGGTTGGGATCGTCAGAAAAAATGCCAGAGAGGAAGAACTCACCGGTGGTGGAGAAAAGAAAAGAGAAAGGGAAGAAAGAAAGAAAAGAAAAGAAAAGAAAGGAAAGGAAAGAGAGAAAGAGAGAGAAGCTACGAGAGAGAGAGAGGTGGTGGCGGCTTGACAGCGGGAGTGGCTGGCGGCAAGGTCGCCTGACTAGGCAGAGAGATGGAGGGGAGCAGCAGCTGTGAAGAAGGGAAGAAATAAAAACTACTGCTCGACAGGGCAGGTTGCCCTGATAACGCCCAAATCTAGTCGCGTGCGGGTGCATAGAGGCCTGTGCGGACGCACAGAAAGCAAAGATTAAAAAGAGTGCGAACGCACACAGCATGAGATTGCTGCGACCAGAGGAGGTGTATGAGTGTGTGCGGACGTACAGCAGGGAGCACGCACATAGGGGTCGCAAGATAAGGGATGTGTGCATATGCATCAGCTGGTGCGTACGCACAATAGACGAAAAGCTAGGAGGGATGCAGGCGCATAGAGCGTGCGGTTACTCCCACCAGAGGGGCTGCAAAAACGCGTGCGGGCGCACAAGGGCGTGTGCTCGCATAGAAAGCTTCGTTCTCTCTTCTTTTTTTTTGTGAACGCTTGAGATGAAGAGTCATGTGTGCGTGCGCACACAGGTCCGTGCGCACGCACAGGGACAAAGATGGGGGGAGGTTGTTCACGCGCACAACTTGTGACGACACTCCCACCAGAGGGGCTGTCAATTGGTGTGCGGACACATGCGTCTGTGCGGCTGCACAAGGAGCGCGATAGGGATATTGCGTGCGTACGCACGAGGCAGTGCGCACGCACAGGGCTAAGAAAACAGAGCAGCGAGCATGCATAGGCAGTGCTGGCACTGCCACCAGAGGGTGCTACAAAGGGTGTGCGGGAACACAGGGGCGTGCGCTCGCACAGGAGGTGAAAAA
This sequence comes from Arachis ipaensis, assembly GCF_059453495.1. Taxonomy (NCBI): domain Eukaryota; kingdom Viridiplantae; phylum Streptophyta; class Magnoliopsida; order Fabales; family Fabaceae; genus Arachis; species Arachis ipaensis. The sequence continues at coordinate 65,783,110 of NC_142442.1, read as the reverse complement.
TGCAGTTGTTTACGCGCGCACAGGATGGTGCTTATGCACAGATGCCCTGTTTCACAAAAATTTTTCTTTTCAAAATTAAGGTTACCTCATATACCCAAGTAACATACCAACCCCAAATCATTTAAACAAGCATAAATTCATGATCCACAAGCAATTCAACTTATTCAATCCAGAAATACCACATCAAAACTAAGCTAATCATTATACCCAAAGAAAGCAACTAATTCAAAAAGCTATAAAAAAGATAAAGTTGGAATAACGTTACCATGGCGGGGTGTCTCTGACGAACTGGATTTTATGTCGGTAAAGAAATTTTTATAAAAATATAATCGCGTTGGTAGTATAGTTTCTAAACCAACAGAGAATCCTTTTGTACAAAAGTTTTGTTTGTCACTAACCCAATAAAATTTATAACCAAAGTATTCAAACATCGGGTCGTCTTCTCAAGGAATTGCAGGGAGGTATGATTTATTATTGGTTATGTAAAATAGTATATTTTTGGGATTTTTAATTAGGGAACAAGTAATTTAAATGGCAAGAAAAATAAATTAATAATTATAAAGAAAAATCTCTTGGCAAGGTATGAGAAATTGAAGTCCTATCGTAGTTATCCTTATCATGTGTGGTGAGAATTGGATTCTGCTCCCACTTTAATTAACCCTTGCTAATCAAAAGAAAGTCAAGTGGACTAATTATTTTGATCCTCAGGTCCTAGTCAACTCCTATGGAAAGACTAGAGTTATTGGAGTACAAATTAACCAGCAGAGAATTCCAATTTCAATCAACAGCTGAGTTTGATAACTCAAGTATTGCTAATTACTTAACCAAAGCCAAAAGGATAAAATATCTTAAATTAGATTAAAAGCATTCATAAATAAAATAAAGCAAAATTAAATCTGAAATACCTCAATTTATATTAATTAAGAAAATCCTAACATGAATGGTTCATAAGCCAAATTGAAAAGATAAATGACAATTAAGGTAGTAGAATAAATAATAGTAGAAAGTAAATTAAAGGAATATTGAACCTGTGATTGAAGAAGAGATAAACCTAACCTTTAAGAGAAATCCTAATCCTAAATCCTAAGAGAGAGGAGAGAACCTCTCTCTCTAAAAACTATATCTAATCCTAAAATTCTGAATATTGTATCTGTCACTTCGTTGTTGTTTGATTCCTCCATTCTCTAGCTTATATTCCGTGTTTCTGACTTGGATTTGGGCCGAAAAAGGGTCCAAAAATCGCTGGGGGCGTTTTCTGCAGATTCTTGTACGTGGCGTCTGTCACGCGTTCGCGTGGGTCACGCGTTCGTGTGGTCTGAGAGTTTTCCTAGTCACGCATATGCGTCATTTGTGCTCTGCTCAAAGCACACGTTCGCGTCGTCCACGCGTACGCGTCGCTGCCATTTTGCGCTAGGCACGCGTTCGCGTCGTCCATGTATTCGCGTCACTGCCTTTTCTTCAAAACTCCATTTTTGTGCTTTCCTTCCATTTTTGTATGTTTCCTTTCTGTCCTCTAAGCCATTCCTGCCCTATGAAGCCTGAAAATACTTGACACACAAATCACGTCATCGAATGGTAATAAAGGATAATTAAAATTAATATTTTTAAAGCATAGGAAACATGTTTTTCACATATATCACATAATAAGGAAGGAAAAGTAAAACCATGCAATTTACATGAATAAGTGGGTGAAGGATTGAATAAATCACTTAAATTGAGCACAAAATACATCATAAAATATGGGTTTATCAACCTCCCCACACTTAAACAATAGCATGTCCTCATGCTAAATCCAAGAGAAAGGGTAAAGTTAGAATGGTGGAATCTCATGCAATGCAATGCAACTTATAAATGTGAATGCAACTATATGCTAAGATATTTCTATCTACTTGGTTAAAAGTAAATAAGCTTTTCAAGACAAACATAAATCAGATTTCACTAATTCAAATTATACAATAAAAGACAAGTAAACTTGTAAGAAGATAGCTCATGAAAGCAGGGAACATAGAATCAAGCTTTGAACCCTCACTGGTAATGTATATGCACTCTAATCTCTCAAGTGTCTAGGGTTGATCACTCTACTCTTCTCTAATCATGCATTCTAAACTTTGTTCTTCATCTAACTAATCAACAAATATTTAGTATACCAATACAAACATCATGAGATCTTTTCAGGGTTGTAATGGGGCTAAGGTAAGGGTGAGGATATATGTATGGCCAAGTGAGCTAAAATATGAATCTTTGACTAACCTAAGCTCTCACCTAACATACACACATTCTATGTAATTCTACTTCATGCCTAGCTACCCATAATTCCAATTTTTGCATATCATACTCATGTATCAACTTTTCTTTAATTTTATCATATATGCATTGATTTTTCATTAACTTAACATTGGGGTAATTTTATCCCCTTATTTAATTACTTATTCAATTTTTTTTAAATATAAAAATAAACATGACTTATCAATGCACATGGATTTTTAATTTTTCTGGTCTTACATGAGTAGGTACCCAAATTCCCAATATTTTATCAAAGTAAAAACATAACACATTCCCTTATTAACCCATGTTCCCACAGTTTCCCCACACTTAATTGACACACCATCTCTAACTTAAGCTAACCAAAGATTCAATTGGGATAATTAATTATTTTTCCGCTTAAGGCTAGTGATGTGGTAAAATATGGAACAAATGGAGATTAAAAGGCTCAAAGTGGCTGACAAGGGTGATTTAAAAGGGTAGGCTTATTTGGGATAAGTGAGCTAAACAAGTAATGGCCTTAATCATATGCAAGCATGTAAATACACTAAATAGTGGACATATAGAATGGAACAAAGCAAAGATTGCAATCATAGAGAAGAAAAACACACAAGAATAAAAATTTATGGTTAAATAATATAACCATATAAATAAGCTCAAAATCTCACAGGTTGTGTGTTCTAGCTTTAAACCATGTTCCAAATACAACTTCCAACAAGTTTAACACAAAAGTTTTTAATTTAAATTAGTGAAATACTATAAAAATTTCTTGAAAAAGAAAATATTACTTCAACCAAGTGGTAAAACATGCACAAAATCAAATAAACATGCAATCAAACATGTAAATGCAACAATGAACTAATAAAGAAAATAAGGCATTGGTGTTGAGAAGGAAATAACTAACCCATGAAAGTCGGTATCGACCTCCCCACACTTAAAGATTTCACCGTCCTCGGTGCATGCTGAGATGTACAAGTGGACGGGTTGCTCCACTAGACGCTTTTCTTCTAGAGAATGTGCAGATGGACTTGTCTGTCTCCCCATGTAAACGTCTTCTGTTTCCCTTCCTCGGTGGCCCGCCTGTAAGAAGAGGAAAAAGAAGAAAAAGTAACCCAAAAATAAAGATAAGAAAATAAATAAAGTCTGGGTGGGTTAATGCCAAATAATGAGGGTCTCAATTTCATGGTAGCTACAACATGCAAGTGAGAAAACAATAGAAGCAAATGGCATATCAATAGTGCAAAAATTTTGCAACAAAGGAGAAGAGTAGGTAATGAAAGACAGTATAAAATATTACCCAACAGTGTAAAGCAAGTCACTAAGCACCAAAATAATTCAAGAAAAGATGTAACAGTTGAATAAGAAAATTTAACACCAATGGTAAAATAATAAATTTAGAAAAGAAAATAAAAATATGCACAAAATTAAAATGCAATGGATGAAAGAATGTAAATGTAATGAGGAAAGAAAAAATGAGAAGGAAGAAGAAAGAAATACGAAGGGGGAGGGAAAAATTAGGATTGGGAAAGAAAAGATAAGATAGTTGGCGCTGATCTGGATAAGCTGTGCGGCGCAGGCGACGCGGATGCATGGGGCACGCGGTCGTGTGATTGGCGTTATTTGCAAGTGACGCGGACGCATAGGTAACGCGATCGCGTGATGTGTGATAAGTTCAGGTGATGCGGACGCGTGGGTCACGCGATCGCGTGACCTGATTTGTGCTATTGGTGCAAGTGCAGCCTCGCGTTCGCACAACTCTCCGTTTTAATTACATTTTGCCAAAAATCTGGGTGACGCGTTCGTGTGGTTGACGCGATCGCGTGAATGGCCATATTTTGAAAACGACGCAGCCGCGTGGGGCACGCGGTCGCGTGGTAGGGCTTGTGCTTCTAGCACCATTCCAGCCCAGCTCCATCATAACTCTCTGCCATACACCTCTTTACGTCGATTTTGCAGGGCCACGCGTTCGCGTGGTTGAAGCGGATGCGTAGGAGGCTCTTTTCCAAAATGACGCGAACGCGTCATTGACGCGGTCGCGTGGGCATATTTATGCCTAAGGCTCGCCTCCAGCCACACTTTCGCGTGACTTTCTGTTCAATTTTCTTTTCTTCAGAACGCACCTATGACGCGGACGCGTCAGCGACGCTTACGCGTCGCGTGTGTTTTTTTTATATATACAATTATGCAGTATGCAATATGCAATGCTAATGTGGATGCTATGAATAATTCCAGGTTCAATGAAAATAGAATAAAATAAAACTTAAAAACAAACAAAATGAAATAAAATTAAAATCGAAAAAGGAACGATCGGGTTGTCTCCCACCTAGCACTTTTAGTTAAAGTCCTTAAGTTGGACATTTGGGGAGTCCTTTTTTATGGTGTCTTGTGCTTGAATTCATCCAAAAATCTCCACTACTGTTTGGAATGCCAACAGCCTCTGGGGTCCCAAACTAGGCATGTGAAGCCTTTGAGCAAATTCAAACAGGTTTTCAGGTTCCCGTGGTGTTGAATGTCAGAATAGATTCCAGGATCCCAAACCTTACTTTTATATCCGCCGTTGTCTCGATCTATATTTTTCCAGCGGGGCAGTTTGGAAGTTGTATTCTCACCAAGATGACCAAACATTTTCTGAGACCCATTCAATTGAACTCGAAACCAATCCTTGAACTTCAAATTGAAGCGTGGAACCTTATTGAATCTTGCATACCAGCTTTGAGTACGAACCATTTCCCTTTTACTCTTAAAGCCACAAAGAGCTCTAAGCTGACCATCTGTTTCAAGCAAACCATATTCAAGTGGAAAAGTAAAGATAAAGGCTAAGGATTTTACCCACTTGAATTTTGTATTGGGTGGTAATGGCTTTGGGATATGTGTTTCCGGTGGTTTTGCAAGCTCTACTCCCTGGTATTCTTCAGTGAATTCCTCCACTTCCTTGCGAACTTCTTTAATTTCAACCACGTCTTGATCAAAGTCTTCGATATCTTCCTCATCACTCAAATCATAAGTTGGAGGTTGCGAAAAGTCTACCTCCGCATCATCTTCGTATTCACTTGGGGATGATTCTTCCATCTCAAAGAATTCACTTGCGGATGCAAGTTCATTACTAGGAGGATTTGACTCGTGATTATCATTGTCAAGGAAACTCTCTTCTGGAGTTGTTCCGTCCAGCTCTTCATAAGATTCCTGCTTTGGGGGTTGTGCACTATCCTCCTTAGCATCAACTGCAAAATTCTTGACGGAATTCTCCTCAATTCTGGATTCCCATGGAGGTTCAACATCTCCTAAGTCTTCAACCAATTCTTCTTCTTCGATAATTTCAGCTTCCTCCACTTGTTCCAGTACAAAATCATGCTCCTTACTGTCCAGTGGGGTTTCTAGTATCTCCTTCATGCTGCGTTCTTCATTAGATTGCCCACATGAATCCATGGGGGTTCCTTGAGTGTCCGAATGTTAGGAAGGCAGTCGATTTATCGCTTGATTCAATTGGTGAAGTGTGGCATGAAATTTTTCAAATGTTTCCTTGAGTTGCTCCCTTGATTCTTGGGGTGATGGATATGGACATGGTGCATAGGAAAGTGGTGGTTCTTGGGAGTAATTGGGTTGGAATTGGGGTGGATAAGGGTTAGGGTCATATGGAGGTGAATGGTGGTAGTTGGCTTGTGAGTGTGGTGGTTCAAAACTGTGTTGAGGAGGTGGTTCATAGGCATATGGCGGGGCTTGTCGGTAATTACAAGGGGGTCCACCATATCTATCATCTTGGTATGCACCTCGGAATGGCTCTTGACTGTAGTAAATTGGTGGGTGATGGTTGTCACGAAAGGGTCCACCATAACTATTGTCTTGACATGCATTATGGAATGGTTGTGGTTTGTGGTATCTTGGAGGGCGTTGTTGCCTAAAGGGTTGATCAGATCCTCGTGGCTCCGTCCATCTCTGATTGTTTTGACCTTGATGCATGTTCTTGTTATAGCTTCCATTCCTTTCAACATTATTAGAACCAAACTCAAAGCAACGGGGGTGAGAACTCATAGTACCAATTAAAAATTAAAATAAAAGGAAAATAAAAATCAATAAACAGGTAAAAGAAAATATTTACAATAACTAATAATAAGGCACACAGTTGCAATTCCCCAGCAACGGCGCCATTTTGACGAACTGGATTTTATGTCGGTAAAGAAATTTTTATAAAAATATAATTGTGTTGGTAGTATAGTTTCTAAATCAACAGAGAATCCTTTCGTACAAAAGTTTTGTTTGTCACTAAAGCAAACCCAATAAAATTTATAACCGAAGTATTCAAACCTCGGGTCGTCTTCTCAAGGAATTGCAGGGAGGTATGATTTATTATTGGTTATGTAAAACAGTATATTTTTGGGTTTTTTGAAATAGAGAACAAGTAATTTAAATGGCAAAAAAAATAAATTAATAATTATAAAGAAAAATCTCTTGGCAAGGTATGAGAAATTGAAGTCCTATCCTAGTTATCCTTATCAGGTGTGATGAGAATTGGATTCTGCTCCCACTTTAATTAACCCTTGCTAAACAAAGGAAAGTCAAGTGGACTAATTATTTTAATCCTCAAGTCCTAGTCAACTCCTATAGAAAGACTAGAGTTATTGGAGTACAAATTAACCAGCAGAGAATTCCAATTTCAATCAACAGCTGAGTTTGATAACTCAAGTGTTGCTAATTACTTAACCAAAACCAAAAGGGAAAAATATCTTAAATTAGATTAAAAGCATTCATAAATAAAATAAAGCAAAATTAAATCTGAAATACCTCAATTTATATTAATTAAGAAAATCCTAACATGAATGGTTCATAAGCCAAATTGAAAAGATAAATGACAATTAAAGTAGTAGAATAAATAATAGTAGAAAGTAAATTAACAGAATATTGAACCTGTAATTGAAGAAGAAATAAACCTAACCTTTAAGAGGAATCCTAATCCTAAATCCTAAGAGAGAGGAGGGAACCTCTCTCTCTAAAAACTACATCTAATCCTAAAATTATGAATAATGTATCTGTCACTTCGTTGTTGTTTGATTCCTCCATTCTTTGGCTTATATTTCGTGTTTCTGACTTGGATTTGAGCCGAAAAAGGGTCCAGAAATCGCTGGGGGCGTTTTCTGCAGATTCTTGTACATGGCGTCTGTCACGCGTTCGCGTGGTCTAGGAGTTTTCCTAGTCACGCGTACGCGTCAGTCACACGTACGCGTCATTTGCGCTCTGCTCAAAGAACATGTTCGCGTCGTCCAATCGTACGCGTCGTTGCCATTTCGCGCTAGGCACGCGTTCCCGTCGTCCATGCGTTCGCGTCGCTGCCTTTTCTTCAAAACTCCATTTTTGTATGGTTCCTTTCTGTCCTCTAAGTCATTCTTGCCCTATGAAGCTTGAAAATACTTAACACACAAATCACAGCATCAAATGGTAATAAAAGATAATTAAAATTAATATTTTTAAAGCATAGGAAACATGTTTTTCACATATATCACATAATAAGGAAGGAAAAGTAAAACCATGCAATTTACATGAATAAGTGGGTGAAGGATTGAATAAATCACTTAAATTGAGCACAAAATACATCATAAAATATGGGTTTATCAGTCTCCCACCAAGCACTTTGGTTTATAGTCCTAAGTTGGACTTTGCATGGCTTCATTGGTCACTTGAAACTTCTCCAAGGAGGAATATCTCCAACACCTTGGCATTCTTGAGTTGAGTGTCATCTCTTGAATCAGACTTCTTGGTATCTGATAAACCCATATTTCATGAGTTATTTTATGCTTAGTTTGAGTGATTTATTCAATCCTTCACCCACTTATTCATATTAATTGCATGGTTTTACTTTCCCTTCCTTATTATGTGATGTATGTGAAAAACATGTTTCCTAAGCTTTAAAATTAATTATTTTAATTACCTTTACTTCCATTCGATGCCGTGATTAGTGTGTTGAGTAGTTTGAAATTTTCTAAAGGCAGAATGACTTGAAGGATGGAAAAGGAAACGTACAAAAATGGAAGGAAATTGTGAAACGGAGTTTTGAAGAAACTGGCATCCACGCGATCGCATGGACGACGCGATCGCGTGCCAGGAGCGAAAAAGCAGCGACGCGGCCACATGACTGACGCGGCCGCGCAACTTGAGCATAGCGCATTCGATGCGAACGCGTGACCAACGCGACCGCACCACAAGGAAAACTCCAGATGACGCAACCGCGTGACAGAGGCCACGTATCAGAATTTACAGAATACGCCCCCAGCGATTTCTGAAGCCCTTTTGGCCCAGATCCAGGTGCAGAACACACAGACTAGAGGTTATAAAGTGGGGGAATGCATCCATTCAAGGGAGAGCTCGCCAATTTTCACTTTCCATGATTTAGATTTAGTTTGAGAGGGAGATTCTCTCCTCTCTCTCTCTTAGGATTAGGATTTAGGACTTCTCTTAGTTTTTAAGAGTGACTCTCGATCCAGGTTTAATATTTACTTTAATTTGTATTTCTATGCTACTTTTACTTTAATGCTTTTATTCGTATCTACAGATGTTGCCCAATTGGCTTATGAATTATTCCATGTTACAGATTGTTATTTGAATTAATGATTATTTGAGGTATTTCAGTTATTGATTGCTTTCTCTTTAATTTGTGTTACCATTGCTTTCCATCTAAGGACATTTTTATTCCAGCAATTTTACTTCTTCCCCTTCTGGTCTTGGTTAAGAAATCAGTAACTCAACATTATCAAACTCAACATAACTGATAATCGCTATCTTGCTAATTGAACTGAACTTCAATAATCCCAACTTTTTCTTGGGAATTAACTAGGATTCGAAGGTCAAACTAATTAGTCCCTTGACTTTCCTTTGCTTCAGTAAAGGTTAACTAAGTAGAATTTAGATTCAACTTTCATTATTGTTGAGAGAGATAACTAAGTTGGACTTTCAATTTCTCTTACCTTGCCAGAAGTTTGCTTTACAGTATTTATTTATTTTAATTGCCATCTACTTTACTTGTCATCTAAATCACTTGCTTCTCACCTTGTAAACCCCGATTACAACCTTTATAGCCAATAATAAGAACATACTTCCTTGCAGTTCCTTGAGAAGACGACCCGAGGTTTGAATACTCGGTTAACAATTTTAAAAGGGGTTTGTTACTTGTGACACCCAAAACGTTTGTAAGAAAGGTTAGTTGCTTGGTTTAGTAACTATACTTACAACGAGTATTTATTATAACTTCTAAACCATCAATCCTCCGCTCTTTCAGTATCCTTCTCTTCTTGTTGTTCCTTGCCAACCTCAATCACTTCATCTTCAACTATATCGCACCCAAAGATAGAATAAGCTTTGAGGATGGGTTTCCTTGACTCTTCCAATGTGAATCTTGCTGCCTTGCTATCGGCCTCAAAAGAATAGACTCCGGAATGTGCATCAAGCTTGAATCGGGATGTCTTTAGGAATGGCCTTCCAATTTGAATGGATGATGGCCTGTCTGAGTCAATGGGAGGAATCTCTAAAATAGAGAAATCCACCGAAAAGAGTAAACTTTGGATGTCAACCAGAACATTTTCTACAATCCCCACAACTGATACAATGCTCTTATCGGCCAACACGAATCTCACCCCGGACCTCTTTAAGGGTGACAAGTTCAATCTCTCATAAATGGCACATACAGTCCGTGAACTTAATCCCACCAATCAAGCAAGTAACCAAACATGGGCCGGGATCATTTTATTTTTCAGGAATTAAAGAAGAGATAGAATCATCTACCGGCCTTTTGTTGAGCTCGCCAATTTTCTTCTTGTGGGTACAAACATCTTTGAGGAACTTGGCATACTTGGGCACTTGTTGAATGGCTTGAAATAGAGGGACGGTGACTTCAACATTCTTAAATATTTCCACCATGTTGGGGTCAAGTTGTTCTTGCTTCTTCGCATTCTTCGCCAAGGTTGGGAATGGAATGGGCATAGACTCTTCAATTGGATTTTTCCTCTTCGGCTCCTTGGCCTTGAGTGGCTCCTCCCCATCCTTCTCAACATCTTTCTCTTCATCATTCATCACTCCCATATGCTCTCCTAAAGGCACAACACCAATTTCATCCAACTTGGTGCCGCTCTTAAGGGTAATAGCGTTGATGCTTCCCTTAGGATTCGGTTGAGCTTGTGAGGGCAAACCACTAGAAGTTGATGCTTGTTGGGCATTTTGTGTAGTAGGAGGGAGAAAGAGTCAAACGGGTGAGTGCTTCGGCAATTGTAGACATATAGGCTTCTTGTTTCTTGTGAAATTCCCGTTGCTCTTGCATAAAGGTTTGGAGTGTGTCATTCATGTAGGGTTGATTAGGAAGAGGACCTTGATTGCCTTGAGGAGGATTAGATCTACTATTGCTATTTAGATGTTGATACCTCCCTTGAGGTTGAGATTGTGGAGGGTGTTGGTAGGATTGTTGGTATTGTGGTTGACCTTGAGGAGCTTGATGATAGTAGGCTTATTGGCTTGGGTAAGGTTGAGCTTGTGGGGCTTGGTTCTACCATTGATTAGAATTATCCCTCCACCTTTGGTTTTGATTTCCTCCATGTTGATTGTAGTTGGGTCTTTGTGGATATGAATTGGCTACCGCTAATGTAGTGTCCTCTTGGAGTTGAGGGCACTCATCAGTGTAATGGTTGTTACAAGCACAAATACCACATGCTCTTAGTGGTCCTTCAATTCTTGGGGGTTGAGATGGAGGAGCTAGCAAGGCTTAAGGTGGAGGAGCTATCAAGGCTTGAGGGATTTGTTGCCCTTGGGTGATTTATCTCAAAAAAATTGTCATCTCACCGAGGGTCTGTCAAAATGGCATCTCCGGAGGGAGAAACTTCACTTAAAGCTTTTGGTTGTGGGTTTCTTGCCCTTGAGTGTTGAGTAGAATCCGCCAAATCCGCTATGATCTCCCAAGCTTCCTCGGCAGTCTTGTTTTTAGTAAGGGATCCTCCAATAGAGGCATCTAGGAGAAGCTTATCTTGGGGGTTCAACCCTTGACAGAAATAGCTAATAAGGACCAACTCGTCAATACGATGGTGGCGGCAAGCTTCCAATAACTTTTTGAATCTCTCCCAGTACTCATAAAGAGTCTCCCCGTCTCATTGCACAATGCAAGAGATCTGCTTTTGTAGCTTGTCTGTCTTTTGTGGTAGGTTGAACTTTTCCAGAAATTCCTTACGCAATAAGTCCCAATCAGAAATCACATTTCCCAGTTGAGTATAAAACCATTCTTTCACTTTTCCCTCCAAAGAGAAGGGGAAAGCGAACACCAAAACTGCTACTTCATCTGCACCATGTCGTCTCGCAGTGGAGCATGCAACTTGAAAATCCTTAAGATGCTTAAGAGGATCCTCCCCAGGCAGTCCATTGTACTTGGGGAGCAAGTTTATTGTGCCGGTTTTAAGCTCAAAATTTGGATCCAAAGCCGGATATCGGATTTATTGGTTGCAAGTTAATATCAGGAGCTCCGGCTTCCATTAAGGTGATTCTACGAGGTGGATCCGCCATGGTGTCATCACCTGAGTCACTCACAGAGATTTCAGCACTCCCCACAGATGAATATAACGTTTCCTCATTGATTGATGAATGATTGTCACGGATTGATGGTGATAGTGAATTGGAGTGCTATTCAAGCAAGCCCGATTCACTATTCACGAATGCTAGCCGGCGCTGAGCTTGCCTAATATGAGTTAAAGTTCTTTCTATTTCTGGATCAAAAGGGGCCAAGCTCGGGTCTGGAAGCGACCGTGTCATTCAACTGAGGAAACAATAGAAGCATGCAATTATGAAAAGCAAAACAGGAATAGACAAATAAACATAAACTAACCTAACAATTACCAACTACCAAGACTAGCTAGATGGGAACAATATCTACAAAGTAGTACCAAGTAGCAAACAAAAACCAAATATTCACACTATTTACATATTCACAACAACCAAAATTTTAGCACTCATTGCACTTGAGATGATTCCCCTGCAACGGCGCCAAATTTGACGACGGCCGGATTCACCGTCATTCAAGGTTTTCACAAATTAGAATCTTATCGTTGAAGGTATAGCCTAGACCAACGATCAATCTACCACATCAAAATGTTTAATCTAAAGATATGTCACAATTTAAAACCAATTCAATTCTAGGAGTTTCAATTCCCGAGTCATCTCCCAAGGACACTTGAGACCAATGAGTGTGCAATCTTGGTTGTGAGGATGATGACTCCATATTTTCTGATATATTTTGGCTTGATTTGAATAGATTCTAGCATATGAACTCACACTTAAGCACCAAAATAGCATACTTGTGTGTTTGATCCCTAATTTGATTCTAAATATGAAAATATGCATTTTAGTGCTTAGATTAAAGATTTTTAATTCCACTTTTATGTCATTCGATGCCGTTAGATGGTTTGTGAGTGATTTCAGGCCTTAGAGGCAAGAATGGATGGCCAAAAGTGGAAGAAAACATGTACAAGGGAGAAAACATGAAGAAAACAAGGAAAAGAACACACAACGAAGTGCCCTGCGTGCGGGCGCACAAGTGAGTATTTCTATGTGTGCGTGCGCACAAGCACCTGTGAGTACGCACAGGTCAATTTTCAGCCGAGTGTGTAGCCGCATACGTCTGTGCGTCCGGACAGGTACCAATGCGTGCCTTCATTAAAAATGCACGTGCACTCGCGATTTTGGGGCTCTCTTGGCCCATTTTTGAAGGCTTGAGACTGAAATCAAAGGCTATATCAAGGGGGCAACATCTCATATGAAAGCAATTAGCTTAGGGAGCTCACTTAGATAGTTTAATTTCATAGTATTAAGAGTAAGAGTAGAGTATCACTTCTCTCTTAGGGTTTAATTTCCATTTCCATTGTAGCATTTTACAGCAAGCTTTTCTTTTGGATTTTGATCATATTTAATTGTAAGTATTCTCAATTTCTTCTTTAATTACATTGTCTTTACTTTCATTTCCTTTTGGTTCAAGTTACTTGTTCATATTTGCAATTTTGTGTTTCTTGAAGTTTTGATTGATGAATTTAATGTTTCATGCTTCCTTTATGTTTGATTACTTGTCTATAATTGGTTTTGTTGATAGTTGGTCATAGTTTTCCATTTTACTTTGTAATTTTCCATGTTTTACTTTCATGCACACAAGGTGTTTGTGAAAATGCCAACTCTAGATTTCAAGTAGACTTTCCCACCTTGGCTTGTGGTTCGAGTTCCTAGGATACTAGAGTTATAATGTCCGACATTTAGTAGTAATTCTTGGGTAGTTAGTTGACTCTTGTTTCCATTGACGCTAGCCCTTTACCAACAAGTTTGGTAAGTTGGTTAGGACTTATGGATTGAGGTCAATTATGCTCGCTTGACTTACTCCTCGATGGTTGGGGTTAACTAGGTGAGATTGACTCATCATAATTATCATAGTTGTGGTTATCATGATGATAGGATTCCTTGGATTCTCATTTCCAAGCCAAGGCTCTTTTGTTGCATTTATAGTATTCTCACTAGTTTTGATCTTAATCTTGTTTTCCCTTTATGTGCATTAATATCAATTTTGATCATTGCTTAGTTCTTTTATTACTTAGTTTCTTTAATCTTTCGTTCTTTAATTCAAAAACCCCTTTTGTCCTCTTAACAACCGAAAGAGAAACACTTCATTTGCATTCCTAGGGAGAACGACCCGAGGTTGAATTACTCTTGATCTCGGTTACTTTGTATTGAATTTGTTATTTGATATTGAGAATTCATTGTTGGTTTGGACTATGCTACCAACGAATTCATTCTTGTTTTGATTGATTCTAAACCGACAAGAATTTTCTTACCAGAGGATCATGGGGTTTGGGTTTGTAATGAAGAGATAAACATATAAAGCAATGAAAGAACATGCAAAATTGTAATAAATGAACTAATAAAGGAATTAAGGAAGTGACTATGCAATATAGACAAGTAAAGTATAAAAGGAACTAACGTAAATGTGTATAAAGGAATTGAAGCATAAAAGGCATCTTGGCTTGGAGTGAGCTAAGGATCTTTTCCTTGTTGGAACCACAACTGTGCCAACTAGAATGGATCAATCTTACTTGGTTAACCTCACATCAGAGAGAAAGTTAAATGAGTATAAGTGTTCTTAACCCACAAATCCTAAATTGCTTGCTAATTAACTTAGCAACAACTTAGCGTTAGTGGGAACAAGAACAATTAACAATCCAAAATTGACACTAAATGTTGGACACTCCAACTCTAGAAATCCAATTACTCACTTTCCCCCAGCCAAGAGATAGAAAACTAGCCCAAAATCTTGCTTGACATTTTGTCAAACACTTGGTGGGCAAAAAGCTTAAACATGGGAAAAATGAGAAAAAGCTTGAAACCAAAAGCAACAAATGATCTCAATCAACGATAAAGACTCAAGAAAGCATGTAACAATCATCAAAGATCAATTTCATCAACAAGAAATAGAAATTGCAAAGGAGAAGTTAAATTGAACTATAACTTGAATTATAAGAAAGTGTAAGAACAATGTAACCATAAAGGGTAATAGCAAGAGATACTTACAATGGGAATTAGCAAAATCCAAGATCAAAATTGAAATGGCACTTGAATGCAAAACCCTAGTATAAACCCTAGTAGAGAAGATGATGAAAAACTTAAAGAAAAACTACACTAAAAACTATCTACCACTACTCCTAAGCTACATTAATGTTATGCTATGTTATGCCCTTCATTCTCCCTTCCTTATGAGCTAAATTGCTTCAGAAATGTGCCTCAAATCCATTAAAATCGCGAGTCACATGCTATTTTAATGAAGGCATGTGCGTCCACCTGTGCGGACGCATAGACGTGTGCATCCGTACACTCTGCGAAAAATCTCGACCATTGCGTACGCACAGGAGGTTGTGTGCACGCATACTAGGTGATGCTTGATTGGATTCGTGACGCGGCTCACGCGCACGCGTGGCTCTGATTCGATGGCTGTGCGTACGCACGCATGTCTGTGCACACGCATGTTTGATTCTTCATGCTTCCTCCACTTTGAATGCTCTTCTTTCATTTTCTCCAAGGCATTCCTGCCTTATACCTCTGAAATCACTCACAAATAACATCAAGGCATCGAATGGAAGGTAATTGGAATAAAATTAATCAAATTAGGTACAAAAGAGCATGTTTTCATAATCAAGCACAAATTTAGGAGGAAAGTTCAAATGCATACTATTTAGTGGAATAAGTGCAAGTTTATATAATGGAATCCATTCAATTTCAACCAAAAATCATCATCAAATATGGATTCATCAATTCTCCCACACTTAATGATGACAAGTCATCGTAGCCTATTTTAGCTAGTCTTTTTCTTTAGTTTTCATTAGAATTATGCACTTTCTTGAGCTACAAGCAAGCTAATTGAGTAGATTTTCATGTTTCCCTTGATTGAACCAACCATATATGAATTTATGCCATTTCATGAGGTTTTATGCTATATTTGTTGCATATTATGAAAGAATGAAGATCTCATGATTTTGAGCATAGCTTTGATGAGTTTGGTTGATTAATGATAGGTGAAGAAAGTTTGGAGAAAGGTTGAAGCAAAGAGGAATGGCTAGAAGTGAAGAATGGAATAAGTGAAATTGAACTTGGAGGCATGAAGTTAGCCCCAACGTTAGCCCCCTAACTTGGAGGCTAACGTTGGGCATGAAGTACTCCCTGGGCTCCCCACGTTTGAGCCAACGTTAGCCCCCTAACTTGGAGGCTAACGTTGGCACATGACATTGCAAGGAAGAGGCCAACGTTAGCTCCAACGTTAGCCCCCTAACTTGGAGGCTAACGTTGGAACTTGAAATTCATCCCTGGGCAAGCCAACGTTTGCGCCAACGTTAGCCCCCTAACTTGGAGGCTAACGTTGGCACATGAATCACAAAGGGAGGGGCACCAACGTTTGCACCAACGTTAGCCCCCTAACTTGGAGGCTAACGTTGGCACCACTAGCACTAAGCAAGGCCAACGTTAGGGTCAAAGTTAGACCCCTAACGTTGGCACCAACGTCCAAACCAGAAAATCATGCTTGCTGCTATGAAAAGTTGGGGTCAAAGTTAGACCCCTAACTTTGGCCCTAACGTTGGGACCAACTATGGCTAACTTCAAAACCGGTTCAATTGGTTCACTTCGGTTCTTCTTCAAACTTCAAGAGCAATCAACCAAGGCCTCTTTCAACCCAATTCCACCAAGAACAAAGGCCCAACTCAAGGCTTGAAGATCATTTTGGAAAGTGTATAAATAGGATAGAATTCAAGTTATTCGGGGAGCTTTCCTTTTAGAATTTTCATAATAGTTTTCGGAGAGCTTTTGTTACTGAGTGAACTTTAATTTCTTGCTTTCATTACTTTCAATTTCATTTTACATTTGTCTTGGATCTTGGATTGGAGAATTGAAGAAATTCTGTTTCAATCTCAATCTTGGATCTCTCTGCTTTCTTTACTGTTAATTGAATTCCATTTCCGGTTCATTGTTCTTCATCTCTTTTCTTTGCAATTTACAATTTCCTTGCTATTGTTCTTGTTGGATCTAGGAAGGCATTGAGATCTAGACTTGGTTTTCTAGTCTCTGGGTCCTGAGATCTGAATTTCTCATTTCAATTCCCTGCTTATTTCTTTTTCTGTTCATTTACTTTACTGCTTCATGATCCGGTTCAATCCCAATTCCCTTTCCCTCTTCTGTTTGATGCAATTTAGTTTTTCCTTGTTTAAATTCTGCAAATCCATTCCCCAATTCCCTTTACATTTCAAGCAATTTATATTCCTTGCACTTTAAGAGTCCACAATTTACATTTCTTGCACTTTAAGTTTCTGCCATTTAATTTCTTGTTCTTTAAGATTCAGCAATTTAATTCCCTGCTTTCTTTAATTTCATGCAATTTACATTCTGCAAGTCACAAATCACTCAACCAACACTTGATTCGCTTGACTAAATCAACCACTAAACTAAAATTGCTCAATCCTTCAATCCCTGTGGGATCGACCTCACTCCCGTGAGTTTTTATTACTTGATACGACCCGGTACACTTGCCGGTTGGATTGTGATGTTTAGTGAGAGATTCGTTTCTCACCAAAATATCCCATCAAGTTTTTGGCGCCGTTGCCGGGGATTGATTAGATTGACAATGATTAAGTGAGGTGGTAATCTAGATCAAGCACTTTTTCTTTAATTTTTGACTAACCCACTAACTGTTTGAAGTTTTGTCCCAACCGGCTACATCCAATTTTCAAGAGAATCACTGTGTTTTCTATTGATTGATCTATATGTCACAGGGAAGAAGGAGTTTCTGAGAAAGAAGAACATCACAACATGAAGCCACAACTCATTACACTAATAGAGAACAATTGTTCTTATGGTGGAAATCCCCTGGAAGATTCTGAACAGCATTTGTCTAATTTTCTGAGGATCTGTGATGTTGTCAATCATGATATCTACAAGCTCTTGCTATTCCCTTTCTCACTAAAGGATGAGGCAGCACAATGGCTTGAAACTCTTCCCCAAGGAAGTATCACTAGTTGGGATGGTCTGGTTGTCAAATTTCTAGCCAAATTCTCTACATCCCGACAAAACATCAAGATGAAAGAGGGAACACATCCATTCATGCAAGGAGAGGAAGAACCATTGCTCAAAGTATGGGAAAGATACATGAAAGCAAATGACAAAGTGGCTTTCCAAGCATTTTATGAAGGATTAACCCCAGAGATGAGAAGAGCAGTAGAGCACTCCTCAAATGATTTACTCAGAGCAACAGCAACTAGTCAAGGAACTGCAAGGTTCAACAACAAGAGAACCAACAACCAATACTCATTTGAGACACCACCGAACGCAACTTTGGAGGAAGATACAATGAATTATGAAGGAGTGAAGGCAGTCATGAATCAAAGCAAACAGCTACATCAGCAAACTCAGCAATAATTGGAGTCAATGGCTAGACAACTCGATTTTCTCCACTTCACTACAGTGAATGCACAGTTCCCACCATGGAAACCATATGCTTATCTAAGAATGAGGGAACCTCAACATCAGGAACCAAGGAACTTCAACTACAACAATTATTTCCCAAACTTGCAAAAACCACACTGCCCACCCTCCCAACCTCAAATACCTCACAACCAACAACTTTCACAACACTATCATGGACTCACAAACTTGGAGACCTTGACAGAAAAAATGATAAAACACCAAGAAATAACAAACAAAAACCATGAAGCCTCATTGAAGAACCTGGAGAGGCAGATTGGGCAGCTCTCCAAACAAATAGAACAATTAGCCAAAAACCCCACAGAAACAAGTACGAAGGAAGCAAAGCCTCACTTAGATGGACAATGGGACAAGGAGAAGAAAACTCAGAATCTGAAATAAGCAAGCACAGAGGATGTCAAGCTAGTGACAATAAAAGAGCGCTTGTTGGGAGGCAACCCAACCAGAGGTAACTATCTTTTCATATCTATTTCAATAAAAAGGTTAATTAGTTTTATCTATATTGCAAGAAGCTAAGTTTGGTGTTGCACACCAAAACAATCTAAAGGAGAATGCAGGATTCTAAGTTTGGTGTTTCACCAAAATCCCATTATAAAACACATTCTCACTCTCTGCATAATGATGGCTTCAAGCATGATGGATGAACTAGTTAACTATTCTGCTGTTTCCTAGTTTTCAGTTTTTTCATTTTTGAAAAAGAAAAAGAGTTTTACACATGGTTAATCTGATGCATTGGCAAGGTACTAAGTTTGGTGTTCCCACACCAAAGTAAGTACAAAGGCCCACAAATAAATCATGCAAGCTAACCATTTTTCAAGTGCTTGGGGAACAAGCAACTTTCAAATATAATTGCAGAATGTCATACAAGCTTTTGGAGGTTTGAACATCATCAAAAAGGAGAAAGATGAACATGAAGGTCAGCAACAATGATGATGAGAAAAAGGAAAGCAATTGAACTCCAACAGGTTGTATTGTTAAGTGATTGTTTTACATCAAATATTGCTGTGATTGAAAGTTGGATTGTATCCTGATCTGCCCTGCCTATCTGCATAGCATAGTTTTTTTTATTATTTACCCCTGCCTGCATAGCATAGTCTTTCTTTATAATTCAATAAGCAAGGTGTCTGATCATTCACAACATTCTTATCTTCAAAACTTGTTTACACTCCATTTCCAAGAATGCATCACATGAAAGTTCTTTGAAAGGAAGAATTGAGGAATTAAACAATTTTGAGGCAAGCAAAAGATTAGGAGAAGTGGTGGTTCTAGTTGTATGATTATGTATTGAGGTTGCATGCTTGTGAAAACTTGCATGGGAGCTCATAGGCGGGACATGAAGTTCAAGGAAGTATTGTGGAGATTCTCAAAAATTTATTGATCCAAGAAGCAGCAAACAAAACAAAAGAAAGAAAAGAAAATACAAAAACAAAAAGAATATGGCCCAAGGCTCTGAGCATCAATTACTAGGCAGAAAAAGAAAGAAAGAAACAAAAACTCAAAGAGTTGTTAGCCTAGTAAAATGCTTGTGGTTGAAGTGTGTCAAGGAAAGAGGCTTGAGCAAGTAAATCCTCAGGGGTGCTTCAACACCTAATACCTTAAAACCAACTGGTTTAGGAGTATTGATTGAAAGCTTATCTAAAGAGCCGCCTTGAGACATGATACTTAGAGTCGAGGCCAAAGCACAGAAACTTTAAGCTGCTTCAAGGTGATTACATATAAAGAGATCTCCATGGTACCATTTGGATGAAAATCCTAAAGACCTAAGACTCCCAATATGTAAGGACTAGTGAGCACTGAAGCCCTTGCATGAACATATGATTTAGAGTGCACCCCACTGATACTTGATCACTTCACTCACTGCACTTTACTAGTATTCCTCAATCCATCTTAATTGAAAGAACCTTGGAGCATAAATCTATTTCTTGCTTGGGGACAAGCAAGCTTTAAGTTTGGTGTTGTGATGACAAGTCATCGTAGCCTATTTTAGCTAGTCTTTTTCTTTAGTTTTCATTAGAATTATGCACTTTCTTGAGCTACAAGCAAGCTAATTGAGTAGATTTTCATGTTTCCCTTGATTAAACCAACCATATATGAATTTATGCCATTTCATGAGGTTTTATGCTATATTTGTTGCATATTATGAAAGAATGAAGATCTCATGATTTTGAGCATAGCTTTGATGAGTTTGGTTGATTAATGATAGGTGAAGAAAGTTTGGAGAAAGGTTGAAGCAAAGAGGAATGGCTAGAAGTGAAGAATGGAATAAGTGAAATTGAACTTGGAGGCATGAAGTTAGCCCCAACGTTAGCCCCCTAACTTGGAGGCTAACGTTGGGCATGAAGTACTCCCTGGGCTCCCTACGTTTGAGCCAACGTTAGCCCCCTAACATGGAGGCTAACGTTGGCACATGACATTGCAAGGAAGAGGCCAACGTTAGCTCCAACGTTAGCCCCCTAACTTGGAGGCTAACGTTGGAACTTGAAATTCATCCCTGGGCAAGCCAACGTTTGCACCAACGTTAGCCCCCTAACTTGGAGGCTAACGTTGGCACATGAATCACAAAGGGAGGGGCACCAACGTTTGCGCCAACGTTAGCCCCCTAACTTGGAGGCTAACGTTGGCACCACTAGCACTAAGCAAGGCCAACGTTAGGGTCAAAGTTAGACCCCTAACGTTGGCACCAACGTCCAAACCAGAAAATCATGCTTGCTGCTATGAAAAGTTGGGGTCAAAGTTAGACCCTTAACTTTGGCCCTAACGTTGGGACCAACTATGGCTAACTTCAAAACCGGTTCAATTGGTTCACTTCGGTTCTTCTTCAAACTTCAAGAGCAATCAACCAAGGCCTCTTTCAACCCAATTCCACCAAGAACAAAGGCCCAACTCAAGGCTTGAAGATCATTTTGGAAAGTGTATAAATAGGATAGAATTCAAGTTATTCGGGGAGCTTTCCTTTTAGAATTTTCATAATAGTTTTCGGAGAGCTTTTGTTACTGAGTGAACTTTAATTTCTTGCTTTCATTACTTTCAATTTCATTTTACATTTGTCTTGGATCTTGGATTGGAGAATTGAAGAAATTCTGTTTCAATCTCAATCTTGGATCTCTCTGCTTTCTTTACTGTTAATTGAATTCCATTTCCGGTTCATTGTTCTTCATCTCTTTTCTTTGCAATTTACAATTTCCTTGCTATTGTTCTTGTTGGATCTAGGAAGGCATTGAGATCTAGACTTGGTTTTCTAGTCTCTGGGTCCTGAGATCTGAATTTCTCATTTCAATTCCCTGCTTATTGCTTTTTCTGTTCATTTACTTTACTGCTTCATGATCCGGTTCAATCCCAATTCCCTTTCCCTCTTCTGTTTGATGCAATTTAGTTTTTCCTTGTTTAAATTCTGCAAATCCATTCCCCAATTCCCTTTACATTTCAAGCAATTTATATTCCTTGCACTTTAAGATTCCGCAATTTACATTTCTTGCACTTTAAGTTTCTGCCATTTAATTTCTTGTTCTTTAAGATTCAGCAATTTAATTCCCTGCTTTCTTTAATTTCATGCAATTTACATTCTGCAAGTCACAAATCACTCAACCAACACTTGATTCGCTTGACTAAATCAACCACTAAACTAAAATTGCTCAATCCTTCAATCCCTGTGGGATCGACCTCACTCCCGTGAGTTTTTATTACTTGATACGACCCGGTACACTTGCCGGTTGGATTGTGATGTTTAGTGAGAGATTCGTTTCTCACCAAAATATCCCATCACTTAAGCACTAGCATCTCTTCATGCTAAACACACTCAGAGGAAATAAATGAAAGGAAAATGATTTATTCTATGTACTACCTAAATGCATGAACTATCCTAAGGGTTACTACTACCATGTACTATGCACGGAGTTGGTAAAACAAACCATGAAATTTCAATCCATCACAAGAAAGCTTTGGGGCAAATGCAAAGAGTTTATGCATTAAGACTAATATCCAAGGGATGGAATTGAACTTTTGAAGACTAATTGGTGCACGAAATTGTAAATCACACTGCGCCAACAGCTTGGTATGCACGATCGTAATCTTAACTCTTTTTCACAACTCTGCACAACTAACCAGCAAGTGCGCTGGGTCATCCAAGTAATAAACCTTACGTGAGTAAGGTTCGATCCCACGGAGATTGTCGGCTTGAAGCAATCTATGGTCATCTTGTAAATCTCAGTCAGGCAGATTCAAATGGTTATGGGATTTAAGATAATTAAAATATAAATAAAATATAAAATAAGATAGGAATACTTATGTAATTAATTGGTGAGAATTTCAGATAAGCATATGGAGATGCTTTGCTTCTTCTGAATCTCTGCTTTCCTACTGCCTTCATTCAATCATTCATACTCCTTTCTATGGCAAGCTGTATGTTGGGGGATCACCGTTGTCAATGGCTACCATCTGTCCTCTCAGTGAAAATGGTCCAAATGCGCTGTCACCACACGGCTAATCATCTGTCGGTTCTCACTCATGTTGGAATAGGATCCATTGATCCTTTTGCGTCTATCACTACACCCAACACTTACGAGTTTGAAGCTCATCACCGTCATCCCTTCCCAGATCCTACTCGAAATACCACAGACAAGGTTTAGACTTTCCGGATCTCAGGAATGGCCGTCAATAATTCTAGCCTATACCACGAAGACTCTGATCGTGAACCAGGAGGCTAAGAGATATGCATTCAAGCTTGTTTTCATGTAGAACGGAAGTGTTTGTCAGGCACGCGTTCATAAGTGAGAATGGTGATGAGTGTCACTTGATCATCACATTCATCATGTTCTTGTGTGCGAATGAATATCTTAGAATAAGAATAAGCTTGAGTTGAATAGAAAAATAATAGTACTTTGTATTAATTCATGAGGAACAGCAGAGCTCCACACCATAATCTATGGGGTGTAAAAACTCCACCGTTGAAAATACATAAGTGAAAGGTCTAGGCATGGCCGAATGGCCAGCCCCCTAAACGTGATCAATGGTCTCAGTTTTGAAATATGAAAACTGGATACCAAAAATAAATCTCTAGAAGTAGTTTTTATACTAAACTAGTAACTAGGGTTACAGAAAATAAGTAACTAAGTGCAGATAGTGTAGAAATCCACTCCCGCGGCCCACTTGGTGTGTGCTTGGGCTGAGCATTGAAGCTTTCATGTGTAGAGACTCTTCTTGGAGTTAAACACCAGCTTTGGTGCCAATTTGGGTGTTTAACTCTAGCTTTTATGCCAGTTCTGGCGTTTAACGCCAGAATAGGGTAGAAAGTGGGCGTTCAAACGCCATTTTACGATATCAAAACTCGGGCAAAGTATGAACTATTATATATTGTTGGAAAGCCCAGGATGTCTACTTTCTAACGCAATTAAGAGCGCGCCAATTGGGTTTTGGTAGCTCCAGAAAATCCATTTCGAGTGCAGGAAGGTCAAAATCCAACAACATCTACAGTCCTTTCAGCCTCTGAATCAGATTTTTGCTCAGGTCCCTCAATTTCAGCCAGAAAATACCTGAAATTACAAAAAAACACACAAACTCATAGTAAAGTCCAGAAATGTGAATTTTTCTTGAAAACTAATAAAAATATACTAAAAAGTAGCTAGATCCTACTAAAAACTACATAAAAATAATGCCAAAAAGCGTATAAATTATCCGCTCATCACTAATCAACAAATAACTTGCAAGAAGATACAACATGAGATGCAAGAACATAGAATTGAGCGATCGAACCCCTCACCGGATGTGTATTCACTCAATTCGCTCAGTGTTTAGGGTTTTAATCACTCAATTCTCTTTTTATCATGCTTTTCAAAGATTTACACTTCATTTAACAATTAATTAGTATTTGATGCATGAAAGACAAATATCATGAGGTCTTTCGAGGGTTGTAATGTGGCCAGGGTTTAGGTAGGATAAGTATGGTTAAGTGGACTTAAAGAATTAGTTCTTTGATTAGCTTAAGTGTCCACCTAATCCTATATTACCTATATACTCATAACAATGCAACCTATCTACCCAAATTTTCCTCTTATCTTACCTTACTCATGCACTTCCTTTTCAAAACATGAACATATGCACAAGAGATGCATATGACTTAAAACAAAGAACACATGAGCATTTTTCCAATTGCCAATTTTTTCACAATGAATCCCATGCTTCTATCACCAATGCTCCCCATCAATTCCCCCACACTTAGAACATACAGACTAATCCACCCAAGCTAATCAAAGAGCAATTCAAGGACATTAATGGTTTTTCACTTAAGGGGAAATAATGTGCTGAAAACAGAACAAAAGGGAATTACATGCTCAACAGGGTTCACAATGGTGAGTACAAGGGTTGGCCATATAGGTCGGTGAGTTTAACAATAAATATGGCCTCAATCATGCTAAATGCATCCAAACAACAAATACAGGATATAAAGAATCATGCAAATCAATAATCACAATAAAAAAAGGAGTAAAACCACACTAGAACAAACATTATGGTTGAAAAATGCAACCATCTATCAAGGCTCAAAGCTTACAAGACATGTTGTTCTAGCTCTTTCCTATGGTCTACAAACAAAATACTTCAAACAAGTTAGAAAACACAAAATTTTTCAATTCAACCGATGGTATGCCCTAAGAAAGATTTCATGGAAATTTCTTGGTATTTCACCAAACTTTTCATTCTATCATGCAACATGCAAGCATTAACTACCATATAACTATGAACTATAAAGAGATATCTACAAACAAACCAACTAAGATGCAATGAAAATAACGCTACTAAAATTCATAAAAAAGAACTAAAAAGAGTATTGCAAAGTGATTCGAGAAAAGAAATTTTTACCCCCACACTTAGTTCGTGCACGGTCCTCCGTGCTTGCTTAGGATCAGGGAGAATAAGAACTTCGGGACCACCTTTAGCTGGTGGTATCGGGAGTGGGTGGGTTACCATCATCATACTCTTCCCCAACTAGCTCGTATGAAGCCTAAGGAGCTGGGCCGGGGCCTCTTCCTTCTAGCTTTGCCGCAATCCACTCAAAATGCTTGTGCTCCAAATGCTCCATGCGGTGGATATCGTGCAAGATGTCTCGGAATACATCCAAAAGAGACCGGAGAATCAGTAAAGGAATTGATGAGGTTACTAGACTTGATGGTGGTGCTACGGGAGCCTTCTTCTTCGAGGGTGTCTTTTCTAATGATCCATCTAATTCTCCCCTCAGAATGAACTTATTGCCCCTTAGAAACTCGAACATGATATCCATTGGTCGCCTCTCTACCCCAGCTGCGTTTGCTAAGCGCATCACCATTGACGGAAATAGAATGTTGATATTCTTCTTCTCAACCAATTTCTATATCGATTTGCGCAACAAAGGTACAATGGCTATATGCTTCCCTTGCATAATAGCCCAAAGCAACAAAGCAGTTCTGAATCTCACATGGGTAGTGTGGGTGCTCGGGATGATGTAGTCCGCCATAATCTGATGCCATATATGAGCTTAACCATTCAAATCAGAGTATGCAATGCTAGTGGGAGCAGAATTCCTCTCTTTGCTATACTCCCAAGATACACCAAGATGGCCTATTCTCTCAAGAATGGGAGTCAGAGATATTCTTCCTTTGAAGACATCCAATTTTAACTTGAAATAATCATCCTTCTCAAGCGAAATATGGGGGATATTCAGAATAGCTTCTAGAGCTTGATTGGATGTATCCAACATCTTTCCCCAGAGAAATACTGACTTTGCTTCCCAAGCTTGGTAGTTCGCATAGAATTCCCGCACCATAGTTTCATTGACTTCAATGGGTTCTCGCTCGAGAAATTCTCAATGAAGCGAGGCAATCTCTTGATGAATGGTTGCCTTGTACTAGCTTGGAACCTTC
Organism: Arachis ipaensis; assembly: GCF_059453495.1. Taxonomy (NCBI): domain Eukaryota; kingdom Viridiplantae; phylum Streptophyta; class Magnoliopsida; order Fabales; family Fabaceae; genus Arachis; species Arachis ipaensis. The sequence continues at coordinate 65,756,942 of NC_142442.1, read as the reverse complement.
AACGGCCGCTCCCAATGGATTGTGCGCTTCTCAATAGCCTCGTATTGAGAGTCGGCTCTTTGGTTAACTAGGGTATTCGGTTTAGCACCTTGGCGATGCCACCAAATATCAGGGGAGTGAGTGGTAGTTTGTTCAACCGGCGAAGTAACTGGTGCCTTACCCTTCTTGCGCATCCTAAAAATTAAATAAAAGATTTTTGAGATCTTAGGGCAACAATAAAACAAAATTGCTGAGAAAGCACTAACAAAGTTAAAAGAAGCTCTAAAAGTAGTGTGATTTACAAAAGCACAGTGTATATATTCCAATGATGCGCGCGGTTGCAACACACACACCGGCCGGATACCACGACAATCACACTGTTTAACAGTCAAAGCTCACTGCTTCTCAATTAAGTGCTAAAGTTGCAAGGCTAAAGCATGGACATAAAAGCAACTTCAAGCTCGCACCATTTGGTTTATTAACATGCTTTGAATGTAATGGGCATTGAGGTTGTCGACAAGAAATTTCATTAGCAAAAGAGTGTACAACAACAACAACCATTCACTCAAAATGAAGCGTCAATTGCTCATCCTCAAGAAGTGGTAACCAAATGTGCAATGTTCTAAGTTAAGGCCAAAATATGTTTGATCAAGACATCATCTAAAGTTGAACAATTGTAAAGTGATTACCGAATTCAAATTCCGAAATGAACAATGGCAATTGATTTCCACACAACACAATGCATTGGTGACTTTACTTAATTACCATCAAGAGTCATAATTAAAGTTGCACAATTCATACACTATGCCTAACAAGAGATAAATTAAACACATATGATGGCCAAGTCATATGAATCAAACAAAATGTTCATTGAGGCATGATGAGCGGATAATTTATACGCTTTTTGGCATTGTTTTTAGGTAGTTTTTAATATATTTTAGTCACTTTTTATTATATTTTTATTATTTTTTAAATAAAAATCACATTTGTGGACTTTACTATGAGTTTGTGTGTTTTTCTGTAATTTCAGGTATTTTCTGGCTGAAAATTGAGGGAGCTGAGCAAAAATCTGATTCAGGCTGAAAAAGGACTGCTGATGCTGTTGGATTCTGACCTCCCTGCACTCGGAATGGATTTTTTGGAGCTATAGGATTCCAATTGGTGCGCTCTTAATTGCGTTGGAAAGTAGACATCCAGGGCTTTCCAGCAATATATAATAGTTTATACTTTGCTCAAGGATAGACGACGTAAACTGGCGTTCAACGCCAGTTCTATGTTGCATTCTGGCATTAAACGCCAGAAACAGGTTACAAGTTGGAGTTAAACGCCAGAAACAGGTTACAACCTGGTGTTTAACTCTAGAAACAGCCTAGGCATGTGTAAAGCTCAAGTCTCAGCCCCAACACACACCAAGTGGGCCCCAGAAGTGGATTTCTGCACTATCTATCTTAGTTTACTCATTTTCTATAAACCTAGGTCACTAGTTTAGTATTTAAACAACTTTTAGAGATTTATTTTGCACCTCATGACATTTTTAGATCTAAACTTTGTACTCTTTGACAGCATGAGTCTCTAAACTCCATTGTTGGGGGTGAGGAGCACTGTTGTGTCTCGATGAATTAATGCAATTATTTCTGTTTTCTATTCAAACACGCTTGTTTCCATCTAAGATGTTCATTCGCACTTCAATATGATGGATGTGATGATTCATGACACTCATCACCATCCTCAGCCTATGAACGCGTGCCTGACAACCACCTCCGTTCTACCTTCGATTGAATGAGTATCTCTTGGATTCCTTAATCAGAATCTTCGTGGTATAAGCTAGAATCCATTGGCAGCATTCTTGAGAATCCGGAAAGTCTAAACCTTATTTGTGGTATTCCGAGTAGGATTCAGGGATTGAATGATTGTGACGAGCTTCAAACTCACAAGGGTTGGGCGTAGTAACAGATGCAAAAGGATCAATGGATCCTATTCCAGCATGAGTGAGAACCGACAGATGATTAGCCATGCGGTGACAGCGCACCTGGACCATTTTTACTGAGAGGACGGATGGTAGCCATTGACAACGGTGATCCACCAACACACAGCTTGCCGTAGGAGGAAACTTGCGTGCGTGAAGAAGATGACAGTAGTAAAGCAGAAATTCAGGGGACAAAGCATCTCCAAAACTCCAACATATTCTCCGTTACTGCATAACAAGTATTTATTTCAAGCTCTTTTATTCTTCGTAATTCAAACTGACAATTATAATTGATATCCTGACTAAGGGTTACAAGATAACCATAGATTGCTTCAAGCCAACAATCTCCGTGGGATTCGACCCTTACTCATGTAAGGTATTACTTGGACGACCCAGTGCACTTGCTGGTTAGTTGTGCGAAGTTGTAAAAAGTGTGATTTACAATTCGTGCACCAAGTTTTTGGCGCCGTTGCCGGGGATTGTTCAAGTTTGGACAACTGACGGTTTATTTTGTTGCTTATATTAGAAAAAATTTTTCTTTTTGGTTTAGAGTCTTCTATTATTGTTTTTGGTTGAAATTTTTTTTTAAATCCTTATTTTCTCTTTTTAAATTTTTCGAAAATTTTATAAACTGATAATTAAGTTTTTCTGTTTGAGTTTAGTTTCATATTTTAAGTTTGGTTTCAATTGCATGTTTTTATTTTCTTTTAAATTTTCGAATTTGTGTTCATTGTTTTTTCTTAATCTTCAAGTTGTTCTTGTTTATTTTCCTTGTTTGATCTTTAGTTTTTCTTGTTTTGTGATTTTTCTTGTTTTTGTTATGCATTTTCGAATTATTAGTATAAAAAAATAAAAAATAAAAAATAAAAAATAAAAAAATAAAAATAAAATATTTATTTATTAAATACCTTATTAAAACACGTTAAATTTATAGCTCAATTGGCTAGAGCGTTGTGCTTATGTTCTTGGTAATTGGCTATCTTCTTTTTAAAACTTTTTTTAAAAATACTTTTTCTTTGATTAAATCTTGTGCCAAACTTTAAGTTTGGTGTTCTCTTGTTAATTTTTCTTTAGTTTTCGAAAAATTTATTTTGGTTTCTAAAAATTTTAAGTTTGGTATTCTTTTTTTCATGTTCTTGAGTCCTTTGAGTCTTTGAATTTCTGTTCTTCGTGTTCTTGTGAATCTTCAAGGTGTTCTTGAGTCTTTCTTGTGTTTTGATCTTAAAATTTTTATGTTTGGTGTTCCTTGGTGTTTCTCCTCAAAATTTTCGAAAATAAGGAGCATTGATCTAAAAATTTTAAGTTCTGTATCTTTTTATAGTTTTTCTCTTTCCTCATTGAATTCAAAAATATCTTTTTCCTTTATTTTAATTGATTTTTCGAATTTTCCTTTTAAAAATTCAGATTTTATTTTAAAATTTTTATTTTATCTTATCTTAAGTTTTAAATTTTCAAAATTCAAATCTTTTTCAAAAAAATCATATCTTTTTCAAAAACTTATCTTATCTTATTTCAAATTTCAAATTTCAACTTCCAAAATTCAAAATTCAAAATTTCAAATTTCAAATTTCAAATTTCAAATTTCAAATTTCAAATTTCAAAATTTAATTTTCAAATTTAAAATTAAATTTTCAAAACTTTTTAATTTAAATTCCTTATCTTCTCTTACCTAGCTTATCTTATCTTTTCTAATCTCAAATCTTAAAATCAAATCTTTTTCATATCTTTTCTTTTTTATTTTATTTTCTTACAAGTATCTTTAATTTTAGGACATATCTTTTTCAAAACTTCCTAACCAATTTCTTTCTCTTCATTTTTTTTTTCGAAAATCCTCACCCACATCTTTTTCAAATCTTTTTAATTAATTATTTTAGTTTTCAATTTTCTTTTATTTTTTTTCTTCTAATTTTCGAAATTATAGTCCATTTTTCGTTTATTTTATTTTATTTTATTTTATTTTATTTTAAGTTCGATTTTCAAAAAAAAAATTTATTTGCAATCGGCATCATCTCTCTTTCTCCATCATGGACCTAAGTGGAAATGAATAGTCCAGAAGGACTCTGGAGTCATATGCTAACCCTACTACTGCTGTATATGGGAGTAGCATCTGTATACCTCCCATCAAATCAGGCAGTTTTGAGCTAAATCCTCAGCTCATTGTCATGGTGCAGCAAAACTACCAGTATTCCGGTCTTCTGCAGGAAGAACCTACTAAGTTTCTGGCACAATTCTTGCAAATTGCTGACACAGTACGTGACAAGGAGGTAGATCAGGATGTATACAGATTGGTACTGTTTCTATTTGCTGTAAAAGATCAAGCTAAAAGGTGGTTAAATAACTAACCCACAGCAAGCATAAGGACATGGAAACAGTTATCAGACAAATTCCTGAATCAATATTTTCCTCCAAAAAGGATGACACAGCTAAGGCTGGACATCCAAGGCTTTAAACAAGAAGATGATGAATCCCTTTATAATGCCTGGGAAAGGTACAGAGGAATGCTAAGGAAATTCCCCTCTGAAATGTTTTCAGAATGGGTACAATTAGACATCTTCTACTATGGGCATACAGAAGGAGCTCAGATGTCCCTAGACCACTTAGCTGGTGGATCCATACACATGAGGAAAACTATTGAAGAGGCTCAAGAGCTTATTGATATAGTTGCTAGAAACCAGCATCTGTACATAAGTAATGGGTCCTCCATAAAAGAAGAAGCCAAAGCAATGTCTACTGAACTTGGTCCTCCAGAACAAGTTGCTAAACTCAATCAACAATTGTGCTTTCTAACAAAACAGCTAGCGAAACTCAAGGAGATGCTACAAGACACTAAAAATGCTAATAAAAAAATGAAGGCACAATTGAATCAGACAAAACAGCAATTATCAAAGCAGATAACAGAAGAGTGCCAGTCAGTTCAATTAAGAAGTAGGAAAACATTAAATACCTCACTTCAAAAGCAGCAGAAAACCAAGAAAAGAACAACTGACAGAGGATGAGCAAAATATTATCCAAAATCTCTCTGAGGACAGTAAGAGCCCAGAGAGGAACAATTCTGGCGTTCAAACGCCAGAAACAAGCAAGGAGCTGGCATCAAACGCCCAATGGAAGCTCAGTTCTGGCGTTCAAATGCCAGAAACAGGTAAGAAGCTGGCGTCTAACGCCAATCAAGCTTCTAACCCTGGCATTCAAACGCCAGTGAGGGATCAGACACACACAAGTGCTGATAACAACCCCTCTAAAAAGGCTTCTCCAACCACTTCTGTAGGAAATAAACCTGCAGCAACCAAGGTTGAGGAATACAAAGCCAAGATGCCTTATCCTCAAAAACTCCGCCAAGAGGAGCAGGATAAGCAATTTGCTCGCTTTGCAGACTATCTCAGGACTCTAGAAATAAAGATTCCATTTGCAGAGGCACTTGAGCAAATACCCTCTTATGCCAAGTTCATGAAAGAGATCTTGAGTCATAAGAAGGATTGGAGAGAAGCTGAAAGAGTTCTCCTCACTGAGGAATGCAGTGCAGTCATTCTGAAAAGCTTCCCAGAAAAGCTTAAAGATCCCGGGAGCTTTATGATACCATGTATATTAGAGGGTGATTGCACCAAGACAAGTTTATGTGACCTTGGGACAAGCATCCACCTAATACCTGCATCCACTATCAGAAAGCTTGGTTTAACTGAAGAAGTCAAACCAACCCAGATATGTCTCCAACTTGCTGATGGCTCCATTAAATACCCATCAGGCGTGATTGAAGACATGATTGTCAGGGTTGGGCCATTCGCCTTCCCCACTGACTTTGTAGTGCTGGAAATGGAGGAGCACAAGAGTGCTACTCTCATTCTAGAAAGACCTTTCCTAGCAACTGGACGAACTCTCATTGATGTCCAAAAGGGGGAAGTAACCCTGAGAGTCAATGAGGATGAGTTTAAGTTGAATACTGTCAAAGCCATGCAGCATCCAGACACACCAAAAGACTGCATAAAAGTTGATCTTATTGACTCTTTAGTAGAGGAGATCAGCATGGCTGAGAGTCTCGAATCAGAGCTGGAAGACATCTTTAAAGATGTTTAGCCTAATTTGAAGGATTCAGAGGAATTGAAAGAGCCTCTGAAACTTCCTCAAGAAGAGGAAAAACCTCTTAAACCCGAGCTCAAACCATTACCACCATCCCTGAAATATGCATTTCTGGGAGAAGGTGACACTTTTTTGGTGATCATAAGCTCTGCTTTAAATACCCTGGAAGAGGAAGCGCTACTTCAAGTGCTAAGGACACACAAGACAGCTCTTGGGTGGTCCATAAGTGACCTTAAGGGCATCAGCCCAACAAGATGCATGCACAAGATCCTATTGGAGGACGATGCTAAGCCAGTGGTTCAACCACAGAGGCTGCTAAATCCAGCCATGAAGGAAGTGGTGCAGAAAGAGGTCACCAAGTCACTGGAGGCTGGGATTATTTATCCTATTTCTGATAGCCCCTGGGTGAGCCCTGTCCAAGTTGTCCCCAAAAAGGGAGGCATGACAGTGGTTCATAATGAAAAAAATGAACTCGTTCCTACAAGAACAGTTACAGGGTGGCGCATGTGTTTTGACTATAGAAGGCTCAATACAGCCACCAGAAAGGATCATTTTCCTTTACCATTCATAGACCAGATGCTAGAAACACTAGCAGGTCATAATTATTACTGCTTTTTGGATGGCTATTCAGGCTACAACCAAATTGCAGTAGATCCCCAGGATCAAGAAAAAACAGCATTCACATGTCCATCTGGAGTATTTGCCTACAGAAGGATGCCATTTGGGCTGTGTAATGCACCTGCAACCTTTCAGAGATGCATGCTCTCTATTTTCTCTGATATGGTGGAAAAATTTCTAGAAGTCTTCATGGATGACTTCTCAGTATATGGAGAATCATTCAGCTCCTGTCTTGATCACCTGACACTAGTTCTGAAAAGATGCCAAGAGACTAACCTAGTTTTAAACTGGCAAAAATGTCACTTTATGGTGACTAAAGAGATTGTCCTTGGGCACAAGATTTCAAACAAGGGAATAGAGGTGGATCAAGCTAAGGTAGAGGTAATTGAAAAATTACCACCACCTGCCAATGTTAAGGCAATCAGAAGCTTTCTGGGGCATGCAGGATTCTATAGGAGGTTTATAAAAAATTTTTCAAAAATTGCAAAACCTCTGAGCAACCTGCTAGCTGCTGACATGCCATTTGTGTTTGACATAGAGTGTCTGCAGGCGTTTGAAACTCTGAAAGCTAAGCTAGTCACAGCACCAGTTATTTCTGCACCAGACTGGACATTACCATTCGAACTAATGTGTGATGCCAGTGACCATGCCATTGGTGCAGTACTGGGTCAGAGGCATAACAAGCTTCTGCATGTCATTTATTATGCTAGCCGTGTTTTAAATGATGCCCAGAAAAATTACACAACCACAGAAAAAGAATTGCTTACAGTGGTTTATGCCATTGACAAGTTTAGATCATACTTAGTAGAATCAAAAGTGATTGTGTATACTGACCATGTTGCTCTTAAATATCTACTCACAAAGCAGGATTCAAAATCCAGGCTCATAAGATGGGTGTTGATTCTGCAAGAGTTTGATATAGAAATAAGAGACAGAAAAGGGACAGAGAACCAAGTGGCTGATCATCTGTCCCGGATAGAGCCAGTAGAAGGGACGTCCTTTCCTTCTATTGAGATCTCTGAAACCTTTCCAGATGAGCAACTATTTGCCATCCAGGAAACACCATGGTTTGCAGACATTGCAAACTATAAAGCTGCAAGATTCATACCCAAGGAGTACAGCAAGCAACAAAAGAAAAAATTAATTACTGATGCAAAGTACTACCTGTGGGATGAACCATATCTCTTTAAGAGATGTGCAGATGGAATAATCCGTAGGTGTGTGCCTAGAGAAGAAGCACAGAAGATCCTATGGCATTGTCATGGATCACAATATGGAGGACATTTCGGAGGTGAGCGAACAGCCACAAAAGTCCTCCAATGTGGCTTCTACTGGCCCACTCTCTATAAAGACTCCCGAGAGTTTGTGCGTAACTGTGATAGGTGCCAGAGAGCTGGTAATCTGCCTCACAGTTACGCCATGCCTCAGCAAGGAATCTTAGAGATTGAGTTGTTTGATGTATGGGGTATTGACTTTATGGGGCCTTTCCCACCATCATACTCAAACACTTATATTCTGGTGGCAGTCGACTATGTATCCAAATGGGTAGAGGCCATTGCCACACCCACTAATGATACTAAGACAGTGCTGAAGTTCCTCCAAAAACATATCTTCAGCAGGTTTGGTGTCCCTAGAGCACTAATTAGTGATGGGGCACTCACTTCTGCAACAAACAGCTTTACTCTGCTATGGTCCGGTATGGAATTAGTCACAAGGTGGCAACTCCGTATCATCCACAGACAAATAGGCAAGCTGAAGTCTCTAATAGAGAAATAAAAAGAATCCTGGAACGGACTGTAAGTACCCGTAGAAAGGATTGGGCGAGAAGCTTGGATGATGCTCTGTGGGCTTACAGAACAGCATTCAAAACTCCTATAGGGACCTCTCCATACCAGCTTGTGTATGGTAAGGCATGTCATCTGCCCGTGGAACTGGAGCATAAGGCCTACTGGGCAACCAGATTCCTAAACTTTGATGCCAAATTAGCTGGAGAAAAAAGATTGCTCCAGCTGAATGAGCTAGAGGAATTCAGACTCACTGCTTTCGAAAATGCCAAGCTCTACAAAGAGAAAGCAAAAAGGTGGCATGACAGAAAGCTGTCATCTAGAGTCTTTGAACCAGGACAGAAAGTTCTGTTGTTTAACTCTAGGCTCAGGCTATTCCCTGGGAAACTGAAATCCCGGTGGAGGGAACCATATGTGATTACAAGTGTGTCACCATATGGCTATGTGGAGCTTCAAGACATTGATTCTGATAAGAAGTTCATTGTTAATGGATAGAGAATCAAGCATTATCTTGAAAGCAATATTGAGCAAGTGTGCTCAAGGCTGAGGCTAGATTAAAAGCTCTGCAAGGTCCAGCTAAAGACAATAAATAAGCGCTTATTGGGAGGCAACCCAATTTTTCCTTATCTATGTTAATTTTCTATTTTCCATTTTTATTTTATATTTTCTTTAGGATGATGATCATGTGGAGTCACAAAAATCAAAGCAGAGTCAAAAACAGCATTAAAACAGCTCACCCTGGAGGAAGAGCTTACTGGCGTTTAAACGCCAGTAAGAAGCATCAAACTGGCGTTTAACGCCAGAAAGAAGCATCAAGTTGGCGTTAAACGCCAGAAATAAGCACCAAGTTGGCGTTCAACGCCAAGAAAGAGGAAAAGATGGCGTTTAACGCCAGAAACAAGCAGCAGTCTGGTGTTAAACGCCAGGATTGCACACTAAGGGCGTTTTGCATGCCTCAATGGAGCAGGGATGCTAAGTCCTTGACCCCTCAGGATCTATGGACCCCACAGGATCCCCACCTACCTCACTATTCCAATTCAAACCATTCCCCTCCCATACCCACCTATTCACACTTCCCCTTCTACTCCCTTCTATCTTCTTTTGCTCGAGAACGAGCAAACCTTTTAAGTTTGGTGTGGAAAAAAGTGTTGCTTTTTATTTTTCCATAACCATTTATGGCACCTAAGGCCGGAGAAACCTCTAGAAAGAGGAAAAGGAAGGCAGTTGCTTCCACCCCCGAGTCATGGGAGATGGAGAGGTTCAGTGGTAGAGCATTTAACTGCAGATCAAAGAGCTATGAGGAAGGAACAACAAAGACAAGGAAGAGACATAGAGGAGCTCAAGAGCACCATTGGTTCTTCAAGAAGAGGAAGATGCCACCCTTACTAAGGTGGACCCGTTCCTTAATCTCCTTGTTCTTATTTCTCTGATTTTCGTTTACTATGCTTTATGTTTATTTATGTTTGGGTCTTATTACATGATCACTAGTATCTAAGTGTCTATGTCTTAAAGATATGAATGTCCTATGAATCCATTACCTTTCTTAAATGAAAAATGTTTTCTGAAAAAGAAAAAGAAGTACATGAATTTCAAATTTAAAATAGTTTAATTATTTTGATGTGGTGGCAATACTTTTTGTTTTCTGAATGAATGATTGAACAGTGCATATGTCTTTTGAATTTGTTGTTTATGAATGTTAAAATTGTTGGCTCTTGAAAGAATGATGAAAAAGGAAAAATGTTATTTGATAATCTGAAAAATCATAAAAATGATTCTTGAAGCAAGAAAAAGCAGTGAAGAACAAAGCTTGCAAAAAAAAAAGAGAGCAAGAAAAAGAAAAAGCCAAAAGCTCTTAAAACCAAAAGGCAAGGGTAATAAAAAAGATCCAAGGCTTTGAGCATCAGTGGATAGGAGGGCCTAAAGGAATAAAATCCTGGCCTAAGCGGCTAAACCAAGCTGTCCCTAACCATGTGCTTGTGGCATGAAGGTGTCAAGTGAAAACTTGAAACTGAGCGGTTAAAGTCGAGAGTCAAAGCAAAAACAAAGTGTGCTTAAGAACCCTGGACACCTCTAATTGGGGACTTTAGCAAAGCTTAGTCACAATCTGAAAAGGTTCACCTAGTTATGTGTCTGTGGCATGTATGTATCCGGTGGTAATACTGGAAAAAAAGTGCTTAGGGCCACGGCCAAGACTCATAAAGTAGCTGTGTTCAAGAATCAACATACTAAACTAGGAGAATCAATAACACTATCTAAATTCTAACTTCCTATAGATGCCAATCATTCTGAACTTCAAAGGATAAAGTGAGATGCCAAAACTGTTCAGAAGCAAAAAGCTAATAGCCCCGCTCATCTAATTAAGACTGATCTTCATAGATGTTTTTGGAATTCATTGTATATTCTCTTCTTTTTATCCTACTCTGCTTTTAGTTGCTTGGGGACAAGCAACAATTTAAGTTTGGTGTTTTGATAAGCGGATAATTTATACGCTTTTTGCCATTGTTTTTAGGTAGTTTTTAATATGTTTTAGTCACTTTTTATTATATTTTTATTAGTTTATAAATAAAAATCACAATTCTGGACTTTACTATGAGTTTGTATGTTTTTCTGTAATTTTAAGTATTTTCTGGCTGAAATTGAGGAAGCTGAGCAAAAATCTGATCCAGGCTGAAAAAGGACTGCTGATGTTGTTGGATTCTGACCTCCCTACACTCGGAATGGATTTTTTGGAGCTACAAGATTCCAATTGGCGTGCTCTTAATTGCGTTAGAAAGTAGACATCCAGGGATTTCCAGCAATATATAATAGTCCATACTTTACTCAAGGATAGACGACGTAAACTGGCGTTCAACGCCAGTTCCATGTTGCATTCTGGCGTTAAACGCCAGAAACAGGTTACAAGTTGGAGTTAAACGCCAGAAACAGGTTACAACCTGGCGTTTAACTCTAGAAATAGTCTAGGCACATGTAAAGCTCAAGTCTCAGCCCCAGCACACACCAAGTAGGCCCCAGAAGTAGATTTATGTACTATCTATCTTAGTTTACTCATTTTCTGTAAACCTAGGTCACTAGTTTAGTATTTAAACAACTTTTAGAGATTTATTTTGCACCTCATGACATTTTTAGATCTAAACTTTGTACTCTTTGACGGCATGAGTCTCTAAACTCCATTGTTGGGGGTTAGGAGCTCTGCTGTGTCTCGATGAATTAATGCAATTATTTCTGTTTTCTATTCAAACACGCTTGTTTCCATCTAAGATGTTCATTCGCACTTCAATATGATGGATGTGATGATTCGTGACACTCATCACCATCCTCAACCTATGAACGCATGCCTAACAACCACCTCCGTTCTACCTTCGATTGAATGAGTATCTCTTGGATTCCTTAATCAGAATCTTCGTGGTATAATCTAGAATCCATTGGCAGCATTCTTGAGAATCCGAAAAGTCTAAACCTTGTCTGTGGTATTCCGAGTAGGATTCAGGGATTGAATGACTGTGACGAGCTTCAAACTCACAAGGGTTGGGCGTAGTGACAGACGCAAAAGGATCAATGGATCCTATTCTAGCATGAGTGAGAACCGACAGATGATTAGCCGTGCGGTGACAGCGCACCTGGACCATTTTCACTGAAAGGACAGATGGTAGCCATTGACAACGGTGATCCACCAACACACAGCTTGCCATAGGAGGAAACTTACGTGTGTGAAGAAGATGACAGTAGGAAAGCAGAGATTCAGGAGACAAAGCATCTCCAAAACTCCAACATATTCTCCGTTACTGCATAACAAGTATTTATTTCAAGCTCTTTTATTCTTCGTAATTCAAACTGATAATTATAATTGATATCTTGACTAAGAGTTACAAGATAACCATATATTGTTTCAAGCCAACAATCTCCGTAGGATTCGACCCTTACTCACGTAAGGTATTACTTGGATGACCCAGTGCACTTGCTGGTTAGTTGTGCGAAGTTGTAAAAAATGTGATTTACAATTCGTGCACCAAGGCATTTCATCAAACATGTGATATACAATGTGCAAACTTATCAAAATTGATGCTTAAATTCAACCATAATCAACCCATAATCAAATATCAACACTTGCAATACAAAGAGATAAAGAAAAGGAGTAAAATTAATCTAAGAATCATGAAAAGAAAATCAAAGCAATTGCAAAAATCAACAACAAAAAGGAAAAGGGGAAAATATGAACCTGAAAATTGAAGGTGCAAACAAGCAAAAATGGGGAAGGGAACAATGGCACTCTTATAGCCACTGCGACTTGTGGCGGTTGGGATCGCCCGAAAAAATGCCGAAGAGGAAGAACTCACTGGTGGTGGAGAAAAGAAAAGAGAAAGGGAAGAAAGAAAGAAAAGAAAAGGAAAGAAAGAAAGGAAAGAGAGTAAGAGAGAGAAGCTATGAGAGAGAGAGGTGGTGGTGGCGGCTTGACGGCGGCGGTGGCTAGCGGCAAGGTCGCCTGACTGGGCAGAGAGATGGAGGGAAGCAGCAGCTGTGAGGAAGGGAAGAAATGAAAACTGCTGCTCGACAGGGTAGGTTGCCCTGATAACGCCCAAATCGAGTCGCGTGCGGGCGCGCAGAGGCCTATACGGATGCATAGAAAGCAAAGATTAGAAGGGGTGCGAGCGCACACAGCATCCGATTGCTACAACCAGAGGAGGTGTATGAGTGTGTGCGGACGCACAGCAGGGAGCGCGCACACAGGGGTCGCAAGATAAGGGATATGTGCATATGCATAAGTGACAAATGAATTTTTGCCGGTATAGAAATTTGCAAATGATCAATCGTAGTATAGTCTAAACCGACGCAAAATCCTTCATCAAACAAATCTACAATCTATATCCGAGAGTACTAGTCTCCCGAGTCGTTCTCCCTTGGAATTGCCAAAGTGTGCATCTTATTGATTTATTAAGCTTTGTTGGAATTCTTTGAAGGTTTTAGCAAAGCAATGAGAAACAAACAATCAATTATCAAAAGACTTGGCTTAGGGTTGGCATTAGAAATCCTATCCTTATAGTCCATTCAATGTTGACAACAATTAGGCCTTGCTCCATTTAGTTATCCCCTAGGTGTAGAGGGAGGTCAAATGAAAGCAATCAACTTGAGTCACAAGTCCTAGCTTCACCTTATAGGAAGCTAGCTTTAGTCCACTCCAAGCCAACTAGCAATCCCTAATTCCAAATCAACTATTGATACAACTATTCAACTTCTTCCAAGGACCAAACCCTATGCCAAGTGTGAAAATTCTACTCCATAGCTAGCGTTGTCATTTTATCAAACATGTGATGAGCAATAAGGAAAGTCATAGTAAAATGAGAAGGAAAGTCAAATTGAAAGTATTGCAACACAAAGATCTAACAACAAATCTCAAAGAGTAGCAATGAAAGTCCAAAATAGAGACAAAAATCCAAAATTACAAAGTTGAATTCTAGATCTATGAGAATTGATCAATTGCATCTACTACTTGAAATTGGAGAAGAAAATCTATGACATGAACAAAGTGGAGTGAGAATTGTAGTGGATATCACCAAAAAGTTATTGAAAATTCAGAAATTAGATGAGGATGAACCCTAGTGAAGCTTGGAATCTCCCTCTTCTTCTCCCAAAAGTGTAACTAACTCTCCTCTCTCACCTAAAATATCTAGATCTAGAAAATGAACTAACTAAGTGTCCTTAACCCTTGTTCCTTTGGTCTTCTTAAGCTTTTCCCGCCAAGGTGTTTCTCCAAAAGTGGGATCCTTAACTGCCTCCACGCCTAAGTCACGTGACTTCTTAAAAAATCATATTCGCAAATCGGCGCGCACGCGCAAGGTACGCGCACGCGCCGTTGAGACGTCTTTTAATGTGCGCGGAGGCGTGATGTACGCGTGCGCGCCCATGAAGATCCTGGCTTAGCCGCTTCTCAAGCCGGCTCTTGGCTTCGGCTCCACGTTGCCTTATCCGCGCGGGCGCGCAAGGTGCACGCACGCGCCCATGCGGAACTTTCCAAAGCTTAATCCTCATGCTTCCTTCCTTTGTACCCGTCTTCCTCCTCTCTTTTCGGTCCATTCCTACTCTATATCCTGAAACCACTTAACACACAAGTCACAGCATCGAATGGCATCAAGAGAAGATTAGAAATGTATCTATTTTAGTGCGAAATAAGCATGTTTTTATTCATGAGGCGAAACTAAGAGAGGAATGCAAAAATCTTGTATTTTCATATAGAGAGTGTGTGGAATCATTGATAAAACCCCTGAAATCAGCACAAGATAAACCCTCAAATTGAGGTTTGTCAACCTCCCCACACTTAGATTCTAGCATGTCCTCATGCTTAGAGAAATGCAAAGAAACACGGAAGACCGAGGGATCGCAAAAGTATAAGACTCATGAAGTGCAACCTACTTATATGCATGCAACTATGACTAGTGCTACTATCCACTTGGTTGGGAGCAAATTAGCCTTCTTAGGACATATTCGAGCACATGGGACACGACGGTGGTCAATGCATAGGTCTTGCTATTTTCTAAGCATCAAATGCAATATGTGCAACCTTGCATGAGGAATGCTCGCGAGAGCCGGGAATCAAAGAATTGAGCATCGAACCCTCACCGGAAGTGTTTGCACTCTAATCACTCGGTGTTTGGGGTTTATTCTCTCAATTCTCCCCTAATCATGCTTTCCAAGATTTGTTTTTCATCTAACAATCAACAATTATTCAATGCATGCATACAATTATCATGAGGTCTTTTCCTAGGTTGTAATGGGGTTAGGGTCAAGGTAGGGTCGTATATGGCTAGTGGGCTTAGGATTTGAATCTTTGATTAACTTGAGCTTTTCCCACCTAACCTATATAATGACCTATACAATTAAGTGCTAACCTAACTACCCATTCCTTACTTTTCCACATACTCATGCATTTTCTTTTCGTTTCACTATACCTATGCATTGATTCCTCTTGAGCTTCACTTTGGGGCATTTTGTCCCCTTCTCATTATTTTTTCCTCTTTCTTTTTCTATTTTTTTTTCTTTCCTTTTCCATATAGTTTTTTTTTCCTTTTTTTTTTTTGTTCTTTTGTTTTTCTCATTTTTTTTTTCTATATACAAGAGCGTCAATGCATAAGGTTTTACATTTGATCAATACATGAGTATCTACCCAATTCCCAATATTTTCAATAATAATACAAAATACCCTCTTATTCACCCAATGTCCCAAGGTTCCCACACTTGAATGATACTCACACACACTAGCCTAAGCTAATCAATGATCCAAATAAGGACTTTTATTGTTTTCCGCTTTAAGGCTTGTAATGTGCTAAATTAAGAACAAAGTGGGTTAATTGTAGGCTCAAATTTGGCTAACAAAGGAAGATAGGGGGTAAGGCCATTTGGGTGAGTGAGCTAACGAAATGATGGCCTCAATCATGTAAATGCATGAATACACCAAATAATGGACATAAAGAATCAAACAAATCAAAGATCACAATCATAGAGAGAGAATAATGCACACAAGAAGGAAAAATAAGTGGTTATAAGATGTAACCACACCATTAGGCTCAAATCTCACAAGCTTGTGTTCTTAACTTCAAACCCATGTTCCAAAATATAATTCTTCATGCAACTTTCTCATCAAAGCATTTAAAATTTGCAATGCTATGGTCGCCCCAAACTGTTGGTTTCCTAAGAGAGAGTTTCATTGTTCCAACCAAGCAAACTTATCATGCGAATGGTGCTAACTAAAACCTAATCATGCAACCTATTCTAATTTATTCAGATTTATTCAGATGTTACCTACGGAGATCGATCGGCCGACCTCCCCACACTTAAAACTTAGCACGGTCCTCCGTGCTAGAGGTTAGGCGCACTCGGCCGAGTGTGCCTCGTTTCCAATGCCATTGCTATCTCCGCTTGAAGTTGTGGTGGAGGTGGACATATCGGGTTCTTCCATAGGTGGGGTGATTACACTTAGAAGCCTCTTCACATGAGCATAGCAGCGTTGGTTACGCCTCTCATAGCGGTCTAATTTGTTGTGAAGGTCTTCAAGGCGTTGGGCGGCCGATTTTTGTGATGTAGATGAAGTAGTAGCGTGGCCAGTCGGTGTGGGCAGTTCAAAGTCCTTGGTGACTTCCGGAGGTTTGAGGCATCTCTTGGTCGGAATGATATCACCATCGACCGGTATTGAGGTTCGCCTATCTTTAGTCTCCCGGTTGACGCCGGCTTTCGCAACTAATGCCATCACTAAAGCGGGGAATGGTAGATTTCCCTTGGCATGAATGCACCCCATGGATTGGCGGATGGCACGCGGAACGTCGACCGGTTTCTCGGTCAAGATGCACCATATCAATAAGGCAAGCTCGGCGGTGATGGATGACCCATGTGTGCTTGGGAGCACGTAGTGAGCTAGAATTTGGGCCCATGCCGTGGCTTCTTGAGTGAGGTGGCGGACATCTAAACCCTTGGGTCTTCGCTTTATGGTCCCCCGAATCCAATATGCGTCGGGTAAAGCAATGACGCGGAGGATCGCACTCCAATCGAATGCGCGGTCAACGCATGTAGCCAAGACTTCTTGGTAGGCGTCATATGCATCCGTTGACGGTTCAATCCCAAGGACTTCTCGGATGGTTCCCACTGTGACCGACACTTGTTTTCGGCACACAAATATTGATGTGAGATGAGGTGAGTGGAAGTTGGAGTAGAATTCCACCACCCATGAGAGATTGGCCTCCGTTGGTTGCCTCAAGAGGAATTTCCAATGCCTCCGGTCAATGTGTGGCATCACAATCGGACTTAGGTGAGCCGGTAAGACTAGGAGGGGTTCCGGATGGTAATTCCTTTCAATCATTCTGGAGTAAACAAGTTCGCAGTAACGGTTGGGAAACTTGTTTGAATCCTTAGGAGGGTTGTCCTTCTCTAGAATGTCAACGGGACCCTTGGTCTTCTTCAGGAGGGGCCTGGCCGTTAGTTCTTGGCGCACTTTGTTGGAAGCTGGCTTCTTGGGGCCTTTCCCATTGTCCTTTTTGATGACCATCCTGTGGAAGCAAGAAAGAGAAAATATCAAACTCAAAGAAGTGGAGGTGCATGAGCTCTATGTAATGAAAAGTTATGCCATAAAATATGGGTATCTTTGTTACATGACAGCTGCAACATGTAACTAAGATAATGTGTGAAGAGCAAGGCAAATTATTTTCATGTAGTGCAAGGGTAGTTTAAGCATGCAAGGAAGAGGCATGAGAAGCATACACCCTTAGGGACCATAAATGGGAGGCAAGCGAAGAAAATAGGAAAGAATGGTTTGTGGAAAGTGGGGATGCACTCAAAAGTGATTGATGAGAGGCCAGGTAGTCACAATGAGTCCAAAATTCAAGTGTGCCTTTCATCGAACACTTGGTGTGCATCCTTCAAGTAGTATGTGATTGTGTGAAAAGGAAAGCAATGTAACTTTCCACAATCCATTATTGATGATTATAGTGCATATTGATTGCAAGAAAATTAAGCAACACCATTCATCTATTCATGTAAGTGAGTTTGAGACCTAAATGCCCATGAAGAATGGGATTGAAAGAGAGGAGAGAGCAAAGACATCCCAAGGGAGTAACTAGAGAAAGAGGGAAGAGAGAAGAAAAGAAAAGGAAGAGAGAAGCTACCTAAAAGATGGTGCAACTAGATGAATAAGAAATACAAGAGATTAATGGACTAAGAGGGGGCCTAGTATAATGCCTTGTGAGATGGAGAAGGATATGGGGGAAGAAGAGAAGTGGAATGAGAATGAAGGGGTGAGTGTGCCCCCTTTTTGTTTAAAGAAGGCGTCGATCACCGGCGTGTGCGCGCGCGGTGTGCGCTCGCGCAGGGAGCGAGGTGGACTGGGGGCGCGCGCGTGCACAGTGCGCGTGCGCGTCCATGCGCTTGGGCTGGCAGCACAGGAGAGGCACAGGGGTGGCATAACTCTCTGGACGAAGTACCAGAGGTGGCTTCAGCGCTCTTTGGCGCGCGCGCGCACTGTGCGCGCGCGCGTCCTCGTGGTTGTGCCCCAGGCATGAGAGGGGCCTGGAGGGGGCTCAACTCTCTGTGAAGTGGCCCAAAGAGGAGTGCAAACTGGAAGGGCGCGTGCGCGGCTGCGGCGCGTGCGCGCGTTTCGTGCTCGCCTGGTATGGACGCGTGCGCGCCAGGTGCGCGCACGCGGCAAAGCTGCTGGGCCTGTGGCTTAGTGTAGGCTTGAGAGTGGCTTAACTCTCTGTAGGATGTACTAGGGGGCAGCAGGGCAATCGGCGCGGACGCGCACAGTGCGCTTGCGCGTCGATTGGCAGATTTCGCCCATGTGCGCGGACGCGCCATGCGCGCGTGCGCGCGAGCTTCCTGTGCTTCAGGCATAGCCCTGGCATGGTGTGGGCGCAACTCTCGGATAAATGTATGGAGGGCTATGATTTGCAATCCACGCGTCCGCGCACGGTGCGCGTCCGCGTAGATGATCGTTGAATGCCAGAACGGCGCGTACACGCCAGGTGCGCGCATGCGCAGAAGGGTGGTTTTTTTCTAAATTTGCAAGTGTTTACACCACTTTTGACATTTCAAAAACCCCCCCCCCATACAGCCACTTAAGCACTATAGCAGGGCATTTTACTTGGTAAACTATCAATGAAGTCAACACATGAAGGGGAGTTGTCATTAAGATCTAGCTAACAAACATGAAGTCAAGTGTCTATGTACAAATCTCAAAGGAAGATCTTACCATGGTGGGGTGTCTCCCACCTAGCACTTTTGTTTAACGTCCTTAAGTTGGACTTTCAGTAGCTTATAGTGTTTGTCCAAGAGTTGCATCCCTCAAGAGGAACACTTCAATTTCCTTGGCGTTCTTTCTTTGCTCACCATGATACAATTTGAGATGGTGCCCGTTTACCTTGAAGATGTCCGGGTTTGATGGGTGGCGCAAGTGGTAGACTCCATAAGGTTCTACTTTCTCCACTTGGTATGGCCCATCCCACCTTGATCTAAGCTTTCCGGGTAGTAATCTCAACCTTGAATTGTAGAGAAGGACTAGGTCACCGGGTTGGAATTCTCTTCTCCTAATGTTCTTGTCATGGATGGCTTTCAACTTTTCCTTATAGAGTCTAGAGTTGTCGTAAGCTTCCAATCTCAAACATTCTAATTCCGCCAATTGAAGCTTTCTCTCTACTCCGGCTCCACCCAAGCTCATATTACACTCCTTTACGGCCCAATAAGCTTTGTGTTCAATCTCCACCAGTAAGTGACATGCTTTACCATATACAAGCCAGAAGGGGCTCATGCCAATGGGTGTCTTGTAAGCCGTTCGGTAGGCCCACAGTGCATCGGGGAGTTTAATGCTCCAATCTTTCCTATTCGGCTTTACAATCCTTTCTAACACATGCTTGATTTCCCGGTTAGAGACTTCGGCTTGGCCATTTGTCTGAGGGTGGTAAGCCGTGGCTACTTTGTGGATGATGCCATATTTTCTCATGAGGCCGTCTATTCTTTTGTTGCAAAAGTGGGATCCTTGGTCACTTATGATTGCTCTTGGAGCGCCAAAGCGACAAATGATATTGTTCCTCACAAAAGAATACACAACATTAGCGTCATCCGTTCGGGTGGGGATTGCCTCCACCCATTTTGACACATAATCGACGGCTAACAAGATGTAGAGAAAGCCATTGGAATTTGGAAATGGTCCCATGAAGTCGATTCCCCATACGTCAAAGATTTCGCAAAAAAGCATATTTTGTTGGGAAATTTCGTCCTTCTTGGAAATATCTCCAAACCTAATACATTGGGGACAAGATTTGTAATAGAGGGAGGCATCTTTGAGAAGAGTTGGCCACCAAAATCCGCAATCAAGGATTTTTCTTGCCGTTCTTTGGGGCCCGTAGTGACCACCTCCTTCGGAAGCATGGCAAGCGTCCAAGATTGCTTGGAATTCGGTTTGAGGTATGCACCGTCGCATTATTTGGTCCGCTCCACACCTCCACAAATAGGGATCATCCCAAATATAGTATTTGGATTCGCTTTTCAGCTTATCCTTTTTGTTTTTGTCGAGATTGGGAGGGAAAGTGCGTGAAACCAAATAGTTTGCGATTGGGGCATACCAAGGAACCACTTCTGAGATTGCATGCAAGGCGTCTAAAGGAAAGGAATCATTGATAGGAGTGGTGTCGCCTTTTGTGTTTTCGAGGCGGCTTAAATGGTCCGCCACTAGGTTTTGGGAACCGCTCCTATCTTTGATTTCCAAGTCAAATTCTTGTAATAAGAGCACCCAACGAATTAATCTCGGTTTTGATTCCTTTTTTGCCAACAAGTACTTTAGTGCCGCGTGATCCGAATACACTACTACCTTGGAACCAAGAAGATAGGCTCGGAACTTGTCCAAAGCAAAAACAATAGCCAAGAGTTCCTTTTCGGTAGTAGTGTAGTTGGATTGGGCTCCGTCTAATGTTTTGGAAGCATAAGCTATGACATAGGGAATCTTACCCTCGCGTTGTGCTAACGCGGCTCCTATCGCATAGTTCGAAGCATCACACATGATTTCAAAGGGTTGAATCCAATTGGGTCCTCGTACAATAGGGGCTTGTGTCAATGCTACCTTGAGTTTGTCATATGCTTCCATACATTCCTTGCTCATCTCAAATTCGGTGTCTTTTTGTAGTAATCGAGAGAGAGGTAAGGCCACCTTGCTAAAGTCCTTGATGAATCTCCGGTAGAATCCTGCATGTCCAAGGAAAGAACGGACTTCCCTCTCGGAGGAGGGGTAAGGTAAACTGGATATGACATTTATCTTTGCCGGATCTACGGAGATGCCTTCCTTTGATACTATGTGTCCCAAAACAATGCCTTGTTTGACCATGAAATGACATTTTTCAAAATTTAAGACAAGGTTTGTTTTGGTGCATCTTTCTAAGACTTTTTCAAGGTTACCTAAGCAATGCTCAAATGATTCACCATACACACTAAAATCATCCATGAAAACTTCCATCGATTGCTCTAGAAAGTCCGCAAATAGGCTCATCATGCATCTTTGAAACGTTGCCGGTGCATTGCATAGGCCAAATGGCATACGCTTGTAAGCATACGTTCCAAAGGGGCAAGTAAATGTGGTTTTTTCTTGGTCTGCTAGAGCAATATGAATTTGGAAGTATCCGGAGTAGCCATCAAGAAAATAATAGTATGATTTACCAGCTAACCGATCAAGCATTTGATCGATAAACGGTAGTGGAAAGTGATCTTTTCTTGTGGCCGCATTCAATCTTCGGTAGTCTATGCATACTCTCCAAGAATTCTGCACTCTTGTTGCTATAAGTTCACCACTTTCGTTTTTGATTGTTGTCACTCCGGACTTCTTTGGCACTACTTGGACTGGGCTTACCCATTCGCTATCCGAGATAGGATAGATGATGTCCGCTTCAAGTAGCTTAGTGACTTCTTTCTTTACCACCTCAAGAATGGTTGGGTTAAGTCTCCTTTGAGGTTGTCGGACCGGTCTTGCTCCTTCTTCAAGAAATATGCGGTGCTCGCATACTTGGGGGCTTATTCCCACTAAATCCGCCAAACTCCACCCAATTGCCCTTTTGTTTTTCCTCAATACATCAAGCAATTTTTCTTCTTGTTGAGGAGTTAACTCTTGTGCAATTATCACGGGTAGCTTTTGGGCTTCATCAAGGTATGAATACCTTAAGTGAGGTGGTAGTGGCTTCAATTCCATCTTCTTGTCATTCCTTGAAGTTTGAGTTTCCGGATGGTTTGTATGATGTGTGGTATTTAGTTCGCTTGACTTTTCATTTGCTTCGTCGACCATGCACTTCTCATCTAGTCTTGTAAGATGCACTTCGGCTGCTATGTTGTCGATTGGGTCGCACCGAAATAGGGAGTGGTTCTCCGGTGGATGCTTCATTGCTTCCTCTAGGCTAAAGCTTACAATTCTCGCATCTATTTCAAATGAGTAGTTCCCCGAGTAGGCATCAAGCTTAAATCTAGAAGTCCTCAAGAATGGCCTTCCAAGTAGGATAGATGATGCTCTCTCGGTTTCGCTTGACGGCATTTCAAGGACATAGAAGTCAATCGGAAACACCAACCCTTTTATATTCACCAATACATCTTCCGCAACACCCGCTACGGTTATTATGCTTTTATCCGCTAGGACAAATCTTGCCGTCGACCTTTTTAGTGGGGGCAAGTTCAATACCCGATAAACGGAGAGCGGCATGATGCTAACACATGCTCCGAGGTCACACATACAATCTCTAAATTGAACTCCATTGACGGTGCAAGTGACCATACAAGGGCCCGGGTCATCACACTTCTCCGGTAATGTTCCCATCAAAGCGGAAATAGAACTCCCCAATGGGATGGTTTCCAATTCAAGAATTCTATCCTTGTTTATGCATAAATCCTTGAGGAATTTGGCATATCTAGGAACTTGATGGATGGCATCAAAGAGGGGGATGGTTACCTCAACTTTCTTGAACATTTCTACCATTTTGGGGTCGAGTTCCATGCGCTTTTTAGCTTTCTTTGCAAGTGTTGGAAATGGAAGTGGTTGAGCAATTTCTTCTTCCAAGGTTCTTTTGGCCTTGGTTGTCTCCTTTGTTGGTTGGGCTTCATCCTCAACTATGGCTTGTGGTGTCTCCTCTTCCACTACCTCTTCTATATCTATTCTCTCTTCCCCTTGGGCGGTTGTGATAGGACTTGGGTCCTTTGCTTCCTTCTCTTTTAGTTGTGTACCGGATCTAAGGGTGATGGTGTTGATGCCCCCTTTTGGATTTGGTTGAGGTTGAGAGGGAATGACACTTTGGATTGGGGGTTGAGGAGTGGGGGTCGATGGTGTGTCCATGCGTGCAAGAAGAGCTTGTAGTGTAGAGGTGAGGCCGGTGAGGCCGGAAGCAAGTGTGTTTTGTAATTCCTTTTGGCCTTGGATAATGGTCCGGAGTGTTTCGTCTTGGTTGGAGGGGGTGGTTGCATATGTGAGTTGAGGAGTTTGTGATTGGTGGGGTGGTGGTCTTTGATGTGGTGGTTGATATGTTTGGTAGTTTCTTTGTGGGTTTTGTTGATTGTATGGTTGATTTTGTAAGTTGTATGGTCGGTTTTGTGAGAAATTTTGCGGGTTGTTATTCCATCTTTGACCTCCTCCATTGTTGTTGTTGTCCCTATTCCCTTGTTGGTGATTGTCTTTCCAATTTTGATTATTGTGTCCACTTCCTTGGTTGTAGCCTCCTCCTTGATAAGGGTGTCCTTGGTTAGGATTACCTCCTTGGTAGTACCCTTGATTGGGGCGGTCATAGAAATTATGGGTAGCCGCCAAGGTGTTGTCTTCTTGAAGGCTTGGGCACTCATCCGTGTGGTGAGAGTAGCAAGAGCAAATGCCACATACTCTTTGAGGGACCAATTGTTGGTTGTGTTGTTGAGGTGGTGGAGGGTGTTGTTGATATGATTGAGGTTGTTGTGGTTGTTGTTGGTTCAATTGGAGTTGCCTCAAGACGGATGTCATCTCATTCAAGGATTGAGTTAGAGCGGTGGCTTCACTACTAGTTGATACCTCGTTCACGGTCCTTGGACGGTTGACTCTTCGCCTCATATGTTGATTGGATTCGACTAAGTCAATAATAAGTTGCCATGCCTCCTCCGCGGTTTTATATTTGGACAAAGAACCATTGTTAGAGGTGTCCAAGAGGGTTCTATCTTGCTCTCGCATCCCTTGACATATGTATCCAAGCAATACTTGAGTGTCGAGCATGTGATTAGGGCATGCATCTAGTAGTTTGCGAAACCGTTCCCAATACTCATAGAGTGGTTCCGTCTCACCTTGCACAATACAAGACATTTCCTTCCTTAACCTATCCATCTTTTCCGGGGGCAAGAATTTATCCAAGAACCCCCTTCTAAGTAGGTCCCAATTGGAGGTAACTTCACTAGAGAGAGTGTAGAACCATTCTTTGGCCTTGTCCTCAAGAGAGAAAGGGAAAGCAAACAACCATATAGCAACTTCATCGGACCCTTCCCGTCTAGTGGTCGAGCATATGCGATGGAAGTCCTTGAGATGTCGAATAGGGTCTTGTGCGGGAAGTCCGTGAAACTTGGGTAGGAGGTTGATCAAAGGGGGCTTCAATTCAAAGTTCGCATTCAAATTGGGGTGAGTTACATGAAGGGGTTGAAGGACATAGTCCGGTGCACCCGCTTCCTTGATGGTGACTCTCCTTGGAGTGTCCATGGTATTAGTACCTAAAACAAAAGAAGAATTGTTAGTGAGTTTGATGGGAGTATGATTAATGCCTTCTTTGAGTGACGGTTCAATGTTCACTTCTAGTAAGGTGGTTGAGGTGGTGAAAACCTCTTCACCTTTTCCAAATCTTAGCCGCCTCCGAGCTTGTCTAATATGAAACAAAGTTCGTTCTATTTCCGGATCAAAAGGGATTAAGCTCGGATTCGGTTGTGAACGCATCATGCAATGAAGGGGAAATGGGATTCATTGTAACGATGAGGAGTTAGTCAATTGCGTAGTATACAATGAAGTGCAACTATGTACATATATACACACTTAATCCAAAACAATAACATGGCACACTAAGCATTTCCCCGGCAACGGCGCCATTTTGACAAATGAATTTTTGCCGGTATAGAAATTTGCAAATGATCAATCGTAGTATAGTCTAAACCGACGCAAAATCCTTCATCAAACAAATCTACAATCTATATCCGAGAGTACTAGTCTCCCGAGTCGTTCTCCCTTGGAATTGCCAAAGTGTGCATCTTATTGATTTAGTAAGCTTTGTTGGAATTCTTTGAAGGTTTTAGCAAAGCAATGAGAAACAAACAATCAATTATCAAAAGACTTGGCTTAGGGTTGGCATTAGAAATCCTATCCTTATAGTCCATTCAATGTTGACAACAATTAGGCCTTGCTCCATTTAGTTATCCTCTAGGTGTAGAGGGAGGTCAAATGAAAGCAATCAACTTGAGTCACAAGTCCTAGCTTCACCTTATGGGAAGCTAGCTTTAGTGCACTCCAAGCCAACTAGCAATCCCTAATTCCAAATCAACTATTGATACAACTATTCAACTTCTTCCAAGGACCAAACCCTATGCCAAGTGTGAAAATTCTACTCCATAGCTAGTGTTGTCATTTTATCAAACATGTGATGAGCAATAAGGAAAGTCATAGTAAAATGAGAAGGAAAGTCAAATTGAAAGTATTGCAACACAAAGATCTAACAACAAATCTCAAAGAGTAGCAATGAAAGTCCAAAATAGAGACAAAAATCCAAAATTACAAAGTTGAATTCTAGATCTATGAGAATTGATCAATTGCATCTACTACTTGAAATTGGAGAAGAAAATCTATGACATGAACAAAGTGGAGTGAGAATTGTAGTGGATCTCACCAAAAAGTCATTGAAAATTCAGAAATTAGATGAGGATGAACCCTAGTGAAGCTTGGAATCTCCCTCTTCTTCTCCCAAAAGTGTAACTAACTCTCCTCTCTCACCTAAAATATCTAGATCTAGAAAATGAACTAACTAAGTGTCCTTAACCCTTGTTCCTTTGGTCTTCTTAAGCTTTTCCCGCCAAGGTGTTTCTCCAAAAGTGGGATCCTTAACTGCCTCCACGCCTAAGTCACGTGACTTCTTAAAAAATCATATTCGCAAATCGGCGTGCACGCGCAAGGTACGCGCACGCGCCGTTGAGACGTCTTTTAATGTGCGTGGAGGCATGATGTACGCGTGCGCGCCCATGAAGATCCTGGCTTAGCCGCTTCTCAAGCCGGCTCTTGGCTTTGGCTCCACGTTGCCTTATCCGCGCGGGCGCGCAAGGTGCGCGCACGCGCCCATGCGGAACTTTCCAAAGCTTAATCCTCATGCTTCCTTCCTTTGTACCCGTCTTCCTCCTCTCTTTTCGGTCCATTCCTACTCTATATCCTGAAACCACTTAACACACAAGTCACGGCATCGAATGGCATCAAGAGAAGATTAGAAATGTATCTATTTTAGTGCGAAATAAGCATGTTTTTATTCATGAGGCGAAACTAAGAGAGGAATGCAAAAATCTTGTATTTTCATATAGAGAGTGTGTGGAATCATTGATAAAACCCCTGAAATCAGCACAAGATAAACCCTCAAATTGAGGTTTGTCAATAAGCTGGTGCGTACGCACAATAGACGAAAAGCTAGAAGGGATGCAGGCGCACAGAGCGTGCAGTTGCTCCCACCAGAGGGGCTGCAACAGCGCGTGCGGGCGCACAAGGGCGTGCGCTCGCACAGAAAGCTTCGTTCTCTCTTCATTTTTTTTGTGAACGCTTGAGGTGAAGAGTCATGTGTGCGTGCGCACATAGGTCCGTGCGCACGCACAGGGACAAAGATGGGGTGAGGTTGTTCACGTGCACAACTTGTGACGACGTTCCCACCAGAGGGGCTGTCAATTGGTGTGTGGACACACACGTCTATGCGGCCGCACAAGGAGCGCGATAGGGATATTGCGTGTGTACGCACGAGGCAGTGTGCACGCAATAGGCTAAGAAAACAGGGCAGCACGCACGCATAGGCAGTGTTGGTGCTGCCACCAAAGGGTGCTACAAAGGGTATGCGGGCGCACAGGGGCGTGCGCTCGCACAGGAGGTGAAAAATGTAGTTGTGTGCGCGCGCACAGGGTGGTGCGCACGCACAAATTCCCTTATTCACAAAAATTTTTCTTTTCAAAACTAAGGTTCCCTCCTATACCCAAGCAACATACCAACCCCAAATCATTGAAACAAGTATAAATTCATGATCCGCAAACAATTCAACTTACTCAATCCAAAAATACCAAATCAAAACTAAGTTAATCATCATACCTAAAGAAAGCAACTAATTCAAAAAGCTGTAACCAAAAGATAAAGTTGGAACAATGTTACCATGGTGGGGTGTCTCCCACCAAGTACTTTGGTTTATAGTCCTAAGTTGGACTTTGCATGGCTTCATTGATCACTTGAAACTTCTCCAAGGAGGAATATCTCCAACTCCTTTGCATTCTTGGGTTGAGTGTCATCTCTTGAATCAGACTTCTTGGCATCCTTCTCTTCTTGCTGTTCCTTGCCAACCTTAATCACTTCATCTTCAAATTTATCACACCCAAAGATAGAATAAGCTTCGAGGATGGGTTTCCTTAACTCTTCCAATGTGAATCTTGCTACCATGCCATCGGCCTCAAAAGAATAGACTTTGGAATGTGCATCAAGCTTGAATCGGGATGTCTTTAGGAACGGCCTTCCAAGTAGAATGGATGATGGCTTATCTGAGTTAATGGGAGGAGTCTCCAAAATATGGAAATCCACCGGAAAGAGTAAACCTTGGATGTCAACCAGAACATTTTCTGCAACCCCCACAACTGATACAATGCTCTTATCGGCCAACACGAATCTCGCCTCGGACCTCTTTAAGGGTGACAAGTTCAATCTCTCATAAATGGGTAGTGGCATAATCCTTACGCACGCCCCCAAATCGCACATACATTCCGTGAACTTAATCCCACCAATCAAGCAAGTAACCAAACATGGGCCAGGATCATTGCATTTTTCAGGAATTAAAGAAGAGATAGAATCATCTACCGGCCTTTTGTTGAGTTCGCCAATTTTCTCCTTATGGGTACAAACATCTTTGAGGAATTTGGCAACTTGGGCACTTGTTGAATGGCTTGAAATAGATGGACGGTGACTTCAACATTCTTAAAAATTTCCACCATGTTGGGGTCAAGTTGTTCTTGCTTCTTCGCCTTCTTCGCCAAGGTTGGGAATGGAATGGGCATAGGCTCTTCAATCGGATTTTTCCTCTTCGGCTCCTTGGCCTTGAATGGTTCTTTCCCATCCTTCTCAACATCTTTCTCTTCATCATTTATCACTCCCATATCCTCTCCTAACTCTTCCTTGTGGGTTTCCTCACTCAAGCTTGTAGGCACAACACCAATTTCATCCAACTTGGTGCCGCTCCTAAGGGTAATAGCATTGATGCTTCCCTTAGGATTCGGTTGAGGTTGTGAGGGCAAACCACTAGAAGTTGAAGCTTGTTGGGCATTTTGTGTAGTAGGAGGAGAAAGAGTCAAATGGGTGAGTGCTTCGGCAATTGTAGACATATACGCTTCTTGTTTCTTGTGAAATTCCCATTGCTCTTGCATAAAGTGTAACGACCCAATTTTCAGTACGCCTAAGACATACCAGAAACTGAGTGCTACCAATTTGTCATCCTAATTATTGTCTATTATTTATTATATGAGCCTGATTCGTTGTTAAAAGCGTAGTTAGTTAGCGAGGTACTTTTTTTTTTGAAAACGTTTGAATTAATAAATAGAATCATTTATAAGCAATTCACAAATAATAACAGATAAAACAGTTATAAGCAACCACACATAAATACATCACAAGCAGCTAACAACATTTAGTGATCCAGCCTTTATTAGAGTATAGACTTTTAGTTAGAACACCCCTAGATATAGCTAAATAATATCTATATACATATATATACATACAACATCCCAGGTCCTGACCTGTTCAAGAGGTCCCTAAGCTGGCACCTAGGCTAGCCTAGACTCTATACTCGCCTAGTCCCTCTAAACTACTAAAGCGAGGGAAAGTACGTTCTAGGTCTCCAAAACTCAAGTCAGGTGGAACGTCATCAAAAGGTAGAACTTCATCTGTTACTCCTCTGCACGATCAGACATTACCATACGGCGTCTCTCTGGTACCTCATCAAGTAGCCACACAATAGGAGTCTCGTACACAGGATTTAGGTTAAAGTTCACGTACAAACGGGGTGCAGACATTGGCTGGTCTCATAGTATATACATATAAACAGAGAATGGGATTCACCCTAGACTCAGAAGACTAGCTAGAGCGGAATCCTTTTTGCAAACGGTCGTCAGCGAACTACGGAAAGGAACTCTTGCTTCCATCTGAAGGGGGAAGGGAGAGAGAAGGGGTAAGAACTGGGGAGTTCTTAGTAGGGCCGGGGTTATTAGTTAAGTTCATTAATTCCGTGTTATTTAGCAGGTAAATAGCATAATACAAAAAAACAGTAAATAGAAAATACAGATAAATAAAGAAGATAGAGAAAACAGATAGCAGAACACAAACAGAAGGATACAAGAAAATACAAAACAGACACAGAGAATAGAATACAAACAAGGAAAACATACATTCATACCACAATCATAACAAAGGAAATGCACTACCAAGTATGATGCATGTCTAGCCCTAGCGCAGGTAATGAGCTCATTTGTCGGTTACATACCCGCTCCCGACGTTACCCAGAGTCCTTTGACCAGGTAAAGCTTCCCTGTTGGCAATGCCCCTCGCAAGAGTCCTTTGACTTGTGAGGCAAACCACTGCAAGAGTCCTTTGACTTGCATGGCGGAGCTAGTTAACTTATATCTGCCCAACACACTCTCTGTAAGAGTCCTTTGACTTACAGGAGCATACACACGCTCTCACTGTAAGAGTCCTTTGACTTATAGGAGCATACACACACACTCTCACTGTAAGAGTCCTTTGACTTACAGGAGTATATGCTAGTCATGTGTTCTCGATACCTCTGTAAGAGTCCTCTGACTTACAGAATAGCATTATAGCTAAGTATCCCAGGAAAGCACTCTCAGTGGTCGTACCACCATCTATCTGACTGCCTTCACACAGCAGATCATCACATAATCATTCTCATTATCATCATTCATTATCATTCTCATTATTCATCATCACTTTCACATTCTTATGCAATACCTCTTTCTTTCTCTGTTCAATCATGCTATACAAACTTTACAACTTTTACTTTTACAACATCGTAACTCAAACCATTTCTCTTTATCACATTATTCTTTTCTCTTTGTCTTTTTACTCTGCTCTGATTACTCATTTCTCTGTATCTCTTTATTTTTCTCTGGTTACTCTGTTCTCTGTGTTTCTTTACTCTGCTTTGATTTCTCTTCATAACATATGTATTTAAAGCTTATGTAAATTTCGATATGAATAGTTAGCCTGTCCCAAATATAGGTTCATTAAGTCTATACTAAAACAGTTTAACTTTTCATATTATACCTAACCCTAGCCTCAACTCAATGACTAACTATGTTGCCCTAGTTCGTTCACTAATTTCTGTCTGTTTTTCTGTCATTAAAACTTTACAGACTTTTCTTTGGTTTTTTTATCTTTTCTTTAACTTTTTATCTCTCATTTATCTTTGCCTCACTAATATGTTCTTACCACTCCCTAAGTGTTTTATGAAGGTAATTATGAGATTCTGCGCTTAAAGTTGTCTTTCTAAAGCTTTTACAGAAAACTGCCTTTTTCGTATTATTTTATTATTTTTATTAAAATATTATTTTTAATTAAATATTATTATTTAATATTTTATTATTATTTATTATTTTATCATTAAATTTTCAAAAATTACCCCTTTTTAACTTTTAACCTTTAAAAATTCACTTTTTACCACCCGTAACTTTTAATATTTTTACTTTAACCACCCTAACTTTCAGAAATTACACAATAACCCCTCAAACACCAAAATATTTACTTCCTTGCCCTTTCTAAGATCTAAAAGGTGTTCTTCAATGTTCTTCACCACACTCAAAGTGTTCTTCATGTTCTTCATAAATTCTTCAGATTCTTTCTCTTTTTTTACCCGTTTTTCAGTCTTTTCAGCAACCGATTTTTACCATAATTCAAAATAAAATTGCAGCCACTAAAATCCCATCTTTTCTACATGATTTAAACATAAATTGAACCTCAATTTAAGCTTAGGGTTTCATTTTTCCAGCTGCCCAAGAACATGAACTTTAAAGCTTGAATTTCATCAAATTTCATCAAATTTTCACCAAATTTTCACCAAGAATCAATCATATATGCAACCAATTTTTAGCACAGCCAATTTATACAACATTTACACAACTCAAACACAAATAATCAAGATTAATTTCGTGACACCCTACCTTGATTTGCTGCTCCAAATTCGGTTAGACTTTCAGGTGGTCCTTAAGCACTTTTTCCTCCTAAAACACATCAAGAACAACTTTAAATCCACAAACTCTCAATTGAACAAATCCCCCTCAGCACATTAGGAAGAGATATCTCACCTTATATCTGCTGAAAATTAATGTTTCTTGGCCCTCAAGTCAAGTTAAGCATGATTCCTAAGGAAAAACATCAAGAAAACACATGTTTTGCATGGTTTTCCTTGAAAACCGAATTGAAATGGGAGGGAGACAGCCATCTCACCTTATTTCTATCCTTGATAAGTTACATGGTTATGTAGAGGAAGAAGAGAGGATCATTTTGGTGAAATCGAACTTTTGATTTGAGTTTTAGTTCAGAAGAAATCAAGCTTTGAAGATTAAGTGTTCAGGAAAGTTTCTCTCTTTTCTCTCTTGTTATTTTCGGCCAAAATGATGAAATGAGACAGCCTTGGAGGTCTTGGGGGTGTAAGGTGAGTTGTGATTGGTTGGCTTGGAGGTGGATTAAAATAATATTAAAATATCTCAGGTGTATAACTACTAAAACTAGGTGTATCGGAACACTTGTAAAAACATCTCTAAAAATTATTTTCTGAGCTACTAGCATAAATGACACTAGTAACATATTTATTATGAGAATAAAACATGAATAATGAGGCCTTAGCATTGATAAAGTCATCAGAGAGTGCTGGTGCTAAGCTGCACCAGTAAACCGTAAACCTGGTTAAACCGATTTTCTGTTTTTAACTAAAACAAACCAAGTAACCTTATAATATCATTCAAGCATTTTCTAATACTAATATAATGATAATATTATACTATTATCTCTCTCCTATCATAAATCGAGTCCGGTTTGTCAAACTGAGACTATTTACGAAAAACCGAATCAAAATCCCTAACCGATACGGTTCAAAAACTAGGTTCTTTGTGACCGCGTTATCGAGCTTGCCTCAGAAAAGGTTCTAGCTTAAGGATGACATAATGACAATGAGGATTGAGATGCTTGTTGATACAGAAGAGGTATTCCCTTTACTGATCTTTCGGAGAAATCCGTGTATTCAGAAATGATCTCGCGTACTCGAAAATTAGGGTTGTTACATAAAGGATTGGAGTGTGTCATTCATGTAGGGTTGATTAGAAGGAGGACCTTGATTACCTTGAGGAGGATTGGATCTACTATTTCGATTTGGATGTTGATACCTCCCTTGAGGTTGAGATTATGGAGGGTGTTGGTAGGATTGTTGGTATTGTGGTTTAGGGTTAAGCTTGTGGGGCATGGTTCCACCTTTGATTAGAATTATCCCTCCACCCTTGGTTTTGATTTCCTCCATGTTGATTGTAGTTGGGTCTTTATGGATATGAATTGGCTACTGCTAATGTAGTGTCCTCTTGGAGTTGAGGGCACTTATCAGTATAAAGGTTGTTACAAGCACAAATACCACATGATCTTGGTGGTCCTTCAATTCTTGGGGGGTTGAGATGGAGGAGCTAACAAGGCTTGAGGTGGAGGAGCTATCAAGGCTTGAGGGATTTGTTGCCCTTGGGTGATTTGTCTCAACAAAATTGTCATCTCACCGAGGGTCTTTGTCAAATGGCATCTCTGGAGGGAGAAACTTCACTTAAAGCTTTTGGTTGTGGGTTTCTTGCCCTTGAGTATTGAGTAGAATTCGCCAAATCTGCTATGATCTCCCAAGCTTCCTCGGTAGTCTTGTTTTTGGTAAGGGATCCTCCACTAGAGGCATCTAGGAGAAGCTTATCTTGGGGGTTCATCCCTTGACAGAAATAGCTAATAAGGACCACCTCCTCAATAAGATGGTGGGGGCAAGCTTCCAACAACTTCTTGAATCTCTCCCAGTATTCATAAAGAGTCTCCCCGTCTCGTTGCACAATGCAAGAGATCTCCTTTCGCAGCTTGTCTGTCTTTTGTGGTGGGTAGAACTTTTCCAGAAATTCCTTACGCAACAAGTCCCAATCAAAAATCACATCTCCCGGTTGAGTATAAAACCATTCTTTCACTTTTTCCTTCAAAGAGAAGGGGAAAGCGAACACCAAAACTGCTACTACATCTGCACTATGTTGTCTCGCAGTGGAGCATGCAACTTGAAAATCCTTAAGATGCTTAAGAGGATCCTCCCTAGGTAGTGCATTAAACTTAGGGAGCAAGTTGATTGTGCCGGTCTTAAGCTCAAAATTCGGATCCAAAGCCGGATACCGGATTTGTATTGGTTGCAAGTTAATATCAGGAACTCGGTTTCCCTTGAGGTGATTCTACGAGGTGGATCAGCCATGGTGTCGTCACCTGAGTCACTCATAGAGATTTCAGCACTCCCCACAGATGAATATAAGATTTCCTCGTTGATTGATGAATGATGGTCACGGATTGATGGTGATAGTGAATTGGAGTGCTCTTCAAGCAAGCCCGATTCACTATTCACGAACGCTAGCTGGCGCCGAGCTTGCCTAATATGAGTTAAAGTTCTTTCTCTTTCCGGATCAAAAAAGGCCAAGCTCGGGTCTGGAAGCAACCGTGTCATTCAACCGTGGAAACAATAGAAGCATGCAATTATGAAAAGCAAAACAAGAATAGACAAATAAACATAAACCAACCTAACAATTACCAACTACCAAGACTAGCTAAATGGGAACAATATCTACAAAGTAGTACCAAGGAGCAAACAAAAACCAAATATTCATACTATTTACATATTCATAACAACCAAAATTTTAGAACTCATTGCACTTGAGGTTATTCCCCGGCAACGGCACTAAATTTGACGACGGCGGGATTCACCGTCAATCTAGGTTTTCATAAATTAGAATCTTATCGTTGAAGGTATAGCTTGGACCAACGATCAATCCACCACGTCAAATCTTTAATCTAAAGATATGTTATAATTCAAAACTAATTCAATTCCGGGAGTTTCAATTCCCGGGTCGTCTCCCAAGGACACTTGAGACCAATGAGTGTGCAATCTTGGTTGTGAGGATCATGGGGTTTGGGTTTGTAATGAAGAGATAAACATATAAAGCAATGAAAGAACATGCACAATTATAATAAATGAACTAATAAAAGAATTAAGGAAGTGACTATGCAATATAGACAAGTAAAGTATAAAAGGAACTAATGTAAATGTGTATAAAGGAATTGAAGCATAAAAGGCATCTTGGCTTGGAGTGAGCTAAGGGTCCTTTCTTTGTTGGAACCACAACTATGCCAACTAGAATGGATCAATCTCACTTGGTTAACCTCACATCGGAGATAAAGTTAAATGAGTATAAGTGTTCTTAACCCACAAATCCTAAATTTCTTGCTAATTAACTTAGCAACAACTTAGCGCTAGTAGAAACAAGAACAATTAACAATCCAAAATTGACACTAAATATTGGACATTCTAACTCTAGGAACCCAATTGCTCACTTTCCCCAAGCCAATAGATAGAAAACTAGCTCAAAATCATGCTTGACATTTTGTCAAACACTTGGTGGGCAAAAAGCTTAAACATGGGAAAAATGAGAAAAAGCTTGAAACCAAAAGCAACAAATGATCTCAATCAACAATAAAGACTCAAGAAAGCATGTAACAATCATCAAAGATCAATTTCATCAACAAGAAATAGAAATTGCAAAGGAGAAGTTAAATTAAACTATAACTTGAATTATAAGAAAGTGTAAGAACAATGTAACTATAAAGGGTAATAGCAAGAGATACTTACAATGGGAATTAGCAAAATCCAAGATCAAAATTGAAATGGCACTTGAATGTAAAACCCTAGTATAAACCCTAGTAGAGAAGATGATGAAAAACTTAAAGAAAAACTACACTAAAAACTATCTACCACTACTCCTAAGCTACACTAATGTTATGATATGTTATGCCCTTCATTCTCCTTTCCTTATGAGCTAAATGGCTTTAGAAATGGGTCTAAAATCCATCGAAATCGTGAGTCACGTGCTATTTTAATGAAGGCATGTGCGTCCACTTGTGCGGACACACAGACGTGTGCGTCCGCACACTCTGGGAAAAATCTCGACCATTGCGCACGCATACTAGGGGATGCTTGATTGGACGCGCGACGCGGCTCACACGCACCCGTGGCTCTGATTCGATGGCTATGCGTACGCACAAATGTCTGTGTGCACGCACACTAGGCTGAGCTTTTCTCCTTTGATTCTTCATGCTTCCTCCACTTTGAATGCTCTTCTATCATTTTCTCCAAGCCATTCCTGCTTTATACCTCTGAAATCACTCACAAATAACATCAAGGCATCAAATGGAAGGTAATTGGAATAAAATTAATCAAATTAGGTACAAAAGAGCATGTTTTCATAACCAAGCACAAATTTAGGAGGAAAGTTCAAATGCATGCTATTTAGTGGAATAAGTGCAAGTTTATATGATGGAATCCATTCAATTTCAACCAAAAATCATCATCAAATATGGATTCATCAATTCCCCCACACTTAAGCACTAGCATGTCCTCATGCTAAACACACTCAAAGGAGATAAATGAAAGCAGCTTCTGCACACTCAACAAGGTGCATCACATCCAATACCTGTAAGATGAAAATTCCCGAAATAGATGAGAACATTATCCCTTTTGCGGTTCTCAGCAGAGGTAACAGTTCCAAAGCAGTGACAACGTAAAGACTACACGATTCCTCTAGGCAATCCTAATACTTTAACAAACAGAAATCCAAGCCTAGAAATATACTAAACCAGAAAAATAGTAAGGTATGCTAGACCAACTGACTGTTCTCAGACACCATGATTTTCATTCAACATTTCTCCCTCTAATAAACCTCAAGTCCTTCTCAAACTATCCCTATTTAGTTCTCTCACCTTTCAATTATCCTGTTTCTTTCAATCTCAAGCTCTCTTCATTTCATCTCAGCCTCCAGATATATATCATGTCTCATAATAGAACGGTAACAGCAAACACAGGTAATGAAAATTCAAGCACAACTAGATTTAATTACACCAATTATAACAAATAACAGTTAAACAATAATATTCACAGAGGCAAACCACATATACAATAAACACACCCAAACAATGTCATATAGATGCAAATGATGCATGCCTATCCTACTGGCCATGAGCTCACGTGTTGGTTATATTGTCAGGCCCGACTCGGATAAGTAGGATTCAACCACCATCCTTATTTGTAGGTTCCATAAACAAGTAAAATTAAACCACCATCCTTATCCGGAACACACAAGCGGGATTAAACCATCGTCTTTGCCTCCACAGTAAATGGGATTAAACTACTGTCCTTACTGGGCATCTCGAGCAAGCAGAATTACACCACCATCCTTGCTCAGGTTACATACATAAATCAATCTGCAAGCGGGATTAAACCATTGTCCTTGCGCAACACAAAACAATATGCAATCGGGATCACACCACCGTCCTTGCTAAACAATTCATCAATACGTGAGCAGGATAGAACCTACATTCTCACTGCAGGCGGGATAAAACTACCATCTTTGCCCAATGGTTTATGCATTGTGCAAGTGGGATTATACCACCATCCTTGCTAGGCCAGAAACCCTTAGCATATTCTCAGTGATCTCTGCCCATACAATCCAAGTTCATTCATCTCTGAGTTCCACACTCGCTACAACCATCCTCAGTTCTCAATTCCACAAGCTCATCATTAATCCAACTACATACCACACCTAAGTCTCCGTCTTCTAAACTCATACAGAAATTCACCAATGTAATTCACTAACACATCTTTATTAATCTTAGGACCTAATCACTAATTAGTAATCCTAAGTTTTAGTTAAAGAAGTTTAGAAAACTAGAGAACCCTTAAAAAGTGAAGAAAATAATTTTTCATCAAAATAGGGGCCTCGCGTACGTAAACCCTCTGTCCACGTATGCAAAGGTGTGAAAATGGGTGGTCGCGTACGCGATACTCTGCTCGTGTATGCGAGTAACCAAAACAGAATGGAATGCTCACGACGCGTGTGACAATTCGCATACGAATGCCTTGAAAACACATGCTCACGTACACAACACAATGCCCGTGTACGCGAGAACTCCAGGCAGTGGAGAATGCCCGCATCGTGATGAACGGATTTGTTGACGGTCTAGAATTTTACAAATTAAATCTCGTTGCTAGTATAGTTTCTAAACCAACAAAGAATTATTTCATACAAAAATTTGTTTGTCACTTAAACAAACCCAATAAAAATAAACCGAAGTATTTAAATCTCGGGTCGTCTCTCAAGAAATTGCAGGGAAGTGTACTTATAATTGGTTATGGAAAAGTATCTTTTTGGGATTTTAAATGTTGAACAAGGAATTTAAATGACAAGAAAATAAACTGACAATTAAGAAAACTCTTGGCAAGGTATGAGAACTAGAAGTCCTATCCTAGCTATCCTTATCAATTGTGACATCAATTGTGTATTGCTCCCACTTAGTTAACCTCTAACTATGGAGGAAAGTTAAGTGGACGAATCAATTTGATTCCTCGAGTCCTAGTCAACTCCTACGGAAAGACTAGTTTTAGAGGGATCCAAATCAACTAGCAACTTTCAATTATCAATCAACAAAGGAGTTTGATAACTCAAGAGTCTCCAATTACTCAATCAAAGCCAAGAATATAAAAATCTAACTTAAAACCCTCCCAAGCATTTTATCAAACACTTGGAAAGCACAAGATAAAAACATAGAAAACTAGCAAGGAATATTAAATCTAAACAACCAATTTCAGACATTAATGACTAACAAATAATAAAAGAAGCAATAAATATGAAATACCTCAAATTGCATTAAATGGAAAATCAAATCTAACATGAAGAGTCATAAAAATCAAATTGGCAACATAAAGCAATCAACAAGGGAAATAGATAAACTAAAATGCTAGAATAATTAAGAGTAAAAGAGAAACTAATTAAACTAAGATAGAAATCTAAAATTGAAAATAGCTAAATCTAAGAATCCTAAAACCTAGAGAGAGGAGAGAGCCTCTCTTTCTAGAAACTACATCTAAACCTAAAATTATGTGAATAAAAGTTGTATGAATGAATGAATGTGATTCCCCCACTCTGCAGCCTCTAATCTGTGTTTTCTGGGCCAAAGGAGCCCAAAAATTGCCCCCAGCGATTTCTGATACGTCCAATGATGAGCGGATAATTTTTATGCTTTTTGGCATTGTTTAGTGTCTTAATTATTTTGATGTGGTGGAAATATTTTTTATTTTCTGAATGAATGCTTGAACAGTGCATATTTTTAATAGTGAAGTTTATGAATGTTAAAATTGTTGGCTCTTGAAAGAATAATGAAAAAAGAAAAATGTTATTGATAATCTGAAAAATGATAAAATTGATTCTTGAAGCAAGAAAAAGCAGTGAAAAACACAAAGCTTGCCAAAAAAATGGCGAAAAATAAAAAAAGAAAGAAAAAGAAAAAGTAAGTAGAAAAAGCCAATAGCTCTTTAAACCAAAAGGCAAGAGTAAAAATCCAATAACCCTTTAAACTAAAAGGCAAGGGTAAAAAGGATCCAAGGCTTTGAGCATTAATGGATAGGAGGACCCAAAGGAATAAAATCCTAGCCTAAGCGGCTAAATCAAGCTGTCCCTAAACACGTGCTTGAGACTGAGTGGTAAAAGTCGTGATCCAAAGCAAAAAGAGTGTGCTTAAGAACTCTGGGTACCTCTAACTGGGGACTCTAGCAAAGCTGAGTCACAATCTGAAAAGTTTCACCCAGTTATGTGTTCGTGGCATTTATGTATCCGGTGGTAATACTGAAAAACAAAATGCTAAGGGTCACGGCCAAGACTCATAAAGTAGCTGTGTTCAAGAATCAACATACTAAACTAGGAGAATCAATAACGCTATCTGAATTCTGAGTTCCTATGGATGCCAATCATTCTGAACTTCAAAGGATAAAGTGAGATGCCAAAATTGTTCAGAAGCAAAAAGCTACTCGTCCTGCTCATCTAATTGGAACTAAGCTTCATTGTTATTTTGAAATTTATTGTATTTTCTCTTCTTTTTATCCTATTTTGTTTTTAGTTGCTTGGGGACAAGCAACAATTTAAGTTTGGTGTTGTGATGAGCGGATAATTTATACGCTTTTTGGCATTTTTTTACATAGTTTTTAATATATTTTAGTTACTTTTTAGTATATTTTTATAGTTTTTATGCAAAAATTCAAATTTCTAGATTCTACTATGAGTTTGTGTGTTTTTTTTCAATTTCAGGTATTTTCTGGCTGAAATTGAGGGATCTGAGCAAAAGTCTGATTCAGAGGCTGAGAAAGGACTGCAAATGCTGTTGGATTCTGACCCTCCTGCACTCTAAGTGGATTTTCTGGAGCTACAGAAGCCCAATTGGCACGCTCTCAATTTTGTTGGAAAGTAAACATCTTGGGCTTTCCAACAATATATAATTCCATACTTTGGTCGAGATTTGATAGCCCAAACTGGCGTTCAACGCCAGCCAGAGACCCTTCTCTGGCATAAAATGCCGGAACTGGCACTAGAACTAGAGTTAAACGCCCAAACTGGCATCCAAGCTGGCGTTTAACTCTAGAAAAGGCCTATGCACGTGTAAAGCTCAATGCTCAGCCCAAGCACACACCTAGTGCGCCCCGGAAGTGTTTTTCTGCACTATCTGCACTTAGTTACTTATTTTCTGTAATTCTTAGTAACTAGTTTAGTATAAATAGCACTTTTTACTATTGTATTTGGGCTTATGCCATTTTTCACATTGGGAGGCTGGCCATTCGGCCATGCCTAGACCTTTTTCTCTTATGTATTTTCCACGGTGGAGTTTCTACACCTCATAGATTAAGGTGCGGAGCTACTGTTCTTCATGAATTAATGCAAGTACTATTGTTTCTCTTTCAATTCACGCTTACTTCTTCTCCAAGATATACTCTCGTACTTAATTCAGTTATGTCAGAATGAAGGGGTGACCAATGACAATCACCCACTATCTTCGTCACTCGCTTAGCCAAGATCCGCGTTCCTGACAACCACAAGCGATCTACATGATGTTCGACGTAGTCATTGGACGACAGCCGGAGTATAGTCTCTTGGGTCTCTGATCCACGGATTTGACTTGCCTCTCCTGATAACAGAGCATTCAAATCTGTGAGATCAGAACTTTCGTGGTAGAGGCTAGAACCAATTGGCAGCATTCCTAAGATCCGGAAAGTCTAAACCTTATCTGTGGTATTCTGAGTAGGATCTGGGACGGGATGACTGTGATGAGCTTCAAAATCACAAATGTTGGGTGCAGTGACAGTGTGCAAAAGGATAAGAGAGATCCTATTCTGACACAAGTGAGAACCGACAGTTGATTAGCCGTACAAAAACCGTACCTGGACCATTTTCACTGAGAGGACGGATGGTAGCCATTGACAACAGTGATCCACCAACATACAGCTTGCCATGGAAGGGAGCACGCATGATTAGATGAAGACAATAGGAAAGCAGAGGTTCAAAACCAACAAAGCATCTCCAAACGCTTATCTGAAATTCCCACCAATGAATTACATAAGTATATTGTTTTATTTTATGTTTTATTTTATGTTTTATTTATCTTTTAATTATCAAAACCTCATAACCATTTGAATCTGCTTGACTAAGATTTCCAGGATAACCATAGCTTGCTTCAAGCCGACAATCTCCATGGGATCGACCCTTACTCACATAAGGTATTACTTGGACGACCCAGTGCACTTACTGGTTAGTTGTGCGGAGTTGCAAAGGTGTGATTGCAATTTCGTGCACCAAGTTTTTGGCGCCGTTGCCGGGGATTGTTCGAGTTTGGATAACTGATGGTTCATCTTGTTGCTTAGATTAGAAAAAATTTATCTTTTTTGGTTTAGAGTCACTAAATTTGAGTCTTTTATTATTGTTTTTGTTAAAATTTAAAAAATCCTTGTTTTCTTTTTCTAGATTTTTTTTTCTTTTTTTCGAAAATTTTTAATAAAAGGATAAAAACTAATAAACTAATAATTGAGCCTTCTGTTTGAGTTTAGTTTCATATTTGAAGTTTGGTGTCAATTGCATGTTTTTATTTTCCTTCAATTTTTCGAATTGTATGTTCTTTTTATTCTTCATATTTTCGAGTTTTATGTTCCTTGTTCTTTCTTGATCTTCAAGTTGTTCTTGTTTATTTTCCTTGTTTGATCTTTAGTTTTTCTTGTTTTATGTCTTTCCTTGTTTTTCTTGTGTATTTTCGAATTATTAGTGTCCAAAGTAGAAAAATTTTAAGTTTGGTGTTTTCTTGTTAAGAAAGTTTCAATCTTTAAAATTTTAAAATCATATCTTTTTCAAATCTTTTTAATTAGTTAATTATTTTAGTTTTCAATTTTATTTTATTTCTTTTTCTTCTAATTTTTGAACTTATATTCAGTTTTTCATTTATTTTATTTTATTCTATTTTGTTTTAATTTTGGTTTTCAGAAAAAAATAAAAGAATAAAATTTTTATTTATAATCTACATCATTTCCCTTTCTCCATCATGGATCTAAGTGGAAATGAACAATCCAGAAGGACTCTGGGGTCATATGCTAACCCCACTACTGCTTCATATGGGAGT
Source organism: Arachis ipaensis (assembly GCF_059453495.1). NCBI lineage: Eukaryota > Viridiplantae > Streptophyta > Magnoliopsida > Fabales > Fabaceae > Arachis > Arachis ipaensis. The sequence continues at coordinate 65,714,992 of NC_142442.1, read as the reverse complement.
AGTATCTGTATACCCCCATCAGAGCCAGCAATTTTGAGCTAAACCCTCAGCTCATTATCATGATGCAGGAAAATTTCTAGTATTCCGGTCTTCTACAGGAAGAACCTGCTGAGTTTCTGGCACAGTTCTTACAAATTGCTGACACAGTACATGATAAGAAAGTAGATCAGGATGTCTACAGATTATTACTATTTCCATTTGCTGTAAAAGATCAAGCTAAGAGGTGGTTAAATAACCAACCCACAGCAAGCATAAGAACATGGAAACAATTATCAGACAAATTTTTGAATCAATATTTCCCTCCAAAAAGGATGACACAGCTAAGGCTGGAAATCCAAGGCTTTAAACAAGAGGATAATGAATCTCTTTATAATGCCTGGGAGAGGTACAGAGAGATGCTAAAGAAATGCCCCTCTGAAATATTTTCAGAATGGGTACAATTAGACATCTTTTACTATGCGCTTACAGAAAAGGCCCAGATGTCTCTAGATCACTCAGCTGGTGGATCTATACATATGAGAAAGACAATTGAAGAGGTTCAAGAGCTCATTGATACAGTTGCCAGAAATCAGCACCTGTACTCAAGTGGTGAGACCTCCATGAAAGAAGAGGCTGAGGCAGTATCCACTGAACTTAGTCCTCCAAAACAAATTGCTGAACTCAATCAGCAACTATTTTCTATAACAAAACAGTTAGCAAAATTTAAAGAGATGCTACAAGAAACCAAAGATGCTAACCAAAATATGGAAAAATACTTGAATCAGACAAGACAGCAGTTATCTAAATAGATAACAGAAGAATGCCAAGCTGTTCATTTAAGAAGTGGAAAGACATTGAATGTCTCAACTCAAAGCAGCAGGAAGCCAAGAGATGAACATCTGATAGAGGATGACCAAACCACTGCCCAAAATCCCTCTGAGGACAGTAAGAGCCCAGAGTGGAATGATTCTAGCGTTCAAATGCCAGAAAAGGGTGAGAAGTTGGCATTGAACGCCCAATGGATGACCAATTCTAGCGTTCAAACGCCAGAAAAGGGTGGCAATCTGGCGTTAAACGCCCAAAAAGCACCCAATTTGGGTGTTCAAATGCCAATGAGGGATCAGACACGTGCAAGTGCTGATAACAACCCCCTTAAGCAGGCTTCTCCAACCACTTATGTAGGAAATAAACCTGCAGCAACTAAGGTTGAAGAATATAAAGCCAAGATACCTTATCCTCAGAAACTTCGCCAAGCAGAACAAGATAAACAATTTGCCCGCTTTGCAGATTATCTCGGGACTCTTGAAATAAAGATTCCGTTTGCAAAGGCACTTGAGCAAAAACCCTTTTATGCTAAGTTCATGAAAGAGATCTTAAGTCATAAGAAGGATTGGAGAGAAATTGAAAAAGTTTTTCTCACTGAAGAATGCAGTGTAGTAATTTTAAAAAGCTTACCAGAGAAGCTTAAAGATCCCGAAAGCTTTATGATACCATGCACATTAGAGGATGCTTGTACCAAGACAGCTTTATGTGATCTTGGGGCAAGTATAAACCTGATACCTGCATCTACTATCAGAAAGCTTGGTTTGGCTGAAGAAGTTAAACCAACTCGGATATGCCTCCAACTTGCTGATGGCTCCATTAGAATTCTATCAGGCGTAATTGAGGACATGATTGTCAAGGTTGGGCCATTTGCCTTTCTCACTGACTTTGTAGTGCTTGAAATGGAGGAGCACAAGAGTACAACTCTCATTCAAGGAAGACCTTTCCTAGCAACTGGACGAACCCTTATTGACGTCCAAAAAGGGGAGATAATCCTGAGAGTCAATGAGGATGAGTTTAAGTTGAATTCTGTCAAAGCTATGCAGCATCCAGACACATCAAAAGACTGCATGAGCACTGATTTTATTGACTCCCTGGTGGAAGAGGTCAATATGACTGAGAGTCTCAAATCAGAGCTAGAGGACATTTTTAAAGATGTTCAGCCTGATCTGGAGGAACCAGAAAAAATAAAGAACCTCTGAAAACTCCTCAGGAACAGGAGAAGCCTCCTAAACCCGAGCTCAAACCACTACCACCATCCTTGAAATATGCATTTCTGGGAGAAGATGACACTTTTTCGGTGATCATAAGCTCTGCTTTAAAGCCACAGGAAGAGAAAGCACTAATTCAGGTGCTAAGGACACACAAGATAGCTCTTGGGTTGTCCATAAGTGATCTCAAGGGCATTAGCCCAGCCAGATGTATGCACAAGATCCTATTGGAGGATGATGCTAAGCCAGTGGTTCAACCACAGAGGCTGCTGAATCCAGCCATGAAGGAGGTGGTGCAGAAAGAGGTTACTAAGTTACAAGAGGCTGGGATTATTTATCCTATTTCTGATAGCCCCTGGGTGAGCCCTGTCCAAGTTGTCCCCAAGAAGGGAGGTATGACAGTGGTTCATAATGAAAGGAATGAACTGGTTCCCACAAGAACAGTTACAGGGTGGCGTATGTGTATTGACTACAGAAGACTCAATACAGCCAACAGAAGGATCATTTTCCTTTACCATTCATAGACCAGATGCAAGAGAGACTAGCAGGTCATGAATACTACTGCTTTTTGGATGGCTATTCAAGTTACAACCAAATTCCAGTAGATCCTCAGAACCAAGAGAAAACAGCATTCATATGTCCATCTGGAGTATTTGCCTACAGAAGGATGCCATTTGGTCTGTGCAATGCACCTACAACCTTTCAGAGGTGCATGCTCTCTATCTTCTCTGATATGGTAGAGAAATTTCTGGAAGTCTTCATGGATGACTTCTCAGTATTTGGAGACTCATTCAGCTCCTGTCTTGACCATCTAGCACTTGTTCTGAAAAGGTGCCAAGAGACTAACCTGGTTTTAAACTGGGAGAAATGTCACTTTATGGTGACTGAAGGAATTATCCTTGGGCACAAAATTTCGAACAAGAGAATAAAGGTGGATCAAGCTAAGGTAGAGGTAATTGAAAAATTACCACCACCTGCCAATGTTAAGGCAATCAGAAGCTTTCTGGGGCATGCAGGACTCTATAGGAGGATTATAAAATATTTTTCAAAAATTGCAAAACCTCTGAGCAATCTGCTAGCCGCTGATACGTCCGAGGGAGAAGGGTGGATGCTGTTCGCCGTGCCGCCTCCCTGGAGCTCGCCGTCGAGCTACTTCGCAGCGCCGTCCCGTCCATAGAGCCAGAGCTCGCGTCGCCGTTGTTCATTCGCGTTCTGCCGCCGCCGCTTCAAGGGTCTGTCATCGCTGCTGACGTCGCCGAAAGGAGGAGAGCGACCACCACGAAGAGCTGTGTTCCACGCCGCTGTCGCCATCGATCCACGGCCATCACCGCGAGGGTTCCGCCGCCGTCGTTCCAATGCCACCGTTCATGCCCTCTGTTCCCTTCGTCGTTCTGTCCAGCATCACCAGCACTGAAGTCAGCTTCTACCACCATCAAGCTTTGTTGGAGCTGGTGCTGTTTTTGGAGGTTTGGAGTGGAGGCTTGCCCAGTTCTGTCTCTGCTCATGGTTCTCGCAGCAGCCGGAGCCTCCGCCGCCATCAAAGCTGCGTGGATTCGTAATATTGTGTTTACCGCATTTAAATTCTTCAATTACGGCTAATTGAGGTAAGGCATTTTGGCCCTTGCTTCAATTTGAGTTAGCATGGAGTTTCCAGAATTTTTACTGTTATCCTATTTGAATTCACCGTGACCACCTCATGTTGCTGCTAGCCCTGTTTGGCTGCTACTTCTGGAATCCCAGATCGGAGAGGAGAGGAGGCGTTTAACCTTGTCATTGTTGCTGCCATGGAAATAGGTGCTGGAAACTGCTAATGGAGCAGCTGCGTTTAGTGAATTTTCGACGGTTTCGGCTAGTCGAGGTAGGGGATTTAATGTTTTTAATTTAGAATGCCTACAAAGTTATTGGATAAGTGCAAATGGTTAACAAAGGTTAAGAATTTCTTAATTAACATGAATGACTTGAAATGCATGTGGAATTAGTTGGTTGTTCTGATTATTCTGAGCTGTGATTGAATTTAGATGCTGTTGTGAATAATGATTAATTTAGTATAGTTTATTAAATTGAAATTTGCCGAGTTAATTATTGAAAAGCTGTGGTATAGATAACTGATGAATTGAGTTTTGATTATTGCTGTGAATGTAATTAGTTTTGTTGTTATGAGAGACTAATTGATAGAAATAAGCTTGGTTTGAGGTTGTGAAATTTGGAATAAGTTTGATGATGTTTTAGTGCTTCAATTGGATTATTGAATTCAGGTTAAGGCTGCGAATGTCTTTGGGCTTTGTTGTGAGTGTTTGGAGTTGTAATTGATATTGTTTTCTCTTATGTGGATGGAATTGAGTTGAATTATAACTGTAGTTGGTGATTGATTTGATGATTGTGCGTACTGAATGTTGTAAGGGATAGAATAAATGGTGTTACTTTTGTTGCTGAGCTTGCTGGTGTGAATTGATGAGTTATTGTGTGTTTGAATGATGATGAGTGTATATGGAAAATTATGCTTGGCATAGTGTAGAAAAGAAAAGGTTTGATGATGCTTAAGTACTTGACATCGTGTGAATTATTGATTCTCGGCTCTTGGGCTGTGTTGGCAATGAAGACAATTTTGAATAACTGGAAAGAGGTTAAACGTGTGATTTTGGAAGGATTATAAGTTCAAATGTGGTTTTTGATTAGTAAGGTTGTTGAAAATGCTTAAGGCAGAATTTCTGCATACATGACAGTAGAAAGAATCAATTTCTGGGAGCATCCCAGGTTATATACTTGAATGAAACTATTTTTTCATAAAACTTTACTGTGTTTTGAGCATCTCATAAAAAATTCAGAATTTATTGATGAGTATTTTGGGAGAAATGAATTTTTGAAGATTGATGGTTTCTACAGAAAATTCTGTTTCTTTACTGAAGAAGCACCAACTTCCAACTCACTTAACTTTCAATTCTGGTAAGTATTTGAGCTGAAACCAACGGCATTTTCAAGCTTCCTGTGTCCACAATCTTCATTTTAAATTTCATGTCAATATCCTATTTAACCAAGTAGATATGTTGAAAAGAGTATGGATAACTCACTGGATTTTGGAAACCGAATTCTAAAAGGCCTGGCTGTGTTTCTCACTTCATAACTTTTTCATATGACATGGTATTAATCTGGAATTTGATTCAATAAAAAGCTAAAAGAGTCTTGTTTGAGGTCGTAAATTTTGAAAGGCATTGGGTGAAAACTGGATTTTTAAGAAATTTATCAAACTTACTACTTGCTGCTGTTTTTCTGCATTTTCTTAGGAAACAATAACAGAATTATAAGAGAGATGGTACAAGTTTTTATTGTGACCAAATTACCTCAACACCAAGTTTCTTGGAATACTAGTTTATTGAGTTTAATTTTGAAAGAATCCTATGATAAGTGAAAGTTAGTTACGAATTGATGAGGTGAAAGTTGAATTGATGGGTTATGTGGGAATTGTGGATTATGACCGAACTGTTGGCTATTGTAAATTGTGAATTTTCTAACTGATTTGAGAACCTCTTATTTGGTAGTTGTTGAGGAAAGGGGGAGACTTGTTGAGAAAGAGGGAACCCGTAAGGGTGGCTAAGTCCGAGTATTAGGGGAGGTGCTGCCGAAATTTTATAAAATTTGAGAAGTTATTTTAGAAGATTTGGATTTAAAAAATGATTATTTAAGTTTTATTTGATTACTTATAATGAGAGGCTATGTTTTGAAAGGTGTTTAATGAAATTAAAATAAATGATTTTCTTAAGTCTTTTGATAGAGGACTAAACTGAAAAATAGTTTTAAAGTTGGCTTGACTCAAGGTTGCTAAAGCAGAGATTATGAACTGAATTGATGATTGAGATTTTTGCAAATGAATGCTTGAGAAAGTTAAGAAAGGTTTAAGAAAATATGTTAAGGATTCAAAGGGAAAAGAGAATGCGGAACTGATATATGGATTGTTGAGTTTTAGAAAGGAAAATGAAAAGTGATAAAATACGGGAAAATCCCACGAACTGTTAGTTGCTTAACTACGGGAAAAATCCATGAATTGATAATTGGTAAAATTCGGGAAGTACCCACGAACTGAATGATCATTGATCTCGGGGAAAACCTATAGATTGTTATTTGTTTTATATGCGGGAAAAACCCATGGACTGATAATCATTGATTACGGGAATAACCCATGAATTGTATGTTGATCTCGGGTATAGCCCATGAACTGAAGATCAATGTTTGCTGTGTATTGATCTCGGGTATAACCCACGAACTGAAGATCGCTATGTTATTGTGTATTGATCTCGGGTATAACCCACGAACTGAAGATCTCTATTTTGTTTGTGAATTGATCTCGGGGACGCCCACGAACCGAGGATCACTGTTTCCCCTTGTGCGTATATAATGGGGTCGGGCTTCGCGCCGACTGCCGGTAGTCACGAAGGAGTGGTATTCTTACCACCGACACATATGCACTAAGGACACAAAGGGAAGCCATATCTGGGACTTGTTCCTAGGTAATGTCGGGCTGCAGGGTGTAAACCGACACGTGAGCTCATGGCCTGCTTAGGACAGACATGCATCATATTGTTTGTGCATATGCATTTGATTGTGTTGCTTGTCTTGTTTCTTTGTGATTGTGCTGCTTGTCTTGGTGACTTGCTTGTGTGTTTGATTAGATATTTTTATTGATGCTTTGAACTTAGTGAAGTATTGAGGAATGGTATTTGTGAAGTGAGGTTTGGGTATATTATTTATGTTGCTGATTTACTTAGTTATTGTGATGGTTGAGGAATGCTATTTGTAGCTGAAGAATTGCTAATGCGGTTGAGACTTTATTTAAGTAATATGATTTAAAGAAAGGGATTTAAACGGTTTCAAGTAAGTCTTAAGAAATTTTGAAAAGGTTTGATAAAGAAAACTACATTGGAAACTGGAGTTAATTATTTGCATGTTAATCATTACTTTTACGGCATTCCCATTCCCTACTGAGAACGTGTGGTTTGTTCTCACCCCAAAATCTTCCACCCTTTTCAGTGATACAGGTTCGAAGACTCCATTTGAAGCTGGGGGCGATTATAGAACTTATTTACGAGTTAAGTTTATGACTTGAGTTTCTTTCATAGAATTTCCTCGCCTTTGTAGCTTTAGTTTTTATTTTATGCAGAGGGATAGGAGTTGTACCTGAATTTTATTTAAATTCTTTTGTATAATATTACTATTATTAATAATTATGTGATTATTATTACTTGGTGATGTTTGCTATATGATTTTAATTAATAAAAACAAAATTTTTTTGGAATTTTCTATAAAACTAAATCGCGATATCGAACTAAAGGCTTAATAGTAAATAGTTAATAAAGGAAAGTAGGTTGGTAACGCCTTACTTTCGGTACGATCCTGACGTTCTGGAAGTTGGGTCGTTACAATATGGTATCAGAGCAGTTCGTTCCTGTTAGAGATTTGAGAATGGACTGACTATGCTTCATTGCATACTCTGAGTGTCTGTCATGCTTTGTGACTTGTTCTGATAACAAGAGTTTGTGTTTTATATGCATAACTGTCTGATGATTAACGCTGTTAGTTTACCATTTCATACTTCATGGTATTAGGTCTGACCAACTTAATACTAATGATTTATGTATATAGAAACACTAATGGGTTATCATAGATGAAATAGAAGAATAGGTAATGCGATTCACGGGGTTTGGGAGCGTTAGAAGTTAGGAAGTTAGTTTTGATTCAACGTATAATCTGTATTCGTGCCACATGAACTCGTACCATCCTTTTCTTCGTTGCTTTCATTGGAATTCTCTGGTTTGAATTTCCTCCTTAGAATGTGATTTGATTGTTCCCAACCATACTTTGTCATTTTTGTATACCTTTGCTTGCCTATGAATCTGACTATTTGAATATTCATCCTTGATAAAGCCTATGTTTCTGTCCATATATTCTGCTTTCTTTGATTTCAGTTTGAATTTATTTTATTATAACAATTTTCGAGGGCGAAAATTTTTTTAAGGTAGGTAGAATGTAACAACCCTAGTTTCTGGAAATTAAATAATTAGTTATTTGTGATTTGTTTTATTTGATGATAATTTTATTTTAAGAAAATTATTTTACTAAAGGTAATTAAATGGGATTTCATCATAATTGGAGTTTAAATTAATTAGAATTTTTATATAATCTTTATTGGATATTTGGTATAATTGAAATTATAATTTTGGTAATTGAAAAATAAAAAAGAATTGTATAATTTAATTTAAATAAATTCTATTTTGAATGAATTGTTATTAATTTGAACTCATAGGAATTAATTTACTAGAAATGATTAGATTAATTTTTATAAACACTTTATGTTTAAGTCAATTAATATTTATGTACCATTTTTATTATAATTAATTATTTTATAAATTGAAATTAAAGTTTCAGAGATAGAAAAATAATAGAGATTTATATAATTTAATCTAAAAAATTGATATTTGAATTTAAATTGTACTTTACAAAATATAATTAACATGTTCATTTTATATTTTAAATTAGAAATAATTGATTGAACTTAGCAATATGATGATAAATAATGTTCCTAAATATTTTTAATAGAGTACATTTGATTTTAAAATTACACTACCCTTCAATTTTATCAAAATATCTATTCATATCTATCTATATTATTTTATAAAATCCGAATTCCTAACCCTAATTCCCAAATTGAATCAGAAACCTTAATTCTCAAATTAATTGAGAAACCCTAACCTGGCACCCTCACCACAGCGCACCCCACCCCCTTTCACCCCTTCAGTGGAACAATTTCAGAAACGAGAAATTAGAGAGAGAGAGATGCAGGAAGAAGAGAAGCCCGCCAGCTGCCACCACGTCGCCATTACTGAGCTACAGCGCCGCCGTCCAGCCTCATCCCGCCGTGTTACCATGGTCACCGTTGCTGTTGCAAGGAAAGGGGAGAGGGCCGAAGCTGCACGTCCGAGGGAGAAGGGTGGATGCTGTTCGCCGTGCCGCCTCCCTGGAGCTCGCCGTCGAGCTGCTTCGCAGCGTCGTCCTGTCCATAGAGCCAGAGCTCGCGTCGCCGTCGTTCATTCGCGTTCTGCCGCCGCCGCTTCAAGGGTCTGTCATCGCTGCTGACGTCGCCGAAAGGAGGAGAGCGACCACCACGAGGAGCTGTGTTCCACGCCGTTGTCGCCATCGATCCACGGCCACCACCGCGAGGGTTCCGCCGCCGTCGTTCCAATGCTGCCGTTCATGCCCTCTGTTCCCTTCGTCGTTCTGTCTAGCATCACCAGCACTGAAGTCAGCTTCTACCACCGTCAAGCTTTGTTGGAGCTGGTGTTGTTTTTGGAGGTTTGGAGTGGAGCCTTGCCCAGTTCTGTCTTTGCTCATGGTTCTCGCAGCTGCCGGAGCCTCCGCCGCCATCAAAGCTGCGTGGATTCGTAATATTGGGTTTACCGCATTTAAATTCTTCAATTACGACTAATTGAGGTAAGGCATTTTGGCTCTTGCTTCAATTTGAGTTAGCATGGAGTTTCCAGAATTTTTATTGTTATTCTATTTGAATTCACCGTGACCACCTCACGTTGCTGCTGGCCCTGTTTGGCTGCTACTTCTGGAATCCCAGATCGGAGAGGAGAGGAGGCGTTTAACCTTGTCGTTGTTGGTGCCATGGAAATAGGTGCTGGAAACTGCTAATGGAGCATCTGCGTTTAGTGAATTTTTGACGGTTTTGGCTAGTCGAGGTAGGGGATTTAATGTTTTTAATTTAGAATGCCTACAAATTTATTGGATAAGTGCAAATGGTTAACAAAGGTTAAGAATTTCTTAATTAACATGAATGACTTGAAATGCATGTGGAATTAGTTGGTTGTTGTGATTATTCTGAGCTGTGATTGAATTTAGATGCTGTTGTGAATAATGATTAATTTAGTATAGTTTATTAAATTAAAATATGCCGAGTTAATTATTGAAAAGCTGTGGTATGGATAACTGATGAATTGAGTTTTGATTATTGCTGTGAATGTAATTAGTTTTGTTGTTATGAGAGACTAATTGATAGAAATAAGCTTGGTTTGAGGTTGTGAAATTTGGAATAAGTTTGATGATGTTTTAGTGCTTCAATTAGATTATTGAATTCAGGTTAAGGCTGCGAATGTCTTTGGGCTTTGTTGTGAGTGTTTGAAGTTGTAATTGATATTGTTTTCTCTGATGTGGATGGAATTGAGTTGAATTATAACTGTAGTTGGTGATTGATTTGATGATTGTGCGTACTGAATGTTGTAAGGGATAGAATAAATGCTGTTACTTTTGTTGCTGAGCTTGCTGGTGTGAATTGATGAGTTATTGTGTGTTTGAATGATGATGAGTGTATATGGAAAATTATGCTTGGCATAGTGTAGAAAAGAAAATGTTTGATGATGCTTAAGTACTTGACATCGTGTGAATTATTGATTCTGGGCTCTTGGGCTGTGTTGGAAATGAAGTCAATTTTGAATAACTGGAAAGAGGTTAAACGTGTGATTTTGGAAGGGTTATAAGTTCAAATGTGGTTTTTGATAAGTAAGGTTGTTGAAAATGCTTAAGGCAGAATTTCTGCATACATGACAGTAGAAAGAATCAATTTCTGGGAGCATTCCAGGTCATATACTTGAATGAAACTATTTTAGTATGAAACTTTACTGTGTTTTGAGCATCTCATAAAAAATTCAGAATTTATTGATGAGTATTTTTGGAGAAATGAATTTTTGAAGATTGATGGTTTCTGCAGAAAATTCTGTTTCTTTACTGCAGAAGCACCAACTTCCAACTCACTTAACTTTCAATTCTGGTAAGTATTTGAGCTGAAACCAACGGCATTTTTGAGTTTCCTGTGTCCACAATCTTCGTTTTAAATTTCATGTCAATATCCTATTTAACCAAGTAGATATGTTGAAAAGAGTATGGATAACTCACTGGATTTTGGAAACCGAATTCTAAAAGGCCTGGCTGTGTTTCTCACTTCATAACTTTTTCATATGACATGGTATTAATCTGGAATTTGATTCAATAAAAAGCTAAAAGAGTCTTGTTTGAGGTCGTGAATTTTGAATGGCATTGGATAAATACTGGATTTTTAAGAAATTTATCAAACTTACTACTTGCTACTGTTTCTCTGCATTTTCTTAGGAAACAATAACAGAATTATAAGAGAGATGGTACAAGTTTTTATTGTGACCAAATTACCTCAACATCAAGTTTCTTGGAATACTAGTTTATTGAGTTTAATTTTGAAAGAATCCTATGATAAGTGAAAGTTAGTTACGAATTGATGAGGTGAAAGTTGAATTGATGGGTTATGTGGGAATTGTGAGTTATGACCGAACTGTTGGCTATTGTAAATTGTGAATTTTCTAACTGATTTGAGAACCTCTTATTTGGTAGTTGTTGAGGAAAGGGGGAGACTTGTTGAGAAAGAGGGAACCCGTAAGGGTGGCTAAGTCCGAGTTTTAGGGGAGGTGCTGCCGAAATTTTATAAAATTTGAGGTTTTATTTGAGAAGTTATTTTAGAAGATTTGGATTTAAAAAATGATTATTTAAGTTTTATTTGATTACTTCTAATGAGAGGCTATGTTTTGAAAGGTGTTTAATGAAATTAAAATAAATGATTTTCTTGAGTCTTTTGATAGAGGACTAAACTGAAAAATAGTTTTAAAGTTGGCTTGACTCAAGGTTGCTAAAGCATAGATTATGAACTGAATTGATGATTGAGATTTTTGCGAACGAATGCTTGAGAAAGTTAAGAAAGGTTTAAGAAAATATGTTAAGGATTCAAAGGGAAAAGAGAATGGGGAACTGATATATGGATTGTTGAGTTTTAGAAAGGAAAATAAAAAGTGATAAAATACGGGAAAATCCCACGAACTGTTAGTTGTTTAACTACGGGGAAAATCCATGAATTGATAATTGGTAAAATTCGGGAAGTACCCACGAACTGAATGATCATTGATCTCGGGGAAAACCTATAGATTGTTATTTGTTTTATATGCGGGAAAAACCCACGGACTGATAATCATTGATTACGGGAATAACCCATGAATTGTTGTATGTTGATCTCGGGTATAGCCCATGAACTGAAGATCAATGTTTGCTGTGTATTGATCTCGGGTATAACCCACGAACTGAAGATCGCTATGTTATTGTGTATTGATCTCGGGTATAACCCACGAACTGAAGATCTCTGTTTTGTTTGTGAATTGATCTCGGGGACGCCCACGAACTGAGGATCACTGTTTCCCCTTGTGCGTATATAATGGGGTCGGGCTTCGCGCCGACTGCCGGTAGTCACGAAGGAGTGGTATTCTTACCACAGACACATATGCACTAAGGACACAAAGGGAAGCCATATCTGGGACTTGTTCCTAGGTAATGTCGGGCTGTAGGGTGTAAACCGACACGTGAGCTCATGGCCTGCTTAGGACAGACATGCATCATATTGTTTGTGCATATGCATTTGATTGTGTTGCTTGTCTTGTTTCTTTGTGATTGTGCTGCTTGTCTTGGTGACTTGCTTGTGTGTTTGATTAGATATTTTTATTGATGCTTTGAACTTAGTGAAGTATTGAGGAATGGTATTTGTGAAGTGAGGTTTGGGTATATTATTTATGTTGCTGATTTACTTAGTTATTGTGATGGTTGAGGAATGCTATTTGTAGCTGAAGAATTGTTAATGCGGTTGAGACTTTATTTAAGTAATATGATTTAAAGAAAGGGATTTAAACGGTTTCAAGTAAGTCTTAAGAAATTTTGAAAAGGTTTGATAAAGAAAACTACATTGGAAACTGGAGTTAATTATTTGCATGTTAATCATTACTTTTACGGCATTCCCATTCCCTATTGAGAACGTGTGGTTTGTTCTCACCCCAAAATCTTCCACCCTTTCCAGTGATACAGGTTCGAAGACTCCATTTGAAGCTGCGGGCGATTATAGAACTTATTTACGAGTTAAGTTTATGACTTGAGTTTCTTTCATAGAATTCCCTCGCCTTTGTAGCTTTAGTTTTTATTTTATGCAGAGGGATAGGAGTTGTACCTGAATTTTATTTAAATTCTTTTGTATAATATTACTATTATTAATAATTATGTGATTATTATTACTTGGTGATGTTTGCTATATGATTTTAATTAATAAAAATAAATTTTTTTTGGAATTTTCTATAAAACTAAATCGCGATATCGAACTAAAGGCTTAATAGTAAATAGTTAATAAAGGAAAGTAGGTTGGTAATGCCTTACTTTCGGTACGATCCTGACGTTCTGGAAGTTGGGTCGTTACATGTGTGCCTAGAAAAGAGGCATAGAAGATCCTATGGCATTGCCATGGATCACAATATGAAGGACATTTTGGAGGTGAGTGAACAGCCATAAAGGTTCTCCAATGTGGCTTCTACTGGCCTACTCTCTATAGAGAGTCCCGAGAGTTTGTATGTAACTGTGACAGTTGCCAGAGAGCTGGTAATCTACCTCACGGTTATGCCATGCCTCAGCAAGGGATCTTAGAGATTGAGTTGTTTGATGTATGGGGTATTGACTTCATGGGGCCTTTCCCACCATCATATTCAAACACTTATATTCTGGTGGCAGCAGACTATGTATCTAAATGGGTAGAGGCAATTGCAACACCCACTAATGATACTAAGACAGTGATGAAGTTCCTCTAGAAGCATATTTTCAGCAGGTTCGGTGTCCCTAGGGTACTGATCAGTGATGGAGGCACTCATTTCTGTAATAAACAACTTGACTCTGCTCTAATCCGATATGTAATTAACCACAAAGTGGCAACTCCATATCATCCACAGATAAATGGGCAGGCTGAAGTCTCAAATAGAGAACTAAAATGAATCCTGGAACAGACTGTAAGTACCCGTAGAAGGGATTGGGCAAGAAGTCTGGACGATGCTCTGTGGGCATACAGAACTGCATTCAAGACTCCTATAGGGACCTTTCCATACCAGCTTGTGTATGAAAAAGCCTGTCATTTGCCAGTGGAACTAGAACACAAGGCCTACTGGGCCACCAGGTTCCTAAACCTTGATGCTAAGGTAGCTAGAGAGAAAAGATTACTCCAGTTGAATGAGCTGGAGGAGTTCAGACTCAATGCTTTCGAAAATGCTAAAATTTACAAGGAGAAAGCAAAAAGGTGGCATGACAGAAAGCTGTCATCTAGAGTCTTTGAGACAGGACAGAAGGTTCTGCTATTTAACTCTAGGCTCAGATTGTTCCCTGGGAACCTGAAATCCTGGTAGAAGGGACCATATGTGATTACAAGTGTGTCACCATATGGATATGTAGAGCTTCAGGATATTGACTCTGATAAAAAATTCATTGTTAATGGACAGAGAGTCAAGCATTATCTTGAAGGCAATGTTGAGCAAGAATGCTCAAGACTGTGACTAGATTAAAGCTCAGTAAAGTCCAGCAATTAACATTAAAGAAGCGCTTATTTGGAGGCAACCCAATCTTATTTATCTATGTTAATTACTTTTTCATTTCATTTTCCATTGTTATTTTATGTTTTCTTTAAGTTGATGATCATGTGGAGTCACAAAAACAGCTGCAGAATTAAAGCGGAATCAAAAACAACATCAAAAATAGCACACCTTGGAGGACAGGCTTACTGGCGTTTAAACACCAGTAAGGATAGCAGAATGGGCAGAATTCTAGGTGTTTAACGCCAGAAATGGCAGCATCCTGGGCGTTCAGAAAAATGCCCAGTAAAGAAGGATTCCTGGCGTTTAACACCAGCCAAGGTATCTGGCTGGGCGTTAAACACCCAAAGAGGCAGACAAGTGGGTGTTAAACGCCAGAATGGATAGCATTCTAGGCGTTTAACGCCAAAAAGACACCAAGGAGGTAATTTTGTTTCCAATTCGAATTTTTTTCAATTTTTCATGTTTTAATTCATAATTTTTTGCATCAAACATATTTTAAACGTTCATCTTTCAATTTTTATTCTCAAAAATTAATAATCTTTCTAATTCTTTTTAATTCTTTTTCAATTCTTTTCAATTCCTTCCAAAATGTTTTCAAAACTTAAATTGCATGAATGATAAAGGGATTTGGGTGTTGGAAATAAAACAGAACTGGAAAAAAATAAATTGTAGTAAATCAGAGAATTCTCAGATGAAGAAATTCAGAAAATAGATCAATTGGGATTTTAGTACCAAAACAGAAATGGAAAATTTGCAGAAGTGTTGAAATAGAATGAAAACTTAGATCAACTCTAAAATCGTAAAAGAGAAATAAACAATGACAGCAGAATATTGAAACAGCAAGAAAACTAAGATCTAAATTGCTCTCTTATCAAAACAGAAAAGAAGAAATTGTAGAGGAAAACAAAACAGAAAGAAAACTAAGATCAGATCTCAAATTCTCAGAATTATAAAAAGAAAAAGTAAAAGATGACTTCCAGATGAAGAATTTCAGCAGAATTCTTTAATCCCCAAACCCAAAACAGAAAATAAAAGTTGCAGAAGAGAAAACAAAACAGAAAGGAAAAATTCAGATCTGATCCCCAATTCTAAAATTCTAAAACAAAAATTAAAAGAGAGCTTCCTAATGAAATCAAATTCTTCTCTATTTATACACTTTCTAATTCTGTCATCCAATACTTGGAGTGGACTTTTTGGCCTGTGAAGAAGTGGATCAAAGATAGCACTTGGTTGCTGCTTCTAGGGGAATGTTGCGTTCTCAAAGTGAGCGCAGCGTTCATTCATCCACGCGTACGTGTCTCTGGCGCGTGCGCGTCCTTTTGCCTTTTTGCTCACCGACGCGTACGCGTCACTTACGCGTGCGCGTCACCATCAGTCTTCAGCTCCCAGCAGGCTCGCGCGCCCCTTTTTGCGTACACGTGCTTTAATGGCATTCACTTAGTGAGCGCTACCTTGGCTTAGTGAATGCTGCCCACGTGTGCGCGTCCTTTATGCGTGCGCGTGGGTAGCAAAATACCAATTTCAAGCTTTAGCGAGAGCCACGCGTGAGCGTGCCTCCTTCCAACTCCTCCATCGACGCGTGCGCGTCATGCACGCGTGCGCGTCGACTCCAGAGTTTCACCTCCAAATTTAAATCTGCCCGAAAATGATGGTTTAGTGAACGTAGCGCTCTCTTCTGAAAACAAGCACCAACCACTTCCACGCGTATGCGTGGGTCTTCGAAAATTGCCCCTGACGCGTAAGCGTCCCGTACGCGTATGTGTCACAAGTGAGCGTGGCGTTCTTCATTTGAACGCTACGTTATTCTGCAGTGCTTCCCCTTTTCTTCATTTTCTCACTAAAATTAACCAAACAAGCAATCAAAGTCTCACCAAAATCATAAGAATTTGCATCATTCATAATAGTCGCTTAATTCTTGCATAAATCTCATGATTTTGTCTAAAATAAATGATGTTTGATTGAATCAAAATAAACACAAAATTCCACTCCAATCACTTACTTATTGTGCAAGAAAGTGCATAAAACCTAATGAAACAAATGAA
The DNA here is from genome assembly GCF_059453495.1 of Arachis ipaensis. Lineage (NCBI taxonomy): Eukaryota > Viridiplantae > Streptophyta > Magnoliopsida > Fabales > Fabaceae > Arachis > Arachis ipaensis. Next base: position 65,698,480 of record NC_142442.1, on the reverse strand, counting down.
AAATGCTTGTGAAACTTAGCATAAGATAACTTGTCATCAGTTAACCAATTTTGAGCCTATGATAAACCCCCTTTGTTCTTTAATTTAGCACATCAATACCCATAAGTGAAAAACAATAAATGTCCTCTGATTTGGATCTTTGATTAGCTTAGACGAGTGAGGGTGTGTGTCATTTAAACAGGAGGGAAGCTTGGAAACATTTGTAGAGGTAAAAGGGTATTTTTGTAGTTTTTGTTAAAAATATTGAGAATTGGGTACATACTCATGTATTGAATGTTTAAACTATATTCATTGGCATTGTTGTATATAATTCATCAAAAGATAAAAGCAAAAGAAAAATAAAAGAAAAAGAAATATAGAAAAAGAAATAGAAAAATAAAAGAAAGAAAAAAATATATAGAAAGAAGAAAGCAATAAAAAGGGGACAAAATGCCCCAAGGTGAAGTCAATAATAACCAATGCATATGGGTTCTGAATTAAAAGAGAATGCATGAGTGTGTGAAAAGTAAATAAATGGGTAGTTAGGTTGGGTATTAGAATTGTATAGGTTGTTATATGTGTTTGGTAAGAGCTTAAGTTAATCAAAGATGCAAATTTCAAGCTCACTTGGCCATATATGCATCCTTACCCTCACCCTAGCCCCATTACAACCTAAAGATAAGCCCTCATGATGAATGTATGCATGCACCGAGTAACTGTTGATTGTTAGATGAAAAACAAATCTTGGAAAGCATGATTAGAAGAGAATTGAGCGAATCAACCCTATACACTTGAGCGAATAGAACGGATACACTTCCGGTGAGGGTTCGATGCTCAACTCCTTGTTCCCGGCTTTCACAAGCTTTCTTCTTGCAAGTTGTTTTCATGCCATTCTAATATTTGAATTAGTAGAGTTCATGAATCATCTAATCACCTTGGCCCTATGTATTCATATATGTTCTTGGGAGGTTGATTTACTTTTAACCAAGTAGATAGAAGCATTTGCATTAGTTGCATCTATGTAGGTACATTGCATTTCATAAACCTCAATCTCCTATGTTCTTTGGTCTTTTGATTTTTAGCATGAGGACATGCTTAGTTTAAGTGTAGGGAGGTTTGATAAACCCCAATTTTATGGTTTATCTTGTGTAAAATTTGGAGGGTTTTATCAATATTTTTCATACTTATTCATATAAATTGCATGGTTTTCTGTTTCCTTCCTAATTTTGCTTCATGGTTTAAAACATGCTTCTTTAACCCTAAAAATGCCAAATTTTAATCCTCTTTGATTACCATTCGATTCCGTGATGTGTTTGTTAAGTGGATTCAGGATCTATAAGGCAAGAATGGCCTAGAAGATGGAAAGCAAGCATGCACAAGTGGAAGGGACATGAAGAATGAAGCTTTGGAGAATTGGTGGCAACGCGCACGCGTGGATGCATGTAGCTAAGACTGGCGCGCAAAAGCTGGCGCACTCGCGTGGTGATGCGAAATCCCACCGACGCGTACGCATGACTGACGCGTACGCGTGGTCGAGGAGTTCATATGACGCGCACGTGTGGCCGACGCGCACGTGTGACGCCCAGCACGTGACCTCATTAATGAAATCGTGGCTGGCAATTTCTGAGAGGCTCTAGGCCCAATTTGAGCTCAATTCTGCATGGAAAAGACCCAAAGAACCAAGGGGGAAAGGGAGGACTCAATCATTCACACAATACACATAATTTTAGCTAGTTTTAGGTTCTTGTTTTTCTAGAGAGGGAAACTCTTACTTCTCTCTAGAATTAGTTTGTTTTGATCTTCCTTAGTTGAATTTCTGAATTGGGTCTTGTTAATTCTAGTTTCAATTACTTAATTTGAGTTCTCTAGTTATAATTTTGTTTAGATCTTGTGTTGGAATTGTGTTTTCTTGTCATTTTCCCCTTTTCTTCTCATTTTATGAACTTTGTGGATTTTGAATTTCTATTAGTGCATTGATGTTTTCTATGATTGATAGTGTTATTTGAGTCGCTTTCTATTGATAATTGTTAGTGGGTACTTGTAATTTCCAATTGATTTTGCAATTTAAACATGTCTTTAGTTAGTACATACCATGTTTTTGATGAAATGTTTCCTTTGATTATGGAGTAGTGTTCTATACTCTTGGCCTAGGCTAAGGGAATTGGGTGACCTTGAGTCATTTGGTCTAATTGATTTGGTGATTTGGAAACCCTTAGTGGTCAAATTGATACCCATTGACACCAATCTACTACTAAGCCAATTAGTAGTTGGATTGGGACTTATGAGTTGAAATTGATCAAGCCATTTGACGTACTTCACTTGTAGAAGTAGACTTAATGAGCTTGGTTCCTCATAATTATCAAGATATGGTTATTAGACAAGGATGGTGATCCTAATTCCTATGCCTAGCCAAGAGTTCCTTTTATTATTCATATTTGAAACCCAAAAATCCCAATTGCTTGATTCTTGTTATAGTTAGTTTAGTTGTTTACTTAGTTCTAGAGTAGGAATAGATTTATATGTTCTCTTACTAGATTGAAATTGCTTATACCTCGCTTTAATTGCTTTGATTTAGTTTCTTGCACTTTAAATTTCTTGCATGTTAAGCTTTAGTAGTTTAAATTCTTGTTTATGACTCTCAACCCCGAAATTCTAACCAATATTGATGCACATATTTGCCCATTCTCTTGAGGATGACCCGAGACTAATACTCTCGGTTACTTTTTATTGGGGTTGACTTTGTGACAACCAAATCAAAATTTGGCCATGAGGATTATATGTTGGTTTAGGATTATACTATTACATGATTTGATTTTCTATTGATGAATTCTAGACCGACAATAATTCTTCCATCACTGCGTACGGATGGCGAAAATCCCCAGCGGGGCAGGTATCTGCAGGGATTTACCCGCTGGGGAGCAGATATGGGGACAGTTTTGTACCCGCAGGGACGGGGGGCGGGGACCCGTTTATTATACGGGGCGGAGGCAGGGATAGAGGTCCCTGTCCCGTGGGGACCCGTTTAATCCCCATATATATAAAATTACTTAAATACCCATGTGATATATATATGAGTTTCAGAATTTCAAAACCCTAATCCCTAAATTCCGCCGTCTCTCTCACTGTTCTCTCTTCTACCCTCTGAAATTCGAACCCTCTCCTCTCACCAGTCACCACCACCGTCGCCACCTCCTACCTCCTCACCACCACCTTCCGCAACCTCCTCTCCTCACCGCTCAGCACGCCTGTTCTCAGTCGAAGAGAGCGTCGTCCTCGCTGCCTGACATTCAACCAAAGACAGTGTCGTCGTTGCCGCCTCACCTAGCCGAAGAGAAGTCGTCGTCGCTATCCCCACCCAACCGAAGAGAATTCGTCGCCGCCAGACCCAGCCGAGGCAGAAGCGTCGCCGTCTCCACCGCGTTAGAGCCTCTTCGTCGGTAAGTCAGCCTCTGATTTATTGATTCCTTGGACTTTTTGTGATTTATGCTTCTTTTATTTATGTGATTTTTGAAATTTTATGTGATTTTTGAGATTTTATTTCTCTGAGTTATGTGATTCTTGTGATTTTCTGATTTCTATTATTCTATTTATGTGATTTCTGATTTTTTTCATTTTATTTCCTGATTCTTGGAATTTTCTGTGATTTCTGCTAATTTATTTATGTGATTCTTGGAGTTTTCTGTGATTTCTGAGATTCTATTTAACTAATTTATGCGATTTTTGTTATTTCTGCTATTCTATTTCTATATTTTCTATGATTTTCTTATTTATGTGATTCTATTTATGTGATTTGTGATTCTGATTTCTGGGATTTTATTTCTTGATTCCTGGGATTTTCTATGATTGCTGCTATTTTATTTCTGTGATTTTTGGAATTTTCTGTGATTGTTGGGATTTTATTTTGGTGATTCTTGGAATTTTATGTGATTCTTGGGATATTATTGTTGATTTATTATATGATTTTAACTTTTAATTGTTTTCTTCTTTTTGATGTAGGAGTTAAACAAATTGGAATCTACCATGCATGATGAAAGACTTTTTTTAAAATGTGATAAATATGTTTAGTTATGTTATGAATGCTTAGTTGTTTGAATGGAGACTATGTTTGTTCCTAATTGTTATTTAAGTCTTTTAAAGACTGAAAATGATGTTTGTAATGACAATTAAGTTTTTTTTTTCAATTTTTTTCAATTTTTCGATTTTATTTTAAAAATCTACGGATATCTGCGGATACCCAAGTTCCCGGCGGATACGGGGTCCCCGTTACCCGTAACAGAGACGGGGCGGGGACGGAGACAGGTAATGGGGGTGGGGGGCATGTCCCCGCCCCCATGGGACCCGTTGCCATCCCTATCACTGCGTCCAACTTGTTGACGCCGAGGTGTCGTCTGTCTGAGTTCCTCGGGAGGAGGTGGGAGGTAGTACCTGCAAGAGACTCCGATGCTTAAGTTAGTAAAGGCTTTAGGAAGGCTTTTAGAAGATCAGAACGTGAGTATACCTGAGGGGTGTCAGTGTATTTATAGTAGAGTCAATAACCACCTTTGTTGGAGTAGTTCAATCTTTATTGATGGATAATTGTTCACTTTATCATGGGAGTTCGTTATCATCTATCTTTTAATAGAGATAGAGATAGTAAGAGAGATTCTCAAAGGTAGTTCACTTACTTGAGCAAATAGAGCTTGAACTCTTTTGCAGTGTCCAACCTCTTTCAAGAGGTTGGGTACGGGATTGAAAACCTCCTTTATAGATTGGGTGTTTTATCTTTATTGGATTTGGCTTTAGTTGTTGAGTCAGGGTATGAACAAGAAATATATTAGAAACTGAATTTTGATGTTTTTTAAACATAATTAGAAAAATAAGATATTTCATACTTAAAATTTAGTAATTTTAAACCAAGTAGATTTTTATGCAATTTATTTTTGTTAGTATCCCAAAAATAAAAAATAATAGTGATCGAATTTTTATTTATTTTTTGTGTACCTTTAAAATAATTATCCAAATATTTTTAAAAAAATTTCGATCAAACGTACAAGCAGTTTGACAAATATAAAAATTATTTATTATTTATAACAAAATATTTTTTTAATTATTTTTATCGTACTCTCTTTAAACAAAAGAGAACTTATTATTTAGCCTGTTTAAATTAGTTTTCTTTAACAATTTTTTATGGGAATAGTCTTTTAACAAATATTTAATCAAGCACGAGATGCACGACCAAAGGCTCGGCCTAGTTAAGACTTTATGTGTTGACCAAAGATCGTTAAAAAAAAAAAAATAAAACTTCACTCCCATTTTAGGAGGAGAAAAAAAAACTCTTGGACTGTCTCAAGTGCCTTCGTAATTTGTTTTCCGTGTTTTTTAGAGCACCTCCGAGCCCCAAAAAGAAAAGAAAGGGGAAAAAGAATCCTACCAAAGACAAAAAAAAAAAAAAGCATGACCAAAAATGAAAAATAAAAAAAGACCATTTTTATTTGAGTCATTTATTATGAAGCGATTCTTATTAGAAAAAATTGATACTAGAAAAAAACAGTTGGTCTCCGTCTCACGGCGAAAGCTATACTCCTATAACTACGAAAAACATTTCCCTGACAAAAAAAACCCATGATCCAAAATATTAGAGTGTATATTCATTTTGGTCCTCAACAAATTTCAAACTAGATATTTTAGTCTTCAACTAAAATTAATTACTCGATTGGTCCCTAATAATTAATTCCGTCAGTCACTTAAGTCCTTGACTCTGTCAACATTAACGGAAGACAAAATGGTCCGTGAAAACTCTAACATGAAACACAATGATCCCTGACAACTCTAACAAGGGACAAAAGGATCTCTGACCCCTTTATTCGAAAACGACAATGTTCTTCTCCAATTTTTATCATATCTCGCATAACCCTAACATTCATACTCTCCTTCTTCACCTTCACAGTCTTCTTTTCCATCTTTTCCTTCCTCCTCTTTAGCTCCAAAATTAAGCCATGGTGTAATTGTCACATGTATCGCACCTACCTCAACATGTCATGGACCACACACTTTCTAAATCTTTGTGACTGGTACATCCACCTTCTCTGCACTTCACCCATCAAAAGTATCCACTTCCACGTCTTTGATAACATCACCTCCAACCCCGACAACGTCCACGACATCTTCAAGACCAAGTTCCACAACTACTCCAAGGCCACGCCTTTCTCCACTCTCCGGCAAGCAATATAGATTGTTGGACATTAGGACATTGTGAGAAGATTCTCCTTCGACATCATATACAAATTCTCATTTGAAATAGACACCGAGTGTTTCATTCCTTCTTTTCCGGAGTCCAAGTTGGCAGACAGTTTCGACTTCACATCCAAGCTATTACAACGAGCAATATCGCCGTTGCCGCTCATATGAAAACTGAAGCGATTACTGAACAGTGGATTGGAGAAGAAGCTGAAGGAAGCGATCGGAGTGGTGGACAATGTGGTCATGGAGATGTTAGGACAGAGGAGGAGGGAGATGGCAACGACGATGACGAGTCTTAACAAATCAGACTTGCTGTCTAGATTCATGGGATCCATCGAAGACGACGACTAGTTGAGAGACATAGGCATTAGTTTCCTGAGTATGAATTGGTTGAGAACAAGTTGAGGATTTTTTTTTCTTGTGAACATTAAATTTATAGAGTGTGCATTGTATAGTTTGAAGTTACAGTGTTAAACTGTTAGTGTTATGCAAGATATGATGGAAATTGGGAGAGAACAATGTCGCTTCCGAATGGAGGAGATCAGGGACCATTTTGTCTCTTGTTAGAATTGTTAGGGACTATTTTGTATTCCGTTAGAATTAACGGAGTAAAGGACCTAAGTGACTGACAGAGTTAATTGTTAGGGACCAATCGAGTAATTAATTTTAGTTGGGGAATAAAGTGTCCAGTTTGAAATTCTTTGAGGACCAAAATGGGTATATACTCAAAATATTATGACAAAGTTTAAGGATTGATACTTTTATTAAAATTTGGCCAAAATTTAACCATAAAAAAAAATAATTTCATACCATAAGATATAATTTTATACTATTAAAAATACCAATAATAACTAATTGATTATTACAAATCACAAAACCTGCTTTCCTATAACACTCCTCGAATATTATATATAAGAACTAAACACGTTTAACTACATATAATATATGCACGGAGGAAGGAATAAGAAATAATAACCAAAGAGCAATATAGTGATTATGTCCCTCATTTTCACCCTCACAAAATACATATTTATACTGAATATGGCTTTTGGATTTTGGTCTAATGTCACCTTCCACAATTCTTCAAACTTTGAATCTAAAAGAAGCTAAGCCAATTAAACAAAGAGCATATGTCTTTCAATTTCCGGAGATTCTGAGAAATAAAAGCTAAAATGTTAATATATCACGATTAACAACTAACTTATTGAAGTGATCAACATACATGTATGTTTCTCTGTTCAAAATCCTACAGGAACCAAAAATGAATGCAGCAAAGCAAAGTAGAGATAACCAAAGAAATATAAAAACATATAGGTATAATAACTACTAAACTAACTAATAAATGTCTGATGAATCAAACATATTGTACATCTAGATGTATGTGTGTGTGTATGTATTCTCTGTCTCTATGATTAGCATATAAGGTAGGATCTTCAATTCAACCCTTTTTCATCGTTTGTTGACTTTATTTGTTCAACCATTTGATCCTGTATCATCATAAACTGAGGTTCATGGTTATGGTGAGTAGCAGTGTGATATAATATGACATTAGGCTTTATATCAAAGTCTCTAGTAAAACGGTTCTTCCCACCATCTGATTCTGATAAGACTAGTCCTCCTCTATCCTCAATAAGCTCTTTAATTGATTCTGGCATAGGTTGCTCCATCATCATGTTTTTCCAATATTCACCTAACTCCTTTCTTGCACATATCATGTTAGCATCCTATCCCAACACAAAACAGAAAACCTTCTAAGAATTTAAGGAAAAAAAAAAACATAGAAGATTGAAATTAAAGTAAAAGGATATTAACCAAATAATCAAGAAGCTTATCTTACCTGGAGAAGATAAATGACTAGGAACAAAGCAAATACTACGGACTTCATGTCCATGTTAATGAATAATCTTGTAAGCTTCCTTCAATTATGGCTATATATATATATTACTTAGGCCAGAAGTGAACCACCCGTATTTATGTTTATAATATCATGTAAGTTGTAAAAAGAAAATTACACAATTAATTAAAAAATATTTTTCCAAAGTTGAAAGTTTAAGTCGGCAACCATAAAGTGCCAACTGCCAAGGCGGTAACCACCCAAATGAGACACACTAATTTCTCTGTTCACATCATATACAAGGTGGAAACTAAATAGTTTAGCCGCAAACAAGGGTGTGGACTTTTTTTTTGGCTGACTTAGTTTATAGGCGAAGTGATATATATAGGGGTACCCAGTTATATTATATTAATTTAATTATCAACTACGTTATATATCACTATAATTTTATTGAAATATAAATATCTAACATATCTAATACATATAGATAGAATATGTGATTATTAACGTCAAAATCAAAATCAGATTACTAGAAGAACCCATACCATAGGTTTTCTGGCTTTTCTCAACCTGTTGCACGTGTCTGCAAAAAAGTCAGAGCACTTGATCACTATCGTTTATCGCTTATTATATTCCACACAATAATCATAATAACCCTGGTCCCTTTCAACATTTTAAATTCGTTCAGTCTTTTAAATTTATAAGTATATAGTTCAAAATTCAAATGGATGTTTCTAAAACGACTTTTTTTTTTGTGCCTTCTAAAACGACTTTAAAATAGAGCAAAAATTTTAATTCTATTCATTTTTATGGAGGATAAAATGAATTTTATTTAAAAAAAATTATTTAAAAAAATATTTTGACTTTTAATTTTTTATTTTAGAATATTTTATTTTAAAATAATATGACTTCTCTGTTAAAATATTTATTAAATAGTAATGGTAATTATTTTTTTGATAATTTTATTTATATTTTGTGTGGATTTTAAATTCTTACAATTTTTTGTAACAATATAACTAATTATGACCATTACTACTATCACTTTTTTCATCTTCATTATTATCACTTCTATCTCTACTATTTTTATTGTGTAACTATATTTTATCATTATTCTTATCTCGTCTACCGTCATCATCATCAATACCAATATTATCAATATTAATGTTCTTTTATTTCGTTTCTTATTCGATATTATTTTTTTCTTTTAAAAAGTATTCATACTGCAATTACTTTTTTCTTGAGACATCATTTTCAGTAATAGTCTTTCTCCATTTAATCACCATCAGTGAAGAAATTTTTCAAAAATAAACTTATTAATAATTTGTGGGAGTTTAAAATTCATAGAAATTACAAATAAAATTCCCTACAAAACTAACTTTCGTTACTATTTAACAGATTTTTTAACCGAGGGATCGTCTTGTCCCAAAATGAAAAAATTGACGGCCAAAATGTCTGTCTTTTTTGGACAGAAGTTGCCTTCTCCTATGTGAAAATGGAGAAGGATTAGGTTAGGTGTTTACTTTTTTAAAATAAGTGACATCCAATCTTTATTTTTCTTTCACCTTTTCAGTTTAGACATACAAATTTAGAGGACCGTAAGCTTCTGATGTTCTCTAACTTTTAAAGAATGGGAGTTTTTATGACACTACAAAAATGTTGGTTAAGATGACGCTTATATTATGGCGGTTTTATGTAACTGCCATATTTTTTGTTAATTTTGGCAAGAATGAGAGTCTGCTATGTTATTTAGGTGATTTGTGGTGGTTTTTGGAGAATGCGGTGGTTTGAAATCGCCATTATCTTTGGTCATCCTTTATTTTAAAAAAACAAAAATCTAAAACTTAGAGGTGATGTTGTTGTGCACAGAGACGATGAGAATCAGAGTAATGTTGCGAATGAGAGAATGAGTGTAATGTGTGAATGTGACGAACCTAACCCTAGTTTCCCGCTGTCGTTCATCTTCTCGTCACCGCTCAGCTCCAAGTTGTCGTGAGCAACGTTATCATTATTGTTGCCATTGGCGGAGGTTCTAGATCTTCTTCTCTAGCTTTGATTTGAGGTTTTATTGCCACCGTTCATCTCCACCGCCATTTATTTGCTCGCCACTGCTTAGCTCTAAGCTGCCGTAAGCAACGTTATCGTTGTTGCCACCTTTGTTTGAGGTTCTAGATCTTCTTCTTTGGCTTCGATTTGAGGTTTTATCGTCACCATTCATTTACTCATTGCTGTTCATCTGCTCGTCGCTGTTCATCTCCTCACCGCCGTAAGCAACATTGTTGATGTTGCCTTCAGTGGAGCTTCTGCGATCTAATTTTTTTTCTTCGATCTAAGGGTTTTCTTTCTCTTCAAAACCGTTCATCTCCTCGCTGTCGCAAGCAACGCCATTGTTGCTCTCTCTGGTAAAACTTTTGAGATTCGGTTCTTTGGCTTCAATTTGCGGATTCAATCTGGTTCTCTAGCTACTGCGAAGCTATTGTTGCTGCCTCTAACTAAGCTTGTATGATTTGGTTCTGCCATCTATATCAATTCACAGTAATCTACTTCATCTTCTTCTTTTGATTTTCCTCCTCCATATGATTAAAATAGTGTTAACTAATTTAAATTACATGATTAATGAGCAATTAGAATTTGGATCCTCTAAAGTTTGAATTTCACTTTAAAGAGCAAAGTGTGATTGACGGGCAGAAAATTGCCGATTAAGAATTTATAATAAGAATAGCGTTGCAAGTACAGTTCTTAACTGACGAAAACTTTGCTTATCAATTTAGAAAGAATTGTCACAAATTGAGAATAAATTACTGGGAGTAGAATTCCCAGGTCGTCCCAACGAATTGACAAAAGAGTGCTACTTATTGGTCAGGAATTTTCCGAGAAGTTTTAGAGTTGGAAAATGGGAAATTAAAATAATTATTAATTAAAGCAATGAAAATTAATGAGAGATTTTATATAATTAAAGTAAAAAGCCTTGACTGGGAGAAGATTAACTAGAAGTTCTATCCTTGTTGAATTTTCCCAAGTATAATGGTAATAGGTTGTTGTTTCTACTTAGTTATCCTTTACCGAATAAAGAAAAGTCAAGTAACTGAACCAGCCCCAATTCACAAGTCCTAATCCTCTCCTATGGAAGGATTAGCGTTAGTGAATAGAGAGCCAGCCAACAACTTCTAATTTCTAATTAACACTTGAGTATTCCAACTCAAGGGTCTCCTTCTAATCAACTCCCAAGTCAAGTTGGGAGTCTACTCCATTGACATGAATGCCATTTTTATAAACGATAAAAGGGGAAGAAAAGAAGACATGGAAATTCAAATAAATAATAGAAAAAAATTAATTAAAGGTAAAAATAATTATGTGAATTAACAAATTCCAAAATCAAAGACATCCATATGTAAATCTGAACAGGGTAAATGAGTGATTAAAAGAGTAAGTAAATAAGGAAACAAACTAGGATGATAGAAACTTCAACGGAGGTAGTAACTCTTCTCAATATCCAAATCAAAAGCATAAAACTCTAAAACTATGAATGTGAAGAAACCTAGAGGAAGTAGTATTTTCTCTATCAGATTCAAAACTAAAACTAACAATTGTGTAAATGTGAATGTGTGTTGAGTCTCTGCTTCTCCCCTGGCTCTAGTCTATGTTTCTAGGCCGAAAACTGGGTCCAAACTCAGCCCAAAATCGCCCCCAGCGTCTTCTGCGATTTCTGCACGTAGCGCACGTCACGCGTACGCGTCGATGGTCTTCTTCGCATGTCACGTGTACGCGTCAGGTACGCGCACGCGTCAGGTACGCGCGTGCGTCGTTCCTCGCTGGTCAGCTCCTTTGTTTCTTGTGTTCCTTCCATTTTTTGCAAGCTTCATTTCCATCCTCTAAGCCATTCCTGCCCTATAAAGCCTGAAAACACTTAGCACACAGATCACGTCATCAAATGGTATAAAGGAGAATTAAAATACACAACTTAAAGGCTTAGGAAGCAAGTTTTCAACCATAGAACAAAATTGGGAAGGAATTGTAAAATCATGCAAATTGTGTGAATAAGTGTGCAAAGACTTGATAAAAATCACTCAATTTAGCACAAGATAAACCATAAAATAGTGGTTTATCAATCTCCACACACTTAAACATTAGCAAAAGGAATGAATGGGGGAAAAGTAAGACTCTTGAGATGCAACCTATGTAGCAACTATATGCTAAGATGTTTCTATCTACTTGGTTAAAAGTAAACAAGTTCTCCAAGACAAACATAAATTAGATTCCACTAATTCAAATCACACAATAAAAGATAAGTAAACTTGTAAGAAGATAGCTCATGAAAGCCGGGAACATAGAATCAAGCATTGAACCCTCACTGGTAGTGTATATGCCCTCTAATCGCTCAAGTGTCTAGGGTTAATCCACTCTACTCTTCTCTAGTCATGCTTTCTAAAACTTTGTTCTTCATCTAACCAATCAACAAATATTTAGTATACCAATGCAAACATCATGAGGTCTTTTCAAGGTTGTAATGGGGCTAAGGTAAGGGTGAGGATATATGTATGGCCAAGTGAGCTATAATATGAATCTTTGACTAACCTAAGCTCTCACCTAACACACACACACTCTATATAATTCTAAAATCATGCCTAGCTACCCAAAATTTCACTTTTGTATAATTCACCTACTCATGTATAAGAGTTTTCTTCTATTTTATCATATATGCACTGATCTTTTTATTGAACTTAACTTTGGGGTAATTTTATCCCTTATTTATTTATTTATTTATTTATAAATTTATTTTACTTTATTTTATTTATTTATTTATTTATTTATTTTTTTAGAAACATAAAAGCAAACATAACATTTCAATGCATATGGTTTTTTTTCTGGTTTCACATGAGTAAGCACCCAAATTTCCAATATCTTGTCAATAAAACTCAACACTTTCTCATCAACCCAAGTTCCCACAATTCTCCATACTTAATTGACATACAATCTCTATCTTAAGCTAACCAAAGATTCAAATAAGGTAATCAATTATTTTTTCGCTTAAGGTTGGTGACGTGGTAATATTTAGAACAAATGGGGATTAAAAGGCTCAAAGTGGCAAACAAAGGTAATTAAAATGATAGGCTATTTGGGATAAGTGAGCTAATAACAAATGATGGCCTCAATCATATGTACGCATGCAAATACACTAAACAATGGACATATAGAATGGAACAAACTATAGATTACAATCATAGAGAAGAAAACACACAAGAATAAAAATCATGGTTAAATAATGTAACCATATAATTAAGCTCAAATCTCACAGGTTGTTTGTTCTTAGCTATAACCCATGTTCCGAATTAAAATCTTCAAACAAGTTTAACACAAATTTCTAATTTAAATTAGTGAAATATTATAAAATAGGGTCTTGAAAAGAAACTCATTACTTTAACCAAGCAGAACATGCATGCAAGCAGTTATTACCTTGCAATCTATCCTATCTTTTGAGAGAGAAATTACCTTCGAAAGTCAAGGACTGACCTCCCACACTTAAGGCTTGGCCCGGTCCTCCGTGCCATCAGTAAGGAGCAAGGTAGGGCTGGAAGCATCGCCTCCGCTGTCTGGTTCGCCATGGCTCCCTGTGCTACTGGATGAAGGGGAGTCCGGGGTGTCCTTCTGTTCCGGAGGTGGGTGAGTACCAACTATGAGTTCCTTCAGATAGTCGTATCGGCGCTTGTTACGGCGCTCCAATTGCTCCATCCGTTGGTCTTGCTGGTCGAACCTCTCAAGGATCTGAAGAAACATCTGATGGGTGGATGGTGCTTGTGGTGTGGATGATGGTGGAGTAGAGGAAGGAGGAGTGTCCAAAGATGGGCCTGCAAGTCGGCTCGCAGAGGGAACTGGTGGCCTGATGTACTTCCCATTCGGTACATACTGGTCGGCCCTAGGGATCATGACCTTCGTGTCTCCTGCCCGATAGGACACACCTGCTGCAGAGACTAAATCTGAAACCAAGGCAGGAAAAGGCAGATTACCCACAATCTGTACGTGTCCCATTGCCTGCCGGATGAGTCGAGGTAGGTTGAGAGGTTGCTCTGTCAGGATGCACCAGATGAGAACAGCCATGTCCGCGGTGAAGGTGGACTCGTGAGTACTCAGAAAGATATAGTGGGACATAATCTGTGCCCACACGCAAGCCTCTAAGGTGAGTGACTGGGCTGAGATGCTCTTGGGTTTTGACTGATGCTGCCCATAGATCCAGGTGCTGCCAGGTTAGGCTATAACTCCAAGGACACTATCCCAGTCGAACTGATACATCTGGCGCTTAAGAAAGGCCTCTTGATATGCATCCAATCCCTCTGGATTAGGTGGAAGATCCAGTGCTCGCTGTATGGCACTCTCAGAGACAAGGACTTGTTGTTGACGAACATAGATAGTCTACAGGGTAGGTAACGGCAGGGCGGAAGTCGGCCAATTTAGAAATTATAATATAAGAACAGCGTTGCGAGTATAGCTCTTAACCAGCTGAAATCCGCTCCATCAATTTAGAAAAATTGTCACAAAAGTTTAGAATAAAAATACTGGGAGTATGAGTCCCAGGTCGTCTCCCAACGAGTTGACAAAGAGGTGCTAATTTATTAATCAGGAGGGTAATTTTGAGTTTGGGCAATGGGCAAATAAATAATGCTAAATTAAAGCAGTGAAAATTAAAAGAGATTTATAATATTCAAAATAAAAGGCCTTGACTGGGGGAATGATTAATTGGAAGTTCTATCCTTGTTGGAATTCTCTCGATTGTAGTATAAAGAGGTTGTTGTTTTCACTTAGTTAACCCTTACTAAATAAAGTAAAGTCAAGTGATTGAGCTAACTCTTATTCGCAAATCCTAGTCCTCTCCCTTGGGAAGGTCTAGCATTAGTAAATACAGAATTAGCCGACAACTTCCAATTTAACTAATCACTTGAGCATTCCAACTCAAGTGTCTCCTTTTAATCAACCCCCATGTCAAGTTGGGAATCTACTCCATTGACATGAGAATTACTTGCATAGAATTAAATAAGGAATAAAAGAAAGACATGATAGACAATAACTACAATTTAATTAAAAATAAAAGTAACCCTTTGCATTAACAATCCATGAAAATAATCCAATTGTAACTCTAAACAAGAATTAAGAATATGGAATAAATAAAAGAGTAAGAAAATAAACTAGAATAGTATCTTCAACGGAGGTGATGACTCTTCAATATCCAAAGCAAAAGCAATAAACTATGAAACTATGAATGTAAAGAAAACCTAGATGAAGAGTAATTTTCTCCCTAGATTCAGATCTAAAAACTAAAACTATGCTAATGAAAATCTTTCCTGAGTCTCTGCATGTTCCTTGGCTCTAGTCTGTGTTTCTGGGCCGAAAACTGGGTCAAAACTCGGCCCGAAATCGCCCCCAGCATTTTCTGTTATTTCTGTAGATCGTGCATGTCACGCGTACGTGTCAGTCACGCGTGCGCATCACTGGTCGTTTTGGCGTGTCACACGTATGCGTCAGTCACGCGCACGCGTCCTTGTGCAAACTCCAATCCACGCGTACGCGTCAAACACGCGCACGCGTCGCTGCAAATTTCTCCATATCGCGCGCTCGCGTAAGCCATGCGTGCGCGTCGATGCTCGCTGGTTATCTCCTTAGTTTCTTGTGTTCCGTCCATTTTTGCAAGCTTCCTCTCCATTCTCTAAGCCATTCCTGCCCTATAAAGCCTGAAACACTTAACACACGGATCACGGCATCGAATGGTATAAAGGAGAATTAAAATATACAAATTAAAGATCTCTAGGAAGCGAGTTTTCAACCATAGAACAAAACTAGGAAGGGATTATAAAATCATGCAAATCATATGAATAAGTGGGTAAAGACTTGATGAAACCACTCAATTAAATACAAGACAAACCATAAAATAGTAGTTTATCAACCTCCCCACACTTAAACATTAGCATGTCCTCATGCTTAGCTCAAGGAGATTAAAAGACTAAATAAGGGACAGTAAGACTCATGCAATGCAATGCATCCTATGAATACAAATATATGCTAAAATGATTTTGCCTGCTTGGTTAAAAGTAAATAAGTTCTTCAAGACAAATATAAATTAAATATCACTAATTAAAATCGTACAGTAAAAACAAGTAAACTTGTAAGAAGACATCTCATAAAAGCAGGGAACATAAAATCAAGTATTTCCCTAGTCATTCTTTCTAAACTTTGTTCTTCACCTAACCAATCAACAAGTATTTAATGTTCCAATGCAAACATCATGAGGTCTTTTCAAGGTTGTAATGTAGCCAAGGTCAGGGTGCGGGTATATATATGGCTAAGTGAGCTATAAACTAAATCCTTGATCAACCTAAGCTCTCACCTATACATACTCTATATACTTTTAAATTTATGCCTAGCTACCCAAAATTCCCACTTTTGTATTACATACTCATGCATCAACCCTTCTTTTAATTTGTATCACATATGCATTGATCTTTTCATTAACTTAACATTGGGGTAATTTTGTCCCCTTATTTATTTACTTATTTATTTAATTGAATATTTTTGGTTTTTTTTATATATGCAGAATGCAAATACAAACACAGACTATATGCTTAGATTATGAGAAGAGTCACTAAGAAAAATAAAGTAGAATAAAATAAAACAAAACTAAGACTGAAATGGAACGATCATACCATGGTGGGTTGTCTCTCACCTAGCACTTTACTTTTACGTCCTTAAGTTGGACGGTCTTCAGGCTCATTCTGCTTTTGTTGGTGGGTCCTCCAAGAGGAAGACCTCTAGCTCTTTGTGATCCTTCATCTTCTCACCATGATAAAGCTTTAGGCGATGTCCATTAACTTTAATTAATTTGGAGCTAGAAGGATGACGCAGGTGAAAAACTCCGTATGGCTCTGCCTTTTCTACTCTGTAGGGACCTTTCCATCTTGATCTCAGCTTGCCTGGCATGAGCCTCAGTCTGGAGTTATAAAGAAGAACCAATTCTCCTGGTCTGAACTCTCTCCTTTTTATGTGCTTGTCATGGACAGCCTTCATCTTCTCTTTGTATCGCCTGGAGTTGTCATATGCTTCGAGGCGAAGGTTCTCTAATTCTGCTAGTTGCAGCTTTCTTTCAGCACCAGCTTCCTCAAATCCCATGTTGCATTCCCTTACAGCCCAGAAAGCCTTGTGTTCCACCTCTACTGGAAGGTGGCAAGCCTTTTCGTACACTAAGTGGAAGGGGCTCATCCCAATGGGTGTCTTGTACGCTGTTCGATATGCCTAAAGCACATCTTGTAGCCTAGCACTCCAGTCCTTCCTATGAGGCTTTACTATCTTCTCCAGAATACGCCTTATTTCTCTATTAGATACTTTTGCTTGCCCATTGGTCTGGGGATGGTATGTTGTTGCTACTTTGTGAACAATCCCATGCTTCTTCAGTAATCCTGCTAATCTCCTGTTACAGAAGTGAGTGCCTTGATCACTCACGATTGCTCATGGTGATCCAAAGCGACAAATAATATGGTTTCTAACAAAGGAAACAACAGTGTTAGCATCATCAGTACGGGTAGGAATCACTTCCACCTATTTAGAGACATAATCCACAGCTAACAGTATATAAAGGTAACCACTAGAGTTTGGAAATGGACCCATGAAGTCAATGCCCCAAACATAAAAAATTTCACAGAAAAGCATAATCTGTTGAGGCATCTCATCCCTCTTGGATATATTACCAAACCTTTGACATGGGAAACAAGATTTACAAAAGACAATAGCATCTTTAAAAAGAGTAGGCCACCAGAATCCATAGTCTAGGATTTTTCTAGCAGTTCTTTGAGGGCCAAAATGTCCTCCACTCTCAGAAGAGTGGCAGGCCTCTAAAATGGACTGGAATTCTGATTGGGGCATACACCTTCTAATTATCTGGTCAGCACCACACCTCCATAAGTATGGGTCATCCCATATATAATATTTAGACTCGCTTTCAGCTTGTCCCTTTGATGCTTAGTAAAATTAAGAGGGAAAATATGGCTGACTAGATAATTAGCGACAGGTGCATACCAAAGAACTACTTCAGATACTGCGTGCAAGCTATCAAATGGAAAAGCATTATTGATAGGAGTGGAGTCATCCTTAATGTGCTCAAGGCGACTCAAGTGGTCTGCCACTAAATTCTGGTTACCACTCCTATCCTTAATTTCTAAATAAAATTCTTGCAGCAACAGTATCCAACGTATAAATCTTGGTTTGGATTCTTTTTTAGCTAATAAATACTTTAGATCTGCATGATCTGAGTACACTACCACCTTAGTACCAAGTAAATAGGCTCAGAATTTATCCAGAGCATAAACAATAGCCAAAAGCTCTTTTTCAGTGGTGGTGTAATTAGACTGAGCAGTGTCTAAGGTCTTAGACGCATAAGCAATTACGAAAGGATCCTTACCTTCGCGCTGAGCCAGCGCCGCTCCTACTGCATGGTTGGAGGCATCACACATAATCTCAAAAGGCTGGCTCCAGTCTGGTCCTCTCACAATTGGAGCTTGAGTCAGGGCGATTTTCAGCTTATCAAATGCTTGTATGCAATCCTCACTGAACTTGAACTCAATATCTTTCTGTAGCAGTCTGGATAAAGGCAATGCTACCTTATTGAAGTCCTTAATGAATCTCCTGTAGAAAACTGCATGGCCAAGAAACGAACGAACTTCCCTCACGGAGGAGGGATAAGGTAAACTAGAAATGACATCTATCTTTGCTGGATTTACAGAAATACCAGTATTAGACACAACATGTCCTAGTACAATCCTTTGTTTTACCATAAAGTGACATTTTTCAAAATTCAATAAAAAGTTTGAACTAACACACCTGTCTAATACTCTAGCCAAACTATCCAAGAAAAGGTTAAATAAATCACCATATACGATAAAATCATCCATGAAAACTTCCATACAGTTCTCAATAAGATCTGAACAGATACTCATCATGCATCTTTGGAAAGTAGCCAGTGCATTACATAAGCCAAAAGGCATCCTTTTGTATGAATACGTTCCAAAGGGACATGTAAAAGTAGTCTTCTCCTGATTTTCAGGAGCTATATGAATTTGGAAATATCTTGTATAACCATCTAAAAAGCAGTAATGGGATTTATCTGACAGACAATCAAGCATCTGATCAATAAATGGCAAGGGGTAATGATCCTTGCGAGTAGCTTAGATGAATAAGTGGGTAAAGACTTGATGAAACCACTCAATTAAACACAAGATAAACCATAAAATAGTGGTTTATCATGTAGGCGAGTAGAATTTGGAGTAAAATTTAACTACCCATGATAAGTTGGCCTCCCGCGGCTGCCTCTTCAAAAATTCCCACTGTCTTCTCTCGATACGGGGCTCCACAAAATCAACAAAGTGTGTTGGGACAATGAGTAAATGCTCATTGTTGTAGTTCCTCTCGGCTAGGATGGGGAACATCTGTTTGCAATAACGGGTAGTGAACCGTGTGGAGTCCCGTGCGGGAAAGGCTTTCTCTGCTTCATCAACTTTAATGATCCTCTTCACCCGGTTTGTTGGCTGCTTGACGCTTGTAGATGGTGGCGCCTTAGCCGGTGTTCGCTTGGTTCCTCTCTTTGTCGGTGTCTTGTCAGTGGCCTTCTCTTTTCCTTTCTTGGTACCCATGCCTAAGGAAGAAAGAAAGAGGGAGAATGTTAAATATAGATAACTAAAGAACCGGAAGGAAGAAATTCTACGTGATAATGAATGCCAAAAGAAAAGATGATAGCTTAAATACATGGTAGCTACAACATGTAGATAAGACATCAATTACTAAATGTACCAATTTAAAGAGCATTTATATGACGACAATTGTGAATGATAATCTTAATTCATGTGGAGTACAAGTGTTGTGAAAAAGAGGCATTAAAGTGTAAGAATAAAATAAAATATGAGTCAGAATGCCATGAGAGCGTTTTCACAAATACTTGGTGTGTAAGTTAAAATAGGAATAAAAATAATGTATCCAAATATATATGAGAGCCAAAATTACATGTCAATTGTCAAATTACTCCTCAAAGTATCCACAAGTTCCAATAAAATAAACTAATACTCAAATAAAGCTCCAACACCAACATAAATAAATGCATGAAAAAGAAACCATAAATAACTAAGGGAATAAGAAAATTAAGAAGAATGAAAAAAATAATTAAATGTAATAAATAAAAGAAGAAGGAAAGAGTAGGGGAGAGGAAGAAAAGAACCTGAGGTATAAGAAAGAAGGAAGAAGAAATAAGGAAGGATTAGGGTGGAAAGAGAATTAGGATTGCGGGAGGGAATAATTGAAATCTGGGCGGCGTACTGGTGAAACCATGCGGCACATGCGACGCGTACGCGTACGGCACGCGTACACGTGGGTCGCGTAAAATGTAAGCAACGCGTAAGCGTCTGGGATGCGTACGCGTGACATGGGTTGTGCCAATCGCGCGAAGGCAACCCCGCGCATGGCACAATTCTCGGGTTGTGATGCATGAGATCCAAAAAGAGATACGACGCGTATGCGTCAGGTACGCGCACGCGTGGATAGCCACATAGTGAAACTGACGCGCACGCATCAGGGACGTGTATGCGTAGCTAAATTTGTGCGTCTAACACAGTTCCAGCGCGAAGTCAGCACAAATCTCTGTTCAGCATGCTATTTACGCCGATTTCCAGGGTGACGCATACGCGTTAGGGACGCTTATGCGTGTGTTGCGGAAAGCGCAAGCGACGCGCACGCGAGAGGTACGCGTATGCATGGGCTTGCTTGTGCACAAAGCACGCTTTCCTTCACTACTCCCACACAACTCTTTGTTTACTTCCTTGGTGTTACAAATTCACGCATGACGCGCACGCGTCATGGACGCTTGTGCGTTGAACACCTTTTGTTTTTGTGTAGAATGCAGATGATGATGCAGAAATTATGAATGAATTCTATAAAAAACAAAATGAAACAAAACTAGGAATGAAAAGGGACGATCATACCATGGTGGGTTGTCTCCCACCTAGCACTTTGCTTTTACATCCTTAAGTTGGACGGTCCACAAGCTCAATCTTCTTCTGTTGGTGAATCCTCCAAGAGGAAGATCTCTAGCTCTTTATTGTTCTTCATCTTCTCACCATGATATAGCTTTAAGCGGTGGCCATTGACCTTGATGAATTTGGAGCTTGAGGGATGACTCAGGTGGAAGACTCCGTATGGCTCCGCCTTCTCTATTCTCTAGGGACCTTCCCACCTTGAACGCAGCTTGCCTGGCATGAGCCTCAACCTTGAGTTGTAAAGGAGGACTAACTCCCCAGGTCTGAACTCTCTTCTCTTGATATGCTTGTCATGCACAACCTTCACCCTCTCTTTGTATAGCCTGGAGTTGTCATATGCTTCGAGTCGAAGGTTCTCCAGTTCTGCTAGTTGCAGCTTCCTTTCAGCACCAGCCTTCTCAAATCCCATGTTGCATTCCCTTACAGCCCAGAAAGCCTTGTGTTCCACCTCCACTGGAAGGTGACAAGCCTTTCCGTATACTAGGCGGAAGGGACTCATTCCTATGGGTGTCTTGTATGCTGTTCGATAAGCCCAAAGTGCATCTAAAAGCCTGGTGCTCCAGTCTTTTCTATGAGGCTTGACAATCTTTACCAGTATGCACTTTATCTTTCTATTAGACACCTCGGCTTGCCCGTTGGTATGGGGATGCTAAGCTATTGCTACCTTGTGCACAATGCCATGTTTCTTCAGTAGACCTGTCAATCTCCTGTTACAAAAATGAGTGCCTTGATCACTTACAATTGCTCGTGGTGATCCAAAGTGACAGATAATATGATTTCTAACAAAGGAGACAACAACGTTAGCATCATCAGTACGGGTAGGAATTGCTTCCACCCATTTAGAGACGTAATCAACAGCTAACAATATGTATAAGAAACCACTAGAGTTTGGAAATGGACCCATGAAGTCAATGCTCCAAACAACAAAAATTTCACAGAACAACATAAGTTGTTGGGGAATCTCATCCCTCTTGTATATATTCCCAAACCTTTGGCATGGGGCAAGATTTACAGAAGGCAGTAGCATCCTAAAAAAGAGTGGGCCACCAGAATCCACAGTCTAAAATTTTTCTAGTTGTTCTTTGAGGACCAAAATGTCCACCACTCTCAGAGGAGTGGCGGGCCTCTAAAATTGATTGGAATTCTGATTGAGGCACACACCTTCTAATTATCTGGTCAGCACCATACCTCCATAAATATGGGTTATCCCATATATAATATTTGGACTCGCTTTTCAGCTTGTCCCTTTGATGCTTAGTAAAATTGGGAGGGAAGGTATGACTAACTAAATAATTAGCTATAGGTGCATACAAAGGGGCTATCTCAGATATTACGTGCAAGCTATCAAATGGAAAAGCATCATTGATAGGAGTGGAGTCATTCTTAATGTGCTCTAGGCGGGTCAAGTGGTCCGCCACTAAATTCTGGGACCCACTCCTATCTTTAATTTCTAAATCAAATTCTTGCAGCAACAATATCCAATGTATTAGCCTTGGTTTGGACTCTTTTTTAGCTAACAAATATTTTAGAGCTGCATGGCCTGAGTATACTACCACCTTAGTACCAAGTAAATAGGCTCAGAATTTATCCAGAGCAAAAACAATAGCCAGAAACCCTTTTTTAGTGGTAGTATAATTAGACTGAGCAGTGTCTAAGATCTTAGAAGCTTAAGCAATTATAAAAGGGTCCTTACTTTTGCGCTGAGCCAGCGCCGCTCCTACTGCATGGTTAGAGGCGTCACACATAATCTCAAATGGCTGGCTCCAGTCTGGTCCTCTCACAATCAGAGCTTGAGTCAGGGCAATCTTTAGCTTATCAAACGCTTCCATGCAGTCCTCACTCAGCTCAAACTCAACATCCTTCTACAGCAGTCTAGATAAAGGCAATGCTACCTTACTGAAGTCCTTGATAAGTCTCTAGTAGAAACCTGTATGACCAGGGAACGAACGGACTTTTCTCACGAAGGAGGGGTAAGGTAAACTAGAAATGACATCTACCTTTGCTGGATCAACTGAAATACTAGTATTAGAAACAACGTGTCCTAGAATAATACCTTGTTTTACCATAAAATAATATTTTTCAAAATTTAATACAAGGTTTGAACTAACACACCTGTCTAATACTCTAGCTAAACTATCCAAGAAAAGGTTAAATGAATCATCATACACACTAAAGTCATCCATGAAAACTTCCATACAGTTCTCAATAAGATCTGAGAAAATACTCATCATGCATCTTTGGAAAGTAGCCAGTACATTACATAAGCCAAAAGGCATCGTCTTGTATGCATACGTTCCAAAAGGACATGTAAAAGTAGTTTTCTCCTGATCTTCTGGAGCTATATGAATTTGAAAATAGCCAGTGTAACAATCTAGAAAATAGTAGTGTGATTTACCTGACAGGCGATCAAGTATCTGATCGATGAATGACAGGGGGTAGTGATCCTTTCGAGTAGCCTGGTTGAGGCGCCTGCAATCAATGCTCACCTTCCAGGAGTTCTGCACTCTAGTTGTCAAGAGCTCTGCATGCTCATTTTTCACTGTTGTAACTCCAGATTTCTTGGGCACCACTTGTACTGGGCTGACCCATTCACTATCCGAGATTGGATAGATGATGTCAGTTGCAAGCAACCTGGTCACTTCCTTCTTGACAACCTCTAGAATGGTGGGGTTTAGCCGCATTTGAGGTTGAGGAACAGGCCTTGCTCCCTCTTCTAAAAATATCCGGTGCTCACAAACTTGCGGGCTAATGCCTACTATGTCCGCCAAGCTCCACCCAATTGCTTTCTTGTGTCTTCTTAGCACACTAAGCAGCTACTGCTCCTATTGGGAAGTGAGTTCTCTTGCAATAATAACTGGGAGCTTCTGATTATCCTTAAGGTAAGCATACTTGAGGTGGGGTGGAAGGGGCTTCAACTCCAGTTTCTGCTCATGGCTAGGCACTTGATCATCTGGAGCTGGTGATGGTGGCAAGGTGTCTTCATCTTGTTTAGAGAGTTTCCCCACACTTGCACCTTCCTCTATGTGCATCTCTTCTACTTCTTCTTGGTGAACTGCAGTTACAGTCTCATCAATGATGTCGCACTAGAAGACGGAATGATCTTCTGGAGGGTGCTTCATGGCTTCATCCAGGTTGAAGCTCACTGCTCTGCCATCTATTTCAAAAGAGTAAGTTCCTGAGAAGGCATCCAATATGAACCTTGAAGTCTTCAGAAATGGCCTTCCAAGGAGGATGGAAGATGGTCTTCCTGAGTCATTAGGGGGCATCTCCAAAATATAGAAATCAATAGGAAATGTTAGCCCCTTAATGCTCACTAGCACGTCCTCAGCAATTCCTACCACCGAGATTATGCTTTTATCTGCCAAAACAAAATGTGCTACCGACCTTTTTAAGGGAGGGAGCCTCAAAGCATCATATACAGATAATGGCATAATACTCACACACGCGCCTAAATCACATATGCAGTCAGAAAATTTTACACCCTCTATAGTAATAGTAACCATGCATAGACCCAGATCACTACATTTTTTCGGTATATCACCCATTAAAGCAGAAATAGAGCTACTTAGAGGAATAGTTTCTAAATCCTGTATTTTATCTTTATTCATGAGTAAATCTTTTAGAAACTTCGCATATTTAGGTACCTGGTGAATGGCATCAAAAAGGGGAATAGTTACCTCAACCTTTTTGAAGATCTCCACCATCTTGGGGTCTAGCTCCATCTACTTCCTTGATTTCCTAGCAAGGTGTGGAAATGGAATGGGAATGGCTTTTCTTGTACTTCCTCCTCTTCTTTAATATCCTCTACCTCAATAATATCTTCAACATGGATATCTTCCTTTGAGCTTGGCTCCTCATGACTCCTTTCTTGCAGTGTGGTTCCAGACCTCAAAGTAATGGCATTGATTCTACCCTTTGGATTAGGTAAGGGTTGAGAAGAAAGTGAACTGAATCTTGAAGGTTTATTGTTGGGGGTAGATAATGAATCCATCTGAGAGACGAGCGCTTGTAAAGTAGCGTTTAGACTGTTTATGGTAGAGCTAAGTGTATTCTGAATGTCTTGTTGTCCTTGTGCAAGAGAGCGAAGCATCTCATCATTAAAAGAAGAAGGGGGGTAAGTGATTTGAGGGGCCTACTGTTGGTTGTTCTGAGGTGCTTGGGACTGCCTTTGGTGAGGTGCTCGGTAAGGCTGATTTTGGTTCTACTGTCTGTTGTTGTTGTTCCACCTCTGATTTCCTCCATTGTCTCTGCCTCCTCGGTTGTAGTTGTCCCTCCATCCTTGGTTGGAATTATCTCTCCACCCCTGGTTGGAATTATCTCTCCAGCCTTGGTTGGAGTTATCTTGCCAACCTTGATTGTAGGTCCCACCTTGGTTATAATTACCGCCTTGTTGATAGTATCCTTGATTCGGGCGGTTGTAGAAATTATGGGTAGCTGCCAAGGTGTTGTCTTCTTGTTGGAGCTACGGACACTCATCAGTGTAATGAGTATAGCAGGCACATATTTCGCACACTCTCTGAGGAACCAACTATTGACACTATTGTTGTGGGGGAGGTTGAAGTTGTTGTTGATTCAGCTGTAGCTGCTTCAGTATGTTGGTGATCTCTCCCAGAGTCTGTGTGAGAGTAGCAGTCTCACTACTAGAGGAAACCTTCGCAATAGACTTGGGATGGTTGTTCCTGTGCCTGGCATTCCGGGTAGACTCAGCTAGATCGGTGATCAGCTGCCACGCTTCTGTTGCCATCTTGTACTTCTTCAGAGAGCCATTACTCGCAGCATCTAATGTAGTCTTATCCTAAGGCTTCATGCCTTGTGTGAAGTAGCTAATCAACACCAACTGGTCAATCTTGTGGTGGGGACATGAGTCTAGGAGATTCCTGAAGTGTTCCCAATATTCATAAAGAGTCTCTGATTCATCTTGGATAATGCAGGAAATTTCTTTCCTCAGTCTATCTATAACTTCAGCAGGAAAGTATTTGTCCAGGAATTCCCTTCTGAGCAGATCCCAATTAGTAACAACTTCTTCAGGTTGAGTGTAGAACCACTCCCTTGCCTTTTCCTCAAGAGAGAACGGGAAGGCATATAGCCAAATAGTAGTCTTATTCGCACCATGACGCCTAGTAGTTGAGCAGGCTGTCTGAAAATCTCTAAAGTGCTTGATAGGCTCTTGAGCAGGTAAGCCATGAAACTTGGGAATTAGGTTGATTAGCACAGTCTTCAGTTCAAAATCTGTAGACAGATTTGGATGACGCGCTTGATACAGTTGCAGTGTAAAATCTGGAGCTCCTGCTTCCTAGAGAGTAATCTTTCTGGGCTCTGCCATATTACCTGCACGTAAATCAACAGAATCAGTAGAAGAGGAGCTTGTTTTTTCCTCAAATGGTGCTTCAAATTCGCCCTCAAATAAGACTGGTGAATTGGTAGTAACCACTTCACCACCCTCAGAGGCTAACCGACGCCGAGCTCGCTGATGACTTGCATCATCTACCCTTTTTCTTGCCTAAAAAGGACCATAAAAGAGCATAAACTCATTTGATCATTGCAATTCATGCACTATTTGATGAATATTATGGTACATTACTTTGAAATGGGTTTGTGCTGAATTTCAGATGCAAAAGACATCAAAAAGGGAAGAAAACAACAAAACAAAGCTGGGCGTGTGAAACTGGCGTGCCACTTGGAGCAAACGCCACAAAAATGTATGGGCGTGGTACGCTAGGAGCTGGGTGTGGCACGCCAGTATTGAATTCCAGAAAGGATCCTCAAGTCATCTATATGGGCGTGGCACGCCAGGAACTGGGTGTGGCACACCAGTTATGATTTCCAGAGAAGCATGTTTGAGCATTTTACATGTGCGTGGCATGCCAGGAGCTAAGCGTGGCACGCCAGCACAGTTTTCCAGAAGAGGACACCCAAAGCCTTTACATGGGCGTGGCACGCCAGAAGCTGGGAGTGGCACGCCAGTGTAATTTTCCAGAGAGCAATGCTGAAGGCCACTAGAGGGGCGTGGCACGCCATGCTGGGTGTGGCACGCCTAGCCCATCACATACTATGGGCGTGCCACTTGAACCATGGGGCGTGGCATGCCAGTTCATCCATCCAGAGGGGATCATCACTTGGGCGTGCCACTTGGTATCGAAGGTGTGGCACGCCAGCTACAAATTTTCACTTGGGCATGTCACTTGAAGACCCAGGTATGGCATGCCAAGCTTAAAACAGCCACACTAAAGGGGCGTGCCACTTGAGCATCAAGGCGTGGCACGCTAGTACAAGTTTCCAGAGAAGAGTTTGAAAGCCCAAAAGGCTGGGCGTGCCACTTGGTGTCGAAGGCGTGGCACGCCAGCTCTCAATTGTCACTTGGGCGTGCCACTTGAAGACCCAGGCGTAGCACGCCAACACTCAAGGAGGCCAAAGCAAAGCTAGGCATGCCACTTGGTGTCGAAGGCGAGGCATGCCAAGCTCTCATCCTCACTTAGGCGTGCCACTTGAGCATCTAGGCGTGGCACGCCAATGTTAGAAAGGGCCAAAGCAAAGGCTGGGCGTGCCACTTGGTGTCGAAGGCGTGGCACGCCAGCTCTAGATTCTCACTTAGGCGTGCCACTTGAAGGACCAGGTGTGGCATGCTAGCTACTGGACAAAGGAGAAGTGCTGGGCGTGGGACGCCACACACCAAGCATGGCATGCCAGTTCTATTATCCAGAGAAGAAGAACCAAGCACACATAGTGGGCATGGCACGCCAGAACCTGGGTGACGATCGGGTTTCTGCCAGTAAAGAAATTTATAGAATTAATCACGTTGTAAGTATAACTTCTAAACCAACAGAAAATTCTTTCGTACAAACGTTTGGTTGTCACAAGTAACAAACCCAATAAAATTTATAAACCGAAGTATTTAAACCTCGGGTCGTCTTCTCAAGGAATTGCAGGGAAGTATCATTTATTATTGGTTATGGAAAATAGTATTTTTGGGTTTTGAAAAAGGTTTGAACAGGAAAAATAAATTGCAGGAATTAATAAATTAATAACTAATAAAACTCTTGGCAAGGTATGAAAACTGGAAGTCCTATCCTAGTTATCCTTATCAATGGTGATGAGAATTATATTTTTGCTTACACTAAGTCAACCTTAACTATGAAGGTAAGTCACCTAAAGTGCTAGTTAACTCTTGAGGAAAGACTAGAGTTATAGGAATCTAAATCAATCAGCAAAGATATCAATTATCAATCACGATAAGTTTGACAACTCAAGAGTTACCAATTGATCAACCAAAGCCAAGAATGTAGAAAGCTAAATTAAAATCATATATCTGAAAATACCTCAAATTGCATTAGTTAAAAAAATCCTAACATGAAAAGTTCATAGGCCAATTTGGCAACATAAATCAAATAAAAGCATTAGAGTATCTAAAATGGAAGAGAAATATAAATTAAAGTAACATTGAACCTGTGATGAAGAAATAGAAATTCTAATCCTAATATAAATCCTAATCCTAATCCTAATCCTAGTATACATCCTAATCCTAATCCTAATCCTAAGAGAGAGGAGAGAACCTCTCTCTCTAAAAACTACATCTAAATTATGAAAAGTGAATAATGGAAAACTTCCTAATGAATGGATGCATTCCCCCACTTTATAACATCTAATATGTGTTTTCTTGGCTGAAA
This sequence comes from Arachis ipaensis, assembly GCF_059453495.1. Taxonomy (NCBI): domain Eukaryota; kingdom Viridiplantae; phylum Streptophyta; class Magnoliopsida; order Fabales; family Fabaceae; genus Arachis; species Arachis ipaensis. The sequence goes on along the minus strand of NC_142442.1, from coordinate 65,669,729 downwards.
ACTGGGTCAAAAACAGGCCAGAAATCGCCCCTAGCGATTTCTAGTACGTACAGGTCGCAGAAAGTGACGCGGAGGCATCGTCTACGCATTCGCGCGGATTGGGTTTTTAATCTTTCTAGTCTCACATGAGTAGGTACCCAAATTTCCAATATTTTATCAAATTAAAAACATAACACATTCCCTTAATAACCCATGTTCCCATAGTTTCCCCACACTTAGTTGATACACAATCTCTATCTTAAGCTAACCAAAGATTCAATTGGGGTATTTAATTGTTTTTCCGCTTAAGGCTAGTGATGTGGTAAAATATATAATAAATGGGATTAAAAGGCTCAAAGTGGCTAACAAGGGTGACATAAAAGGGTAGGCTTATTTGGGAGAAGTGAGCTAAAACAAGTAATGGCCTCAATCATATGCAAGCATGTAAATACACTAAATAAGGGACATATAGAATGGAACAAAATAAATATTACAATCATAGAGAAGTGAACACACAAGAATAAAAATTTATGGTTAAATAATGTGACCATATAAATAAGCTCAAAATCTCACAAGTTGTGTGTTCTTAGCTTTTTAAACTATATTCCAAATACAACTTCAAACAAGTTTAACACAAAAGTTTTGATTTAAATTAGTGAAATTTTTTCTCAAAAATAATAGGGTCTTAAAAAGAAACTTGTTACTTTAACCAAGCAGTGGTAAATATATGCACAAAATCAAGAAAACATGCAATCAAATATGTAGATGCAACAATGAACAAACAAAGAAAATAAAATATTGGTGTTGAGAAGAAAATAACTAACCCATGGAGATCGGTATCGACCTCCCCACACTTAAAGATTGCACCGTCTTCGGTGCATGCTAAGATGTACAAGTGGACGGGTGGCTCCGCAGCTAGTGCTCTTTTTGTTCATTTCCTTGCCAGTGATTTGGGAGTAGCTTTCTCTTTCCCCTTCTTGGTGGCCATCCTGAAAAGGGAAGAGGTAAGTACATGTAAAGCTAAGGGTTCGAGCAAGGGAGAGGATAGTACAAGTGATAATCAATGCACGGTAAAGAATGATGTCGTTAACACATGGTCATGACTACATGTGAAAAGTTCATCAATGGAAATATAACAAGTGCATGTGATGGCAATTAAATACAAGATGTTTATTGGCATGCTGGCAAAGGCATGAGTAGCATAGATCAAGCATTAAATGCCTATTTAGATTATCAACTCTTTCAAACTAACAATCTGTTTGTATTGACAATTATATTTAATCAATAAAATATAAAAGGGGTTTTGTGAAAAACAGGCATTAAAGTCGTAGAATAGAATAATTTTTTTTTAAATAATGCACAATGCCATACGGGCTTTTTCACAAACACATAGCATGCATGGTAAATATATTGTGGAAAATATAAGATAGAACATGCAAGCAACCCTTTAAGGAAGTAATATTAATTGTCAAACAATATAAAAATCCACAAGTAGAATATAAAAATAAATAATGACCCAAATAAATTTCCAACACCAATTAAAGGAATAAAAAGAAGGAAAGAGAAAATATGCATAATGAAAGTAATAAGAAAACATGAATAAAAGAAAAGGAATAATAATGAAGAAGTAGAGAGGGGAGAAGAAAAGAACCTTGATAATGGATGTAAAAAGAAAAGAAAAAGGGAAAAGTAAAAAGTGAGAAAGAATAGAGGAGGAAGAAGAGAGAAGAAAGAAATAATAATAAGGGAAAACAAAAATAAGGATTTTGGGGAAGAAAAGATAAGATATTTTGGCTGATTGGGATATTCTGTACGATTGGCGCGAGTGCAGCCTCGCGTTCGCGCAACTCTCTTTTTCAAACTCATTTTGCCAAAATTTAAGGTGACGCGGTCACGTGGGTGGCGCGATTGCGTGAATGGCCATATTTTGAAAATGACGCGGACGCGTGGGGCACGCGGTCGCATGATAGGGCTGGTGCTTCTAGTATCATTCCAACCCCACTCCATCATAACTTGCTGCCAAACACCCGTTTACGTCGATTTTACAGGGCCACGCATTCGCGTGGGTGATGCGGACGCGTGGGAGGTATTTTTCCCACATGACGCTGACGCGACAGCAACGCGGTCGCGTGGATCAATTTGTGCCAAAGGCACACCTCCAGCCACGCTTTCGCGTGACTCTCTGTTCAATCGTGTTTTCTCCCCAACGCACATATGACGCGGACGCGTCGCGTGCCATTTTTTTTATGCAAAATGTAGAATGCAGTATGCAGATGCTGATGCAGATGTTATGAATATTTCCAGGTTCAATAAAATAAAATAAAACTCAAAAAGAAACAAAACTAAATAAGTTTGAAAATGGAACGATCATACCACGGTGGGTTGTCTCCCACCTAGCATTTTTAGTTAAAGTCCTTAAGTTGGACATTTGGTGAGATCCCTGTTATGGTGGCTTGTGCTTGTATTCATCCAAAAATCTCCACCAATGTTTGGAATTCCAATGGCCTCCGGGATCCCAAACTAGGCACAAAAAGCCTTCAAGCAGATTAAAGCAAGTGACAAGGCCCCAAGAGTGTTAATTTCTAAACTGAATTCTGGGTCCCAAACCTTGCTTTTGCACCCGTCATCTTGTTGATCATTAGTGTTCCAACCGGGTGGCAGGCAATATGAATTCTCACTAAAGCGGCCAAACAACTTCCTAGACCCATTCAGTTGAGCTTTACACCAACCTTTGTATTTAAACTTTGAGCTTTCCACCATATTGAATCTTGCATGACAACTCCTACCACTAACCATCTCCCTCTTACTCTTAAAGCCACAAAGAGCTCTAAGCTGACCATCTGTTTCAAGCAAGGCATATTTAAGTGAGCTAATTAAGCTTAGAGATGAGAGATTTACCCACTTGAATGAAGGGATGGATGGTGATGGCTTTGGGGAAGAGGTCTCCAGCAACCTTGGCAAGGTGATTTCCAGCTCCATTCCCTTGGGCTCTTCTTTGACAACTTCCACCTCTTTGCGAGCTTCTTCAATTTCAACCTCTTCCTCTTGGTAGATTTCTTCCAATTCAATCTCTCCTTCATTACTTACCAAGGGCATAGGAGGTTGTGCTTCTTCTTCTTGAATCTCCATCTCAAGTCCAATGGGAAAGGATTCAATTGTAGATAAGAATTCATTGATGATTGAATCCATCTCTTGATCATCCCCTTCAAAGTCTTCAACCATGATATGCTTTGGAGGTTGTACACCCTCCTCAACAAAAAATTCAAACTCCTTAGAAGGGGGCTCTATGACTGGGCTTTCCCATGGACGTTCCGCATCTCCTAAGTCTTCAACCAATTCTTCTTCTTCGATAATTACAGCTTCCTCCACTTGTTCCAGTACAAAGTCATGCTCCGTACTGTCCACTGGAGTTTCTAGTATCTCCTTCATGCACGTTCTTCATTAGATTGTCCACATGAAGCCATGGGGGTTCCTTGAATGTCCGAACGTCAGGAAGGCAATCGATTTATTGCTTGATTCAATTGGTGAAGGGTTGCATGAAATTTATTCACTGTTTTCTTGAGACGCTCCTGAGATTCTCGGGTCGATGGATATGGACATGCTGCATATGGAAGTGGTGGTTCTTGGGAGTAATTGGATTAGAATTGGGGTGGGTAAGGGTTAGGTTCATATGGAGGTGAATGGTGGTAGTTGGCTTGTGTGTATGGTGGTTCAAAGCTGTGTTGAGGAGGTGGTTCATTGGCATACGATGGAGCTTGCTGGTAACTACAAGGGGGTCCACCATAACTATTGTCTTGGCATGCATTGTGGAATGGTCGTGGTCCATGATATCTTGGAGGGTGTTGTTGCCTAAAGGGTTGATCAGATCCTCGTGGCTCCTTCCATCTATGATTGTTTCAACCTTGATGCATGTTCCTGTTATAGCTTCCATTCCTTTCAACAACATTTGAACCGAACTCAAAGCGACGGGGGCGAGAACTCATAGTAACTAATAAAAATTAAAAACAAAAATAAAAGCAAATAAACAAGCAAAAGAAAATATTTACAATAACCAATAATAAGGCACACGTTTGCAATTCCCCGGCAACGGCGCCATTTTGACGATCGGGTTTCTGCCAGTAAAGAAACTTATTGAATTAATCGCGTTGTAAGTATAGCTTCTAAACCAACAGAAAATCCTTTCGTACAAACGTTTGGTTGTCACAAGTAACAAACCCAATAAAATTTATAAACCGAAGTATTTAAACCTCGGGTCGTCTTCTCAAGGAATTGCAAGGAAGTATCATTTATTATTGGTTATGGAAAATAGTATTTTTGGGTTTTGAAAAAGGTTTGAACAGGAAAAATAAATTGCAGGAATTAATAAATTAATAACTAATAAAACTCTTGGCAACGTATGAAAACTGGAAGTCCTATCCTAGTTATCCTTATCAATGGTGATGAGAATTATATTTTTGCTTACACTAAGTCAACCTTAACTATGAAGGTAAGTCAAGTGGATAAATCAATTTAACACCTAAAGTCCTAGTCAACTCCTGAGGAAAGACTAGAGTTATAGGAATCTAAATCAATCAGCAAAGATATCAATTATCAATCACGATGAGTTTGACAACTCAAGAGTTACCAATTAATCAACCAAAGACAAGAATGTAGAAAGCTAAATTAAAATCATATATCTGAAAATACCTCAAATTGCATTAGTTAAAAAAATCCTAACATGAAAAGTTCATAGGCTAATTTGGCAATATAAATCAAATAAAAGCATTAGAGTATCTAAAATGGAAGAGAAATATAAATTAAAGTAACATTGAACCTATGATGAAGAAATAGAAATCCTAATCCTATTATAAATCCTAATCCTAATCCTAATATAAAATCATAATCCTAATCCTAATCCTAAGAGAGAGGAGAGAACCTATCTCTCTAAAAACTACATCTAAATTATGAAAAGTGAATAATGGAAAACTTCCTAATGAATGGATGCATTCTCCCACTTTATAGCCTCTAATCTATATTTTCTGGGCTGAAAACTGGGTCAAAAACAAGCCAGAAATCGCCCCCAGCAATTTCTGGTACGTACAGGTTGCGGCAAAGTGACGCGGAGGCGTCGTCCACGCGTTCGCGCGGATTGGGTTTTTGCTAGGACACACGTCTGCGTGATTCACGCGTTTGCTGCGCCTGCATATGGGGCAGCTATGGCAAATTATATATTGTTGCGAAGCCCCGGATGTTAGCTTTCCAACGCAACTGGAACCATCTCATTTGGACCTCTGTAGCTCAAGTCATGACCGTTTGAGTGCGAAGAGGTCAGGCTAGACAGCTTAGCAATTTCTTCAACTTCTTGTATTCCTTCCACTTTTGCTTGCTTTCTTTCCATCCTCTGAGTCATTCCTGCCATGTAATCTCTGAAATCACTTAACACACATATCAAGGCATCAAATGGTAATAAGAGACGATTAATATTAGCAAATATAAGTCCAAAGAAGCATGTTTTCAATCATAGCACAAAATCAGGAAGGAGAATGTAAAACATGCATTTTGTATGAACAGGTGTATGAAAGATTGATAAAATCCACTCAATTGAGCACAAGATAAACCATAAAATAGTGGTTTATCACTGGGCGTGCCACGCTAGTTCAATGGGCTAGAGAAGAGGAACCAAGCTTACATAGAGGGCGTGCCACGCTAGTTCAACTTTGCAGAGAAGAAAGGAAGAAGGAAAAGGGCTGGGCGTGCCACTTGGGTTCAAAGGCGTGGCACGCCGGGCCAACACCAACACTTAAGAAGACCCTGGGCATGCCACTTGGGCTCGAAGGCGTGGCACGCCAAGGACATCAAAACATGGGGCGTGCCACTTTAAGAGCTTGGCATGGCACGCCAAGCCAAATTGGAGGCTGGGCGTGGCACGCCACTTGAACGCCAGCCAAATGCCAGCCTGGAAGGTCACGTTTATTGAGTTTTTTTTTCTCCAAATTGTATTTTTCTTTTTTCTTTTGTATTTTCTTTATTCTAGTACTAAGAGTAGTATAAATAACCCCTGAAAGTACTGAGAAAGGGGTTAAGCAGTTGGGTTGTTGATTAGAGTTTTAGTTAGATTTACTTTTCATCTCTTCCATCTCTGTACTTTTCTCTGAGCTATGAGTAGCGAAATTCCCTCTCATTGAGAGAGGGAGCTCTGTTGTACTTGATGGATTAATGATAGTTAATTTCTTCTTCTCTTCATCTTCTCTTTGATTTTCTAGAAGGAATTTCGTTTTAATGTTAGTATTCAATTATCTTGGAAAAGAGATTGAATGCAAATGGGTTTCATGGGAACCTTGGGAAAGGAAACATGAAACCAAGCTAGAAATCCCTTCTCACACTTGAGTAGGATCTGGGTTTTGGTGTTTGGATATGGTGACATATAATTCTCTCTCTACATAGACCTATGATGATGTGTGGTATAATCAGGGACCAAGCATATCTCTCTTCATGAGCAATTAGACCAAGGAATTGGCTATTGATCAAGATCTGAGAGATTGAGTCACCAAGGGATTGGGGCTCAATCAATCATGATTGCTAAGAGGTCAATGAGTTGCATGATTGAAGATGATATGAACTGGATTTAATCCAAAGAGAACAACATCTCCTGATCTCAATGAATTCCCCTATTCTTAACCGCGTTGCAAGTACAGTTCTTAACCGACGAAAACTCCGCTTATCAATTTAGAAAGAATTGTCACAAATTGAGAATAAATTATTGGGAGTAGAATTCCCCGGTCGTCTCCCAACGAGTTGACAAAAGAGTGCTAATTATTGGTCAGGAATTTTTCGAGAAGTTTTAGAGTTGGAAAATGGGAAATTAAAATAATTATTAATTAAAGCAATGAAAATTAATGAGAGGTTTTATATAATTAAAAGTAAAAAGCCTTGACTAGGAGAAGATTAACTAGAAGTTCTATCCTTGTTGAATTTTTCCAAGTATAATGGTAATAGGTTGTTGTTTCTACTTAGTTATCCCTTACCAAATAAAGGAAAGTCAAGTAACTGAACCAGGCCCAATTCACAAGTCCTAATCCTCTCCTATGGAAGGATTAGCATTAGTGAATAGAGAGCCAGCCAACAACATCCAATTTCCAATTAATACTTGAGTATTCCAACTCAAGGGTCTCCTTCTAATCAACTCCCAAGTCAAGTTGGGAGTCTACTCCATTGACATGAATGCCATTTTCATAAACGATAAAAAGGGAAAAAAGAAGACACGGAAATTCAAATAAAATAATAGCAGAAAATTAATTAAAGGTAAAAATAATTCTTTGCATTAATAAATTCCAAAATCAAAGACATCCATATGTAAATCTGAACAGGGTAAATGGGTGATTAAAAGAGTAAGTAAATAAGGAAACAAACTAGAATGAAAGAAACTTCAACGGAGGTAGTAACTCTTCCCAATATCCAAATCAAAAGCATAAAAATCTAAAACTATGAATGTGAAGAACCCTAGAAGAAGTAGTATTTTCTCTCTCAGATTCAAAACTAAAACTAAAAACTGTGTAAATGTGAATGTGTGTTGAGTCTCTTCTTGTCCCCTGGCTCTAGTCTGTGTTTCTGGGCCGAAAACTGGGTCCAAACTCAGCCCAAAATCGCCCCCAGTGTCTTTTGCGATTTCTGCACGTGGCACACGTCACGCGTACGCGTGGATGGTCTTCTTCGCATGTCACGCGCATGCGTCAGGTACGTGCGTGTGTCGTTACTCGCTGGTTAGCTCCTTAGTTTCTTGTGTTCCTTCCATTTTTTGCAAGCTTCCTTTCCATCCTCTAAGTCATTCCTGCCCTATAAAAGCCTGAAAACACTTAGCACACAGATCACGATATCAAATGGTATAAAGGGAAATTAAAATACACAATTTAAAGGCTTAGGAAGCAAGTTTTCAACCATAGAACAAAATTGGGAAGGAATTGTAAAATCATGCAAATTGTGTGAATAAGTGTGCAAAGACTTGATGAAAACCACTCAATTTAGCATAAGATAAACCATAAAATTATCAGTGATCTCTCACCATTGATTTCATAGGTGGGACCAATAATAAATATGAAAGAGAAACTATTCAAGTATAGAAAATCACACTTTACTCTCTAAAGTGAAATTCAAACTTTAGAGGATCCAAATCCGTACAATTAATATATGATTACCTTACTGATATTAAAGTTTCTGGAAAAAGAGGCTGCAAGTACATTTGTTCTGCTGTTAACAAGGTACTCTCATCTCATGATTATCAGCTATCATATTCACATTAAAACATTATTTTACGTCAATAGATGCTATATTAATATTTCTAACATACATGCTTTAGGGTGAGGAGCAAAAAAAATTGGACGTGCTTTCTAATGAGGTGTTTGTAATCAGAAGTGGGCGTGCTGTAAGCCTCTCTATCTTTGTAACTGTTAAATGCTCTAAGTCTAATCTACCTATTACATATAAATTACTGCAATTTATTTTCTTTTCAGTGCCTTCTTGTTTCAGAAGAGCTTGAAGATGTTTTTTTTTTTTGAAGCCAAAACAACATGGAAAGTGAGTTCCGGAGCTTTAAAAATAACTAATACCCACTATTCACCATTTCCAAGTAACAATTTCCCTTTCCATTTTGCAGATACATTGTTATATTTGATCCTTTGAACGGATCCTCAAATATTGAATGCGGTGTTTCCTATTAGAACTGTATGAAATTGTCATCTCAAATATATAGTTGCTGCATTAAAAGTAATCACTAAAATTACAATGATACCTGCCATTTTCCCTATAAATCTTCGGCATTTATGTAGCGAAGGACAAAGATAAAGTTACACTTGATGTCTTGCAACCTGGGAACAAAATGTTAGCAACTAGTTACTACATGTATGATAACTCTTGCATGGTAAAACTAAACACCAATATGATGAATTGTTCATTTAATATAACTTTGTATTGAGAAAACTCTCGAATCGCAGTTCGTGATTAGCACAGGACATGGTGTAAATGGTTTCACACTTAATCCTTCCATTGGAAAGTTCATATTAACTCACCCAAACATCAAGGTTGGTACATGCATAATGTCATTCAAATTGGTAGATTAAGAGTTATTACATGTACACCTTCCAAATTTTTATCATCAATAGTCACTGGATTTTTTGTTATTTGATTTAATCCTAAACACTACAAGAAAAACACCCATTCAGCCACACTTTTTTTAAGCTACATTTGAAAAGCATAGCCTATTCTAAAAATAGGCTACGCTTTTTCGCATGGTGCCCTTTTATAAGAGAATAGGAAACACTATTGAGGCATCACTTTAAAAGTGTCTCCTTAGATATTTTAAATATCACTTATAAAGCATAGTCGTATCTAGATAGCTATAGATACATTTCTTACCCCCAAAAAGAGCGCTTTTAAAAAGTAACCCATTTGTTATCTTTTGGGTGCGCTTCAAAAGTGTTGCCTAATCTAGGTAGGACCAATTCCCTCTACACTTAGTATTTTTTTTCCTTTTCACCAAGACTATCACCAACACAACGTAACTTCGTGCCGCTTACCACCAACACCTTGATCTCACCAACACTTCATGCCTCTCATCATCAACCCCAAATACATTTTGCCGTCGCACCAACCACTCGAGAACCATCGGTGTCACCACTCCAGAACCACTGCTCACCACTCCTCTTCCCCCACTCACCGCTCCTCTTCCTCACTTGACGCTAACCACTCGAGAGCTATCAGTCGTCTTCGCTGCGTGCTCACATCGATCGTCAGCATCGTCCTCCCGTCGCTCACCACGTGGTGGAGAAGGTATATATTTAGAGGGTTAGGGTTTCGATTCTAGGATTTTCAATTTGGGGGTTTGGGTATGTTACAGCGCGAGTGAACTCTCGTACCTTTATTTCTCCTTTTGTTCCACTTGATTTTCTTTGGTGCTACTGTTGTTAAAACCGCTTCCATTAAAATGAAGCAGGTTTCTCAAGAACTCAAATGACTCGCTTCGATTTCTTCCAAACAAACAGCACCTTCTTCTTCTGATGCTGCTGCTGCTGCAAGAAGAGGACACTACGATAGGACTAAGTCCACGGCTTCGAGTTCTCTCATGGGACTTAAGTTCATCGCTAAGGGTGGCGGTGGTGGTGGTAGTGGCGGTGGCAGTGGTGCTGGGTGGCATGAAGTGGAGAAGCAGTTTGATGTTCTTAATGCTTCAACTGATGGATGGCTTCATCATTCTCTCTTTGGAAAATGCATAGGTAATAATTGAAATTGAAGAGTTCATAACAAATCTACATTATTTTTTTGTTGTTGCTTTCCAAGTGTTTGTGAAATTGTTTGTGTGTGTGTGTGAGTGAGTGAAATAAGGACTTGTTCTGAGTAGTTTTCTTTTAGGAAGTGTTTGGATAACTATGGTTTGGATTTGTTTAATTGTTTGTATGTAGGGATGAGCAAGGAATCTGAGGCATTTGCTGGTGTTCTTTTTGATTATTTGGCTAGGAGGAGGGATATTCACGGGAATTCAATTAACAAGGCTCAATTGAAGGACTTTTGGGACCAGATTCTGACCAGAGTTTTGATTCCAGGCTCAGAACCTTCTTTGGCATGTAACTAATTCATTACCTCTTAACTTAATTTTAGAACGAGGAAAAGAAATTGGTTGGTATTTATTTCCATCATTAAGTATGTTAACCTTCATTTGGAATAATACAAGGTTGATAAAGATGCAGATGGAAGAATCACCAAGGAAGAAATTAAAGAGGTTTATATGAATTTTCTTTTTAAATTCATCAACAGAAAAATTAGAATGAAGATAGTGAAGTAGTTTGTATCGACAATCTTTTTTCCTTTCCTAGCTTTGCATTTTGTTCCCAAGAGAGTAGGAGTTTCCTTGATCACAAATGATCAATTCTGTTTTCAGATCATCTACCTTAGTGCCACAACAAACAAACTCTCAAACATACAGCAGCAGGCTGAAGAATATGTAGCTTTGATCATGGAAGAACTAGACCCTGAAGAGATAGGATTTATCATGGTATTTACATCATCCTATTTCAGATTGTTTTGGTATAAAACTTATCAAAATTAAGTAATATTAGTCACTATTACAGTTTCACATACAGATAAGTACTTATATTTCAAATCATAAGTATGAAGTTGATTTATATTTAAGATGATGAGAGGGACTGATTTCACTTGTATTTAGGAAATTAGATCAAATCCATAAGAAAAATTTGACATAGACCAAAATCATAAATAGCTAACTCTAGAAGTGACTAGAAATTTATTTGAAAAGAAAAACAAAAACTCCATATTACTCATGTTAATCTCATTTATTTGGCCAATTGGTGATTATTATTACTGCTTCATCAGCTGGATAGCCTAGAGATGCTCTTATTGCATGGACCAAGTCATTCTACTAGAGGTGATAGTAACGTAGCAAGTACCTAAGCCAAATGCTAAGCTTGAAACTGAAGCCTACATATGAAGACAGTGCTGTTAGGAAGTGCTATACAAATACCAAGTACTTCATACAGGACAACTGGCAAAGAACTTGGGTTATGGCACTGTGGATTTGTCTGATGTTAGATTTATTTGCCTACAAATTCTTACACTGTAGAAGGAGAAAAGATGTATATCATGTTATAGGGTATTGTGTATGCATGGCCAAAGGTGCAGTTAAGACACTTAAATTGAACATGGCTATTATCTTGTTACCAGTTTGCCGGAACACTATTTATTTGGATGAGGAATAAGACCAAGCTTGGCATCATGGTTCCTTTTGATGACAACCTTAACTTCCACAAGGTAATATTTTTCACTTGCCCCAAATCTTTGTTGGGACTTGTGTGTTTTCACAAGTCAAATTGCCAAAAGGGTATAAAGAATATTTGGAGTGTTTCATGAATTAGAAGTGGCAAATTTGCTTCCCAAGGAACATATTTGTTTCTCAAGATTCCCTTGCTGAATAAATGTGTCACCATTTAAATAAATTTAGTAGTACAAGCAAAGTGAGGGTATATATGTTGTTGTTCTTGCAAGTGATAGCTGTAGCAGTAGCAATTGGTGTTGAAATACATGCAATTTTTCATCTTTCTTGCGACTTCCTTCGCCTCCTTCGTGCAAGCCCTCAAAAGTACAAGCCACACCTTGGTTCAGGAGAAACATGATTAAGCTTCCTAAACCACTCAACAATCTAACTGGCTTCAATGCATTTTGGTACTCACATCATCTTTTTGTCATTTTCTATGCCTCGTTGATTGTTCATGGAATCAAACTTTTCTTTACCAAAGAGTGGTACGAGAAAACGGTTAGTAACTTCAATCTCTTTTCCTTTGTATAAATTGCACTGACACCTTCCTGAGGTTAAAGTTAAATTATATACAATACTATTTTTTTAATGTTTGCATTGACTTTGTTAGTGTTGTGTTTATGAAAGAAATTAATACCACAGCTTACAATCTATAGAAATATTAAGTATTATATAACTTTAAATTGCACTAGAAATTCATTAAAAATTTAAAATATACTATTGCAAATATCAAAACAGAAAAGTATTGTGTGTATTATTGTCTAATGTCAAGACTAGAGAGAAGCCATCGCAATTTACCCTTTTCCTATTTAGAATAAATTATCATTTTTAATCATAAAAGATCTAAGTGCTGACAATTTTATGCAGTGTGGACAAACCTTACCTGAATTGCTTTGAAAGTTGTTTTATTTACTGCGCTTACTCTGATGGAAAGTAACTTTGAAATTCTGCTTCTTTATGTTGTGACGTCAATGTCAATAAGTTGCCACTGGTCATGTCTAGTTTGTATCAATCAGATGCATCTTGATCTGGTTTTCTGCAATTATCGCCTAAATTTTAATTAATTAGATTGACATTCTATTTGAATGTTCTCGTGGATGATAGTATCCTTAAATCATCCTTTTACTAGTTGGAGTTGTTGATAAATGTTGGTTTCAATGTAACCTTAGTGGCTCATGAAATGACAAGGAAAGAGATTAACTAATTTATTAAGATTTAAGGATGGCACTTGTTTATTACTTGTCAGTTAATGATAAAAAGGTCAATGTACTATAGAGAAAGCACTACTTATAGATGCTATTATAATGCATATCATTTTGTTGGCATAATGGTTCATACTAAAGTGACTTTGAGGATTATTTTTCTCTAATATGCTGTCTTATTGCTCATGACATGGAATATGATGAATCAGGAATCCACTATAAGTTCTGGCGTGGATTATTCTTTGGTTCCTTTTATTGTGATTTATGGACTTATCATGTATGATCATGCTATCACTTCATATTTTGATGGGTTTCTTATTGTGCAGGGTCTGATTTAGATAGTTTATTAAAGTAGAATAATGTAACATCTTTAGCCAAAACAATTGTTGGCTCAACACCTCTGAAGCAGAATCAAAAGCATGAAGGTAGTGCAAGAATTATTAAAAGCACACTCTCAAACAAGGAAATGCGCAAAAGTCAGTCAGCCAGGCCTCAATCGGAGCAGGCAATACCAACATCTAATCTACAAAAAGAAAGACAACCACCTCGCCCTGTACATGTGCAATTGATTTTGAAGAAATTTATTTTTAGAGAAATAATTTGTATTATTCCCAAATAGAAGATCTTATGGCTGCTAATTTATTATGCTACCAAATTTTGTTTTAGGATAATTTTTATTATTTAAAGAATATTGGATTGTATTATTGTCTATTATTTTTATTTTATAATATTTTACTAATTTAATTAAAATGATAGGATTATATATATAATTATATTATTAAATATTAGGTTTTAGAAAAAAATTTTATATATATATATATATATATATATATTTACAGAAAATAAAAAAAATAATGAGGGACCTAAGGCTACACTTATATACAGTAGCTATAGTATACAAAAAAAAAGAGGGAACTAAGGCTACGCTTTATAAGTGATGCAATAGCATTGAAAAGCGTAGCCTATTCTGGAAAAATGAAAGCTGAAAAGCGTAGCCTTTGGTCCTGGACAGTATCACTTGAAAAGCGTAGCCTATTCCCAAACGCCAAAAGTATAGCCCTTGGTGCAGAAAAGCGTAGCCTTTGAGAATAGACAACGGCCGAATAGGAATCACCCCAAAAAGCGTAGCTGTAGCCCAAAAAGCGTAGCCGTAGCCTAAGGCATCATTTTTTCACTTTTGGCTACACTTTTCAAGTGTACCTGAATGGGTGTTTTTCTTGTAGTGCTTACTTGGCCATACATATATCCTCACCCTTACCTTAGCCCCATTACAACCTTGAAAAGACCTCATGATGTTTGCATTTGTACACTAAAATTTGTTGATTGGTTAGATGAAGAACAAGGTTTTAGAAAGCATGACTAGAGAAGAGTAGAGTGGATTAACCCTGGACACCTGAGAGATTAGAGAGCATATACACTTCCAGTGAGGGTTCAATGCTTGATTCTATGTTCCCTGCTTTCATGAGCCATCTTCTTACAAGTTTACTTACCTTTTATTGTGTGATTTGAATTAGTGGAATCTGATTTATGTTTGTCTTGGAGAACTTTTTTACTTTTAACCAAGTAGATAGAAACATCTTAACATATAGTTGAATTCACATACATAGGTTGCATCTCATGAGTCTTACTTTCCCCCATTCATTCCTTTTGTATCCTTGATCTTAGCATAAGGACATGCTAATGTTTAGTGGTTGATATTGGTGAGAGTGTTGAGGTGGTGTGGAGTATTGATGTTAGAATTGTGGTGGTTCTAACTGTGGTTCTTAAGGTTGTTCATGAGGCACATAGGAATTGTGGCATGGTGAGTATGGTTTAGGCTCATATGGAGGTGTTTGGTGGTAGAATGAGGCTTGAGGGTATTGTGGTTGAGGATAATATTGAAGATAGAGTTCATATGAATATGGTGGTTGAGGTTGGTAATCATTGCAAGGGCCACCGTCATCAATTGGTTGGTATGCACTATAAGATGAGTTATGATCATAATGGCACAGCGGAGGAGATTGCCATGAGGATTGACCATATGAATGCGGCTTCTCTTTCAAGTGATAATTCAACCTTTGGTGCACATCATCATTAAGATTGTCATTCTCTACAACATTGTAACAACCAAACTCCAAGCCAAAAGGGTGAGAATTCATAGAAAAGAGAGAAAATAAAAATAAAAGCTATCAAGAAACAAGAAAAAACACAATTCTAACTATTAACAAAAATAAGCAAACAACTAAAAAGCAAGCTATTTACATATTAACATATTCACAATAGCCAACAATATAACACCATTGCAAGTCTCTGGAAACGGCGCCAAAAACTTGATGGGAAGGATTAATGCCGGTTTAGAATTTTACACTAGGAAAGAGCTTCTTCGTTGATAGCATAGTCCAAACCGGCAATCAAATCCTCACATCAAAGTTTAAATAAAGATTGTCACAATACGAACCAATATAAAAAAAATTGAGAGTATTTAAACCTTGGGTCATTCTCTCTAAGAATTGCAATAGAGTGCTCAATTATTGGCTATGAGGGAATGGGGGTTGTGATGGCAATTTGCAAGAAAATTAAAAGGCAAGAAAGTAAAGAAGCATGCAAAGAATTAAACTCAAAACAATTAATCAAAGGAAAAAGAATTCAAATGACAAAAAGGGTTTCTTGATAAGGATTGAGATTAAAGGATTCCTATCCTAGTCATTGACCACAAACATGATAATTGTGAAGAATTAATCCCACTTAGTCAACCCTAACATCGAGGATAAGTCAAATAGGCATAATTGATCTCAATTTACAAATCCTAGCCAACTCACTAATTAACTTAGTGAAAGACTAGCGTTAGTGAAAACCAAACCAACTAACAATCCTAGTCACAATTAAGAATGGACATCAATGACTTAAGGTCACCTAAGTCATCAATTCTAAGCCAAAGTGTGAAAAACTACACTAAAACTAAGCCAAGCATTTTATCAAATACTTGGTGTGCATAAATGGAAAAGCATCATAAATTGAAAATATAATAAAATCTATAGCTACCAAATGTAAGAAATTAATAACAACTCAATTAAGCATCAAGAAAACATAAAACATCAAATTGTATTAAAGAAAATTGAAATTAACAAGAGGGTTCATCAACTAAAAATGGCAAAAATGAGAAATTAACAAGAGAAACTAAGAGAATTAAAACAATAGAGCATGGAAATATAAATGAAACTACACTAAAACAAGAATTAAAGAGTGAAATTAAGGAAAAATTAAACTAACAACCCTATATTTTAGAGAGAAGAGGGAGCTTCTCTCTCAGGAAAATAACCTAAAACATGATACTAAACTACTCTAATTGCTCCCCCTCCCCTTTGTTCCTTCTTTAATTTGGCTTGAAATAGCTTCAGAAATGAATTGGATTGGGCTTTGGAAGCCCAGAAATCACTGCCCACATTTTGCATTAAGTGAAGTCACGTGCTTGCATCTGTGCATATGCACGAACACTTGTGCGTACGCATCGTCGCATAGAGTTATAACTATGCGTACGCATGCCTGACCATGCGTACACATCATTGCATGAACTTCCAACCCTGCGCACGCATCACTGTACGTGCGCACAAATCTTAAAAGCTCCAAAATCTATTTCTTAATGAATTCTCCACTTTTGCATGCTTTTTCCTCACTTTTTCTATCCATATTTACCTTGTAAGCCTGAAATCACTCAACAAACACATCAAAGCATTGAATATGATTAAAGTGTATAAAATTTAGCAATTAAGGGCCTAAAAAGTATGTTTTCACTCTTAAGAACAATTTAGGAAGAATTCACAAAACTATGCTATTTTAGTGTATAAATGTAGGAAAAGTCAATAAAATCCACTCAATTAAAGCAAATAAATACCATGAAATGTAGATTTATCAAGTATCAAGTTAACTAAGTAGTTAGTAGAGTTTAGTTAGTTTAATTTTCTATTTTGGTGGATTTAGGTAGTTAGGATAGGTTAGAATAGGTTAGATTAGGCTTTGAGATTGTTGAAAAATGTTAGATTATTGAGTAGTGTGCTGATTCCTACTACTGAAATTGTTTGAAAAATGTTTGACTGTATTAGAATGATTGAGCTGTTTCTATGTTACCTTAATAACGATTGAAAACATTAATAAGTTCAGAAAGGTTGATGGATATTTGGTTTGGATGGAACCCTTTAAGGGTGGCTAAATTTAAAATTTAGGGGAGACTCTGTCAAAATTTATTGTAAGTTTTATAATAAAATAAAAAAAGTTAAAATTATGTTTTCAAAATTAGAATTAACATTTCCTGTATTTTGGTTCATATATATTTGTCTGTCATTATTTAATTTGTTCATTTATTTTATTGCTTGGTTGATATATTAATTTGTAATCTAAGTCATTGGATCTTGAGGTGACACTGGCAGAGACCTTCAAGTATACCCATACTTTAAAGGTGATGAGCGGATATTTTATACGCTTTTTGGCATCATTTTCATATTGTTTTAGTTATGTTATGTTTAAGTTTCGTTATATTTTCATAGGTTTTAGTGCAAAATTTACATTTTTGGATTCTACTTTGAGTTGTTGTATTTTCTGATGATTTCAGGTAAATTCTGGCTGAAATTGAGGAGTTTTGGCAAAGTCCGATTCAGAGGCAAGGAAAGCGTAGTAGATGCTGTCAGATTCTGACCCCCATGCACTCAAACAAACATTTCTGGAGCTATAGAGGTCCGAATGATGCACTCTTGACAGCATTGAAAAGCTAACGTCCAGAGCTTTCCAGTAATATATAATAGTCTATACTTTTCTTTGAAGGCGCCTGCCCATATTGGGCATTGAATGCCCAAGAACTACCCGCTTTCTGGCGTTCGACGCCCCAAAGGAACTCAAGCCAGCGGTGAACGCCCAAACACCCCCTTTGTGGCGTTCAATGCCCACCAAGATGCACAAGGCAGCGTGAATCAACCCTCTAATGGGATTTCAATGCCCATTCCTCAAGTTGGACGCCAAGCTCAGCCCAAGTACTCAACCAAAGTAGGTCCGAGAGTGGACTTTCGCACCTTTAGTCTAGTCTATCATACTTTTTTACTTCTTAGTTATTAGGTTATTATATATAGAACAAAGATCACCTTTGTAAAATACCTTTTGATCTTTGCCCCTTTGCACGTTTTACTATTACTTTCTGTAAGCTATGAGCTACTAAACCTCCTAAGTTAAGGTTAGGAGCTCTGCTAATTCTCGTGGATTAATAATATTACTATTTCTATTTCAATATCTCTAATTCTATTCTCTTATGCATTCTCGTTCTTCATCTCATGAATTAAGGATGAACCATGACATTCATCCTTGTTCTACTTGGGCTCCGTGCGAGTCCTAACCCAGAAAGCATTGAGCTAAAGCTAGAGATTGCATTGCGGATTCCAAGAGCGTACCTAGGAAACTTTGGTTATGTGACATAAAATCCCATTGACCGTGGGTTACTGAGGTCTCTGTGGCGTTAAGGCTAGAGTCAGAAAGCAGGATTCCCTGATCCGGAAGATCTGTCATTGTTTGTGGCATTTTGAGTAGGATCGCGAAGGGGAGTGGATTGCTTAGGGTTTCACCTTCGGCCATAATGGGAAGCCATGAGTTAACTTGATGAGAGGACATGAGTTGCTCAGATATGGTGGACTGCTATGGTTTATAAGAGATTAACTTGATGAGAGGACATGAGTTAATCCTGTACGACTACCATTGAAGGAATCATTCGTTATTGAAGTAGATAGTAAGAAAAGTTAATCCGGAAGGAATACGCATCTCTGAAGCCTTAACTGAACACCTATTACTGTTATCACACCAACCTGGTATTTCGTTCTTTACTATTTTATTTCTGCTTTCAACCAAACAACCATCCTTTCTAATCGCCTGATATGACCTACAAGATAGCCATTGTTTGCTCAATCCGACAATCTCCGTGGGATTCGACCCTCACTTACCTGAGGTATTACTTGGATGACCCGGTGCACTTGCCGGTTCATCTGTGCAAAACTTGTGGAGTTCAATTTCGCGCACCAAGTTTTTGGTGCCGTTGCCGGGGATTGTTCGAGTTTGACAAACTACCGGACAATCTTGTTGCTTAGATTAGGTACTTTTGAAGGTTTAATTGCTCTTTTACGTGTGTTTCTTGTTTTTTTTTTTCAAAAAATTTTCAAAACCTTTTCGTTTCTTTATTAATCTTTGTCTTATGTTTGAGTCTTGTGTCAGTTTTTAAGTTTGGTATCCCGTCTGTGTTCATCTTTTTCTTTAAAATTTTCGAAACTGTTCTTATTTTCCCTCTGGATATTCGAATTATTCTTGGTAATTTTTCTTGTTTGATTTTAAAAATTTTTAGTTTGGTGTCTGTTAGTTGTTTTTCCTTCAATTTTCAAAAACTAGTGTCAGTTGATCTTAAATTTTTAAGTTTGGTGTCTTTTAGTTGTTTTTCTTTTTTTCCTTCTTTAAAAATTCGAAAATCCAAAAAAATAATACTTTGATCTTTATTCAAATTTTCAAAATCCTAGCTATCTTTTCTTATCTTGGTTTAAAAATTTTAAATTTAAATTCTAATTTCAAATCTTATCTTTTCAAATCTTCATCATTATCTTTTGTTTATCTTTCTTTAAATTTCAAATATATTATCTTATCTTATTTTAGTTTCGAATTTCAAAATCAAATCTTTTTCAAATTTCAAAATCTTTTTCAAATCTTTATCATATCTTTTTACTTTAAATCTTCAAAAGTTTAAATTTCAAATTCTTATCTTTTGAAATCTTTATCTTATCTTTCTTTTTAAATTTTAAAACTTACTTATCTTATCTTCTTTTTAAATCTAAAACTTTTAAATTTTAATTCTCTACTTTCTTTTAAAATTGAATTTCAAAATCAAATCTTCTATTTTTATTTCTTGTTGGTTAGTTAGTTACTTGTTTTACCTTAGTCTCTTTCTATTTTCTTTCTCTTTCTTCTTTTTCAAGACCTCCTAACTACTTTCTCTTTCTTCTTTTTCGAAAATTTCATCTCTCTTTCCCTCTCTATTTTCAAAAATATCTCCTCTTTTCTCTCTATTGATTTTTGAAAACTATCCTTATGAAAGGACATCTTCTTTTCTTTTCCTCTTGACCTATCTCTCTAACAAAGGACCTCTATACTCTGACATAGAGAATCCCTTCTTCTTCTTTTCTTGCATTCTTTCTTTTTGTTTATGAGCAGGAACAGGGATAAAGAACCTCTCTTTGATCTTGATCCTGAACCTGAGAGGACTCTAAGGAGGCGTTTACAACAAGTTAGAGCACAACACTCTGGAGGAAACCTCACAGAGCTTTTCGAACAAGAAGCTGAGAATACAAACATGGCAGCCAATCCTAATGATAGGGGAGACGCAAGGAAGGTCCAAGGTGACATTACTGCACCCACTTCTGATTTTTATGAGCACAGGATCTCTATACCTGCCATTAGTGCAAATAATTTTGAGCTGAAGCCTCAACTGGTCACTCTAGTTCAACAGAATTGCCAGTTTCATAGACTTTCATAGGAAGATCCCAATAGATTCATCTCTGATTTCTTGCAGATCTGTGATACTGTGAAGACTAATGGAGTAGATCCAAAGTATTACAAGCTTATGCTTTTCTCCTTTGCTGTAAGAGACAGAGCTAGATTTTGGCTGGATTCCCAACCCAAGGAAAGCCTAGACTCTTGGAAAAAGGTGGTCAATGCATTTTTGACCAAGTTCTTTCCACCTCAGAAGTTGAGCAAGCTTAGGGTGGAAGTTCAAACCTTCAGACAGAAAGAGGGTGAATCCCTTTATGAAGCCTAGGAGAGGTACAAGCAACTGATCAGAAGGTGCCCTCCTAACATGATTTCAGATTGGACCATGCTAGATATCTTCTATGATGGTCTTTCTGAGATGTCCAAAATGGCATTGGACCACTCTGCTGGTGGATCACTCCACTTGAAGAAAATGCCTAAAGAGGCACAGGAACTCATTGACATGGTTGCAAACAACCAATTCATATACACTTCTAAGAGGAACCCTGTGAACAATGGGGTAGCTCAGAAGAGGGGAGTCCTGGAGGTTGACACTCTGAATGCTATATTGGCTCAAAAAACGATCCTGACCCAACAGGTTAACATGATCTCTCAGCATCTGATTAGATTGTAGGCTGCAGTTGGTAGCACTCAAGAAGCCTCCTATGAAAGAGATGCCTATGATCCAGATCTACCCATGATAGAGGAGGTTAACTATATGGGAAATTCCTCAGGGAATCCCAATAATGAGCCTTATGCAAACACCTACAACCCATCATGGAGAAATCATCCCAACCTTTCAAGGAGGGATCAACAGAAGCCTCAGCAAGGTTTCAATAACAGCCAAGGTAGAAGAAACCAAAATAAGTTCAATAACAGACCATTCCCATCTTCTCAGTAACAGATGGTGACTTCTAAGCAGAGCCTCTTTGACTTAGCCACTATAGCCTCTAATCTCTCTAAAACCACTCACAGTTTCATTACTAAAACAAGATTTTCCATTAGGAATCTGGAGGTATTGATTGGTCAGCTGAGTAAAAGGATCCCTGAGATCCTTCTAACACTCTTCTAAGTAACACTGAAGTGCAAAGCCCTCAGTATGAAAACTGAGGCCGAATCTGAAGAGGACCTTCTGGTGTTGAACACCAGCAAGGGAATAGCTGGGCGTTCAATGCCTAAAGAGGAGCAAATTCTGGCGTTAAATGCCACAATGGGAGAGGATGAGCGTTCAACACCCACTAAGGACCCCCTTGTGGAAGAACTAAAAGGAACCAAGACTCATGAGGAGACTATAGAGGTTTCCTTGAATGCCTTGTTGCAGATTATAGACTCTGAAGATCATTCCTCCTCTGATGAGAAAGAGGAAACTACAGAAGAGCAAGTTGCTCGGTACGTAGGAATTCTGATGAAGTTGAATGCCAAATTATTTGTAACAGAGACATTAGAGGATGAACCTCCAGTGCTCATCAAGGAACTCAATGCCTTGGTTAAGCAAAATCTACCTCAAAAGCTACCGGATCCCAGACACTTCCTAATCCCGTGCACCATAGGGACAATTACCTTTGAGAAGGCTTTATGCGACCTATTGTCAAGCATAAACCTCATACCTCTCTCTGTAATGGAGAGGCTGGGAATTTTGGAGGTACAAGCTGCAAAGATCTTATTAGAGATGGCAGACAAGTCACTGAAAAGGCATATGGTCTAGTAAAAGATGTCTTAGTAAAGGTTGAAAACCTTTACATCCCTGCAGATTTTATAATCTTAGATACTGGAGAGGACGAGGATGAATCCATCATGCTTGGAAGACCTTTCCTGACCACTGCCAATGCCATAATTGATGTGGCAAAGGAAGAGCTCATTCTGCAGTTATGAGAAGATCATATCTTGTTCAAGATGCCTAAACCTAACTCCCTTCCTAAAGGAGAGACAACTGTACAACACTTATTGTTCTAACCCTCTCTCCCAATGCAGAGCTTTACAGAGCCCCCAAACACCAAATCTAAGTTTGGTGTTGAGAAGCCATCATCAAGAACTAAGAATAAAGGCACTAAGAAGAAGGTGCCTAAAGGCTGGAGGGATAAGAAAATCCCCACTGAAGGTCTCTAACCTGCCATGAGAGTTGTCTTCACAGACAACCCAATCATTCCACACAGTGTGAACAAGATCCTATCTCTAGAACACGTGGAGTTCATCCATGAGAGCACAGGAAGGAAGTTCACTGTAAGGGGTGAAATTTTGAGCCCCTATCCATCCCCGTAAAAGAGCAAACCATCAAGCTACTGACGTTAAAGAAGCGCTTGTTGGGAGGCAACCCAACCATAATTAAAGTATTTCTGTGTTCTTTAAGTTTATTTCTATTTGAGTCAGATTAGTTTATTTCCATAGTTATTTCATTTGCTTTCTAATGTTTGTGATCATGTACAGTGCTTAGAACAGAAACAAAAACAGTCAGAACTGAAAATAGAACACCCTGGAGTGAACCCCTTGTTGGCGTTGAACGCCAAACAAGGAGGTAGAGTATGGGCGTTCAATGCCCAAGAAGGGGAAGAGACTTGGTGTTGAATGCCACCCCAGAGATAAGAAGCTGGCATTTAACGCCCAAGAAGGGGCAGAGACCTGGCGTTGAATGCAAGGAAGGGAGTCCCTAGAGGGCATTCAATGCCCTACTTGGAACAAGAAGCTGGCGTTGAACGCCAGCCAAGGAACAGAGCCTGGGCGTTCAACACCCACAAGGGGGCAGGAATTTGAATTTTCTAGCCTCTCAGGACCAGTGGGTCCCACAGAACCTCTACCTACCCTACCTTCTTCTCTCTCTTACTTTCTCTCTTCCCTTTACACACTCTTCCCCATACATCCTCAACCAATCACATCCACATCACCTTTTTCTCTTCCCAAACCCTTAATCACTCCCATCCATCAATTCCCACCCACTTCAAATTCAAAACTTTCCCACCCATTTTCCCCATAACCGAACCCTAGCCCAACCCCCCTATAAATAACCCCTCATTTACCCCTTCTTACTCACACAACACTCTTTTTCCCTTCCCCACACACATGGCCAAAGCCTTTCCCCCTCTCTTCTCTATATTTTTTCTTTCTTCTACTATTCTCTTCTTCTCTTGTTATTTTGCTCGAAGACGAGCAAATCTTCTAATTTTGGTTTTGAAAAATCTTTGCTTTTTACTTTCTAATCACACTAATGGCACCCAAAGTCAGAGAATCCTCTAAAAAGAGGAAAGAAAAAGCAATTGTTTCTGCTTCCAAAACTTAGGAGACGAAGACGTTCATCACCAAAGCTCATTAAGACCACTTCTATGAAGTAGTGGCAAAGAAAAAGGTGATCCTAAAGGTCCCTTTTAGGCTTAGAAAGGATGAGTACCTTGAAATCCAACAAGAAATTTGGGGAAGAGATTGGGAAGTGATAACCAATCCTATCCCAAATGTTGGAATCTTAATGGTACAAAAGTTCTATGCCAATGCATGGGTCACCAAAAAGCATGACACTAGTGTGAACCCAAGCCCTAAGAATTGGAACACCATGGTCTGAGAGTGGCTCTTGGATTTCAGCCCAGAAAGTGTAATGTTGGCGCTCAATCTACCACAAATGGTAGGAGACCCACACTCTTACACTAGAAGGGTCAACAATGACCAAAGTGCTTACGGACATTTGTGTGGAAGGAGCACAGTGGAGAAGGGATGCTCTAGGCAAGCCGTCCCGACTAAGAAGGCTTGACCTCAAGCCCGTAGCTAGAGGATGGTTGGAATTTATCCATCGCTCTATTATCCCTACTAGCAACCGGTCTGAAGTGACCATTGACCGAGCCATCATGATTCATTGCATCATGCTTGGGAATGAGGTGGAGGTACATGAGGTGACACCTCAAAAATTATACAAGGTGGCGAACAAAACCTCCACCCAAGCAAGATTAGCATTCACTCACCTTATATGTCACTTATGCAATTCAGCTGGAATGGTTATAGATGGAGATGTCCCTATATTTAGGAGGATGGAGAATGTAAGAGAGCCTGCACAAGAGCCTGTACAGCCTTCTCCAGAAGTCCCTGAGATGCTCCAAGGGATGTATTTTCCTCCCCAAAAATATTGAGATCAACTGAATACTTCTCTAGGAGAACTAAGTTCCAACGTGGATCAACTGAGGTTGGAACACCAAGAGCAGTCTACCATCCTCCATGAAATAAGAGGAGATCAAAGAGTTATGAGGGAGGAGCAGCAAAGGCAAGGACGAGACATAGAGGAGCTTAAACGCTACATTGGATCCACTAAAGGGAGCAGTAGCCGCCGTCATTAAGGTGGTCATGTTTCATTACCCCCCTTTACTTATGTTATTTTTCTATTTTCCATTGTATTTCATTGTCTGTTTCCTGTTTCTAGTGCTTGATGGATAATTTTTGGAAAACAAATTCCAATCACCTTAAAACTCACCGGCAAGTGGACCAAGTCACATCAAGTAATAATAACTCACGTGAGTGAGGTCGATCCCACAGGGATTGAAGGATTGAGCAACTTTAGTTTAGTGGTTGATTTAGTCAAGCGAATCAAGTGTTGGTTTGAGTGGTTTGTAATTGACAAAAGTTAAATTGCATGAATTGTAAAGGGATAGGGGTAATTGACTGTAAATTAAAAGGCAAAGAAAGTAAAGAAGCTGAATCTTAAAGTGCAAGTAATATAAATTGCAGAAACTTAGATTGCAAGAAATGTAAATAACTGAATCTTAAAGTGCAAGAAATGTAAATTGCTTGAATTATAAAAGAAGTTGGGAGCTGGGATTGCAAAAATTTAACAAGCAGAAGTAAAAGACAATTAACAGAGAAGTAGAAGAAGAATTAAGATGCAACAGATTTAAACAAGAAAAGGAAAATTTCTTTGAAAACCAGACAGAAAGTAGAATGCAGCTCAATTTCAAAAACTAAAGGGAAATTGAAGATCTCAGGGGTGGAGGAGTGAAGAACTGAAGATTGATGGTTTAGAAGTTATAATAAATACTCATTGTAAGTATAGTTACTAAACCAAGCAATCAACCTTTCTTACAAAAGTTTTGGTTGTCACAAGTAACAAACCCCTTTTTAAAATTGATAACCGAGTATTTAAACCTCGGGTCGTCTTCTCAAGGAATTGCAGGGAGGTATATTCTTATTATTGGTTATAAGTCTTGTAAATTGGGGATTTTGAAAGTAAGGAAGCAGTATGTTGAATGATAATAAGAATAAAATAAATAACTATAAAATAGACTCTTGGCAAGGTATGAAAACCGGAAGTCCTATCCTGGTTATCCTTATCAATTGTAATGAGAATTGGATTTTTCTCCCACTTTGTTAACCTCTAACTATGAAGGTAAGTTAAGTGGATGAATTAATTCTGATTCCTCAAGTCCTAGTCTTTCCTTGGGAAAAGTTAGAGTTATTGGAACCCGAATTAATTCTGGAAGAATTCCAATTTTCAATGAACCATGAGTTTGATAACTCAAGGTCTCCAATGACTCAACCAAAGCCAAAAGGAAAAAATCTAAATTATTTATATAAATAAAAGAAAGCAGTCATAATTCTGAAATACCTCAAATTATATTAAATAAAGAAATCAATTCTAACATGGAGTTCATAAGTCAATTAGGCAACATAACTAATACAAGAATTAAAGCATCTGAAAGTAAAAGAGAAATATAAAATAAAAGGAATATTGAACCTGTGACTGAAGATGAGTTGAACTAAACTAATAGAAATCCTAAAATCCTAAATCCTAAGAGAGAGGAGAGAACCTCTCTCTCTAAAAACTCAGAGATCAATTCTCCTTCCCAATTCTCCAAAATAAACTCAGAGATCCAAAACCAAAGCAAAGCTCTCAAAATTACAAGTTAAAATTCTAAAAGAAAGTAAAAAAAGTTCAAAAGTCCCCTCCTATCTAAATCAAACTAGCTTCTATTTATACACTTCCTATTTTTGGATTTTTGAATTTGGAGTGGGCCTTTTAATTTGGTGAAGAATTGAATTTAAATTGAATTTTAGTTCAATTTTGGCCCATGGGTGTTTGCTCCCAGTAGTGTGCTCAGCTCTTGGTGAGAGCGCAGCACTCATGACTTGTGTCCTTGGTCTTTTGTAGCGTGCCAAGCTTGTGTGCATCAGGGTAGCGCTCTGCTCTTGGGGAGAGCGCAGCATTGCCTTGCTTTGGCTTGTCTTATGCGCACCAATTCTCCCTGGGCCGTGTCAAGTTGCGCGTGTCATGCCTCCTTGGCCGTGTCACACTCGCGCCTCATGCATCAAGGAATAAGGAAGGTAGCGCTCTGCTCTTGGCAAGAGCGCAGCACTCCCCTTGCTTTGGTGAGGTCTCAAGTTCGAAACCTTGGGGAGACATTTGATAAACCCATATTTTATGATATATTCTGTGCTTAATTTGAGTGATTTATTCAATCCTTCACCCACTTATTCATATTAATTGCATGGTTTTACTTTTCCTTCCTTATTATGTGATGTATGTGAAAACATGTTTCCTATGTTTTAAAAGTAATTATTTTAATTTCCCTTTATTACCATTCGGTGCCGTGATTCGTGTGTTGAGTAATTTTAGATCTTCTAAGGCAGGAATGACTTAAAGGATGGAAAGAAAACATACAAAATTGGAAGAAAAGCACAAAACGGAGTTTTTGAAGAAACTGACAACGACGCGATCGCATGGACGACGCGGCCGCATGCCAGCGCGAATTAATAGCGACGCGACCGCGCGACAAGAAAAACTCCAATTGATGCGACCGCGTGACCCACGCGGCCGCGTGACAGAGGCCACGCACCAGAAATTACAGAAAATGCTCCCAGCGATTTCTGAAGCCCTTTTTGGCCCAAATCCAAGTCCAGAAGGCACAGATCAGAGGTTATGAAGTGGGAGAATGCATCCATTCAGAGAGAGTCTCCAATTAGTTACTTTTCATGATTTAGATTTAGTTTTGAGGGAGGTTCTCTCCTCTCTCTCTTTTAGGATTTAGATTTAGGATTTTATTCGCTTTCAGGATTATCTTTTTATCAGGTTCAACATTCCTTTTTATTTATCTTTTCAATCTAATTTATGAATTCTTCTATGTTGCAGATTTCTCTTTTGAATTAATGTTATTTGAGGTATTTCAGTTTACAACTGTTTCTTTTATTTATATTACTGTTGCTTCTAATCTGAAGACATTTTTATTCCGGTAGATTTACTTTTTCCTTTTTTGGTCTTGGTTAAGAAATCAGTAACTCAGGAGTTATCAAACTCAAACATGATTGATAATTGTTATCTTTGCTAATTGAATTGAACTTCAATAATCCCAATCTTTCCTTAGGGATTAATTAGGATTTGAGGATCTAACTAATTAGTCACTTGACTTTTCTTTACTTTAAGTAAAGACTAACTGAGTGGAATTAAGATTCAATCTTCATCATCATTGATAAGGATAACTAGGATAGGACTTCTAATTTCTCATACCTTGCCAAAAGTTTATTTTATAGTTATTTATTTACTTTACAGTCTTTTACTTATTTCAATTGCAATTTAAATTACTTGCTCCTCATCTTCAAAACCCCGATTTACAATCTCCATAACCGATAATAAGAACATACTTCCCTGCAGTTTCTTGAGAAGACGACCCGAGGTTTAAATACTTCGGTTATCAATTTATTTAGGGGTTTGTTACTTGTGACAACCAAAACGTTTGTACGAAGGGATTTCTGTTGGTTTAGAAACTATACCTACAACGCAACTGTTTTTATAAAATTCTTTACTGGCAAAAATCCTAACATCAAAAAATGGCGCCGTTGCCGGGGAACTGCAATTGTGTGCCTTATTATTGGTTATTGTAAATATTTTTCTTTTACTTGTTTATTTGTCTTTATTTTCCCTTTTTATTTCCATTACCTACTAGGAATTTTCACCCCTCTCGCTTTGAGTTTGGTTCTAATATTGTTGAAAAGAGTGAAAGTTATAACAGGAACATGCATCAAGGTCAGAGCAATCAAAGATGGATGGAGCCAAGAGGTTCTGATCAACCCTTTAGGCAACAACACCCTCCAAGATATCATGGACAAAGACCATTCTACAATGCATACCAAGAAAATAGACATGGTGGATAACCTTGTAGCTACCAACAAGTCCCACCCTATGCTTATAGGCCATCCTCTCAACATAACTTCGAACCACCACACTCACAAGCTTCTTTTCACCATTCGCCACCATAGGATCCTCATTTACCCCGATTCCAATCCAATTACTCTCAAACACCACCACTTCCCAATGTACCACATCCAAATCCAGCACCCCGAGAATCAGAGGTTTGGCTCAAGGAAACAGTAGATCAACTTCAAACAACCCTTTATCAACTGGAGCAAGCAATAAGTCAATTATCTTCTAGACGTTCGAACATTCAAGGACCTCCCACAACTCCGTGTGGACAATCTAATGATGATCGTAGCATGAAGGAGATACTAGAAACTCCAGTGGACAGAACAGGGCATGACTTCGTACTGGAGCAAGTAGAGGAAGCTGTCATTACACAAGAAGAAGAGTTGGTTGAAGACCTAGGAGACGCTGAGCCTCCATGGGAATCCAGAGTTGTGGAGAATTCTGTCAAGGACGTTACAATTAATGCTAAGGAGGATAGTACACAGCCCCCAAGGCAAGTCTTTTATGAAGAACTGGACGGAATAATCCAAGAAGCAAGTTTCGTTGATGATGATGATCTCAAGTCAAGTTCTCCCAGTAGTGAACTTGCACCAGCAAGTGAATTCTCTGAGATCGAAGAATCTTGCCTGAGTGAATACGAAGACGATGCGGAGGTAGATTTCTCTCAACCTCCCGTTTATGACTTAAGTGACGAGGAAGACATAGAAGGCTTTGATCAGGACACGGATGCAATTGAAGAAGTCTGCAAGGAAGTGAAGAAATTCACAGAAGAGCACAAGGGAGTAGAACTCGCAAAACCACTGGAAACACCTATCCCAAGGCCATTACCACCTAATACAAGCTTCAAGTGGGTACAATCCTTAACCTTTATCTTTACTTTTCCACTTGAATATGGTTTGCTTGAAATAGATGGCCAGCTTAGAGGTCTCTGCGGCTTTAAGAGTAAGAGGGAAATGGCTCGTGCTTAGAGCTGGTGCACAAGGTTCAATAAGGTTCCACGCTTCAACTTGAAGTGTGCGGATTGGCATCATGATCTATCGAATGGATCTCGGAAAACATTTGGTCACCTTGGTGAAAATCTACTTTCCAAACCGTCCGGATGGAAAAATATAGATCAAGACGAAGGCGGATTTAAAAGCAAGGTTTGGGATCCTGGAATCCATTCTGACATTCGTCACCCCGGGAGCCTGACAATCTGCTTGAAGATACTCAGAAGCTTTACATGCCTAGTTTGGGACCCCGGAGGCTATTGGCATTCCAAACATTAGTGGAGATTTCTGGATGAATTTAAGCGCAAGCCACCATAACAAGAAGCTCATCCAATGTCCAACTTAAGGACTTTAACTAAAAGTGCTAAGTGGGAGACAACCCACCATGGTATGGTCGTTTCTTTTTCAGTTTTATTTCGTGTTATTTATTTTTATTTTTTATTTCCTTTTCAATTGAACATGAATATAATTCGTTCGCATTGCATACTGCATAGTTGCATACCTGCATAAAAAAAAAGAGATGAGCGACGCGACCACATCACTTATGCGATTGCGTCACTTGACAAAAACACTACCCACGTGTCCGCGTCATTCATGCGGCCACTTGATCTGGAGATCGGCGTAAATCCCCAACGCCTAGAGAGTTAGGCTGGAATCGTGCGACCATTGTGCGTTTCGCATAAAATGACCCACGCGGTCGCGTCCCTGACGTGATCGCGTCACTTGCACAACACCAATCCCACGCGACAGTGTGAGCGACGCGATCGCGTCGCATGGATTGCACCACCACCCCAGAGGAGACAGAGAGTTGCACTGAAACGACGCTGGAATTGTGCGTTTAGCACAATTTCCAGCGACGCGGTCGCATGCCTCACGCGACCGCGTCATTCATAATTTACCCATTCCACGCGATCGCGCTACCCACGCGATCGCGTCGACCCCCATTTCACCCCGGCCACGCGACCGCGTGCCCCACGCGACCGCGTGCCCCACGCGATCGCGTGGATTCAAATTTAATAACCCCCAACCACGCGAAACTCTACCCATTCGCACCCCAGCCCCCTCTCCTTCCTCTCTTCTCTCCACAACCACCACCCACAACTTCCAGCCACCACCACCGCCCACCGCAACCCCTGACGACCACCCAGCAGCCGCCGCCACGCCATCCCCCTCCTTCTTCTTCTTCTTTCCTCTTCTCCCTCACCGCGCCGCCGTCACCCCCTCACCGCACCGCCGTCACAACCGCACCACCCACCACCACCCACACCCCCTTCCTTCCCTTTCCCTTACCCACATTACCCTACCCCAGACCTTCCCTGCCTCCGCAAGCCCTCACCGCCGCCGTACCACCCTCAACCGCTGCATCAGCCGCCACAGCCACCACCCCTAACCACCTCTTTGCCCCACTTTCATTCCTACGCCTTCCAGGTTCCGCTGAACGCCACCCTTTTTTCCTTTCATCGTTAATTTCCTATTTTTCTATTTATGTTCATCATTAGGCTAGTTAGATATGCATGTTGTAGTGGATTCTAGGTTGTTAGGTAGCTTAGGATGTGGTTGGTGGATTTAGGCCTGTTTAATTGCGCTGTTCATGTTTCTTGTTTTCTAATTTTTGTAATTCTGCTATTGCTGTGTTGTTAATATTGTTCATATGCTGTAATTTCTTGTTCATGCTACTTTTTACACTGCTTTTCCATGTTCTTATTCCCTTTATGTAATTACAGCTATATTTTAATTCATATGAGCTATTCTGATTGCTATTTATTTTCTGGGAACATCCAATTTTAGCCGGGATGCTGTCCAAATTTCTGTAAATTGTTTTGATTTTCATTCCTGTTTTGGTTTTGGCAAACTTGCACTCTGCTTTACTCAGCTTTTACCAAACCAATTCTTGAATGACAGGGCAAGCTTCCTTATTCTTTTTCATTTCCTGGTTTATAAATTGTATCTTGCATGATTCAATTCCACTCTTTGCTATATTCATTTGATTCATCCTTAACTTCCTTGTTT
This sequence comes from Arachis ipaensis, assembly GCF_059453495.1. NCBI lineage: Eukaryota > Viridiplantae > Streptophyta > Magnoliopsida > Fabales > Fabaceae > Arachis > Arachis ipaensis. The sequence goes on along the minus strand of NC_142442.1, from coordinate 65,638,070 downwards.
GAATTTGAGTTATCTGTTGCTTTAATTTGTGAATTCTCGTTATTTAGGAAATGCTCTTCATGCCACTTACTCTAATCCACTTTTTACTAATTCACTAATTTTAACTCCCTAACCTCTTTTTCATTCCTAACCCACTTACCTTTCAAAACATCTCTTCTGGTTTTTTACTATTCTCTCTAACATTCTAACCAAGGCATGACGGACGTTTTTCCTACTTAACATGAATCCTTTTACATTTTGGATTGTGACTTTTTATTTTCGGACATTTAACTCCTATACATTCCTTAATGCACATTTACTTAACTCCTTTTCATTATTCTATTGCTCCTCTGCCATTATATGCTTCTTTCGATTATTTGCCTACCTGCTTTCCTATTTTTATTATATCCTGGTTTTTTATTTTTCAGGATGTCTGACACCCAAAGAAAAGGAAAATGAAAGGCAAAAACTGGTAAACGGAAAAGAGGAGAAGCCTCCATGTCCATACTGGACCTCATGCATGATGACTCCTGGCGGGAGAAACACTTTACTCCGCAGGAGAAGGCTGACCAACTACTCCCTGCTACTGATCCCATTAAATTTGCAAACCGATACTGCGAGCTGAAGTATCCGGTGTTTGCAAACTCCAGGAACCTGTACCTGAAAAGGACTCTGAAGATCCCAGAAGAACTCCAGCAATACACCTCTGATCAAATCAAACAAAGAGGCTGGTTCTTCCTGGAGAGAAACCTGACTGAGGTTAATGCATCTTGGGTAAGGGAATTCTACTACAATTACTTCAAAACTTCCCTAGATGCAGTGAACCTAAGAGGAAAGCAGATTCTGGTTACTGAAGAGGCTATAGAGGATGTTTTGAAGCTTCTGCCTAAATCCGATCAGCCAGATGGATATCAAAAGGCTGAGGAGGACATGCGCTTCATGAAATTTGACTGGGATGCAGTCAAGGCCAGGATAGCCCTTGACCCGACTGTCCCATGGGTCATGGGTCAGAACACCACCATGCCTAAGGGAATCAAACGGGCACACTTGAACGATGAGGCTCGGCTATGGCATCAGATCCTAAGCAACTTTATTATGCCGAGTACTCACGAGACGGAGCTACCAGCCGCTATGATCACCTTCCTATGGTGTGTGATGGAGGGTAAGGACCTGTACCTACCACGCTTCATTCGGTACTACATGGCCAGGGTCCACGTCCGAGGCACTTTCCCCTTCCCATATCTGATTACACAGCTAGGCCATCGAGTTGACGTGCCTTGGGAGTATGCTGTTGAGAGGCCACCTGCTGCAGAATGCAAGAAAATTATCCCTCACAGCAGGAACTTTCTGGCTTTAGGCTACAGACCTCCATTCCTCACTCCTACTGATGAGACAGCCACACCATCTGCCGGCCCCTCTTCCTCCACAGCTACCCCTGCTACCACCACTGCACCTCCACCTGCCTTAGAGCGGTTTTATCACCTAGTGCACTGCCTGTTTCGACGCTATGAGCACCTGAAGCTGCTGATACGATCTGGCGATATCCCCTTCGAGCCTGACACACCATCAGAGCCATCTGAGGAGGAGGCGGATGATCACGAGGCAGATACCCACCCCCATAGTGAGGCTGAGCAGGCAGGCACAGAGCAGGCTACATCACAGCAAGAGGCCCCGCATCAGATTCAGGTTTCTGACCCTGAGATCCCTATTCAGTCAGCACCTCCTCTGCAACAGGCAGATCCTCAGACCACCACCACAGAGACTCCAGCTACCCACCCTTCCAGTGATGACACCCCTTCACACCCTGCTTGAGTGAGCATCAGGGACAATGCTTCATTTTAAGTGTGGGGAGGTCGCCATCTCTGGCATTTTTTTGGTGAACCACTACAGACTCTTTCATTTTATTTTGCTATTTTTCTGTATTTTTCTCTTTTATTTTTATTTTTATTTTCTCAGCACTTATACACTGCTATTTTCATGTATTTTGACTCTATTTCTGCATGTTGCACCTTAGTTCATATTTTAGCTATTTAGTTTAGTTGCAATTCTAACTTATTAGTTATAGAAATTGTGGATTGATTAGTATAGTTTACCCTTTTTTTAGCATAAGATAACTTAGTTTAATTTGAAAATATAAAAAGGAAGTAAACTAGAGACTTGAACATAATAGAAACAACCCACACCTTGTATATATAGCATTCCATGTTAGTTAGTTAACAACATTTCATCAAGGAGAGACACAAACTTTAAAGCCACTCAAAATAAATTTTACATTGAGAATAATGGAAACTCTTGATTTTTACTTGCATGACATATATAACTGATATATGATTTCTAAGTTAGAGAACATACAGCCTGTAAGTTTTGAGCTTAATTGTATGGTTACATTCAAACCATAATTTTTATTCCTGTGTGTTCCACCCTTCTTATTTATTCTGGTGTTCTTTACTTTGTTTTAATCTATATGTCCAATTATAGAATAGAAATACATACCAAGAGAGTGATTGAGGCCATTGTTGATTTTAGCTCACTTATCCCAAATTAGCCTACCTTTTACATCACCCTTGTTAGCCCACTTGAGCCTTTAAATCCCCTCTTATTCTACAAACCACATTACTAGCCTTAAGCAGAAAAACAAAATAAAAATCCTAAGTTGAATCCTTGGTTAGCTTAAGATAGAAATTGTGTAATTGTTTAAGTGTGGGAAACCCATTGGGAACATGGATGACAAAAACAAAGGGTAGAAAGTTGAAAAGAATAAAATAATTCAAAATAAAAATTTTTTGGGAAGCATGCTCATGTGAAATCAAAATAATTGAATTACCATGTGCATTAAAAAAAAGAAAAAAATATTTATTTTTCAGTATTTGAATAAAGGGGATACAAAAGAATTCCCCAAATGCAAAATAAAGCAATGCACATGGGACAAAATTAAAACTAATGCATGAGCATGTAACATCAAAAGTGGGAAAAATATAGGAAAATAGGTAAAGAAGCTTTGCTTTACAAGTTATGTATGTTAGGTGAGATCTTAGACTAATCAAGGATTCGCTCAATTAGCTCACTTAGCCTTATACATATACCCTTACATTTACCTTGGCCCCATTACAACCTTAATTAAAGACCTCATGACTTTTGTATGCCTATATTCTATAATTGTTGATTGGTTAGATGAAGAACAAAGTTATAGAAAGTAAGGATAAAAAGAAGAATAGAGTGATTAACCCAATAAACACTGAGTGACCAGAGAGTAAACACAAAATCCACTGAGGTTTTAATAGCTCATTAACATATATCTCTACTTGAATTATTAATTGTCTTGAAAGTTTATAAAATATTTTTTCCCACCTCAATTGTAAAAGTACTTCATCATTATCTGAAGTCTGGCTATAAATATGATTCCTTGAGAAATGTTAATTAATTCAACTACATGTGAGCTTTATATACAAGTGAATAAAAATAATTAGAATTGCATGATGCATTTAGGTAGTTGCATTTAGAATAGATTGCATTGCATGAGATTCCACCACTTCAACCTTACCTTACTCTTTATCTTGGATTTAGCATGAGGACATGCTATTGTTTAAGTGTGGGGAGGTTGATAAACCCATATTTTATGATATATTATGTGCTTAATTTGAGTGATTTATTCAATCCTTCACCCACTTATTCATATTAATTGCATGGTTTTACTTTTCCTTCCTTATTATGTGATGTATGTGAAAAACATGTTTTCTATGTTTTAAAAGTAATTATTTTAATTTCCCTTTATTACCATTCGATGCCATGATTCGTGTGTTGAGTAATTTTAGATCTTCTAAGGCAGGAATGACTTAAAGGATGGAAAGGAAACATACAAAATTGGAAGGAAAGCACAAAACAGAGTTTTTGAAGAAACTGGCAACGATGCAATCGCATGGACAACGCGGCCGCATGCCAGCGCGAATTAACAGCGACGCGACTGCGTGATTGACGCAATCACGCGCCTTAAGCGAAACGCATATGACGCGGACGCATGACTTACGTGACCGCGCGACAAGGAAAACTCCAATTGACGCGACCGCATGACCCACGCGGCCACGTGACAGAGGCCACGCACCAAAAATTACAGAAAATGCTCCCAGCGATTTCTGAAGCCCTTTTTGGCCCAAATCTAAGTCCAGAAGGCACAGATCAGAGGTTATGAAGTGGGGGAATGCATCCATTCAGAGAGATTCTCCAATAGTTACTTTTCATGATTTAGATTTAGTTTTGAGGGAGGTTCTCTCCTCTCTCTTTTAGGGTTTAGATTTAGGATTTTATTCGCTTTCAGGATTATCTTTTTATCAGGTTCAACATTCCTTTTTATTTATCTTTTCAATCTATTTTATGAATTCTTTTATGTTATAGATTTCTCTTTTGAATTAATGTTATTTGAGGTATTTCAGTTTATAATTGTTTCTTTTATTTATATTACTGTTGCTTCCAATCTGAAGACATTTTTATTCCGGTAGATTTACTTTTTCCCTTTTTGGTCTTGGTTAAGAAATCGGTAACTCAGGAGTTATCAACCTCAAACATGATTGATAATTGTTATCTTTGCTAATTGAATTGAACTTCAATAATCCCAATCTTTCCTTAGGGATTAACTAGGATTTGAGGATCTAACTAATTAGTCACTTGACTTTTCTTTACTTTAAGTAAAGACTAACTGAGTGGAATTAAGATTCAATCTTCATCATCATTGATAAGGATAACTAGGATAGGACTTCTAATTTCTCATACCTTGCCAAAAGTTTATTTTATAGTTATTTATTTACTTTACAGTCTTTTACTTATTTCAATTGCAATTTAAATTACTTGCTCCTCATCTTCAAAACCCCGATTTACAATCTCCATAACCGATAATAAGAACATATTTCCCTGCAGTTCCTTGAGAAGACGACTCGAGGTTTAAATACTTCGGTTATCAATTTATTTAGGGGTTTGTTACTTGTGACAACCAAAACATTTGTACGAAGGAATTTCTGTTGGTTTAGAAACTATACCTACAACGCAACTATTTTTATAAAATTCTTTACTGGCAAAAATCATAACGTCAACATTGCTAGCTCTTTTTGTTTGTTAAGGAAATCAAGCTAGCGTATGCCTTGAGTGGGGCGTCCTTGAGTTCGAAACTTGGGGGATGCATTTGGCCAATTTTGGCTTATTTTCCTTGGTGAGTAGCGCTTCCTTCCTTCCTTAGGTGATTGGTTCGAATCTTGTGGCAAGCATTGGCAACCATTACCCTTGAATTTATTTTTGGGTGAAGCCCGATAATGCTCTTGACAAGAGAGGAGCATTATGCTTCTCCCCTTTCTTTCTTGGTTCAAAATAATGCTCAGCTCTCAAGGAGAGCGTAGCATCCAAGCCTTGCTTCCTTGGTTCATTATTGTGCTCCCTTGGAGAGCACTGAGCTCTTGGAGAGAGCATTGTGGCTTTCCTCCTTCATTGTGCCACACTTCTTTGTTTCTTTTGCCACACTTTTCTCTTCCTTGGGCCACACTTCTTACGCTATGCTTTCTTGTTTTCTTCTTTTCTTCACCTACAAGTAATCAAAACAACCAATCAAAGTATCACCAAATTCACAAGGTTTATAAATCATCTAAAAATCAATTAAATTTAGCTTAAACCTCATGATTTAATATCAATTAGAGGGTGGTTGATTGATTCAAAGAAACTATGCAATACCACTCCAAATTACTAACTTACAATGCAAGAAAGTGCATAAAACTTAATGAAACAAGTGCAAAATTGCTTGAAAAACTAGCATAAGATGACTTGTCATTAGTGCATGATCATCTTTGTTTATGTCTTCAGGCTATAAAATATTCTATGTATCTCTCACCATGCTTAAAAGAAAAATTTTATTTGAAAAAAAGAAGTAAGATGCATGAACTCGAGTTATATAATAAGAATGGTCCAATTATTTGATGTGGTGGCATCACTTTTACTTTCTGGATGCATGAATCAAAAGTGCATATTTGATGTTGGAGTAAAGTGTGTTGGCTCTTGATAGAATGATGGAAAAGGTGAAGTATTATTGGTAATCTGAAAAAAAATTGATTCTTGAAGCAAGAAAAAGCAGCAAAAAAAAAGAGAAGAAAGAAAGAAAGAAAAAGCCAATTGATGGTGTTTTTGTGGAAAAACGAATTCCAAGCACACAAACCTAACCGGCAAGTATATCGAGTCGCATCAAGTAGTAAAACTCACTTAGAGTGAGGTCGATCCCACGAGGATTGATGGATCAAGCAACTTTAGAGGGTGATTAGTTTAGTCAAGCTAACATTGAGTGATTGGGTGAAATTGATCAATAGAATGTAAAATTGCAATGAATTTAAATTGAAGAAAGTAAATGGAACTGAAACTTAAAGAGCAAGCAATGTAAATTGTAGAAACTTAAATGACAAGAAATGTAAATTGCATCAAATGTAAAGGGGAGTGGGAGCAGGGAAATTAAATGAAAGCAGTAGATCAAAGCTTAGAACAATTGCAAGGAAATTAAAATTGTATGAAAAGTAAATTCATATCACAGTGGCTCAAATGTAAAGTGCAGAGGAACACACGTGCAGGAAAGTAAATTGGGAGCAATATGAGCAGAAAGTAAAAATTGCAGAGAAGGACATTGTAGCAGAAAAAGAAATCAGCAAGAAGACTTAAATCAATTTTGAAATCTCAAAGAGCACTCAACAATTTCAATGAATCAGTAAAAAAAATAGCAAAGCAAAATTGCTTAAGAAAGCTAAACAGAGATGAAATTCAGCTTAATTGCAAAATGAAATTGAAGATCTCAGGAAATCAAAGAGACTAGAAAATAAGTCTAGATCTCAATTCATTCCTTGATCCAACAGCAAACAGATTGAAGAATAAAGATAAATGGAAGCAGTAAATGAAAGCTTTGATTTAAATCACAATTTATTGAATTATGCAGAAAAATAACAAGAGAAGTTGCAGATGGAGAATGAAAATAGAATTCCTTCCAATCTCAATCCAAGATTTCAAAACAGAAAAGAAAACTAAGAGAGAAAGCAAAATGAAAACTAAAGAGTGCAAAACTCCCTATTGGAGCTAGCCTTCTCAATGGAGCTCCTCCCCTAAAGAATTGAAGCAAATGCCTTTTTATAGGCTTTTCACAAAATGAAAATGAAAATGAAAAATGAAATTCTAAACAAATTACAATTAAAAATAAATTCCTAAGCTAACTTGTTCTTGTGCCTTGAAGTGATGTCCATGGGCTTTTAAATTTTGGTGCAGGATTGAATTAATTTGATTTCTGGACCATGGGTCACACCCCCAAGGCAAAGCTCTCCCCAAGAGCTTCAAAGCTCTCCGTAAGAGCTCTATTAGAAGCACCCCTTTGTTTTGGAGAGAAACTCCAGGTTCGATCCATGATGGAAGCATTTTGTGAGCCCTTTTTCTTACATTTTCATGAGGAGAGTGCTACTTCCTTGCTTCCCTTGGTCTCCCTCTTCGAATCCTGGTGAAGCCACTTTGATTCATTTTTGCTTGTTTTTGGTCCTTAAAGATGCCTTTCACTCGTGCCTCAATTTCACGCAAAATATGGATTGTCATATATCGTTGGAAATCTCTGAATGTCAGCTTTCCAACGCAACTAGAAGCACATCAATCGGACATCTGTAGCTCAAGTTATAGCCCTTTGAAGGAGGCATGGTCATGCTGTGAACGCCCAGATTTTAACTTAGCGAAAATTCTTGCCTCCCTCCCCCTTGGTCTTGGGTTCAAGCCTTGGTGAGTGCATTGTTGAGCTCCTTTTCCCTTGATTTTTCCTTGAAGCAGCCCGAAAAAGCTCTTGGGCAAAGCTCTTGGCAAGAGCTTTGCATGTGAGCGTGCCTTGCTTCCTTCTTCCATGTGCTTTTGATAAAGCTCTTGGCAAGAGCTTGGCTTTTGATTATTTGAAGTAAAGCTCTCCACAAGAGCTCTAAGCTCCTGGCAAGAGCTTTGTGCTCTTGCTCATTGTTTTGAGCCACACTTTTCTTCCTTTGGGCCACGCTTCTCTTCCTTGATTTGGTCATGGGCCACACTTTTAAAAGCGTGGCCTAAGCCTCCAAAGTGTGCTCCAACTTCAAAGTGTGCCCCAAAGCTCTTTTCTTCTCCTTTTTAGCTTATTTTGTGTTTCTTTGCTTCTTTTTCTTCTTATTTCCTACAAGATTTATAAAATTAAAAGATCAAGAAAATATACCAATTAAGCACAAAAGCATTCAATATTTAAGCAAAAATCATCAATTTTTTGTATGAAAAAGCATAGAAAAACATGACATGGTGACAAGTCATCACCAATAGCTCTTTAAACCAAAAGGCAAGAGCAAGGATCCAAGGTTTTGAGCATCAATGGTTATGAGGGCCTAAAAGAAACAAGCTCTTGGCCTAAAAAGGTCAAATGAGCTGCTTCCCCTAACTAAATGCTTGTGGTGTGAAGGTGTCAAGTGAAAAGCTTGAGACTGAGCAGTTAAAGTCGTGATCCCAAAAGAAAAATAGTGTGCCTAAGAACTATGGACACCACTGGCTGAGAATTCTAGTAAAGCTGAATTACAATCCTAAGGGGTTCACCCAGTTAAGTATCTGTGGCGTTTATGTATCCGGTGGTAATACGGGAAAACAAAACGCTTAGGATCACGGCCAGGCTAAAAAAGAAGCTGTGTTCAAGAATAAAAAAGAACTAAACTAAGAGAGTCAATAGTATCATCCAGATTTTGAAGTCCTAAAGATGCCAACGCTTCTAAATTTCAAAGGATAGTGAGATGCTAAAACTATTCAGAAGCTATTGGTTACTAGCCCCGCTCATCAATTGGAGCTGAGCTTCATTGAAAACTCTGAGATTTATTGTATCCTTCTCTTCTTTCTGATCCTACATTGTTTTTGGTTTCTTGGGGACAAGCAACAATTTAAGTTTGGTGTTCTGATGAGCAGATATTTTATAAACTTTTTGGCATCATTTTCATATTGTTTTAGTTATGTTTTGTTTAAGTTTCATTATATTTTCATAGGTTTTAGTGCAAAATCACATTTTTGGATTCTACTTTGAGTTGTTCTATTTTTTTATGATTTCAAGTAAATTCTGGATGAAATTGAGGAGTTTTGGCAAAGTCCGATTCATAGGCAAGGAAAGCGTAGCAGATGCTGTCAAATTCTGACCTCCATGCACTCAAATGGACATTTCTGGCGCTACAGAGGTCCAAATGATGTGATCTCAATAGCATTCGAAAGCTAACTTCCAGAGCTTTCCAGAAATATATAATGGTATATACTTTTCTTCGAAGGAGCCTACCCATATTGGGTGTTGAACGCCCAAGAACTACCCCCTTTCTGGTGTTCAACGCCCCAAAGGAACTCAAGTCAGCGTTGAACGCCCAAACACCCCCTTTGGGGCAATCAACACCCACCAAGAAGCACAAGGCAGCATGGATCAACCTTCTAATGGGCGTTCAACACCCATTCCTCAAGTTGGACGCCAAGCTCATCCCAAGTACTCAACCAAAGTGGGCCCGAGAGTGGACTTTCGCACCTTTAGTCTAGTCTATCATACTTTTGTACTTCTTAGTTATTAGGTTATTATATATAGAACAATGATCAACTTTGTAAAGGACCTTTTGATCTTTGCCCCTTTGCACGTTTTACTATTACTTTCTATAAGCTTTGAGCTACTAAACCTCCTAAGTTAGGGTTAGGAGCTCTGTTGATTCTCATGGATTAATAATATTACTGTTTCTATTTCAATATGTCTAATTCTATTCCTTTATGCATTCTCGTTCTTTATCTCATGAATTGAGGATGAACTGTTTCATTCATCCTTGTTCTACTTGGTTTCTGTGCGAATCTTGACCCGGGTAGTATTGAGCTAAAGCTAGAGATTGCATTGCGGATTCCAAGAGCGTACCTAGGCAACTTTGGATATGTGACATAAAATCCTGTTGACCGTGGGTTACTGAGGTCTCTATGGCATTAATGCTAGAGTCAGAGAAGCAGCATTCCCTGATTCGGAAGATCTGACCTTGTTTGTGGCGTTTTGAGTAGGATCGCGAAGGGGAGTGGATTGCTTAGGGTTTCATCTTCGGCCATAGTGGGAAGCCATGAGGTAACTTGATGAGAGGACATGAGTTGCTCGGATATGGTGGACTGCTATGGTTTAGAAGTGATTAACTTGATGAGAGGACATGAGTTAATCACATACGGCTGCCATTGAAGGAATCATTCGTTATTGAAGTAGACAGTAAGAAAAGTTAATTCGGAAGAAATACACATCTCCGAAGCCTTAACTGAACACCTATCACTATTTTCACACCAACCTGGTATTTTGTTCTTTACTATTTTATTTTTGTTTTCAAACAAACAACCATCTTTTCTAATTGCCTGACTAAGACCTACAAGATAGCCATTCCTGACTCAATCCGACAATCTCTGTGGGATTCGACCCTCACTCACCTGAGGTATTACTTGGACAACCCGGTGCACTTGTCGTTTCATCTTTGCGAAACTTGCGGAGTTCAATTTCGTGCACCAGAAGGCAAACTGCTGACGAGCGGTTTGCATTACATTATGTGAGTTTAAATTAATCCTAAGTTTCAACTTTATTCGGTTTAAACTCAATTATTTAACTATTATCCTAATCATAACTAACGTCTGTAACGCAGGAGGAGTATACGCAGAGGTTTGAGGCTGTGACCTAGCAATCTCAGCCGCTTAGTGGGGCCGACGAAGCCAACTCCGAGACCTCAGTGGTGGATCCTGATAGGATTTGGCGTGAGACTGCCTCTGAACCCCACAAGAATCACTGCTTCGGGTTGGGGTCGTTCTTTGCCAGTAGCCTCCGCATTGGTAGCTTCCTCTGCCTCTACCTCTGCCACTAGCACTGCTGAACCCCAGGAAGTTGTCGACTTGGGGGAGGAGGTGCAGAAGCTAACACAAGAGTTGCACCAGAAAGTGGAGCAGTCTGAGCCGAGGTATCAAGAGTTCTTGCATGCGTTGTCGTCAACTTGAACCTGACGAAGAAGCTGGAATAGCTCGAGCGTTTGTGACAGAAGATGGAGGAGTAAAGCTAGCATATGTGCTCTAGAGGCAATGGCGCTGCTGGTTCCAGTGGCAGTGCTACTGGTGGGGCACCGACGGTAGCACCTACTCCGCTGCCTCAGCAGGGGGACCACGACGCCAAAGACGACGACTAAGATTATCGGGATCTGTAGGGTTTTTTGTTTATGTAGTTCATTGTATTCTACATTTGTGACATTTTATTTTATTCAGACCATTTATTTTTCGAATAAAATAATTTGTTGATTTCTGGCAACTTTAAATTTTTGCTAACAATTTTGTTAACAAGAGTCTACTAATTGTGGTTTAACTGTGCCAAAATAATTTAAAAATAAAATTAACATTACCATAGGATTTATTGTAGGATAAATCCGATGGTAACTTGGTGCCTAAACATATTAAATGGTGCCAAAGTTATCGTCTGATGTATCCGATGGAAACCATCAATATAATCTCGCCAAATCCATTGAAAAAATAGACGAAAAATTTGTCAGTAATTAGCGTCAGACAAAAAAAATCACCGTAAGCAGTTTTGGATGAGGTTTATACCATCAATCCAAGGACGACGGTAAATTTGACGGTAATCTTTTTAGCGGCGATTTATTTGATTAATCCAACGGTACTCATCGTTAAGAATATCATGTTTAAGTCATGATATTGCTAATGGTAAGCATTACGTGAAAATCCTGTACTACCTACTTACATATATAGGAGTCTTAATTTTTTTTTGTACAAGTACATACATACATACATACATACATACATACATACATACATACATCTTCCATATTTTAGTAAAATCAACAATGATCAAAATCTGATAGCTACATCAATAGTCATGAATAAAATACATGAAATACACTTATATAAATAATTATATACATATAACAAATAATTCCTATTCCTCTGTACAAAATTTATAACAATATTAAGGCGAAGAAAAAATAATAACTTAATATAATTTCATTTCAAAAACATAGCAATAAATGTCAACAACATCTTGAGATCCTTCCTCATCAGTTTTCATGAAAATGATGGATGTATGGGGTGAGAACCAAACCACACAGTCACAACAAGGAGTTTCAAAATTATCATAGAAAGATATGAAAAATAAAATTTGATTTATGGTAGTGATCAGTGCTTGTCTTATGAACCTTTCTCTTGCAAATATTCCTTATCTTTCCAATCCCTTATAATTTCATTTTCACTATTTCATAATTCATCTCGCAATACTGTTTTCTTCTCAAAATTATTCTTTTTTTTTATAATTAACCAATTTAATTTACTGCTACTTATTTTTCCTTATAATCCTGTGGGTTTTCACAAATATACAATATTATTATATAACCTAATGAATGGACCACAGTGGTACAGTGTTAGAGTCTGAACGGAGCACAGAGCACGGATCACGGGAATAACTGATGTCTGAATGGAGCACACGAGTAGTTGAACACGGAGCACGACGACCAAGCCGGCAGATGTCGATAACGTGAGCGAGCAACACCGGCGAGGAGAGTAGGGGCAGATGCGAAGTTACAGAGAGATTGAGATTTAAGAGAAGATAATCATATATTAGGATTCTTCAAGAGTTTGGGGCTGTGAATTTGTGATTTAAGTGTAAGGTTGTGATAAATTATTTATATATCACTAAAATAGAACTGGTTTTTGTATAAACAAAGGTGTTAAATTATCAATTAATGATCTTGGCTTAGTAATAAAGACTTTTTGCACTAAATGAGAGATCGTTGGTTTAACACTCACCTATAACATATTTTTAGAACATATACATATATAGAGTGGGAGTTGGTTGGATAGGGTTCAGACTCAACCTGCACCTTACTCGACCTGCACTCAACCCTACCCGCAGAGGGTTGGATTGGGTCGAATTGAGTACCTGCGGATAAGGTACATGCTGCCAACAGAAATATTAAATCTTTTATTTAAGTAAAAATTTCAGTAGTTAAGTTAGTCAAGATCCAAGAAGGATAAAGATTATCATTAAGTTAGTCAAGATCCAAGAAGGATAAATGACTACTTTTTGGTAGGCGTATTACCTTATATATATGTATCTAATTATATCCTGTTAGATTGCAGAAATGACAACGTAATTTTATTACATACCTCATTTCTATTAAAAATAATTTCTTTCATCCCCTCCTCTTTTCTGTCATGAGATTTCATTTAGCGGTTTTTTTGGAATAATAAATTTGTAGAAATATATATGGATATTAATTTTTTAAACAAACTAAAAATTATATAAAAAAATCAAAATATTAAACATAACACAATATAATCCAATATAATTTAACTTAAAAGTTAAAATTTATACTTTATTAATTAAAAAATACAAAATAAAGTTAAAATATAATATAAAAATCATTCAATATCAACCATTTCAAAAATCTAAATTATATATTCATGTATGATATGTCACATTTCTAGAATAATATTGTTTAAATTTCATATTACCAAAATCAATAATAACTATAATTCGAATTTTAGGTTCTCATATAAACAGAATCAAGGATTATATTATAATTTCACGTCATGAGAATTTAGAAGATATTTGTAGTGTGAAAACTTATTCTCCGTCTCTTTCTCTGTTCATTCGTAGGGATAGATTTTCATCCCATGAAGACATAGCAGATCTCCATTTTGTCCCTGTTACGGATTAGCCCTCGTGGATACTCGTTTTAACGAGTTTTTGTCCTTCCCTAAATATGAGAGAAATCTATACCAAATTTTCCTGTATTTAGTGTGATATAATCTCGTGGCCCAATAATTATGTCTCCAGAATGTATATTTTGAGCCAAATATAAAGTTAGCAATGGGTTGAATAGGGTTTGGTCTCCACCCTAATCATATATATCCATAGGTTTAAAATCTCTCTAAAATTCATTCCTATCTTACCTGGTCTACAGGTTAAAAACTTCTAAATTTGAACCCTATCTGCACTCTCGATATATATATGACCGATTAGTTCTTAAAAATGTATATAGTAACGTATTTGAGACTAATTTGTTAAATACATCTTTGAGATACATTTTAATAATTGGGACATTTTCATTTTGAAAGAATATCCTTTAAGAATTAATTATGAACATATTGATTTTTTGGAATAAAAATTGTTACAAATATTAATTGTTTTAAATAATATAACAAATTGAAATTATTAAGAATACATTTATTTTAAAACATAATATAAAATAAAAAATAAATAAATCTAACCTAATCATTTAGATGTCTAGCAATATATCTATTCTCGTTCAATTAGCTAATGTCGGTATCGCACATCATTGATTTCATTGTGCTCTTTCTCTTTCTTTTTCCTCTTCTTTCTTTCTTCTTCTCCCTCTTTTCACTTTCTTATCATTTTTCTTCTTATACCTTTTTCTCTCACCAAAAACTTACTAAATATTACAAATGACATCGGTGTTAATGTCTGTATTGTTTAAATACTTTTTTCTATTTTGCAGGCATAAAATGTGAAATAGCATTGGAGACTCTTCCTTGATTTCACACTTAACAAATACAAAATTGTTTTCTTCCATATTTTTGCAGCTTAAACATGAGAAATTACAATAAATGCAAAATAATTACATACTACGCAGAAATGTAAACATGAAGGAGATTGGCCAAATTGGTAAATATAAATTTCTTTTATTTATTTAAAAAAGCCTACAAATACATGGAGATACATGAATAAAATAATCAATTAAATAATTTCTAACCTGCATGTAACCAACATAAAAAAAAACTAATCTAAACAAAATAGATTTATGACATACCATTTGATGTAGGAATGGCAAAACTCCCTGAAGCGCAGGGATCTCCGTGGGAACTACCCCAAATAGGGATTTAAAGATGAAAAATTTTCTTCAAGAGGATGGAGATGGGGACAAAATTCACCCAAAGCAAATGTGAGAATATATATATAATCATGCCCTACTCGCCTGAGAGGTCAATGCCTTTCCTCTTTCTTTTGCTTTGGCCGGCTCTTATTGAAGTCGCCCGACTCCACGTGTCCCCGAAACAGTTCCGAAGTAGCTTCACCAGTGAATGAAGGCGCTGTAAGCGTTAGTGAATACTCGTTCCATGGAGACAAAGACCTCTGGCGTAAACGTTCCGTCAAACGTCACTTTTCTCGCTGTGAACCCTTTCGATTATTAGTAGCGGGTAGTGAAGTAGCCCTCTTTCTTTACAAAAAAGTGGATATATATATATATATATATATATATATATATATATATATATATATATTGAAAAACCTAACCCTAATTTCAAAAATGTCTTCACTTCTCTCCATAATAGTAACACTGCGTCATCCCATTCCCCAGTCACCCTAGAAGGCCAAAACTCGTAAATTCCAATCTTCCATAGCGTCACAACCATACAGCTCACCACTCCTTCTTAGTACTCATCGTGTCGTCACCCCCTTATGGCCTCATTGTCTCTGATCACGGCGTCCTTTCCCCTTTTCACCCCTACGGGATTGTGTCCTTGTATGGCGGGGATTGGTGTGGGTACGGAGAGCAAATCAAGGGATGGAAATATGGACAAAAAAGGTATCCTCTATCCCTGCCTACCCCGTTGCCATACCTAATTTGATGTAGCACATGAAAACTTGCATATGGACATTACTAACAATTTTGCTTACAAGGGTAACGAAAATGCTTACTTTATTTGGTTCCATTTTCGCTAGCTCTATCGACAAAAATTGAGAGCTTGAATTTTTTTTTCACATTTTTGTAGTATAGTTACCAAAAATTCTCTAAATTTGATGTTTGAATTCCGTGCCTACAAAAATACTACTAAATACATAAATTGATAAATTTCTATATCCTAATTGATACTAATAATAAAAAATATTATTTAAATAAAAAGCCTCTTAACTCCGCCTATGCTACACCTGTGATACATAGATGGTCCGAAGCCTAGATAAAGAAGGAGGGTTGTGTTAGATCTTCAATAGACAACATAAAAATTTAGTCGAATCTTCATAACATGGATCAAAGACGTTATTGCGGTAAAGTTAGGTCATTGCCTTGAAGCAACGTGCTGTATGGCTCACGTACAACGTCAAATGAGCAAGAGTTGGTGCATCGGTGCCTGGGTATAGTGTTAAATGAGCAGGAGTTCTCACATTTTCGTGAGTGGACGAGGGTAAATAAGCTAGTTCACAAAGAAAAAGGTAATGGTAAAGGTCAGAGTGATAAAAGGTTGATATTTAGGACATGGAACATAGGCCCTCTAATAGAAAAATCCTTGGAGGTGTTAGATACCTTGACAAGGAGGAAGATTAACATCGTGTGCCTACAAAAAAACAAAATGGGTTGGCGCGAAGGCTAGGGATTTGGATACCACCTCGTTCAAACTTTGGTATACAAAAATGGTGAAGAATAGAAATGAGGTAGGTATTATCATGGATAAGCAGCAGAAGAAGGATGTAGTGGATGTCAAGAGGGTGGGTGATCGGATCATCTCTATCAAACTTGTACTGGAAGGAGGTACTTTTCATGTGATTAGTGTCTATGCACCGCAAGTGGGTGCGGACGAGCAACACAAGATAGGGTTTTGGGAGGATCTAGAGAGTTTAGTCCAAGACATACCTTCTGGAGATAAGATTTTCTTAGGAGGAGATTTAAATAGCCATGTTGGAAGAGTAGTGACTGGTTATAGAAGTATTCACGGAGGCCATGATTTCGGAGTGGTCAATACCAAAGGTAAAACTATTTTGGACTTTTTCTTATAGAGGAGAGCCAACCAAAAATTTTGCATTAATTGCAAAATTATTCTGGGAGAGAGTTTAACAACACAACATAGGATGCTCATCATGGATTTTTTGTTGAGAAAAAATTGAGGAAAAGACATCATACAAAGAATCCAAGGACGAGGTGGTGGCGGATGAAAGGCAAGGAACAAAGAAGCTTCCTAAGACCGGTAGGAGAAGAGGCAAAGTGGAAAGGGGATGGAAGCATGGAGGAGATGTGGAGAGAGATAGCAGAAGTTATTAGAAGATAGCAAAAGAAAATTTTAGAGAATCTAGAGGGATAAAACCAAGGGACAAGGAGTCCTGGTGGTGGAATACGAGTGTACATAAAAAGATAAAGGAAAAAAGGGAGTACTTTAAAAGAGTAGTCTTTGTGTCGCAATACAGATAATTGGAAAAAACATATAAGGCAGCTAAGAAAGAGACAAAAGTGGCTGAAAGTGAAGCAAGAACAAGAGCATATGAGGGTCTCTACTAGTGTTTAGGCATGAAAAAAGGAGAAAATGGTATATATAGAATCACAAAGAGCCGTGAAAGAAGAACGAGAGATTTGGATTAGGTTAAGTGCAAAAAAGATAAAGACAGAGAGGTTTTGGCTCAAGATAGGAAGATCAATGAAAGGTGGAAGAGCTACTTCTATGTGTTATTTAATGAAGGACAGAAGACTCTTCCGAGCCTTGGTCGGTTATACACGAGGGAAGAAGATCAAAACTTTGACTACTATCGAAGGATTCGAGACTTTGAGGTTAAAGAGGATCTAAAGTGGATAAAAATGGCAGAGCAGTAGCAGCCATTAATATTCTGATTAAAGTTTAGAAGGGCCTTGGAGAGAAAGTCATCAGTTGGTTAACGAAGCTTTTTAATGAGATTTTAAGGTAAAAAAAGATGCCAGATGAGTGGAAAAAGAGCACCTTGGTACCTATCTACAAGAATAAGAAGAATATACAGAGTTACGGAACCTATAGAGGGACCAAACTCATGAGCCATACCATGAAGTTATAAGAAAGGGTGATAGAACGGAAGCTGAGACAAGAGACACAAATAACAAAGAACTAATTTGGTTTTATGCTAGGCAGATCCACCACTGAAGCTACATACATATTTAGAAGGATGATAGAGAGGTATCGTAGTAATAAAAGGGATCTACACATGGTGTTTATTGATTTACAAAAAGTGTATGATAGGGTATCAATAGAGGTCTTATGGAAGGTTTTGGAAAGGAAGAAAGAAAGGATCACATATATTCGTGCAATTAAAGACACGTATGATGGGGTTACAACTAGTGTGAAAACTCTAGGTAGTGTGACAGAAAAATTTCCTATTGGTATAGGATTTTACCAATGATCATCCTTAAGTGAATACCTTTCCACATTAGTCTTGGAAGTACTCACAGAGCATATCCAAGAACCTGTGCCATAGTGCATGTTTTTTGCCTATGATATCGTCCTTATGAGAGAGTCGGGAGAAGACCTAAAAAAGAAGTTAGATTTATGGAGAGAAGCTCTAGAAGTGTATGATCTGTGCATAAGCCGTAGGAAGACAGAATATATAGAACGTAAGTTTAGCCGCGAAGGAAAAATCCTAATACAGAGGTGAAGATTGGAGAAAACATCCTACAAAAAGTTAAAAATTTTATGTATCTTGAGTGCTTCATACAGAATAATAAAGAGATTGAACAGGATGTAAATCATAGGATCCAAGTAGGTTGGTCAAAATGGCAGAGTGCATTTGGTTTTATATGTGGCAAAAAAAGTTCCTTTAAAACTTAAAGGTAAATTCTATCACACTGCTATCAAATTGGCTATGTTTTATGGTACCGAGTGTTAGATGGCCAAAGGAGAGAACAAACATAAGTTAAGTGTGGCAGAGATGAAGATGTAGAGATGAATGAGTGGTCATATGTGATTGGATAGAATAAAAAACAAAAATATATAAGAGAGAGAGAGAGAGAGAGAGAGTTGGAGTAGCACCTATTGTGGAAAAGATGGTAGAATTGCGTCTCAGGTGGTTTAAACATGTGAAAAGAAGATCGATAGGTCACCCAGTCAAGAGGATGGATGAGATGGAAGATGGACAAGGGATGAAAAAGGCAGAGAAAGACCTAGGAGGACCTAGAAAAACCATCCATGAGGTGTTCAAACAAGATCTACATGTAAATGGTCTCTCTATAGACATGATACAAGATAGAGCTCAATAGCGTTGTTTAATCTATGTAGCTAACCCCACCTAGTAGGATAATGCTTTATTATTATTGTTGTTGTTGTTGTTATTGTTGTTGTTGTTGTTGTTGTATATAAAAAGCTTCTTATTCTCCTATACCCATTTTGCTGGGGTATAATATTAAATGAAAAGAACTTAAATTTAAACAAAGAAAACTTTAAAGGTATTCAACTTATTTTTATATAATAAAAGCGATACACTTCAAAACCACATTTTTATATAACTTGTTAACAAGTACAAATGATACTTATTATAATTTTTATTTTTACTAAAATATATTATTGTATTAAAGTGGGTCTTAATAAAAGTGATACTATAGTTGAAAAGAATGAACCAACTTGGCAGTTGGACTGAAAAACCAGTAACCTAGTGATAAGCAAAAAGTGAAGCTCAAGAATACCGGCAAGTGCACCAGATTGTTCAAGTAATACTACGGTGAGTGGATATTGTTTCCACGAGGATTAAAGTATTGAGCATGCAAATATCAAATTAAATTACGAATTAGATCAATAGAACATGGATTGAGGAATATTGAAAAACCCTAGAATGCTTGAATGATATTGCAAATTGAATGCTTTGGAGGCAATAGTTGTTGAATTGAGAGAAATCAATGGTGTAAAGTGTCTAAGGTTTTGGAGATGTTCATGTTCTTAGGAGAATCAAACTTTGTTAACCTAATTCTAAAGCTTGCAAATCTCTGTTCACGACAAATCTTATATAACCGATTTTTAATGTCTCGGATCCTCGATTTCTTATCAATTAACCAACCGCCAAGGTCTTGGTCAATCGATTAATTGAAAAGGTTAAGTGTAAAATCCAAAAGTATTCAAGGTTGGATTATATGTCACATATCCAAGGTAGTCCTTAGATTGGATTATATGTCATGTATCCAAGGTAGTCCTGCCCGATTGAATCTTATGAGAAAATATATTTTCAAGAATTGTCCTATGTCACGTATTAAAAACTAAGGTAATTTGAAAATCATGTATTGTGTCACACACTTAGAAAATTACTATGTCTAGTCAATTTAAAAAGTCATGTGAAAGAGTCTTCAAACACAATTTGAATATCAGTTCTGTTGAATCAGTAAACAAATCCAAAATGGGATTAGCACACCTATCGATGCTACTAATCCTTTAGTGATGAAGTACAAAATATTCAGTCATGAAACAGATTAATGCAAAGTTTTAAAACAAAAGAAAACTCAGATTAATAAACCATTGAAATATGAACAAAGCTCCTAACCCTTTGACAAAGGATTAGTGACTCATGGTGGGTGCAAAATCAACAATGAAACTATTACAAAGGAACTAGGTTACGGCTGTGAATGTGATTAACTTATTTATACCTAGGTTTTCTCTAATTCAAATATCAAAACCTAATCTTATCTTAGTCAGAATAATTAACATAAGCTCTAATTAATTCAAATCCTATAATTCAAAACAGAATTAAATCAAATTCAAAAATAATTTACTATAGAATCTTTTGCACTCTTCAATTGAAATCAAATCTTTGAAGTTGGGCCTTGGAGAATTCAATACTGGGGGCATACTGGGCTAGGTATTTAGAGCTAAGCGTGGCACACCTCCTATGTTTGGGCCAAGGTGTGGCACGCCCTGCATCTCATGTGGTACGCCCATTCTTTTGTTTGACCAGGGCGTGGCATGCCCCATTCTAGGCATAGCACGCCTTGTACTGCTCGTGGAATGCCTTGCTTGATTTCCATAGGGCGTGGCACGCCTGTGCTTCACTCTTCAGGGCATGGCACGCTCTTGCTTGGCCCTCCAGGGCATGTCACGCCTAGGCCTCCCTCTTCTTGCATGGCTTTGCATGGTTTGATCTTACGTGCTTAGCTCTTGATTCTTCATACAAAGCCTTGTCTCTTGATTAAGCTTCCTTTACTACTTGATTTGCCTTTTTTAACTATATTTCCTTGAAAACACTTAGTAAACACCTCAGTAGCAAAAGATAATTAAAAGTACTTAGATTAGAAGATGAAACTGTTATTAAACCTAAGAAAATAAGAAATAAAAGCAAGAAAAACAATGAAAGATGCAAACGCATCACAACACCAAACTTGCACTACAAGAAAACAGCTCTATTGCCACGCTTTTTGAGCTACTGCCACGCTTTTAAAAGGGTGACCTCTTAAAGGGTGGCGGTTGCTCTGTCGCCACGCTTTTTTTTGCCACGCTTTTTATAGATTGCCACATTTAAAAGCGTGGCCGCAAGTAGGAGATATGGCCACGCTTTTCGCAGGTAGGAGATATGGTCACGCTTTTAAGCGTGGCAATAGATGAAGATACGGCCACGCTTTAGAAACGTGGCAATAGAAGGAGATACGGCCACGCTTTTAAAGCATGGCAATAGAAGGAGATACGGCCACGCTTTTAAAGCGTGGCAATAACAAGAGATACTGCCATTAAATCACAAAGCTCACTATCATTGCTGTCATGTTGAAAAAGAAATTCTACTGAAGTTCACATATCAAATACCCAACACATTCAGAATTGTATCAAAGTTGATATTAATTATTAAGAGCTAAATCCAAAATAAACTGTCTTACACCAGTAATCAAATCATTCCATTAGTAGTATCTTTCTATGATCTACTGTACCATAACCAAAATAATCATTCTAGAGACATCAATTAAAACCTAAAAGGTTGTCAAGAACTATACAATGGCATAGGAAACTTGAACAATACTAAACTAGTAACACAATGTGTATTCCGAAACGATCAAGGAGCATGAAATCAATCAGCCTAAGCACGTTCACCACGGATGCGGCGAGCAAGCTAAATGTCTTTGGGCATTGTGGTGACCTCTTGGCATGGATGGCACACAAGTTGGTGTCCTCAAACAAACCAACCATGTAGGCTTCAGCAGCTTCGTGGAAAGCAAGGACAGCATGGCTCTGGGACCTCAAATCAGTTTGCAAACATAATAAATCAATCAATAAATAGGAATCATTACATATTTTACAACAAAAAATAACCCAACGCACCAGGACTAAGAACTAGAAAATTTTTCATAAAAGAACTAATCCTATAACCTTGTAGCAACTTCATGTTGTAAGTAGGACTACTGAAATTAATAAAATAGTGAGCTTACCTAAATATCAATATTATTTTGTTCAAAATCCTCAAATGAAAATTTAACTTCTCCATTAGAATATAAGGGTCATAAATTGTTTCAAAGCCATTTAACATTTGCCAAATTCTCTTATTAATTAAGCCTCTAATATTAAGTTATCTTATAAGACCACTTGCCCGTGTATAATGAAATTCAGATCAGTTACAAAAAGGAAGAACACAAAACACAGCACTATCATATGGAATAGTTTCAAAAGAACATGCAAGAACCAAGCATTTAACACAAGATTAGCATTAAACATCATGGTTGAGCCAACAAAATGTAGTAAGATAGATAATAAAAATAAATTAAACAGATATCAAAGGGAGGCCAACCTTGGGTGCTAGATAACAGAGTCTTCTTCCACCAGTGTCAAAGAAAAAGAAAAATCCGATGGGTCATCATATGGAATGTAAGTAGGTTTGAAAGATGCAAAGTTCGCAAGGTACAACCAATTCGAGGATGTAATCAGCACATTCTCACACTTAATATCCCCTGCAGAAATACAAGTATACTACAAAACAAAATGGGACATGCAATCCCATAATGTTGACATTAGCAATTCAGATATGAAGAAAATTGTACCTAAAATCTGGCCTTGAAATAAGACTCCTTATTAGCTGAAAATCAAATACACTCTGCATTAGGAATGTCAGCGAGCTTTATCTTAGATATCTGCATGAATGCAGAATATTTAACCCCAATATAATAGAAATTTCATAAACTTTTAAGGTAAGAAAAGCACAGGTCACTAGGTCATGCTCCTCCATAAGCAATAAGGTGATGCACTAGTCCATCAAAGATTTTTTATCCTTATGATGATGTCATTTGCTGCCATCTTGTGTTACAAAGTTCTTCATATTTGTTGCAGAAAGATTCATTGAAAAATTCAAATGATTAAGATACTTACTGTCCAATCAAAATTTTTCGAACACCATTCTCAGCAGGAATTTTAATTATAATCTGAAGTGAATGAGAACAGCAACAGAAACAGAGACAGGGTAAGCAATTTTCTTAACAAAATTAAATTTGATAACTAAAATAATGCATTCAAAAGCTAAACCTGTGCAGCTTAAAATTAAATTAAATAGTTTTCTATTGCAGATCCCACTGATGACAAGGCTTCCATTTAGTAAAATCAGAAAAAAATCAAAACAAATAATCAGAACCAACAATAAATAAATAATCATAACCAAAAATTAGAACAATCAAAACAGAAACAAATCCTCAGTAAAAGAATCTGAACAAATAATTAAAAAATCATAACAAAAAATTAAATAATTTAAAGTTTACCTAAATGAGAAGAAATCAAATAATTAGAAGTTTAGAAAAATAAAAGGGTTTATTTAGGTTCCTTGAAACCATAAAATGATTTATTAATACCAAGGATCATAAAAGGTCCATAGAATTAGAATTTAGAAGGTGCAGAGAGCAGTATAAGAAGTTATTGCTAAGTACTATTATACTGAACCTGACTCCATTGATTGCAATTTCAGAGAAAAAAAGAGAAAGCATTAACAGAAATATAAACAAACAAAGAAAGCAGAAGCATGACAGGAATATCAGAAGTGTTGTATCAGCTGTACACTAAGGCAATAGTGTTATTAGCATACATGCTCATAGAACTTGTCCTTCTTTTTCAATACCTCAAATTAGACAAACGCAACAGCACCACAATCACCACAACCCAGTATCTCAGATTCATTGAAGAGAAGAACACCACAATTCTCTACATCTAGAGCATGATGCAGCAACTCAATCCTGTTGAATGCAGAGTTTCTTTTGCAAGTTTCTTCCAGGTCTCAGTATCTTTGTTGAACCTAAATCAAACAAAGACGCTTCTTCAACAAATACACAGATATAAGATCCTCACAAAGTCAAAATAGTATATCTAATAGTACTATAGTAGAGAAATAGAGAAGACTTAGATTACCAGCTCAACAACTTGTTTGGAGGCCTCAAAATCTGCAAGTTTAATGCAACCTTTATTATCTACAAGAATATTGGCACCCTGAAATTGATTACAATTGAACATTAGTAACTCAAAAAAAGGAGATCTGACATGCTAATCAATGATACTACAAGAAAAATCACCTTAATATCTCTGTGCATTATATTTGATATTATTTTGGGTGTGAAAGGAAAAGGTAAAGCTATGGGAGTAGTGTTTCAAACTTTGGTGTCAAGATTCAAAACGTTCAAGACACAACTCAAAATAAGAATAGAATCATCAACAGAAGCAATTTCTATTTAAAATTGAACTTATACAGAACAACTTGGAGAAGTAGGTAGGCTAGTCTGAGTCTAACACCAATCATTAGAGTCTCGAAACAAAAACCTATTACTTTTTTTTCCTGATTTAAACTGCCTATGCATATATTATTCGTGGTTAATTTACAGAACAATCAAAGAATACAGTAGTGAAGTAATACATTCTTTATTCTCCTCACTATGCGGAGTTCCCACATCTGATATCATACTAGCGCTACTAATACCAGGAGAAAAGCAAACATACCACGAGTTCATTCCCACAACTATTGCTGCTGAGTTCATTCCCATACCACGAGGAACTGTCAGCATTATTTCCGAGCCTGTCTCTTGCAGATCTCTTCGTCCCAGCAGAGGCATATGAACCTAAGAAAGAAGCATCTGTTGCTGATACATCCCTCTTCACAACCTAAATTCAAATGCAAAATAGATAGGCTCATTAGTATAAATGAAGTTATGCCGAACATAAAATAAAATGTGAAAAATAAGAGTGAGAACATGAACATTTTCTCCTCTAACAATCATAAACACAAAATTTTAAAATAAAAAATCATCGATAATATCATAGAAGGTGTGTCACTTTCGATAAAATCAAATCAAAATTAGAAGCATCGTTCAATTGAGTAAGTAGAAAGGAGCCAATTCAAAGAAAAAATAGGGGGGAAATGAAAATATAAGGAAAGTTCAGCTAAAAGAAAAGTAGCACAAAGTACTCAAATCAGTTCATTTTACATAAATCAAAATGAACCCTAACTTCACAAAATGAATTTAAGTGAAAAATCTTTCTTCGGTTACGAATACCAGCCAATTCGGACGCGAAGCATGAAAACAATAATGGAGCAAGCAGATACGTCCCGGATCCCGTTGAAGTTGAAGGTTGAAAACCTTTCAAGGCTCTGTTCGGAACCGAAACGCGTGTGGAGAGAGAGAGAGAGAAGGAGGAGAGAGAGGGAGAGTGGGGGAATTAGTTGTGGTGGAACTAAGCTTAAAGTTCGGTGTGTTCTACTGTTGAAACTGTAGCGGTTGGGGTTTGGAGCTGGGAGGAGGTCTGTATGAGAACGTCATATGCATGCAGTGAGGACTTCGAAGGTGGTGGAAGATTGAGCAACATGACGAGGGAGGAGGGCAGAGAATGCGAGCAGAGGAGAGAGTGAGCGACAGGGAATGCGAGCGCCAGCAGAGATGGGTTAGGGGAGACGACGGAGGGAGCGCCGGCAGAGGAGAGAGTGCAAGCACCGACGATGAGCTCTATCTGAGTTGGGGATGAGCAACAGAGCCCGAGTGTTAGGGTTTCAAAGCGTTAGTGTAAGTGTCAAGGGAGAAGAGTAGAAGAGTCTGATGAGTATTGTAGCGTGTTGGACTTTAATTTAGGGAGCTTTTTTTTTTTTAATGGAACCTTTTCGCCACGTTTTTTTAGGGGTGCCAAGATAAAAAAACTTTTCGCCACGCTTTTTTAGGGGTGCCAAGATCAAAAATTTTTTGCCACGTTTTAAAAGTGTCCCTGTTTCTCTCTATGGCCATGCTTTTGAAGCGTGGCAAAAAAAAGCGTGGTCAAATCTCTAATCAATTGTCACCCTCATAAAAACATGGCGAGAGACCCTTTTAGCCACGCTTTTTAAGCGTAGCAAGAAAAAACGTGGCCAAATCTCTAATCAATCGCCACCCTCGTAAAAGCGTGGCCATTGACCACTTTTTCCCACGCTTTTAAAGCGTGGCAAAAAAAAAGCGTGGCCATAGGCCTTTTTTCTTGTAGTTAAAACTTTGCTTTTCCTCAAGCAAAAAGAAAAGAAAAAAAAATTGACTTTAATGAAGCAGAATTAAATCTCTTTTAAGCTCATGTCCGTGTTGATAAAAGGGTTTACTAACCTTGTGATCATAAATGGATTCTCTTCTTTCTTAATGAGTTTTGAAATCCTGAGAGCGAAGAATTCTTGAGAAATAAGGCTCGGATAATATTATGAGACCTGCCTTTTAGGCTTTTGATTGATCCTTAAATATTTCGTTTATAATAAAGAGAAGTGTTTCAATCATTAGCTCTAAGTGTTCTATCTTAAGTCGACTCTTGATAGTGGGTTTTCTATCGATAATCCACTACAAGAAAATAATCTTATTTTGATAATTTTAAAGCATGCCAAAAAGTAGTTGGTAAGAAAAGGAATTAGGGTTTTTGTGGCACATATACTAGTTTTGAACTTTACCCTCTAATCGGAATCAAGTGACCAAGGAATTGGCAATTGATGAAGGTTAGAGGAGACTAAAAAGGTCTAAGGAATTAGGGATTAGTCACATATAGTTTGCCATGAATTGAATCTTGCATGATTAAAGTAATTGGTAATAAAAGTTAATCCGGAAAATAAACATCTTTGAAACCTTAACTGTTTTACTCATATATTTCACAACCCGTTTACTGCTTGCTTTCTGATTTTCTGAATTTACTGTTTCATGCAATTGAGACCCAAACACTCTCTTTTGCTTGTCTAACTAAGTAAATCATTCAATCATTGTTACTTAGTCTATCAATCCTCGTGGGATCGACCCTCATTCACTTGAGGTACTACTTGGTATGACCCAGTGCATTTGCTGGTTAGTTTGTGGATTAAAAATGTGACCACGTGAGATGCAGGGCATGCCACACCTTGGCCCAGACATAGGGGCTCTATCAGTACGCTTTTGTAGGGTGCCTAAATAAACACAGCATATGGGCACGCTTTAAAAATGTGACCGTTAGAACACGAATTAGCCATGCTTTTAAAGCATACCTGTTTCCCACTATGGCCATGCTTTTGAAGCGTGGCAAAAAAAAAAGGTGTGGCTAAATCACAAATTAGTGACCACCCTCATAAAAGCGTGCCGATTTTTCTCTGTGGCCACGCTTTTCAAGCATGAAAAAAAGCGTGGCCAAATCAGAAATCAGTTGCCACCCTCACAAAAACGTGGCCATTGACCACTTTTGACCATGCTTTAAAAGCGTGGCAAGAAAAAGTGTTCCAACAGGCCTTTTTTCTGGTAAAGATTCCAAGCCAATAGGCACAAGTTATCGGGTGATAAAGCACTCCTTGGATCTAATTACCCAAACCTCTCCTTGACATAGTCACATCACAAGCATATAGATAAAGATTTGATTTTCCAGACATCGATTCTCAGAGCCTCTTTGGACTTCTAAATGTTTTGTTTCAAGACGGCTCTTGATCATGTGCTTCTTGCTTGCATTTGGCAATGTAAGAACCGCAATAAATTAACCTTTTAATCAATAATTTAATTTCCCAAAATAGGTTCCAAAAAATTTAGAATATTAATTAGAAAATTTAAATATGATATTTGGACTTAGTATATTTTTCTGAGTTGGAAAATACAATTTTCTACAAAAAATTGCGTAAAACACGTACCCGTAAATTAGCTGGCAGTACCTGTAACATCCCGCATTTTTGAAAATGTAAATATGAATAGATTATGACTTATTTTATTAAGTTTAAACTTTATAATTTTAGAAATTATTTTATTAGAAATAATTAAATAGATTCGGAGATAATTTTATTTTAAATCAAATAAGATTCTTAAGTAATTTTATATAATAGAATATTTTGTATAATTTTAGTAATTGAAAAATAAGAAAGAATTGTATAATTTAATTTAAGTAACTTTTATTCTTAAAAGGTTACAATCTATTTTATTAATTTGATATCTTATTTTATAAATTAATCAATTAAAAATTTAAATTAGTTTTACTAATATTTGGAGTTAAGTTAATTAATATTTATGTAGAACTTTTATTTTAATTAGTTATTTTATATAAATTAAAATTAAAGTCTCAATGATAGAAAAATAATGAAAGGTTATGATTTAATTTAGATACATAATATTTCGAGTTTAACTGTATTTTATAAAATGTGATTAGTATGCTTATTTTATAATTTAAATTAGAAATAATTATTTGAGCTCGTTAATAGATTGATAGAATAAAATCTTATGCATTTTAAAAGTAATCTTTATAGCATTATATTTGAATTCTAAATTGTTATCCTATCATAAATATTTTTGTAAAATTGTTAAATTACTCGTATATATTTTTCCTAGTCTTATGTTTCTTATTTTATACGTACTGTTATTATATAATATGTGTACTCCCTAACCAATTAAACGCGCACAGGAATAGGTACACTCATCTCCTCTTTATAACCCCACATTTACCCACTCTTACCATTTATCTTCAAAAGAACGTATATCATATATATTTTGATAGCAAAATAAAAAGGGGAAGGCAAAAATCAGAGTGGGAGTGACGGAGAGGGAGAGTCCAAACCAGAGGGAGCCAGAGGATGAGAAGGAGAGGAGAGGGAAAGGAAGAGGCGTTGCCGGTGATGAACACAGCCACTGTCGTTGCTGTCTGACCTTCCACCAGGGAGAGCCACACCACCAAACCCTAGTCGTCAAAGAGGAGAGGGTGATCGAAGTAGAGAAGCACCGCGTGAAGGAGAGAAGTTCCATCGCCGCCACTGCTATTAGTGGAAGCCGCTACCACCGCAAGGGGGGGGGGGAACGAACATGGGAGAAGAGGTTTCATTGATGCTGTCACAGAGGAAGAGGACGAGACGTGTGTGAGAGAGTGACGCACCCAGGAGGGACCATTCCTCTGCCGCTGCCGCTGCCGGAATCTCTGGTTGCCGCTATCATTAATGGTGAGTCTTTTAAACCCTAGCCATGAGAACCACCGTCTCTGAGCCCTTATCGCTCTATAAATACCCTGTACCTGCCTCTGATGTTCTTGACTATATTGTGTTTGTTGGAGTTTGTCTTAATTGGAGCCATTGGTGAAGGTGTTGCTGTTGCTGGAAGCCAACGCCGGGGCTGTTGCTGGTTCTGATTCTATTATCTTGGTACTGGTCTGATCTTTTCCATGGGATTGGTCCATTTGCACGCTCTTTTTTTGTCATTTCTATAGTTGTCATATTCTTGTTTTAATTCAATTTTAGTTTTTGCTTTGTCTTGAATTGCCAGGGCTGTTTCTGCCCTTGATTACATTAGATTCAAAATTCTTGTCCTGCTGCAACCATCATCATTGCCACGAAATTAAAGCGGTTGCTGCTATTAGAGTTGTGGTTGATGCTGTTATCCTTGTGTTAGAACCTAGAGGGTTGCTGCATTTCCAATTTTGTGTGGTTAATGCGACATCGAGGTAGGGGTTTAAAATGATTTCAATTTAAGAATGCCTACAAGGTTTATTGAATAACTGCAAATAGATTTAATACCTGTGAGTAATTGATGGATTATGTGAATATTGAATTGTGGCTGAAATTGTGATTGGAATGGTTGAGATTATGATTTAGAATTATTGATTAGTGATATTGATTGATTATGTGGATTGGGAATTATTTGATGACTAATTGTTGAGAATTCCTGAATTTTAATGGGTTATGTTGGATTTGTTGCCGTTGAGCTGTTATTTGGTATATTGTAATGTTAATGAACTTGGTTGGTGGTTGATTTGGAATTGGTTTTGAGGGGTATTGAAGGGTTGGATTTTGAATACTAAATGGTTTGCTGAAAATCAGTTTCTCTTGAAATAAAACGGCAACTTTGAAAGTGAATCAGTGACTCTATAGTGACTGAGATAATAAGAATTTAAATGTTAAGTAAATTATATTAAGTGTAACTGTGAAAATTTAATTTTGAAGGTTTCGTATCAACTATAGAATTAGTTATGATTTTTCAAAGTTGAATTCTAAATTCTGATTTTCTGCATAATTTCTAAACTAAGTCAGCAACTTTGAAAAGCTATAACTAATTATGTAATGATCGGAATTGCATGAGAATAAGTCTGGGCTAAACTTAGGAATATAAGGAACTAAAATGGGAAATTTGGGACTTTCTTGATAAATATAAAATTTATGGCATATTTTTAAAGTTAGGTTGCTAAATCTATCCTGCAGCAGAAAAGGTTAAACAGGGCAGCAACTTGTTTATCTTGCTGCGACTTCTGCGAGTTGAGTTTTGGAGTGAAACCAATTTTGTTATAAAATTTGATTAACTTGCTTTATTTCTCTAAAACTTCAGAATTTTAGGCGTTGAGGATTGGGAGTTGTGAATTTTTGAATATTGGTGGTCAAAACTGAAAAGAAACAGATTTCAACAAGCTATGTATCAACTTCCAATGCTTGTAACTCTTAGAATTAAATAGAAATTGGGTTGCAATCAAGACACACTTGTTTCTGGATGAGCTAGGAGTTCCCAAACCAAAATTTAGCTTAATTGGAGTTTCGTAATAAAAGTTATTCAAATTGGAAAGTAACAAGCTTGTTGGTTTCTAAAACAGATTCTGACTCATTTTTACTTAACTTCCAGGTTATGTAACTTCTTCATTAAAAATGGTATTAACTCAGAACCAATTGACAAAGGAACCTGGATGAGTGAAGTTGAACTATATTAATTTTTAAAAGTCATTGGATATAACTTGGATTTTATATTCAATTTTGAATATCACATGCTGCTGCTGTTTTTCTGGTTTTACGCACTGCAGAGCAGTCACGGTTTTTCCTCTATTCCTAAGGCTAGAGAAATCAAAAAATTATGATCTTTGGTTTGTTAGAAAGCTTATTTGAAGATGAACGCCTGGACATAAAGATGAACCTTAGCGTCATAGGGCTGATTCAATGTTGGAATTTGTTTGATTCTGAATTGATTTGATATTGGAGAGGTTGAAAAGAGTTTGGTAAATTGTTTGGTTGGGACCGGTAAGGGTGGCTAAGTCCTATTTTTAAAGGAAATTATGTCCAAATTTTTATAAAAGTATAAGGACTTAATCAAAATCAATATTTAAGGCTTATTTAATGATAATAACTTCAATGATTCGTTTAAGAAAAGATTATTTGGTATACGAGATTGATGGCAAAGACGTGGGTCTTGTCCCGCTTGCGTATTTGCAATTATGAAAGAAAAAGGAAAGAGTAAAGTACTTATTGTATGATTATCTGTTGCTTGAGGCAACCCAAGAGATATTTGTTTATTTGTTTGTTGCTTGAAGCAACCCAAGAGATGTTTGTTTGTTGTTTGAGGCAACCCAAGAGATATTATTTGCTTATTTGTTGCTTAATGCAACCCAAGAGATAATATTTATTTATCTGTTACTTAAAGTAACCCAAGAGCTTCTGTAGGGAAACTAGGATACCTACAGTAATTTTCCGTTCCCAAGAGTATATTTTCTGCGAGTAGAAAGCAGAGGCTATCTCAATAGAGCTGCTAATAATTATATGCGCATTTATTTGAACGGAAAATTGTATTCGGGAAATCGTGAACTCGTGACCGGATAAATGTCGGGAATGCAGGTGCTAACCGACACATGAGCTCATGGCCTGCACTAGGACTAGACATTCATCATATGCATCTATGTGACATTGTTTAGGTGTATATATTGTAATTGGTTTGCCTAAGTGAATAATTCTGTTTAACTGTTAATTGCTATACTTGATATAATTGCTCTTGATTGTGTTTGAACCTCATTACCTGTGTTTGTAACTGATTGTTTGGATTGTGGTGATTGGATGTTGATTGAGTTGTTTGGGCCTGAGGCCGTGACTGGTACGTTTGAGGTCTAGTTCTGTATATAGTATCTGACTCGTTCAACATAGACTTAATGAACCTATGCTTGGAGCAGGATGATCATTTATACCGTGTAGGTAACTTCTTTTATGTTATGGTCTAGTAAAGTATGAAAAATCAAACTGGTTCAGCATAGACTTAATGAACCTATGCTTGGAACAGGTTGGTCATTCATACAGTCTAGGAAAACTTTTAAGACGTATATAAAGAAAAATATGGATTTAGGATTTTGGATAATTAATTGATGCTTCTAAAGAAGGTTTTAGATTTTTGAATGTTAAGTCGTTGGTTTTCAAAAGAGTTTATATAAGGCGAGCGATGATTACTGTGAATGAAAGTAGTTTCCTTTTCAATGTCTCTAAATGAAATTAACTATTTGTGCTTTATTCTTTACTTTCACGGCATTCTCGACCTCTACTGAGAACATGTGGTTTGGTTCTCACCCCCAAATTTTCCACCCTTTTAGTGACACAGGTTTGAAGATGCAATTTGAAGCTACATGCGATTAGTAGGCTTTCTTTACGATTTTGATTGCTTTCATAGAGTCCCCTCGCTCTTGTCCTTTGAGGTTTTATTTTAACAGAGGGGTAGGTGTTGTATTTGGGTTTATATGATTTCTTATGTATAAGAATTACTATTAATAATATTTATGTGATTGTTATTATTAATTGCAATGTTTATCCTTGATATATGTCTTTAATGAATAAAAACAAAATTTTCTAGCATTTTCTTAAAACTGAAATGCGATTTCAATACAAAGGCTCGATAATTAAGTAGTTAATACTAGAAAAGGTTACGTAATGTTCTTTCTAGTAGAAATACCCTGACTTAAGCAAGGTATTTAGCTAGATGGGATGTTACAGTACCGGCTTAAATCTGTCTGGTACTGCGTGAGAGTAGTAAAAACTATAGAAAAACATAGAAAAATAATTAAAGTTGAAAACCGGATGATAATTTTAAAGGTTTGGCCTAAAGTTGGGCCAAACGAGCTAAAAACACTAACGGGTTAGACCGGGCCTAAGTTGGGCCCAAGCCCAACATATGTAACCTTAATTAATGAGGGTTTTAGCTCATTCCATACAACCAAGAGAGGGAGCACGGTGAGATTGAGAAAGGAGAGCAAAGAAACTAAAAGCACTATTCACATTTCACTTAAATCGCTCATAACTTGAGCTACGGTACGAACGATTTGTGGCCACACGATCACCATGAAAAACTCTACAAAACCCACTCAACAAACTGGTGAGCAAATCTCGATTTCTCTCTCAGCCCTTCCCTCTATAAATTCGAAAATTTAGTATTTGGGGTTTTGAGATTTTGAGGTTTTAATGTGGTTAAGATCAATCTAACTTGACGAAATTATTGGGTTGTGATCCTATGATATTTGGAGAAGGTAAGAACCTTAACCCTCTTGTGGATTTTTTAGATTTTCAGTTTAGGAATTAATTATAGTGATATATGTGGATTAGATTGAATATTATCGGTGTAAAACCAATTTGGTGGTCAAACTTGTGGAATTGGAACCTTGGGAGCTAAATCTTGTGATTGGAGGCTTGGTTTGGAAACAAATATGGGTATTGTGCATATTGGGAATCGGCTAGAATCGGCCAATGTATGGTTTCGGTTTTCTCTATGTAATATGTAATATTTCTGGACATTTAGGCTAGTGAACCATAGGATAGGTTTGAATTGTTGATAATGTATAATGATTTTTCGTGATTGTGATGAAATTGATGAAATATGGTGTTGAGTGTTATTGTTTGATGATGGGTATTTATGATGATATTGGGTTTTGAATATTGTGGTTGGTGTTGATATTAAATGGTGGTGAATAATGTATATGAAAAGTTAAAATGAGTGAAAATTGTTGAGGTTGAAATATTGGTTGTGAATTTAGGAATTATGGCAAAAAGATTGAGGAAAAGAGGTGTTGAGTTGATTGAATTGCAATGAAAAGGTAAAGTATAGTATGTGGTAGTGTTTTGTGGTGAAAATTGAGTAGGTTTTGGTTTGGTTTAGTTTTGGAAATTAAAAACTAGAGAACTTTGAGGATTTTGTGTAAAACCTTATTTTTACCGAATTTTAGCGGATCATAACTTAGGCCTCAGTTTTCAACATTAATTGAAATTTGCCTTAAATTGAAGTTCCTTCAAAGAGCTTTAAATTGATATAAAGTTTGCGAAAAATGAAATTTTGTAGAGGAAGTTAAGAACGTTTAAAGTTTGGTGTTTAAAACTGAAATTCTGCAGATTTAAAAATTTTCTAAGTCTGGTGAGGGCTGCGTACGTGACACAGTGCACGCAACGCGAGCATTCTATTCGAGTTGGGCATCTCACATACGCGAGCAATGCATGCGTAAGCAAACTACCAAAATTTTGACCTTTGCGTACGCGAGCTTCAACATGCGATGCGAGCATTCCATTCGGGTTTGGATACTCGTATACGCGAACATGAAGCCACGTACACGGACACCCAATTTTTCATGCATGCATACGCAAGATAAGGGATTGCGTATGCGAGACCCCTGTTTTGCTGAAAATTCATTTTTCTTCATTTCCAAAGGTTCTCTAGCTTTCCAAACCTTCTTTAAGTGCCGTTTAAGAATACTATCTAGTGCTTCGGTGCTAATATTACTAAAGATGAGTTAGTGACTTAATTTAGTGAATTTCTGTATGAATTTAGAAAACAGAGACTTAGATTTCTAGGGTACTGAGGATGGATTAATTGAGTGAGATGGCAGAGTACTGTAATGATGATTAAGGTAATGAGTTGTGGAATTACAGACTGATGATGTTTGAGATGAGTTTAGGACTAGAGGTTAAATGATGACTTTACTGAGAATTGAAAATGATTTCTGAAATCCATTGATACATTGTTTTATACTGGTACTGTTGAGACGCTATGCTCCTAGCAAAGACGGTGGTTAATCCTGCTTGTCGAGGTCATGACAGCGGCGTAAGGACGGTGGTTAATCCCACTTACGTTGAGATGTGAGGTCTGCGGCAGAGTATCCCGCTCGCATCCTTTTGGATCACAAGAGTGTGCCCGGTACCATATCCATGGGTAGTGTGCCCGGCACTATATTCGTGGTGGGATCCCACTTATATTCATGACCAAAAGGTGACATTCCCATGGGAATGTGTCGGGTTGGCAGTTAAACCGATAATGTGATATCACAGCCAAATAGGACACGCATTCATCATGTGCATATTCTATATGTGAAGAGAGAATTTTTGCGTGGTCTAGAATTCAGAATAAATTCCCGTTACAAGTATAGCTTCTAAACCAACAAAAGTCCTTTCTTACAAACGTTTTGGTTGTCACAAGTAACAAACCCCTTTAAATTTGATAACCGAAGTATTTAAACCTCGGGTCATTTTCTCAAGGAATTGCAGGGAGGTATGTTCTTATTATTGGTTATGAGTTTTGTAAATTGGGGGTTTTTGAAATAAGGAGCAAGTAATTTAAATGACAAGAAAAATAAATTAATAATAATAAAATCTCTTGGCAAGGTATAAGAATTTGGAATTTCTATCCTAGTTATCCTTATCAGGTGTGATGAGAATTGGATTTTAATCCCACTTAGTTAAGTCAAGTGGATTAATTAGCTTGATCCTCAAGTCCTAGTCAATCTCTGTGGGAAAACTAGCTTTAGAACGATCTAGATCAATTAGGAATCTGCCAATTTCAACCACTGCTGAGTTTGACAACTCATGTGTTACCAATTACTTAATCAAAGCCAAAAGGAAGAAAATATCTAAATTAAATTAAAAGCATTCATAAATAGAATAAAACAATCATAAACTGAAATACCTCAAATAACATTAATTAAGAAGATCATATATAACATGGAAAAGTTCATAAATTAAATTGGGAAAATAAATAAAAGAAAAATTGAACCTGATAAAAAGAAACAATCCTGAAAGCAAGAGGAATCCTAATCCTAAATCCTAAGAGAGAGGAGAGAACCTCTCCCCCTAAAAACTACATCTAAAATTATGAATTATGAGCTAGTTAATGAATGGATGCATTCTCCCACTTTATAGCCTCTAATCTGTATTTTCTGGGTCAAAAACTAGGTCAAAAACAGCCCAGAAATTGCCCCAAGCATATTCTGGTACGTACAGGTCGCGGGAAAGCGACGCGGAAGCGTCGTCCATGCATTAGCGTGGATTGGGGTTTTGCCAGGTCACGCGTCCGCATGATCCACGCGTTCGCATCGCCTGGCTTCGAGACAGCTATGGCAAATTATATATTGTTGCGAAGCTCCGGACGTTAGCTTTCCAACGCAACTGGAACCATCTCATTTGGACCTCTATAACTCAAGTTATGACTGTTTGAGTGCGAAGAGGTCAGGCTAGACAGCTTAGCAATTTCTTCAACTTCTTGTATTCCTTCCACTTTTGCATGCTTCCTCTCTATCCTCCAAGAAATTCCTTCCCTATAAACTCTGAAATCACTTAACACACATATGAAGTCATCTAATGGTAATAAGAGAGGATTAATATTAGCAATTTAAAGGCTAAAGAAGCATGTTCTCAATCATAGCACAAAATCAGGAAGGAAAATGTTAAAACATGCAAATAGTATGAATAAGTGGGTAAAGAGTTGATAAAAATCACTCAATTGAGCACAAGATAAACCATAAAATAGTAGTTTATCAACCTCCCCACACTTAAACATTAGCATGTCCTCATGCTAAGCTCAGGAGAAGCTATAAAAGTGAATATGAATGATAGAATGTATGAAATGCAACCTATCTATATGAATGCAACTACATGCTAAGATGTTTCTACCTACTTGGTTAAAAGTAAATAAGTTCTCCAAGACAAATATGAATCGAATTCCACTAATTCAAATTATACAATGAAAGACAGGTAAACTTGTAAGAAGATAGCTCATGAAAGCAGGGAACATAGAATCAAACATTGAACCCTTACTGGTAGTGTATATGCACTCTAATCTCTCAAGTGTATAGGATAATTCACTCTACTCTTCTCTAGTCATGCTTTCTAAACTTTGTTCTTCATCTAACCAATCAACAAATATTTAATGTACCAATGCTAACATCATGAGGTCTTTTTAGGGTTGTAATGGGGCTGAGGTAAAGGTAAGGATATATGTATGGCCAAGTGAGCTTTATAAAGTGAATCCTTGATTAGTCTAAGATCTCACCTAACATATACATACTTTATACAATTTTAAAATACTTTACCTAGCTACCCAAATTTTTCCCACTTTTGTATTACATGCTTATGTATCAAACTTATTTTTGAATTTTGTCTCATGTGCATTGATTCTTTTTATTTTGCATTTGGGGTAATATTATTTTTCTTCTCTCTTTTTTTTTGTATCCCCTTATTTAATTACTTAATATATTTTTTTTATTTTTTTTCAATGCACATGGTATTTTGATTTCACATGAGCATGCTTCCCAAATTTTCAAATAACTCATTCTTTTTAAATTCCTACTTTGTTTCTATCATCCCATGTTCCCATAAAATTTCCCACACTTAAATAATACACAATTTCTATCTTAAGCTAACCAAGGATTCAACTTGGGATTTTTATTTTATTTTTCTGCTTAAAGCTAGTAATGTGGTTTATAGAACAAGAGGAGATTAAAAAGCTCAAGGGGGCTAACAAGGGTGATGTAAAAGGTAGGCTAATTTTGGGGATAAGTGAGGAAAAATTCAAATGATGGCCTCAATCATATGCAAGCATGTAAATACACTAAATAATGGACATATAGAATGGAACAAAGCAAAGATTGCAATTATAGAGAAGAAAACACACAAGAATAAAAATTTATGGTTAAATAATGTAACCATATAAATAAGCTCAAAATCTCACAAGTTGTGTGTTCTTTGGCTCAAAAACCATGTTCCAAATACAACTTCTGATAAGTTTAAAAAATTTTGATTTTAAATTAGTGAAAATTTTTCAAAAATAGGGTCTTTAAAAAGAAACTTATTATTTCTCAACCAAGCAGTAGCTAAATGCATAAAATTAAACAAACATGCAATTAAACATGCAAATGCAAAATGAACAAACAAAGAAAATAAAACAATGGTGTTGAAAAGAAGAAAATAGCTAACCCATGGAGATCGGTATCGACCTCCCCACACTTAAAGATTGCACCGTCCTCGGTGCATGCTGAGATGTGCAGGTGGACGGGTTGTTCCAATTGATGCTTTTCTTCAAGGATTGTGCAGATGGACTTGTTTGTCTCCCCTTTTAGAAGTTTCTCCCTTTTTCCGTCTTCGGTGGCCAGCCTGAAAGAAGAGAAAAAGAAGAACAATAACCCAGAAATAAAGATAAAATAAAATATGGTTGGGTTAATGCCAGATAATGAGTGTCTCAATTACATGGTAGCTACAACATGCAAATGAGAAAACAGTAGAAGTACATGGCAAATCAAGAGTGCAAAAATTTGCAAAAATAGGGAAGAGAGTGTGGGTAAGGAGAGATAATATAAATTCATGTCAATGTAAAAGTAATACAGGTATAAAAGATTGGTATTGATATAAATAATATTAGCTAACCAGAATAAAACAAGTCACTAAGCACCCAAAATAATTCAAGAGAAGATGCAATAGTTAAATAAGAAAATTTAAACACCAAAGGAAAAATAATTAATTTAGAAAAGAAAAGAAAAATATGCACTAAATTAAAATGCAATGAATGAAATATGCAAATAAATTAAGTAAAATAGAATAAAGGTGAAAAGGAATGAGAAGTGAAAGAAATAAAGTAAGAAAGAAAGAAGAAAAGATAGAAGAAATTAGGATTAGAAAAGAAAAGATAAGATAATTGGCGCTGATTTGGATGAGTTGTGCGGCGCAGGCGACGCGGACGCGTGCGTGACGCGGTCGCGTGGTGCGCGATAAGGTCAGGTGATGCGGACGCGTGGGTCACGCGATCGCGTGGCCTGATTTGTGCGATTGGAGTGAGTGCAGCCTCGCGTTCGCGCAACTCTCTGTTTGAAACTTTTTTTTTTGCCAAATTTTTGGGTGATGCGGTCGCGTGGTTGACGCGATCGCGTGGATGGCCATTTTTTGGAAAACGATGTGGACGCGTGGGGCACACGTTCGCGTGGTAAGGCTTGTGCTTCTAGCACCGTTCCAGCCCCATTCCTTCATAACTTTCTGCCAAACACCCGTTTACGTCGATTTTACAGGGCCACGCGTTCGCGTGGGTGACGCGGACGCATGGGAGGCATTTTTCCCACATGACGCGGACGCGTCAGCGACGCGGTTGCGTGGATCAATTTGTGCCAAAGGCACGCCTCTAGCCACGCTCTCGGGTGACTCTCTGTTCAGTTTTCTTTTCTTCCTCATGCACTTGTGACGTGGACGCGTCAGCGACGCTGCCGCATCGCGTGCGATTATTTTTTTTGATGCAGTATGCAGAATGCAAAATGACATGGATGTTATGAGTATTTCCAGGTTCAATGAAAATAATATAAAATAAAACAAACAACACGAAATAAAATTGAAAAAGAAACGATCATACCATGGTGGGTTGTCTCCCACCTAGCACTTTTAGTTAAAGTCCTTAAGTTGGACATTTGGTGAGCTCCTTGTCATGTCGGCTTGTGCTTGAATTCATCTTGAAACTTCCACCAATGCTTGGACTTCCAATAAGCTTTATCAATACCAGGTAGATTCTTTAAGCTTTGATGGAGTTCTTCACAAGCTTTGAGCTCCCAAATTTGATCCTCATATATTCCTGGATCCCAAATCTTGTTTCTACACCTGTCTTCAAGTTGAGTATCATGATTCCATCTGGGTGGTTTAGCCTTAGAATTCTCACTGAAGCGTCCAAACAACTTCCTAGACCCATTCAGTTGAGCTTTATACCAACTTTTGCGTTTAAACTTAAAGCTTCCAACCATAATGAACCTTACAGGACAATTCTTACCACTGACCATCTTCCTCTTACTCTTAATGCCACAAAGAGCTCTAAGTTGACCATCCGTCTCCAGTAGCCCATATTCAAGTGGAATTAGAAAGCTAAGGGATATGAATTTTTTCCACTTGAATGTTGTGAAGGATGATGGTAACTTAGGGGGAGGGGTCTCCAATAACTTTGGCAAGGTGATTTCAAGCTCCACTCCCTTGTGCTCTTCTCTGACAACTTCCACCTCTTTGCAAGCTTCTTTAATATCAACCTCTTCCTCTTGGTAGCCTTCTTCTAATTCAATCTCTTCTTCATTGCTCACCAAGGGCATGGGAGGCTGTGCTTCTTCTTCTTGAATCTCCATCTCTTGATCGACCTCTTCCAAGTCCTTAATCATGACATGCCTTGGAGGTTGTACACCCTCCTTAACATCAAATGCAACCGTCTTGGAAGGAGGTTCTATGATTTGAATTTCCCATGGAGGTTCCGCGTTTCCTAAGTCTTCAATCACTTCCTCTTTGTCAGCTCTTACGGTTTCCTCCACTTGTTCCAATACAAAGGTATGTTCCTCATTGTCCATTGGAGTTTCTAGTGTCTCTTTTATGTTACGCTCTTTTATTGATTCTCCAC
This sequence comes from Arachis ipaensis, assembly GCF_059453495.1. Taxonomy (NCBI): domain Eukaryota; kingdom Viridiplantae; phylum Streptophyta; class Magnoliopsida; order Fabales; family Fabaceae; genus Arachis; species Arachis ipaensis. The sequence continues at coordinate 65,597,514 of NC_142442.1, read as the reverse complement.
ATGTAGCCATAGGAGCACTTTTAGTGTCCAAGCATTGGGAAGCTAATCGACTTATTGCTTGATTTAGTTGATATAGAGTTGCATGAAATCGATCCGTTGCTTCCTTGAGATGATCCCTTGCTTCTTGTTCCGCTTGGATTGCATGATTAGGATCATATGACTCTTGGGTAGATGGATATGGACATGGTGTATATGGAGGTGGTGGTTCTTGGGAGTAATTGGGTTGGAATTGGGGTGGTTCTATATATGGTTCATATGGCTCATAAGGTGGTTGGTATGGTGGTTGAGGGTCAGGGTCATATGGAGGTGAATGGCGGAAAGGGGCTTGTGAGGAAAGGGTTCATAGGTATATGGTGGTGGTTGTTGATAGTCCATTGGAGGTGGTTGTCGCCAAGAGGGTTGATCAAATCCTTGTGGCTCCTCCCATCTTTGATTGTTCCAACCTTGATGCCTGTTCGCATTGTAATTTTTTCTTCCTGCAACATAATTGTAACCAGACTCATAGCGATGGGGGTGAGAACTCATGATAGCAAATAAAAATTTAAAAACGAAAATAAAAACAAATTGAAATTAAAAGGTTATTGAAATTTAAATTTTGAAATTTTGAATTTTAAATTTTTGAAATTTGAATTTTGAATATTAAATTTTGAAATTTGATTTTTTTGAAATAAGATAAGATAAGATTTTGAAAAAGATATGAATTTTGAAAAAAAAGATTTGAATTTTGAAATTTGAAATTTGAATTTTAAATAAAAAAATTTGAATTTTGAAAATTAAAATTTGAAATTTTGAAATTTGAATTTAAATTTTTTTTATTTGAATTTTGCAAATTGAAATTTGAAATTTGAAATTTGAGTTTTAAATTTTGAATTTTTGAATTTAATGAGGAAAGAGAAAAACAATAAAATGACACCAAACTTAAAATTTTTAGATCAAAACGAAGAAAACAACTAAGAACAACTTGAAGGTCAAGATGAACACGAAGAACAAATTTTTGAAAATTTTTTTTAATAACTAAATAAAAACCAATAACCTCTTAATTTACGAAAAAGTAAAAATAAAGACAAAAATAAAAACAAATAAACAAGCAAAAGAAAATATTTACATTAACCAATAATAAGGTACACGTTTGCAATTCCCCGGCAACGACGCCATTTCGAAGAGAGAACTTTTGAGTGGTCTAGAATTCAGAATAAATTTCCGTTGCAAGTATAGTTTCTAAACCAACAAAAGTCCTTTCTTACAAACGTTTTGATTGTCACAAGTAACAAACCCCTTTAAATTTGATAACCGAAGTATTTAAACCTCGGGTCGTCTTCTCAAGGAATTGTAGGGAGGTATTTCTTATTATTGGTTATGAGTTTTGTAAATTGGGGGTTTTCGAAATAAGGAGCAAGCAATTTAAATGACAAGAAAAATAAATTAATAATAATAAAATCTCTTGGCAAGGTATAAGAATTTGGAATTTCTATCCTAGTTATCCTTATCAGGTGTGATGAGAATTGGATTTTAATCCCACTTAGTTAAGTCAAGTGGACTAATTAGCTTGATCCTCAAGTCTTAGTCAATCCCTGTGGGAAGACTAGCTTTAGAGCGATCTAGATCAATTAGGAATCTGCCAATTTCAACCACTGTTGAGTTTGACAACTCAAGTGTTACCAATTACTTAACCAAAGCCAAAAGGAAGAAAATATCTAAATAAAATTAAAAGCATTCATAAATAGAATAAAACAATCATAAACTGAAATACCTCAAATAACATTAATTAAGAAGATCATATGTAACATGGAAAAGTTCATTAATTAAATTGGGAAAATAAATAAAAAGAAAATTGAACCTTCTAAAAAGAAACAATCCTGAAAGCAAGAGGAATCCTAATCCTAAATCCTAAGAGAGAGGAGAGAACCTCTCCCTCTAAAAACTAAATCTAAAATTATGAATTACGAGCTTGTTAATGAATGGATGCATTCCCCCACTTTATAGCCTCTAATCTGTGTTTTCTGGGCCAAAAACTGGGTCAAAAATAGCCTAGAAATTGCCTCTGGCGTATTCTGTTATGTACAGGTCGCGGGAAAGTGACGCGGAAGCGTCATCCATGCATTAGCGTGGATTGAGGTTTTGCCAGGTCAGGTATCCGCGTGATCCACGCGTTCGCGTCACCTGGCTTCGGGATAGCTATAGCAAATTATATATCGTTGCGAAGCCCCAAACGTTAGCTTTCCAACGCAACTAAAACCATCTCATTTGGACCTCTGTAACTCAAGTTATGACTGTTTGAGTGCGGAGAGGTCAGGCTAGACAGCTTAGCAATTTCTTCAATTTCTTGTATTCCTTCCACTTTTGCATGCTTTCTCTCTATCCTCCAAGCCATTCCTACCATATAAACTCTAAAATCACTTAACACACATATCAAGGCATCTAATTGTAATAAGAGAGGATTAATATTAGCAATTTAAAGGCCAAAGAAGCATGTTCTCAATCATAGCACAAAATCAGGAAGGAAAATGTTAAAACATGCAAATAGTATGAATAAGTGGGTAAAGAGTTGATAAAAACCACTCCATTGAGCACAAGATAAACCATAAAATAGTGGTTTATCAATATGATTGCTTACTTTGCCGACTTGCATTGTTTACCTAATTGTATAACATGCTTAACTGCTTCTTGAATTATTTGATATACATGATTATACTTGTGTTTTCTACTAGAAGTGAGGAGGTTCGAAAGGCGGTGGTGATGGGATTGCATGGAGGTTAGGCTGGCAAAGGATGTGGGATAGCGGTAAAATTGTTAGATTAGAAATCCCCTAAGTTAGATGACCTGTTTAAGAATTTAGTTAAAGTTAATTTAAGTTGAATCTTATGCTTTATGTGAAGTTCTAGGATTGCCTCTGGCATCCCAATATCTTATATTTTACATTACTGGGCACTGTTGCCATACTGAGAACCTCCGGTTCTCATACAATATTTTGTTGTTGTTTTTCAGATGCAGGTTGTAACCCACCTCGGTGAGTTGCGTGATGGTGACAGAGGATCTATAGCATCTTTTGGATTTTCTTTTGGATATTTGTTTTAGTGCTCTCACTTTTTATCTTTATTTACCTTCGAGGCTAACTTTGAGAGAGATATTGTATATGCTGTTTTAACTTTCAGAACTCTGTTATATCTGTATATAACTAGTCGGCTTAAAATTCGCTAGCTAAGGCTAGTATTTTATGACTATTATACTCATATATCTACATATGCCTTATTATCTTGTATTTATATCTTGTGCTTTCATGCTTGGAGCTTTGTGTGAATGTTTCGGGCTTTCGTAACTCTATTTTTGAGCTTATTTCTTTATTGGGCTTCTAGAATTACTATCTCTTCTATATATATATAGAAGAGATAAGCCTTAGAATTGTCATGACCTTTAATTCTCCTTTCCTTTATGGAATGAGGTAAGGCTTAGACTAATTAGGGTGTTACATTTAGTGGTATCAAAACGGTTCATCCTCGTGAGCTAGAGGGATGGAGCGATTGTGCTTCTTTGCATACTCTGTGTCTTTTTCTTTCATGGTATTTAGGTTATCTGCTTGTTATATGTATAGCATGCTTGTTTGTGAGTGCCTTTTTGGGATACTTGAAGCACTAGGCTTTTGATATTGAGACTGATCTCCTTGATATCGACTGTTTGGTATAGACAGGAACCCTAATGGCTACTCGCAAATGAGATCGTACGCGTACACGGGGAGAAACTGAGAATGACGAACTGGCCGACCACCATGCCGAGTTCATGGCGGCGATGACCAATTTGGAAAATACTATGCAAGCCAACGCTGTTGCGACTATGCAAGCCGTGGAGAGGATGGGTCAACCGATGGGAAATGGAAACAGAAATGGGAATAAAAACGGAAATGGAGAAGGAGACGGTAACAACTTAAGAGGTATTCCGATGACCTTGGCTTCGTTCCTAAAGGTCATCCACCAACTTTTAGAGGGTCGACCAACCCTACTGAAGCAGAAAATTGGTTCCAAGCAATGGAGCATGTCCTGTAAGCCCAGCATGTCCCTAACAACCAATTTGTAGAGTTTGCGGCGTACCAACTTTTAGGAGAGGCTCAGCACTGGTGACAAAGAGAATGCCGATTACTATAGCTTCAGAATGCCGACATTCCTTGGGATGTATTTCGGATAGCTTTTAAAAAGAAATACTTTCCTGAATTAGTAAGAAAAGCTAGGGAGTTAGAGCTTATGCAGCTAAATCAAGGCTCATTGTCTGTGGCTGATTACATTAGTCAGTTCGGGGAGCTCTGTAGGTTCTCTAGGGTATGTCAAGGTGCCCCAGAGTCCTATGAAAGCTGGCAGTGTATAAAGTACCAAGGAAGATTGAGGGACAACATTATGATGGCTGTAGCTCCTTTGGAGATTCGGGTATTTTCTGAATTGGTGAACAAGTCCTGAGTGGTTGAGGAGTGCGCTAAGAAGGTGGCACTAGCAAGAGATCCTAGAGGAGGAAACAACAATAGAGGCCGAGGCAAGTACTTTCAGCCGAGAGGTCAGAATTTCAAGAGGGGTGGACACATACCTCAACATCCTCTTGGTCAAGGGGGCTTTAGGAGGAATAACTATGATCAGTACCACCAGGCTAAAGGAAGAGGTAAACAGAGTAAGACTTCTCCAGATTCAATTTGTAACAGTTGCGGGCATTTTCCTCCATATGATTCGTGCAAGCTGGGTATAGGTGAATACTTTACATGTAGATTTCCTGGACACATGGCGAAAGATTGCCCTTGTGGGAGGAATCTGAATGCGGGTCAGAATCAACAAGGCCGAGTGTTTGCTGTGAACGCCAGTGATGATACTAAGGTGGATCCTTTGATGCGAGGTAACTATTTATTTGGTGAGAAAATATTGGTTTTATTGTATGATACTGAAGCCTCACATTCATTTATTGCATTTGATAAAGTTAAGAAACTAGGGTTGAAAATGTCAAAATTAGCTTTCGATTTGCATGTGCATACCCCATATCAGACGGTTGTGACTAGATCAGGTTGTAGGGAAGTATCTTTCAAGAATGAGGATAGAGAATTTGTTCATGATTTAATCTATTTACCAATAGTTGGGTTGAAAATGATTTTGGGGTTTGATTAGTTGTCAAAGAATCGGGTATTGTTGGATTGCTTTGAGCAATTGATTCGGTTTATGCCGGAAGGGGAAGGAGGTGCAGTAGTAGCTGAAGGTTATTACCTAAACTCTGTGTTGGTGAATTGTAGTGGGGAAGAGTGTTAGGGTTATATACTTTTGTCTATGAATACTCTAGGTGATGAACAGAAGTTAGATCAAATTTCGGCAGTTGGGGACTTTCTTGAAGTATTTCCTGAAGATATTCCCAAATTTCTGTCTCAAAAGGAAATTGAATTTGCGATTGACTTGGTGCCGAGAGTCGGACCAGTGTCAATGGCGCCGTACTGAATGGCTTCAATAGATTTGGCAGAATTAAAGACTCAGTTGGAAGAGCTTTTGAACAAGAGGTTCATTCGACCGAGTTTATCTCCGTAGGGAGCGCCAATTTTATTGGTGAAGAAGAAAGATGGAGGAATGCGAATCTGTGTATATTACCGATAGTTGAACAAAGTGGCTGTGAAGAACAATAATCCATTGCCGAGGATAGATGACTTAATGGATCAGTTGCAAGGAGCTGGAGTATTTTCAAAAGTTGATTTAAGATCCGGTTACCATCAGATTTGGGTAAAGGAGGATGACATTCCGAAAACTGCGTTTAGGACACGCTATGGACACTACGAGTTTGCAATGATGTCTTTTGGGTTGACGAATGCACCTGTTGTGTTCATGGATTTCATGAACAGAGTATTTCACCCCTTTTTGGACAAATTTGTGGTAGTATTCATAGATGACATTTTAGTTTATTCAAAGACGGCAGAAGAACATGAACATCACTTGAGAATTGTGTTGTAAATCCTGAAAGAGCATAAATTGTATGCAAAATTATCTAAGTGTGAGTTCTGGAAGGAAGAGGTGAATTTCTTAGGCCACGTAGTGAGTTAGGGCGGAATAGCGATGGATCTTTCAAAAGTGGAGGCGGTGAAGTAATGGGAGAGGTCGACGACGGTAACTGTTCCAAGGGTTACCTGAAACTGTAGGTCGATCTCGGACGAGATCTGCGGTGCTGATCGGCGCTGATGTGTTCGACTTGTGGGTGGTGGCCGGAGCCGCCGTGTTCAACTTGTGGGACTTAATGATGATGCTGATCCTTTGTCACTGGAGGGTGGTGGTACCTGCAAGGGACTCCGATGCTTAAGTTAGCAAGGGTATTAAGCAGGTTTTTAGTAGAATTAGAGTATGAGTTATACCTGGGTGCTCCAGTGTATTTATAATGGTGAGGAGTGGTCCTTCTGGGGATAAGATAGTTATCTTATCCTATCTTATCTTTGGGTAAGGTCATCCTATCTTCAAGGGAACCGCCTTTATCTTTCTAGGCTTTGGCTACCTTTAGATTTGGGCTGTGTTCCTTCGTTTGGGCCTTCTTGGGCCTCTGTAGTGATTTGGTCGAGCTCTTGAATAGGTCGGGTAGTCTGACCTGAAGCGGTCAATTGACTTGTCGTTGAAACATCCCGGGTCGGATAGCTCGACCCAGGGTATGAACATTGCCCCTGCTCGAGCTCGGTCTTTCTTTTGAGGTCGAATCTTTAGTTTTAGGACTTCGATCTTTTTATGGTGAAGCCGAACTCGAGCATTTTGTCGACTTCTTCTTTGTAGAGTTCTCCTTTGAATACGGAACGTTTTTCTTTGAATTTTCATTCTTTTGAAAAACGCGCGTCTCCTTGCTTTGGGAATGAGCGATGGTTTAATAACCTCATTAATTCTTTTAATGAGCCGTTTCTTTGCCTCTCACGTTCATTTTGTACTTTTCACCAAAACGGTTTTCTCTTCTCTGAAACTTTCTCCCTTTTCTCTTTGTCCGAGACTTGCATATTCGCGTTTTTCTCTACGACGCTTTTTGGCGATTGTTGGTAAAGGGCGATTCCGGATTTCGTTGCTCCGTCTTTCAACTTCTTCAGAGTTTTCTCCTTTCTCTTCAGGTTGGCTCTCGTTTCTTTTACTTTTTTCGTCGTTCCTTTTATTTCTTGGTGAAGTTTTGATTTTTCTTAAATGTATGTTGGAAAGCTTGAACCTTTTCATATTCTTTGTGCTTGTTTATCTCTGTGATGTGTTTTTCCTGGCTTCCTTTTCAACCTTCTGTATATTCTTGGGATTTTCCCCGATGGTTGAAGCTTTTTAGGGCTTTGCATGTTTGTTGCCTGCTTCTGTATAGCTGAAGCTTTTGGGATAATGGCTTGTTTGATTCTTGAGGAAGATTGTGTCTTTGATGATTTCCACTTAGCACGTTTTGTTGCTTAGTAGTTCCGTTTGCTAATAGACTGAAACTGTAGTTTGGAAGGTGGCGATTTTGATGACTTTATTTGATTTGTGGCTTGTGGCTTTCTTCTTGAAGTGTCGCTTTCGTTGAAAATAGGGTTATTATTTTCTTGTCAGGAAGGGTAGAGATGTAAGCTTGTAGATTTTCCTGGAGTCCTTGTTCTGTTATTTCCTCCAAAGGATGCCCCTGGATTTTTGGTGGGGGTCCTGGGGTTTCTTTTTGTTGCGTTGTTTGACTTCTTGACACTTACGTGCTTTAGTTTGAGTTGTATCCATTTATGCCCGAGTTTCTCTCTTTAACTTGCCCGAGCTGTTTGATTAGTAATCCCCTTTTTCTTTTTTCTTATTGTAGGATTTTAGTTGACCCATGTCATCTCGCAAAAATATTGTCGAGCCAGAGTCCCCGAGGGCATGTCGGACTGGTTGGACTCCTTCGTGTTGATGTGTGTTTCTGTGGTGAATTCTGAATTCTATGTGGAGCTAAGAAAACATCATAGGATTTGTAGTAATCGGGAGCAGGAGAAAAATTATGAGCTAGTAGCACCTGATTCTGATGAGAGGGTCTGTTTCCCTACTTCGGTCCAGGGGAAACGCCCCTTCTTTTATGCCTATGACTAGTTCTTCAGCCAAATGAACATTACCTTTCCCTTTACTCCTTTTGAGACCAATTTGTTGTGGTCGTGCAATGTGTCTCCATCCCAACTCCATCCGAATTCATGGGGTTTTGTTACGATTTTCCAGTTGTTGTGTCAGGAACTGGATGTTAAGCCTTCCCAAACTCTCTTTCTTTACCTTTTCGTTTTGACCAAGGCTGGGATTTCTGCCAAAAAGAAAGCTTCCTGGGTTTCTTTTTGGTCTGCCCAAAGAAAGAAAGTATTTTTGATGTATGATGAGTCTTTTAGAAACTTCAAGAATTATTTCTTCAAGGTTCGAGCTGTTGAAGGAGCTCGCCCCTTTTTTCTGGATGAGAATGATGAGCCCGCCTTTCTTTTAGAGTGGCAAAAGAATGTTGTGGTGTCGAGGTATATGTGGGAGATGTTGGACGAGGTCGATCAGGCCTTTGTTAATGTGTTGGAGGAGAACTGGGGACAACCTCCCTATCTGGACATCAAAAAGTTTTTAAGGGATCCCTCGCTTCTCCAAGCTGAGCTGGGTAGTGGTTGACTTATTTTGTTTTTGTTTTGTTTCATTTTGTCGAGTTTTTTCTTTTTCTCTCACTTTGTAACTGGGTTTTGCTGTGTTTTTTTCCAGAGATGGTTAAAAATAATGATTCCATGAAGGCCTTCAAAAAGACGAGGAAGGCGACTGCGGCCCTAAACATCTCGGCCAAGGTGGCTGGGGAAGGATCCTCTCATGTTTTACCGAAGCCCTCTATATCGAGTTCTCTGGGACCGAGGAAGACGATTCCCACCCCTCGGGTTCATTTGGTCGATCCTTCACAGACTTCTGCTGCTACCTCTTCTCCTACCGGCGCTCCTCCTCCAAAAAAACAAAAAATAGCTGAGACTTTTAACCTTGATGCCCCTGAATTTGATGCTGTCGAGTTTGTGGATCAGCAAATTGGTCCTTGTGGTACCATCCCTACTGACGATGTTTCTCTTCTTTGCCATCTGGATTTTATTACTCGGAGCAGCATCAAGATGGCACACATGGGGGCGGCTTTATATCGAACTACCCAGAATCTACCTATTCAGGCTAGAAAGGCTTTTATGGAGGAGGCTAAGTTGGAGTTCGACCAGATGAAAGGTTTGAAGGAAGAGCTCGAGGTGAAGGTGGCCATGTTGGAAAAAGAGTTGGAGGGAGAGAAGACTCGGGCTATTGCTTTCGCGGGTTCTGCCAAGTTGTCTGAAGATATGACTTTGAAGCACAAGGAGAGTTATGTCACGACATACCGAGAGATGTGGGTCTTAGGGAGGATTTGGAGTCTGTCCGAGCTGATTATGCCGAGCTCCAGGGTCATCTTGCAGGCAGTGTGAATGCTGCTTATGAGAATTTGAAGGATCAAGTTCGAGTTCTTGCACTCGAGCTTGATCTTACTCTCTTTAGCTTGGACAACATCGTAAAAGATGGTAAGATCGTCCCTGATGACCCTGATGATGAGGATGATGTCAACCATCCTCCTGTGCCTTCTGCCAAAGTCTCTATTGCGCTGACTTCTACAACCCATGCAGGTGGTCATCCCGAGTCGGATCCTGATTGTCAGGTCCTGAACCGAGATGATGGGACGGTGGATGTGGTGCCCCTTCAAACTCGTCCTCCTTCACCTCGGGATGCTGCAACTGGGAACTCTTTGGATCCTCTTTGACTTATTCTAGATGATTTGTATACAGCCTAGCTTGTGGGCTTTGAACTTTAAATTTTGTAATTGGTTGTTCTGACTGTGGATACTTTTTTAGTTGCTTTTCCGTTAGCAACTTTGTTTTTTTGAAGAACAAAGTATCTCTTCAGATTCTTGGGGTTGACTTTAGGTGGCCTCTTGAGTCTTTGTTATTATTATAACTTGTTTCTTTCGTAATATGCTTATCCGCGCTTATCTGACACGTTCTAGGTTTTTTTGGGAGTGTTGGAACCTTGTTGCCCGACCTCTTTTAGCTGTCTTCGTATTTTCAAAGTTGTAGCTTGATTCTTTTGAGGTTACGGATTTCTGGATCCAACTTGTGTGTCTTCTGTTGGTCGATTTCTTCAACTTGGTCGTGTTTCGCGGCTATTTCTAGTAATCCCTCCTGATTGGATCTTGGGTGATCTCTTCTTATGGATTATAGTTTTTGGTAGCTTTGCCGAGTCAATTTGGTTGTGTCGACCTCCTCTGAGTTATCTCTAGTAATCTATTTTGGATCTTTTGTCAGATCTCTTGTATAGATTACTTTTATAACTTTTGTTCTGGGCCGACTTCATCATGTCGGGCCCTTCTAAGTTATTTTAGTAATCTTCTTTTTTGGACCTTGTTCAGGTCTCTTTCAGGGATTACTTTTATAACTTTTTGTTCTGGGCTGACTTCATCATGTCGAGCCCTTCTAAGTTTTTTTAGCAATCCTCTTTTTTGGACCTTGTTCAGGTCTCTTTCAGGGATTATTTTTATAACTTTTTGTTCTGGGCCGACTTCATCACGTCGGTCCCTTCTAAGTTATTTTAGTAATCCTCTTTTTTGGACCTTGTTCAGGTCTCTTTCAGGGATTACTTTTTATAACTTTTTGTTCTGGGCCGACTTCATCATGTCGGGCCCTTTCTAAGTTATTTTAGTAATCCTCTTTTTTAGGGCTGGCCAGACCTCTTTCCAGGGATTTACTTTTTATAACTTTGGTCATTGTGGTCGACTGGTCCGACTTTTTTATGTCGGCCAGTCTTTTAAGTTATTTTTAGCAATCCATTTTTATTAAGACCTCGTTAGGTCCTTTCTATGGATCACTTTTGATAACTTCTTGCATTATTCTGTTTTTGTCACCCTTTTATCTTTGCCGATTTTGTAGATATTGGGTTTGATCCCCGTTAGTCGACCTTTTGATGAATTTGGTTTTCATCTTTGTTGGTCTTTACCGTGATCGTGCAGTGAATTTGATTTTCACTTTCTGCCGATCTGTAGCTTTATAATCGGGCGATGAATTTTTTGCGTTTCAGATTAATGTGTCTTGATAAAGGATTTGTGGGAAATCTGAAAAACTTTATTCAAAATAGAAAATATGCCAATATATACATGTGGGAGTTTTACTCCTCTAAGTTAGGTATTTTATAAATCTTGGCTTGGCACCTCATTAAAAAACCTTTTCAGGAAAAAGAGTGCACCTTATCCTAAGATCCTTGTTACCTCTAACTATAATACCTTCGTAGGTTGCAAGCGTGCCATGACCTGGGAAGCTCTCGCCCTTCGAGTTCGAACACCCTGGTGCGTGGCAGAAGTTAGACCAATTAAGAGAGTCTTAATAAAAGAAATGCGTTGCAAGTATAGCTCCCAACCAGCTAAAGTCTACCTCACCAATTTAAAAAGGGGTTGTCACAAAAATTAAAATTAAAAATACTGGGAGTATGAGTCCCAGGTCGTCTCCCAACGAGTTGCAGGAAAGGGTGCTATTTTATTAACTAGAAGTTTTCCAGAAAAGTTGAGTTTTGATAATGAATAAAAATAATTGTAAATTAAAGCAATAGAACAAAGAATTATTATTAATATTAAAAGGCCTTGACTGGGAGAATGATTAATTGGAAGTTCTATCCTTGTTGGAATCTTCTGAAGTGTAGTGTAAAGAGGTTATTGTTTTCACTTAGTTAACCCTTACTAAATAAAGGAAAGTCAAGTGATTGAGCTAACTCTTACCGCAAATCCTAGTCCTCTCCCTTGGGAAGGTCTAGAGTTAATAGGTACAGAATTAGCCAACAACGTCCAATTTAACTAAGCACTTGAGCATTCCAACTCAAGTGTCTCCTCTTAATCAACCCCCATGTCAAGTAGGAAATCTACTCCATTGACATAGAATTAATATTCATAAAAATATAAGAAGACATAGTAAATTAAATAAAATAAAATAGAGAATTAAAATTAATTAAAATTAAAAGTAACTCTATATATTAATAAATTCCAAATGCAACATACTTAATTGAATAGGGTCAATGAGCAACTAATGAGAGTAAAGGAATAAGGAAACAAACTAAAGTAATGTCTTCGCGGAGGAAATGACTCTTCAGCATCCAAAATCCAAAGCAAAAGCATAAACTATCAATGTAAAGCTAATCTAGATTCAGATCTAAAACTGAAAGTAATCCTAATATCAATGTATCTGAATGTGTGTGGATGCGTCTTGAGTCTCTGCATGTTCCCTAGCTTTAGTCTGTGTTTCTGGGCCGAAAACTAGGTCAAAACGCGGCCCGAAATCGCCCCCAGCATATTCTGTTATTTTTGCAGATTGCGCAGGTCACGCGTACGCGTCGTCCACGCGTTCGCGTCATTCGTGCAGACTCCACTCCACGCGTTTGCATCAGGCACGCGTTCGCATCACTGCGATTTCTTCATTTCGCGCGCTCACGTGAGTCATGCGATCACGTCAATGTTCGCTGGTCATCTCCTTAGTTTCTTGTGTTCCTTCCATTTTTGCAAGCATCCTCTCCATTCTCCAAGCCATTCCTGCCCTATGAAGTCTGAAACACTTAACATACGGATCACGGCATCGAGTGGTATAAAGGAGAGTTAAAATGTACTAATTAAAGGTTTCTAGAAAGCAAGTTTTCAACCATAAACAATACTAGGAAGGAATTATAAAATTCATGCAATCTATATGAATAAGTAGGTAAAGACTTGATAAAACCACTCAATTAAACACAATATAAATCATAAAATAATGGTTTATCAACCTCCCCACACTTAAACATTAGCATGTCCTCATGCTTAACTTATCCTAAAATAAATGAGTAGGGAAATGTAAAACTCATGCAATGCAATGCAACCTATATATATGAATGCAACTATATGATTCTTGTCTACTTGGTTAAAAATAAATAAGCTCTTCAAGACAAACATAAATCAAATTCCACTAATTCAATTTTATATAGTAAAAACAGGTAACATTGTAAGAAGATAGCTCATGAAAGCAGAGAACATAGAATTAAGCATTGAACCCTCACTGATGGTGTATATGCACTCTAGTCTCTCAAGTGTATAGGGTAAGCACTCTATTCTTCTCTAATCATGCTTTCTAAATTTTGTTCTTCACCTAACCAATCAACAATATTTAATGTACTAATGCAAACATCATGAGGTCTTTTCAAGGTTGTAATGGGGCTAAGGTAAGGGTAAGGGTATATATATGGCTAAGTGAGCTAGAATATGAATCTTTGACTAACCTAAGCCTTCACCTAACATACATATACTCTATATAATTCTAATTCATGTCTAGCTACCTATAATTTCCCACTTTCACATTACATACTCATGCGTTAACTTTTTCTTTTAATTTTCTTATCACATATGCATTGGAGCTTTACTTAACTTAGAATTGGGGTAATTTTGTCCCCTTATTTATTTAAATATTTATTGAATATTTTTGGATTTTTTTATATAGAAATAACATACCAATGCACATGGAATTTCAATTTTTTCTGTTTTACATGAGTAGGTATCCAAATTCCCATCATGATACATTCCCTTATTAACCCCATGTTCCCACAGTTTCCCATACTCAATTAACACACTTTCTATCTTAAGCTAACCAAGGATTCATTTTGGAATATTTAATTGTTTTTCTGCTTAAGGCTAGTGATGTGGTAAAATATAGAACAAATGGGATTTAAAAGGCTCAAAGTGGCTGACAATGGTGATTTAAAGGGTAGACTTATTTGGGATACGTGAGCTAAACAAGTAATGGCCTCAATCATATACATGCATATAGATACATTAAACATTGGACATATAGGATGAAACAAAATAAAGATTACAATCATAGAGAAGTGAACACACAAGAATAATATTTATGGTTAAATAATGTAACCATGTAATTAGGCTCAAAATCTCACGGGTTATGTATTCTTAGCGTTTTAAACTATGTTCCAATTACAACTTCAAACAAGTTTAACACAAAAGTTTTGACTTAAATTAGTGAAATTTTTCAAAAATAGGATCTTAAAAAGAAACTCACTATTTTTCAATCAAGTAGAACATGCATGCAATTAACCTATTACTATGCAATTTATCCTATTCTGAATAAAAGAAAAACTAACTAAATATCCTATTTATTGGTGTTTAAGGAAAAAGAAATTACCTCCGAAAGTCAAGTACTGACCGACCTCCCCACACTTAAAGCTTTGCACCATCCTTAGTGCCATCTGTCAGGAACAAAGGGGGCTGGTAGCAGTATTTCCATCATCGGGACCCATGGCTCCCTGTGCTGGTAAATGAGGTAGAGTCCAGGGTGTCTGGGTCTTCTCTAGGTGGGTGGTTACCAACAAGTAGCTCCTTGAGGTATGTAAATCTGCGCTTGTTATGGCGCTCTCGTTGCTTTCCTTTCCGTTCAATCCGTTCTAGCCTCTCAAGTATCTGATTGAGCAGTTGGTTTGTAGAAGGTGCTTGTGGTGTGGAAGAAGAAGGAATATCTTTTGCTGGTTTCGTGCTCCGGTTGATAGTTGCTGCTAGAGGTCTGATATACTTCCCGTTAGGGACGTATCGATCATCTCGTGGAATCATGGCCTTGGTTTCCCCAGCTCTGTAGGAGACTCTGGCTGCTAAGACTAGATCTGAAACCAAGGCGGGAAAAGGTAAGTTGCCCGTAATTTGTACGTGTCCCATAGCATGCCGAATGTGTCTTGGTAAATTGAGGTGCTGGTCTGTAAGGATACACCAGAGTAAAACAGCCATGTCTACAGTGAAGGAGGACTCATGAGTGCTCGAAAAGACGTAATGGGACATGATCTGTGCCCATACTCAAGCCTCTAAGGTGAGTGCGGAAGCCAATATGCCCTTAGGTCAGGAACGATAGTTTCCGTAGATCCATCTGCTGCCAGGTTGTGCGATAACTCTGAGAACGGCGTTCCAGTCAAATTGGTATGTCTGGTGCTTGAACGAGGCTTCTTGAAATTTTTCCAATCCTTCTTGAGCAGGGGGAAGATCTAAAGCTTGTTGAATGGCTTCTTTTGTTATAGGGACTTGCTTCTGACGGACATAGACAGACTGCATGGTTGGCATGTGAAAATTGGAGTAGAATTCAACTACCCATGATAGATTAACCTGCCGTGGCCGTCTCCGTAGGAATCCCATTGTCTTCGCTCAATGCGGGGCTCAACAATTTCAGCAATGATGGTTGGGAGGATGAGAAGGTGCTCATTGTTATAGTTCCTTGCTGCCAGGATGGGGAACATCTGCTCACAGTAGCGGTTAGTGTACCGCGCAGTGTCCTTTGCTGGGAAGGCTTTCTCTTTTTCATCGACCTTGATGATCCTCTTTATTCGTTTTGTTGAGGGTTTTACCGCTGTTAAAGATGGTTCTTCTACTAATGCTCTTTTTCTTCCTCTCCACGTTGGTGCTTTGGGAGTAGCTTTCTCTTTACCTTTCTTGGTGGCCATCCTAAAAAAAAAGAAAGAGGTAAGTACATGTAAAGCGTAAGGGTTCGAGCAAGGGAGCGAATATTAAGGGTGATAATCAATGCACGGTAAAGAAGGGTGTTGTTAACACATGGTCTAGACTACATGTGAAAAGTTCATCAAAGGTAATATAGTAAGTGCATGTGATGACAATTAAATGCAAGATGTTTATTGGCATGCCGGCAAATGCATGAGTAGCATAGATCAAGCATTCAATGTCCAAGTTAGATTACCAAGCCTTTCAAACTAATAATCTGTTTGTATTGACAATTATATTTAATCAATAAAATATAAAAGGAGTTTTGTGAAAAATATGCATTAAAGTAACAGAATAGAATAATTTAAAATAATGCACAATGCCATACGGGCTTTTTCACAAACACTTGCATGCATGGTAGATATGTTATTGAAAGTAGGAATTTGAACATGCAAGCAACCCTTATGAAAAGTAATATATAATTGTCAAACAATTCATAATAACTCACAAGCGAAATATAAAAGAAGATAAAGACCCAAATAAATTTCTAACACCAATTAAAGGAATAAAAAGAAAAGTAAAAGAAAAAAAATAGAATATAGATAATGAAAGTAAAAGAAGAAGTAAACATAAAAAAAATAATGGAAAAATAAAAATAAAGAGAGAAAGAAAAGAACCTTGATAATAGATGTGAAAAATAAGGGAGGAGAAGGTAAAAAGTGAGAATGAGTAGAGAAGGAAGAAGGGAGAAGAAGGAAATAAGAAGGAAAAAGAAAAATTAGGATTTGGGGAAGAAAAGATATGATAGTTTGGCTGATCTGGATAATCTGTGCGCCGTATGTGATCCGGACGCGTGGGTCATGCGGTCGTGTGACTTGATTTGTGCGATTGGCACGAGAGCAACCTCGCGTTCGCGCGACTCTCTATTTCAAACTCATTTTGTCAAAATTTAGGGTGACGCGTTCGCGTGGATGGCTATATTTTGAAAACGATGCGGTCACGTGGGGCACGCGGTCGATTTTTACTGCCATACACCTCTTTTACGTCGATTTTTAGGGGCACGCGTTCGCGTGCGTCACGCGGACGCGTGGGAGGTTATTTCTGAAAATGACGCGGCCGTGTGGGGCACGCGGCCGCGTGGGGCACGCGGACGCGTGGGCATGTTTGTGCCTAAGGCACGCCTCCAGCCACGCTTTTGCGTGAATTTCTATTTAATTATCTTTTCTTCAAAACGCACATATGACGCAGACGCGTCAGCGACGCTTACGCGTCGCGTATGTGTTTTTTTTTTTTTTTTATATATGCAATATGCAAATGTAAATGCATGCTATATACAACTTTATGCAGAGATTATAAGAAGAGTCATTAACAAAAATAAAAATAGAATAAAGTAAAATAAAACTAAGACTGAAACGGAATGATCATACCATGGTGGGTTGTCTCCCACCTAGCACTTTGCTTTTACTTCCTTAAGTTGGACGCTCTTCAGACTCATTCTGCTTCTGTTGGTCGGTCTTCCAAAAGGAAGACCTCTAGTTCCTTTTGATCCTTCATCTTCTCACCATGATAAAGCTTCAGGCGATGTCCATTCACCTTTAGAAATTTGGAGCTAGAATGATGACGCAGGTGAAAAACTCCGTATGGCTCTGCCTTTTCTACTATGTATGGACTTTCCCATCTTGATCTCAGTTTACCTGGCATAAGCCTCAGTCTGGAGTTATAAAGAAGAACTAACTCCCCTGGTCTGAATTCTCTCCTTTTTATGTGCTTGTCATGGACGGCCTTCTTCTTTTCTTTGTATCTCCTGGAGTTGTCATATGCTTCTAGGCGAAGGTTCTCCAGTTCTGCTAGTTACAGCTTCTTTTCAGCACCAGCTTCTTCATAGTTCATGTTGCACTCCCTCACAGCCCAGAAAGCCTTGTGTTCCACCTCTACTGGGAGGTGGCAAGCCTTTCCGTATACCAAGCGAAAGGGGCTCATCCCAATGGGTGTCTTGTACGCTGTTCTATAGGCCCAGAGTGCATCTTGTAGCCTGGAACTCCAGTCCTTCCTATGAGGTTTTACTATCTTTTCCAGAATATGCTTTATTTCTCTGTTAGAGACTTCTGCTTGCCCATTGGTCTGGGAATGGTAAGCTGTTGACACTTTATGAACTATCACATGCCTTTTTAGTAATCTTGTTAGTCTCCTGTTACAAAAGTGAGTGCCTTGATCGCTCACGATTGCTCGTGGTGATCCAGAGCGACAAATAATATGGTTTCTAACAAAGGAAATAACCGTGTTAGCATTATCAATACGGGTAGGAATTGCTTTCATCCATTTAGAAACATAATCTACGGCTAACAGTATATAAAAGTAACCATTAGAATTTGGAAATAGACCCATGAAGTCAATGCTCCAAACATCAAAAATTTCACAGAAAAGCATAATTTGTTGAGGCATCTCATCCCTCTTGGATATATTACCAAACCTTTCGCATGGGGAACAGGATTTACAAAATTCAGCAGCGTCTTTAAAAAGAGTAGGCCACCAGAATCCACAGTCTATAATTTTTCTAGCTATTTTTTGAGGGCCAAAATGTCCTCCACTCTCAGATGAGTGGCAGGCCTCTAAAATGGACTGGAATTCTGATTGAGGCACACACCATCTAATTACCTGGTCAGCGCCACACCTCCATAAATATGGATCATCCCATATAAAATATTTAGACTCATTTTTCAGCTTGTCTCTTTGATGCTTAGTAAAATTTGGGGAAAAAGTGTGGCTAACTAGATAATTAGCTACAGGTGCATACCAAGGAGCTACTTCAGATACTGCATGTAAACTATCAAATGGGAAATTATCATTTATAGGAGTGGAGTTATCCTTAATGTGCTCAAGGCTGCTCAAGTGGTCTGCCACTAAATTTTGGTTACCACTCCTATCCTTAATTTCTAAATCAAATTCTTGCAGCAGCAGTATCCAACGTATTAGCATTGGTTTGGACTCCTTTTTAGCTAATAAATATTTTAGAGCTGCATGATCTGAGTACACTACTACCTTACTACCAAGTAAATAGGCTCAGAATTCATCCAGAGCAAAAACAATAGCTAGAAGCTCTTTTTCAGTAGTAGTATAATTAGATTGAGCAGCATCTAGAGTTTTAAATGCATAAGCAATTACAAAAGGATCCTTACTTTCGCGCTAAGCCAGCGCCACTCCTACTGCATGATTGGAAGAATCACATATAATTTCAAATGGCTGGCTCCAGTCTGGTCCTCTCACAATTGGGGTTTGAGTCAGGGCGATGTTCAGCTTATCAAACACTTGCATACAATCCTCACTGAACTCGAACTCAATATCTTTCTGCAGTAATCTGGATAAAGGCAATGCTACCTTACTGAAGTCCTTAATGAATCTCCTGTAAGAACCTGCGTGGCCAAAGAACGAACGGACTTTCCTCACGGAGGAGGGGTAAGGTAAACTAGAAATAACTTCCACCTTTGCTGGATCTACAGAAATGCCAGCTTTTGACATAACATGTCCTAGTACAATTCCTTATTTTACCATAAAGTGACATTTTTCAAAATTTAATACAAGGTTGGTACTAACACACCTGTCTAATACGTTAGATAAACTATCCAAGCAAAGGCTAAATGAATCACCATATATACTAAAATCATCCATAAAAACTTCCATACAGTTCTCAATGAGATCAGAGAAAAGACTCATCATGCATCTTTGGAAAGTAGCTGGTGCATTGCATAAAACAAAAGGCATTCTTTTATAAGCATATGTTCCAAAGGGACATGTAAAAGTAGTCTTTTCCTGATCTTCAGGAGCTATATGAATCTGAAAATATCCTGTATAACCATGTAAAAAACAATAATGAGATTTATCTGACAGGCGATCAAGCATTTGATCAATGAATGGCAAGGGGTAATGATCCTTGCGAGTGGCTTGGTTGAGACGCTTATAGTCAATGCAAACTCTCCATGAATTCTGTACTCTAGTTGTCAGGAGCTCTCCATGCTCATTTCTTATTGTTGTGACTCCAGACTTCTTGGGCACCACTTGTACTGGACTTACCCATTCACTGTCTGAGATGGGGTAAATGATATCTGCTTCAAGTAGTCTGGTTACTTCTTTCTTGACAACTTCTAAAATGGTAGGATTCAATCTTCTTTGAGGTTGATGGACAGGCTTTGCTCCCTCTTCTAAGAATATTCTGTGTTCACAAACTTGGGGACTGATGCCTACTATATCCGCCAAGCTCTATCCAATTTCTTTCTTATATTTTCTCAGTACACTGAGCAGTTGCTCTTCTTGTTGAGAGGTGAGTTCCTTTGCAATGATAACTGGGAACTTCTATTTATCCTCAAGGTAAGCATACTTGAGGTGTGGAGGAAGAGGCTTTAATTCCAATTTCTGCTCATAGCTAGTTTTTGGATCATCCAGGGCTGGTGATAATGGTAAAGGGTCTTCATTATTTTCAGAGAGTTTCCCCACACTTGGACCTTGCTCCATGTGCTTCTCTTCCATTTCTTCTTGGTGAACTTCAGCTACAGTTTCATCAATAATGTCGCACTGGAAGATAGAATGATCTTCTGGAGGGTGCTTCATAGCTTCATTTAAACTGAATTTCACTGTTCTGCCATCTATCTCAAAGGAGTAAGTTCCTGAGAATGCATCCAGCTTGAACTTTGAAGTTTTCAGGAATGGTCTTCCAAGCAGGGTTGATGATGGTCTTTCTGAGTCATTAGGGGGCATTTCCAGGATATAGAAGTCAATAGGAAATGTGAGCTGGTGCGCAGAAATTGTGATTACACTTTGATTATGTAAAATTCATCGCTCTTTCTTTCCCTGGTAATGGCGCCAAAAATTGATGCCAATACCATGGTTCACAACTTCGCACAACTAACCAGCAAGTGCACTGGGTCGTTCAAGTAATACCATACGTGAGTAAGGTCGAATCCCACGGAGATTGTCAGTATGAAGCAAGCTATGGTCACCTTGTAAATCTCAGTCAGGCGGATATAAAATAGTAATGGGGTTTTCGAAAATAATTAATAAAATAGGGATAGAAATACTTATGTAAATCATTGGTGAGAATTTCAGATAAGCGAATAGAGATGCTTTCGTTCCTCTGAACCTCTGCTTTCCTGCTGCCTTCATCCAATCAGTCTTACTCCTTTCCATGGCTGGCTTTATGTGATACATCACCATTGTCAATGGCTACTTTCGGTCTTCTCTCGGGAAAATGATCCAAATGCCCTGTCACGGCACGGCTAATCGTCTGGAGGCATCACCCTTGTCAATGGTTTCATCTTATCCTCTCAGTGAAAATGGTCAACGCACCCTGTCACGGCACGGCTATTCATCTGTCGGTTCTCGATCATGCTGGAATAGGATTTACTATCCTTTTGCGTCTGTCACTAACGCCCAGCAATCGCGAGTTTGAAGCTCGTCATAGTCATTCAATCATTGAATCCTACTCGGAATACCACAGAAAAGGTTTAGACTTTCTAGATTCTCTTGAATGCTGCCATCATTCTAGCTTACACCACGAAGATTCTGATTAAGAGATCTAAGAGATACTCATTCAGTCGAAGGTAAAACGGAAGTGGTTTTCAGGCACGCGTTCATAGGGAATGATGATGATTGTCACGTTCATCACATTCAGATTGAAGTGCGAATGAATATCTTAGAAGCGAAATAAGATGAATTGAATAGAAAACAGTAGTACTTTGCATTAATCTTTGAGGAACAGCAGAGCTCCACACCTTAATCTATGGAGTGTCGAAACTCTACCGTTGAAAATACATAAGTGAAAGGTCCAGGCATGGCCGAATGGCCAGCCCCTCTGATCTAAGAACCAGGCATCCAAAGATATCTAATACAATAGTAAAAGGTCCTATTTATAATAAACTAGTCACTAGAGTTTACAGAAATAAGTAATTGATGCATAAATCCACTTCCGGGGCCCACTTGGTGTGTGCTTGGGCTGAGCATGAGTGTTGCACGTGTAGAGGTCCTTCTTGGAGTTGAACGCCAGCATTTATGCCAGTTTGGGCGTTCAACTCTGGTTTTGGACCCTTTTCTGGCGCTGGACGCCAGAATTGGGCAGAGAGCTGGCATTGAACGCCAGTTTGCGTCGTCTATTCTTGGCCAAAGTATGAACTATTATATATTGCTGGAAAGCCCTAGATGTCTACTTTCCAACGCAATTGTAAGCGCGCCATTTCGAGTTCTGTAGCTCCAGAAAATCCACTTTGAGTGCAGGGAGGTCAGAATCCAACAGCATCGGCAGTCCTTCTTCAACCTCTAAATCTGATTTTTGCTCAAGTCCCTCAATTTCAGTCAGAAAATACCTGAAATCACAGAAAAACACACAAACTCATAGTAAAGTCCAGAAATGTGAATTTAACATAAAAACTAATGAAAACATCCCTAAGAGTAACTAGATTCTACTAAAAACATACTAAAAATAATGCCAAAAAGCGTATAAATTATCCGCTCATCACAACACCAAACTTAAATTGTTGCTTGTCCCCAAGCAACTGAAAATCAAGTAGGATAAAAAGAAGAGAATATACTATAAATTCCAAACTATCAATGAAACATAGCTTCAATCATATGAGCGGGACTTATAGCTTTTTTCCTCTTGAATAGTTTTGGCATCTCACTTTACCCATTGAAGTTCAGAATGATTGGCTTCTATAGGAACTTAGAGTTTAGATAGTGCTATTGACTCTCCTAGTTCAGTATGATGATTCTTGAACACAGCTTCTTTATAAGTCTTGGCCGTGGCCCTAAGCACTTTGTTTTCCAGTATTACCACCGGATACATAAATGCCACAGACACATAATTGGGTGAACCTTTTCAGATTGTGACTCAGCTTTGCTAAAGTCCCCAATTAGAGGTGTCCAGGGTTCTTAAGCACACTCTTTTTTTGCTTTGGACCTTGACTTTAACCGCTCAGTCTCAAGTTTTCACTTGACACCTTCACGCCACAAGCACATGGTTAGGGACAGCTTGGTTTAGCCGCTTAGGCCAGGATTTTATTCCTTTAGGCCCTCCTATCCACTGATGCTCAAAGCCTTGGGATCCTTTTTATTTGCCCTTGCCTTTTGGTTTTAAGGGTTACTGGCTTTTTGCTCTTGCCTCTTGGTTTTAAGAGCTTTTGGCTTTTTCTGCTTGCTTTTTTTTTTCTTTCTAATTTTTTTCGCCTATATTTTTTTTTCTGCAAGCGTTGTTCTTTGCTGCTTTTTCTTGCTTCAAGAATCATTTTTATGATTTTTCAGATTATCAAATAACATGTCTCCTAGTCATCATTCTTTCAAGAGCCAACATATTTAACATTCTTAAACAACAACTTCAAAAGACATATGCACTGTTCAAGCATTCATTCAGAAAACAAGAAGCATTGTCACCACATCAATATAATTAAGCTAAGTTCAAGGATAAATTCAAAACTCATGTACTTCTTGTTCTTTTGAATTAAAAAATTTTTCATTTAAGAGAGGTGATGGATTCATAGGACATTCATATCTTTAAGGCATAGTTAGTAAATACTAATGATCATGTAATGAAGACACGAACATAGATAAGCACATAACATAGAAAACAAAAAACAGAAGAAATAAGAACAAGGAATGAATCCACCTTAGTGATGGTGGCGTTTCCTTCTTGAGGAACCAATGATGTCCTTGAGCTCTTCTATGTCTCTTCCTTGTCTTTGTTACTCCTCCCTCATAGCTTTTTGATCTTCTCTAATTTCATGAAGGATGATGGAGTGCTCTTGATGTTCCACCCTTAATTGTCCCATGTTGGAACTTAATTCTCCTAGGGAGGTGTTGATTTGCTCCCAATATTTATGTGGAGGGAAGTGCATCCCCTGAGGTATCTCAGGGATCTCTTGATTTGCAGCCACATGTTCTACCACTGAGCTATAGACCCTTGAGATGAATCTTTCCATCTCCCATGACTCGGAGGTGGAAGCCTTTGTCTTCCCTTTTCCTTTTCTGGAGGTTTCTCCGGTCTTAGGTGCCATTAATGGTAATGGAAAAACAAAAAGCTTATGCTTTTACCACACCAAACTTATAATGTTGCTCGCCCTCGAGCAAAAGAAGAAAGAATAGAAGAAGAAGAAGAAGATATGGAGGAGATGGGGGGATGTGTGTATGGATGTGAGTGGTGAATTGAAAACAGAAGGGATGGTCATGAATGGAGAAAGAGAGGGTGAGGTGGGTAGGGATCCTGTGAGGTTTCACAGATCCTGAGATGATCCTGTGGTGTCCACAGATCTTGAGGTGATCCTGTGGTGTCCACAGATCCGGAGGTGTCAAGGATTTACATCACTGCACCCATTAGGCATGTAAAATGCCCTTGCATACAACTCTGGGCGTTCAGTGCCAGGTTGATGCCCATTTTGGGCGTTCAACGCCCATTTGTTGGCCATTTCTGGTGTTGAACGCCAGAACCATGCTTGTTCTGGGCGTTCAGCGCCAGCTCTTCTCCAGGGTGTCATTCTGGCGTTCAGCGCCCAGATGATGCCCATTTTGGGCATTCAGTGCCCAGATACTGCCCATTTTGGGTGTTCAGGGCCAGAACCATGCTCTGTTCTGGCGTTGAACGCCAGGCAGGTGCTTCCTCCAGGGTATGATTTTTCTTCTACTGTTTTTGATTCCGTTTTCAATTTTTTTGTTTATTTTGTGACTCCACATGATCATTAACCTATAAAGACATATAACTAAGAAAAATATAGTTAGATATATAAAAATTGGGTTGCCTCCCAACAAGCGCTTCTTTAATGTCAATAGCTTGACAGTGGGCTCTCATGGAGCCTCACAGATGTTCAGAGCATTGTTGAGACTCTCCAACACCAAACTTAGAGTTTGGATATGGGAGTTCAACTCCAAACTTAGAGTTTGGTTGTGGCCTCCCAACACCAAACTTAGAGTTTGATTGTGGGGGCTTTGTTTGACTCTGCTTTGAGAGAGGCTTCTTCTGCTTCCTCTCCATGGATGCAGAGAGAGATCCTTGAGTTGTAAACACAAGGTTGTCCTCATTCAATTGAAGGATCAATTCTCCTCTGTCCACATCAATCACAGCTCTTGCTGTGGCTAGGAAAGGTCTTCCTAGGATGATGGATTCATCCTTTTCCTTCCCAATATCTAAGACTATGAAATCAGCAGGGATGTAAAGGCCTTCAACCTTTACTAACACGTCCTCTACTTGTCCATAAGCCTATTTTCTGGAATTATCTGCCATCTCTAATGAGATTTCAGTAGCTTGCACCCCATAGATTCCCAGTTTCTCTATTACAGAGAGGGGCATGAGGTTTATCCCTGAACCAAGGTCACACAGAGCCTTAAAGATCATGGTGCCTATAGTACAAGGTATTATGAACTTTCCAGGATCCTGTCTCTTCTGAGGCAATGTCAGTTGATCCAGATCACTTAGTTCATTGATGAACAAGGGAGGTTCATCTTCCCAAGTATCAATGCCAAATAATTTGGCATTTAGCTTCATGATTGCACCAAGGAACTTGGCAGCTTGCTCTTCAGTAACATCCTCATTCTCTTCAGAAGAGGAATACTCATCAGAGCTCATGAATGGCATAAGGAGGTTCAATGGAATCTCTATGGTCTCTAGATGAGCCTCAGAGTCCTTTGGTTCCTCAGAGGGAAGCTCCTTATTGATCACTGGACGTCCCAGGAGGTCTTCCTCCTTGGGATTCACGTCCTCTCCTTCCCTTACAGGTTCGGCCATGCTGCTTATGTCAATGGCCTTGCACTCTCCTTTTGGATTCTCTTCTGTATTGCTTGGGAGAGTACTAGGAGGGATTTCAGTGATCCTTTTACTCAGCTGGCCCACTTGTGCTTCCAAATTTCTAATGGAAGACCTTGTTTCATTCATGAAACTTACAGTGGCCTTGGACAGATCAGAGACTAAGTTTGCTAAGCTAGATGGATTCTGCTCAGAATTCTCTGTCTGTTGCTGAGTGGATGATGGAAAAGGCTTGCTATTGCTAAACCTGTTTCTTCCACCATTATTAAAGCCTTGTTGAGGCTTTTGATCCTTCCATGAGAAATTTGGATGATTTCCCCATGATGAGTCATAGGTGTTTCCATAAGGTTCACCTAAGTAATTCACCTCTGCTATTGCAGGGTTCTCAAGATCATAAGCTTTTTCTTCAGAAGATGCCTCTTGAGTACTGTTGGATGCAGCTTGCATTCCATTCAGACTCTGAGAAATCATATTGACTTGCTGAGTCAATATTTTGTTCTGAGCCAATATGGCATTCAGAGTATCAATATCAAGAACTCCCTTCTTCATAGGCCTCCCATTATTCACAGAATTCCTTTCAGAAGTGTACATGAACTGGTTATTTGCAACCATGTCAATGAGTTCTTGAGCTTCTGCAGGCGTTTTCTTTAGGTGAATGGATCCACCTGCAGAGGTATCCAATGACATCTTAGATAACTCAGACAGACCATCATAGAATATATCCAGGATGGTCCATTCTGAAAGCATGTCAGAAGGACACTTTTTGGTCAGTCCTTTGTATCTCTCCCAAGCTTCATAGAGGGATTCACCTTCTTTCTGTCTGAAGGTCTGAACGTCCACTCTAAGCTTGCTCAGCTTTTGAGGAGGAAAGAACTTGGCTAAGAAAGCCGTGACCAGCTTATCCCAAGAGTTCAGGCTATCTATGGGTTGAGAGTCCAACCACACTCTAGCTCTGTCTCTTACAGCAAAAGGGAAAAGCATGAGCCTGTAGACTTCAGGATCTACTCTATTAGTCTTAACAGTATCATAGATCTGCAAGAATTCAGTTAAGAACTGAAAACGATCTTCAGATGGAAGTCCATGAAACTTGCAGTTCTGCTGCATTAGAGAAACTAGCTGAGGTTTCAGCTCAAAGTTGTTTGCTCCAATGGCAGGAATGGAGATGCTTCTTCCATGTAAATTGGAATTAGGTGCAGTAAAGTCACCAAGCATTCTCCTTGCATTATTATTATTTTCGGCTGCCATCTCCTCTTCCTGTTCGAAAATTTCTGAAAGGTTCTCTCTGGATTGTTGTAATTTAGCTTCTCTTAATTTCCTCTTCAAAGTCCTTTCAGGTTCTGGATCTGCTTCAACAAGAATGTTCTTGTCCTTGCTCCTGCTCATATGAAAAAGAGAGAACAGAAAAATAATAATAATAGGGGTCCTTTTTACCACAATATAGAGGTCCCAGTGTGAGTTAGAAGAAAAGAGGAAGAAGAAATTCGAACACAGATGGAAGAGAGGGTTCGAATTTGGTGAGTGAGGAAGAGATGTTAGTAGATGAATAAATAAATAGAATGAGATGAGAGAGAGGGGAATTTTCGAAAATAATTTTTTGAAAAAGAGTTAGTGATTTTTGAAAATAGTTTTTGAAAAAGGTTAGTAATTTTCGAAAATTAATTTTGAAAAGGGTTAATAGTTTTTTGAAAATTCAAATAAAAAATAAAATAATTAGTTTAATTAAGAAGAAATTTTGAAAAAGAGGGAGATATTTTCGAAAATTAGAGAGAGAGAGAGAGAGTTAGTTAGGTAGTTTTGAAAAAGATAGAAATAAACAAAAAGTTGGTTAGTTAGTTGAAACAAATTTTGAAAGTCAATTTTGAAAAGATAAGAAGTTAGGAAGTTAGAAAAGATATTTTGAAATCAAATTTTTGAACAAGATATGATGAGAAGATATTTTTGAAAAAATAGGATAGAAATTAGTTTTTAAAAAAAAATTTGATTTTTAAAATCACAATTAATGACTTGATTCACAAGAAATCACAAGATATGATTCTAAAACTTAAAGTTTGAATCTTTCTTAACAAGCAAGTAACAAACTTTGAAATTTTTGAATCAAAACATTAATTGGTGATGTTATTTTCGAAAATTATGTGATAAAGTTAAGAAAAAAATTTTTGAAAAATATTTTTATAATTTTCGAAAATAACTAAGAAAAATGAAAAAGATTTGATTTTTGAAAAAGATTTTGAAAAAGATAAAATTTTTCAAATTGAAAATTTGATTTGACTCATAAGAAACAACTAGATTTTAAAATTTTTTGAAAAAGTCAAATCCAATTTTCGAATGTATGAGAGAGAAAAAGGGAAAGATATTTTTTTGATTTTTTTTGACTTTTTTTTATGATGAAAGAGAAAAAAATTAAAAACATCATTTTCATGTTTTTCTCTTTTATTTTTGAATCAAAACAAGGAATGCATGCAAGAACACTATGAATGTCAAGATGAACACCAAGAACACTATGAAGATCATGATGAACATCAATAACACATTTTTGAAAAATTTTTAATGCAAAGAAAACATGCAAGACACCAAACTTAGAATTCTTTAATGCTTAGACACTAAGAATTCAAGAATGCATATGAAAAACAAGAAAAGACACAAAACATGCAAATGCAAAGATCAAACAAGAAGACTTACCAAGAACAACTTGAAGATCATGAAGAACACTATGAATGCATGAGAATTTTCGAAAAATGCAAGATGTACATGCAATTGACACCAAACTTATAACATGACTCAAGACTCAAACAAGAACACAAATATTTTTTATTTTTATGCTTTTCTAATTTTTTTGTATTTTTTTGAAAATTATTATGAAAAAGAAAAATAAGGATTCAAAATTTTTAATATGAATTCCAGGAATCTTATGCTCTAAAGCTCCAATCAAAGGGTCAGGCATGGCTTAATAGCCAGCCAAGCTTTAGTATGTAACTCAGACATGACAAGCCTAACATGCCCTACAGTCGTGGCTTTACAGCCAATCAGGCTTCAACATGCTTCATGAAACACTAGAATTCATTCTTGAAAGTTCTGAAGGAAAATATATTTTAGAAAACATTTTTTTTTGAAAACATTTTTATTTTATTTTTTTTCGAAAACAAAGGAGAAATTTTTGAAAATTTTTTTTTTGAAAAATTTTTGAAAATAAAACAAAAAGAAAATTACCTAATCTGAGCAACAGGATGAACCGTCAGTTGTCCAAACTTGAACAATCCCCGGCAACGGCGCCAAAAACTTGGTGCGCAGAAATTGTGATTACACTTTGATTATGTAAAATTCATCGCTCTTTCTTTCCCTGGTAATGGCGCCAAAAACATGATGCCAATACCATGGTTCACAACTTCGCACAACTAACCAGCAAGTGCACTGGGTCGTCCAAGTAATACCTTACGTGAGTAAGGGTCGAATCCCACGGAGATTGTCGGTATGAAGCAAGCTATGGTCACCTTGTAAATCTCAATCAGGCGGATATAAAATAGTAATGGGGTTTTCGAAAATAATTAATAAAATAGGGATAGAAATACTTATGTAAATCATTGGTGAGAATTTCAGATAAGCGAATAGAGATGCTTTCGTTCCTCTGAACCTCTGCTTTCCTGCTGCCTTCATTCAATCAGTCTTACTCCTTTCCATGGCTGGCTTTATGTGATACATCACCATTGTCAATGGCTACTTTCGGTCTTCTCTCGGGAAAATGATCCAAATGCCCTGTCACGGCATGGCTAATCGTCTGGAGGCATCACCCTTGTCAATGGTTTCATCTTATCCTCTCAGTGAAAATGGTCAACGCACTTTGTCACGGCACGGCTATTCATTTGTCGGTTCTCGATCATGCTGGAATAGGATTTACTATCCTTTTGCGTCTGTCACTAACGCCCAGCAATCGCGAGTTTGAAGCTCGTCACAGTCATTCAATCATTGAATCCTACTCGGAATACCACAGACAAGGTTTAGACTTTCCGGATTCTCTTGAATGCCGCCATCATTCTAGCTTACACCACGAAGATTCTGATTAAGAGATCTAAGAGATACTCATTCAGTCGAAGGTAGAACGGAAGTGGTTGTCAGGCACGCATTCATAGGGAATGATGATGATTGTCACGTTCATCACATTCAGATTGAAGTGCGAATGAATATCTTAGAAGCGAAATAAGATGAATTGAATAGAAAACAGTAGTACTTTGCATTAATCTTTGAGGAACAGCAGAGCTCCACACCTTAATCTATGGAGTGTAGAAACTCTACCGTTGAAATTACATAAGTAAAAGGTCCAGGCATGGTCGAATGGCCAGCCCCTCTGATCTAAGAACCAGGCGTCCAAAGATATCTAATACAATAGTAAAAGGTCCTATTTATAATAAACTAGTCACTAGGGTTTACAGAAATAAGTAATTGATGCATAAATCCACTTCCGGGGCCCACTTGGTGTGTGCTTGGGCTGAGCTTGAGTGTTGCACGTGTAGAGGTCCTTCTTGGAGTTGAACGCCAGCATTTATGCCAGTTTGGGCGTTCAACTCTGGTTTTGGACCCTTTTCTGGCGCTGGACGCCAGAATTGGGCAAAGAGCTGGCGTTGAACGCCGGTTTGCGTCGTCTATTCTTGGCCAAAGTATGGACTATTATATATTGCTGGAAAGCCCTGGATGTCTACATTCCAACTCAATTGGAAGCGCACCATTTCGATTTCTGTAGCTCCAGAAAATTTACTTTGAGTGCAGGGAGGTCAGAATCCAACAGCATCGGCAGTCCTTCTTCAACCTCTAAATCTGATTTTTGCTCAAGTCCCTCAATTTCGGTCAGAAAATACCTGAAATTACAGAAAAACACACAAACTCATAGTAAAGTCCAGAAATGTGAATTTAACATAAAAACTAATGAAAACATCCCTAAAAGTAACTAGATTCTACTAAAAACATACTAAAAACAATGCCAAAAAGCGTATAAATTATCCGCTCATCATGAGCCCCTTAATGCTCACTAATACATCTTCCGCAATTCCAACTACTGTAATAATGCTTTTATCTGCTAACACAAAATGAGCTGCCGACCTTTTTAAGGGAGGGAGCCTCAAGGTATCATATATAGACAATGGCATTATACTAACACATGCTCCTAAATCACACAGGCAGTCAGAAAAAATTACACCTCCAATGGTACAGTTAACCATACATGGACCTAGGTCACTACATTTTTCAGGTATACCTCCCATTAAAGCAGATATAGAACTACCTAAAGGAATAGTTTCTAATTCATTAATCTTATCCTTATGTATGTCTAAATCTTTTAGAAACTTTGCGTACTTAGGTACCTGCTGAATAACATTAAAAAGGGGAATAGTTACCTCAACCTTTTTGAATATTTCTACCATTTTGGGATCAAGTTACATCTACTTCCTGGATTTCTTTGCCAGGTGTGGAAATGGGATAGGAATGGCATCCTGTACAGCCTCTGCATCCTTTGGTGTTTCATTCTGTGGTTGAGTTGCTTCTTCTTCAACTATGTCTTGTACGTCCTCTTCTTCTTCAGCATTTTCCACTTCCATTACATCCTTAGTTGGGACATGTTCTGGTAGGCTTGGCTCCTCCTGGTTCCTCTCCTGCAATGTAGTTCCGAACCTTAAAGTGATAGCATTGATGCCACCTTTGGGATTAGGTAGGGGTTGAGAAGGAATTCCACTGGAGCTTGAAGGTTGATTTGTAGAATTAGGTTATGAATCTAACCAGGAGATGAGAGCTTGTAAAATGGCAGTCATACCATTTAAAGTAGAGTTCAACTGCGTCTGCAAGTCTTGTTGCCCTTGTGCAAGAGAAAGGAGCATCTCGTCATTTGATGAGGAATTGGAGTAAGTGATCTGAGGAACCTACTGTTGGTTTTGCTGGAATTCTTGAGATTGTCTTAGGTGAGGTGCTCTGTAAGGCTGGTTCTGATTCTGCTGTTTGTTGTTAATGTTGTTATTCCACCTCTGGTTTCCATTGTTATCTCTGCCTCCTCTGTTATAGTTGTCCCTCCAATTATGGTTAGAATTATCTCTCCAACCTTGGTTGGAGTTATCCTGCCATCCCTGGTTATGGTTTCCACCTTGGTTGTAATTGCCACCTTGTTGGTTGTATCCTTGATTCGGGCGGTCATAGAAGTTATGAGTAGCTGCCACAGTGTTGTCTTCCTGTTGGAGCTGTGGACATTCATCAGTGTAATGACTATAATCAGCACAAATTCCACATACTCTTTGGGGAACTAACTGTTGGCTCTGTTGTGGTGAGTGAGGCTGAGCATGTTGTTGTTGGTTCAATTGCATCTGCTTCAGTAGGTTGGTCATTTCACATATACTCTGTGTAAGAGCAGTAGTCTCAATGCTAGAGGAAACCTCTGCAACAGCTTTTGAATGGCTACGTCTCAGCCTGTGATTCCTAGTGGACTCAGCTAAGTCGCTGCTCAGTTGCCATGCTTCATCTGCGGTTCTGTACTTTTTCATAGAACCATTACTTACACCATCCAGTGTAGTCTTATCCTGGGAATTCATGCCTTGAGTGAAGTAGCTGATCAACACTAGTCTGTTAATCATGTGATGGGGGCATGCGTCTAGAAGGTTCTTAAAATGCTCCCAGTATTCATAGAGAGTCTCTAAGTCACCTTGAACAATGCAAGAGATCTCTTTTCTCAGTCTATCTGTGACTTCAGCTGGAAAGTATTTTTCCAAAAATTCTCTCCTGAGTGTATCCCAGTTGGTAACAGTCGCTTCAGGTTGGGAGTAGTACCACTCCCTTGCCTTCCCCTCAAGAGAAAACAAAAAGGCAGTTAACAGAATAGAAGTTTCATCTGCACCATTACGCCTAACAGTAAACAGGCTGTCTGGAAATCCCTAAGGTGCTTAATAGGCTCTTGAGTAGGTAAGCCATGAAACTTGGGCATCAAGTTGATTAGTGCAGTCTTCAATTCAAAATCTGCAGCCAGATTCAGATGATGCACTTGATAAGGTTGCAGTGTAAAATCTAGGGCTCCAGCTTCCTGGAGAGTAATTCTCCTAGGTTGTACCATGTCACCTGCACGTGAATCAACTGGATCAGTAGTAAAAGAGCTTGTCTCGCTCTCAGATGGCGGTTTAGATTTGCCCTCAGATGAGACTGGTGAATTGATAACAATCACTTCACCACCTTCAAAGGCTAACCGACGTCGAGCTCGCCTAATACGTGAAAGAGTTCTTTCAATTTCAGGATCAAAAGCGGCTAAGCTCAGATCAGGCAATGAACGCGTCATTCAATGAGAAAGACGTACAGCTCATGGTAACAGAAATAAAAATAAAATATGCAAGTAAAATAAAATATGTACACTAATTAATAATCTAGCACACTATTGCAACTCCCCAGCAACGGCGCCAAAAATTGGTGCGTGGCAGAAGTTAGACCAATTAAGAGAGTCTTAATACAAGAAATGTGTTGCAAGTATAGCTCTCAACCAGCTAAAGTCTGCCTCACCAATTTAAAAAGGGGTTGCCACAAAAATTAAAATGAAAAATACTGGGAGTATGAGTCCCAAGTCGTCTCCCAACGAGTTGCAGGAAAGGGTGCTATTTTATTAATTAGAAATTTTCCAGAAAAGTTGAGTTTTGATAATGAATAAAAACAATTGTAAATTAAAGCAATAGAACAAAGAATTATTATTAATATTAAAAGGCCTTGACTGGGAGAATGATTAATTGGAAGTTCTATCCTTGTTGGAATCTTCTCAAGTGTAGTGTAAAGAGGTTATTGTTTTCACTTAGTTAACCCTTACTAAATAAAGGAAAGTCAGGTGATTGAGCTAACTCTTACCCGCAAATCCTAGTCCTCTCCCTTGGGAAGGTATAGCATTAATAGGTACAGAATTAGCCAACAACGTCCAATTTAACTAAGCACTTGAGCATTCCAACTCAAGTGTCTCCTCTTAATCAACCCCCATGTCAAGTAGGAAATCTACTCCATTGACATAGAATTAATATTCATAAAAATATAAGAAGACATTGTAAATTAAATAAAATAAAATAGAGAATTAAAATTAATTAAAATTAAAAGTAACTCTATATATTAATAAATTCCAAATGCAAAACGCCCGAAAACGCCCCCAGCGTATTCTGTTATTTCTGGAGATCGCGCAGGTCATGCGTACGCGTCGTCCACGCGTTCGCATCATTCGTGCAAACTCCACTCGACGCGTTTTCGTTAGTGATAAAACCATATTTCATGATATATTTTGTGCTCAATTTAGGTGATTTATTCAACCCTTCACCCACTTATTCATGTGAAATTGCATGGTTTTACTTTCCCTTCCTTATTATGTGATATATGTGAAAAACATGTTTCCTATGATTTAAAAATAATTATTTTAATTATCTTTTATTACCATTCGATGCCGTGATTTGTGTGTTGAGTATTTTCAGATCTCCTAAGGTAGGAATGATTTAAAGGATAGAAAGGAAACATACAAAAATGGAAGGAAAGCACAAAATGGAGTTTTTGAAGAAACTGGCAGCGACGCGAACACATGGACGACGCAGCCGCATGCCTAGCGCGAAAAGGCAGTGACGCGAACGCGTAATTGACACGGGCGCGTGCCTTGAGTAGAACACAGATGACGCGTACGCGTGACCGAAGCGAACGCGTGATAAGGAAAACTCCCAGATGACGCAACCGCGTGACCCACGCGGACGCGTGACAGACGCCACGCACCAGAAACTGCAGAAAACACTCCCAGCAATTTCTGAAACCCTTTTTGGCCCAGATCCAAGTACAGAAAGCACAAATTAGAGGTTATAAAGTGGGAGAATGCATCCATTCATGGAGAGGCCCTCAATTATTCACTTTTCATGATTTAGATGTAGTTTTTAGAGAGAGGTTCTCTCCTCTCTCTTAGGTTTTAGGATTAGGATTCCTCTTAAAGGATTTAGGATTTCAACTCTTTATCAGGTTCAATATTTCTTTTACTTTATATTTCTCTTTTACTTTCAGATACTTTAATGCTATCATTTAATTACTTATATTGCCAAATTGGCCTATGAACTCTTTATGTTTAGATTGATTTTCTCTTATTAATGCAATTGAGGTATTTCAGATTTATGATTCTTATTTAGCTTTTTATATTCTTGGCTTTAATTGATTAACTGGAGGCTCTTCAGTTATTAAAATTATCGTGATTGATTGTTATGTCGGCTAATTGACTGGAATTCCACTAACTCTAGTCTTTCCTTAGGAGTTGGCTAGGACTTGGGAATCTAACTAATTAGTTCACTTGACTTTCCCTTGCTTTCGTAAGGGTTAACTAAGTGGGATTAACTTTAATTCTCATAGGAGTTACTAGGATAGGACTTCCGAATTTTCATACCTTGCCAAGAGTTTATTTTACAGTTATTTATTTATTTTACTTGTCATTTAAATTACTTGTTCCTTACTTTCAAAACCCCCAATTTACAAAACTCATAACCAATAATAAGAACACCTCCCTGTAGTTCCTTGAGAAGACGACCCGAGGTTTAAATACTTCAGTTATCAATTTTAAAAGGGGTTTGTTACTTGTGACAACCAAAACATTTGTAAGAAAGGACTTTTGTTGGTTTAGAAGCTATACCTGAAACGAGGATTTATCTGTGAATTTCTAGACCACGCAAAAGTTCTCTCTTCGAAATGGTGCCGTCGCCGGGGAACTGCGAACGTGTGCCTTATTATTGGTTATTGTAAATATTTTTCTTTTATTTGTTTATTTGTTTTTGTTTTTCCCTTTTATTTCTATTAGCTACTATGAATTCTCACCCCTCTCGCTTTGAGTTTGGTTCTAAATTTGTTGAAAGGAGTGGAAGCTATAACAGGAATATGCATCAAGGTCTAAGTAGTCAAAGATGGATGGAGCCAAGAGGACCTGATCAACCCTTTAGGCAACAACACTCTCCAAGATATCATGGGCAAGGACCAATCTACAATGCATACCAAGCTAATAGATATGGTGGACCACCTTGTAATTACCAACAAGCCCCATCCTGTGCTTATAGACCATCCTCTCAACGTAGATTTGAACCACCACACCCACAAGTTCCTTTTCACCATTCACCACCGTATGACCCTTATCCACCACAATTCCAATCCAATTACTCCCAAGAACCACCACATTCTTATTTTGAACCCTCTTCCCCAACCAATGAACCCTCATACCCACCCCAACCTCCAATGAATGACAAACTTCGTGTTCTTCTTCAAGGGCAAGCGAGGATACAAAAGGGCGTATTAGAACTCACTACTGCCTTAACCGAGGTAGTAAATTTAATAGCTTCCCGACATCTGAGCGCTCAAAATACTCCCATGGCTACATGTGGAGAATCAAAAGAAGAGCGTAGCATGAAGGAAACACTAGAGACTCCGGTGGACAATGAGGAGCATGGCTTTGTATTGGAACAAGTGGAGGAAGCCATGATAATTGTAGAGGAAGAAGTGGTTGAAGATTTAGGAGATGCTGAACCTCCATGGGAATCGAGAGCTGTAAAGGATTCTGCTGAGAAGTTCAAAATTGATGCCAAAGAGGACAGTGCACAACCCCCAAAGCATATACCTTGTGAAAAATTGGACGGAACAGACCAAGAAGTTGATTCTATAGGCAGTGATGATCATGAATCAAGCTCTCCTAATCACGAACTCACATCCGCAACTGAACTCCTTGAGCCTGAAGAATCTTATCCAAGTGAATACGAAGATGATGTCGAGGTAGATTTCTCTCAACCTCCAACGTATGACTTGAGTGACGAGGAAGACATAGAAGACTTTGATCAGAACGCAGTTGCAGTTGAAAAATTTTGCAAAGAAGTGGAGGAATTCACAGAAGAATACAAGGGAGTAGAACTTACAGAACCACTGGAAACACCTGTCCCAAGGCCATTACCACCTAATACAAGCTTCAAGTGGGTACAATCCTTAACCTTTATCTTTACCTTTCCACTTGAATATGGTTTTCTTGAAACAGATGGCCAGCTTAGAGCTCTTTGCGGCTTTAAGAGTAAGAGGGAAATGGCTCATACTCAAAGCTGGTGTACAAGATTCAATAAGGTTCCACGCTTCAATTCGAGGTGCACAGATTGGTATCAAGTTCAATTGAATGGGTCTCGGAAGGCGTTTGGTCATCTTGGTGAGAATACAATTTCTAAACCGCCCGGATCGAAGGATATAGATCAAGACAATGGCAGATTTAAAAGCAAAGTTTGGGATCCTGGAATCTATTCTGACATTCGTCACCCCGGGAGCCTGAGAATCTATTTGAAGCTGCTTAAAAGCTTCACATGCCTAGTTTGGGACCCCGGAGGCTGTTGGCATTCCAAATATTGGTGGAGATTTCTGGATGAATTTAAGCATAAGCCACCATAACAGGACGCTCATCCAATGTCCAACTTAAGGACTTTAACTAAAAGTGCTAGGTGGGAGACAACCCACCATGGTATGGTCGTTTCTTTTTCAATTTTATTTTGTGTTGTTTGTTTTTATATTATATTATTTTCATTGAACCTGAATATTATTCATTCGCATTGTATGCTGCATAATCACATAATTGCATAATTGCATAAAAAAAGTGCGCGACGCAACCGCGTTGCTAATGCGTTCGCGTCAGTTGCGAAAAACACTTCCCACGCGTCCGCGTCACTCACGCGAACGCGTGATCTGGAAATCGGCGCAAATATCCAACGCCTAGAAATTTGGGTTGGAATCGTGTGGCTGGTGTGCGTTTAGCACAAAACGGCTCACGCGTTCGTGTCCCTGACGCGAACGCGTCACTTGCAAAACACTCATCCCACGCGAAAGCGTGAGCGACGCGTCCGCGTCGTGTGGATATTATGACCCCTTAAATGGAGACAGAGATTTGTGCTAAAACGATGCTGGAATTTTGTGTTTAGCACAATTTTCAGCGACGCAGTCGCATGCCTCATGCGACCGCATCATTCATCTTTTACCCCTTTCATGCGATCGCGTCAACCACGCGACCGCGTCAACCCCAATTCACCCTAGTCACGCGATCGCGTACTCCACGCGTTCACGTGAATTCAAAATCACTAATCCCCTATCACGCGAAACCCTACCCGTCGCGCCCCCATACCCCCCTTCTTCTTCCTCTCTTCTCTGCAACCCTCCCTCCTCCACCACCCAACCACCAACACTTCCAGCCACCACCGCCGACCACCGCACCACCCCTACCACGACACCCCATTGCCGAAAACCACCCCATCTCTCCATCTCTTCTTTCTATTCTCCCTCCACCACTCCCAACCTTCCCTCTCACCCACCGCCGCCCTCCTCCGCCACTGCCCCCCCCCCACCGCGGCCAGCCTTGACCATCCCACCGCCAGTGCCACCCCTCCCACCACCACCATCCTCACCCCCTTTCTTCTTACCCAACCCAAACCCCACCCTCCAACCCAACCTGCTCCACCACCGCGCCGCCCTGTTCCGCCACCACACCGCCGTGCCCCCTCCCAGCACCGCCACTTTCCCAACGCCATCTCTCTGATCCCTACCTTAGATCATACGCATACCAGGTTCCACCGAACGCCACTTTTCTTTCATTCGTAGTATGTTGCATATTTTTCAGTTTATGTTCAACATTAGGCTAGTTAGAGATGCATGTTTGTAGTGGATTCTAGGTGGTTAGGTAGCTAGGATGTGGTTAGTGGATTTAGGCCTGATAATTGCGCCGTACTTGTTGCTTGTTTTATCTATTCTGCAATTTTGGTCCGGCTGTGATGTTAATACTGTTCACATGCTTTTCTTTACTGTTTCATGCTACTGTTACACTGCTCTTTCATGTTCATATTACTTATGAGTATTTTCAGCTTTATTTTACTTTATATGAACTGTTCTGCTTGCTGTTTATTACCCGGGAACATCCAATTTTAGCCGGAATGCTGCCCAATTTTCTGCAAATTGTTTCATTTTTACATTCAGGAATTGGCTTTGGCAATTTTCAATTTTGCACTACTTAGCTACACCTAAACTAATTCATGAATGCACGGGCCAGCATTCTTTTTCCTTTCAATTTTCTGGTTCATAAATTGCACTTTTGATGATTCGATTTCAATTTTTGCTATTTCTATATCTATATGAATCATCATCAACCTGTTATCCTTGCTTCAATATGAGTTGCTTATTCTTTAAATTTGTGAATTTCTTGTTACCTAGGAAACCTTTATCATGCCACTTACTTTAACTTTCTTTCTCCTAACTCACTGCTTTCCACTTTCTAACCTCTTTTTCACTTTTAACCACTTTTAACTTTCTAACTTCTCCCTTTGCTTTTTAACTAACTCCTTCAACTTTTTAACACGTGGCATGATTATTGTTTCTCCTAATTAACAGGTATTCTACTTATAATATATTTTGGATTGTGATTTCTCATCTCAGATTTTTAACTCCAAAACAATCCAAAATGTATATTTATTTAACTCATTTCATTATTCTACTGCTCTTTTGTCACTATGTGCTTATATTGCTATTATTCTATTTGCCTACTTGTTTTCCTGCTTTGTTCTTCATTTATATCCTGGAATTTCTGCTTTTCAGGATGTCTGACCCTCAACGAAAAAGAAAAGGCAAGGCAACCACTGGCAAAAGAAAAAGAGGCGAATCCTCTATGTCTATCCTGGACATTATGCATGATGACTCCTGGCGCGAAAGGCACTTTACCCCGCAGGAGAAGGCTGACCAGCTCCTCACTGCCAATGATCCGGTAAAATTCGCAAACAGATACTATGAGCTGAAGTATCCAGTGTTTGCCACCTCTAGGAACCTGTACCTGGAGAGAACTCTGAAAATTCCAGAAGAACTACAGCAGTACACCTCCGATCAGGTAAAACAGAGAGGCTGGTTCTTCTTGGAGAGAAACTTGACAGAGGTCAATGCTTCCTGGGTAAGAGAGTTTTACTGCAACTATTTCAAGACTTCCCTGGATGCAGTGCACCTCAGAGGGAAACAGATACTGGTCACTAAGGAAGCCATTGAGGATATTTTGCAGCTTCAACCTAAGTCAGATCAGCCTGACGATTACCAAAAGGCTGAAGAGGACATGCGCTTTCTGAGATTTGACTAGGATGTTGTCAAGCAGAGGATAGCCCTTGATCCTACTGTCCCATGGGTCATGGGAAAGAATACAACAATGCCTAAGGAAATCAAGCTGATGTATCTGAATGATGAGGCTTGGCTCTGGCACCAGATCCTGAGCAACTTTGTTATGCCCAGCACTCATGAGACGGAACTACCTGCTGCTATGATCACCCTCCTCTGTTGTGTGATGGAGGGTAAGGACCTGTATCTTCCACGATTCATCTGGTATTACATGGCCAGGGTCCATGTCAGAGGCCTCTCCCTTTTCCTTATCTGATTACCCAGCTCGGCCGTCGAGCTGACGTGCCATGGGAGCTTGCTGATGAGAAGCCACCTGCTGCAGACTACAAGAAGATTATTCCTCACAGGAGGAAGTTTTAGGCTTTGGGTTACAGACCCCCATTCCTCACCGCTTCTGATGAGACAACCACACTTTCAGCTGCCCCTTCTTCATCTACTGCTACCCCAGCTACCACCACTGCACCTCCACCTGCCTCAGAGCCCGTTTACCACCTCGTGCACCGCTTATTTCAGCAGCTGGACCAGATGGAGTGCCGCAACCGGCGGCGATATGAGAGATCTGAGAGTCACAACAAGCAACGCTATGAGCACCTCAAGTTGATGATCCGATCTGGCGGCGACATCCCCTCCGAGCCTGACACACCATCAGAGCCATCTGAGGAGGAGGCAGACGGGCATGAGGATGAGAGACATGCACAGAGAGAGGCTGAGCAGGCAAGACCAGAGCAGGCTACACCACAGCAGGAGGAGCCATATCAGATTCAGGCCGCAGACCCAGAGATCCCTCTCCAGTCAGCACCTCCACTGTAGCAGACAGATCCTCCTACCCTCATCCAGTCTGCAGACCTTCAGGCCACCACAGAGACTCCAGCAGCCCATCCTTCCGGTGATGACACTCCTTCACACCCAGCTTGAGTGAGCATCGAGGACGATGCTATATTTTAAGTGTGGGGAGGTCGCCATCCCTGGCGTATCTTTTTTTGGTGAACCACTACAGACTCTTTTATCTTATTTTGTTATTTTCTTGTATTTTTATTCTTATTTTTATTTTTTAGTACTTATACATTGTTCTTTTGCTGTATTTCTACCCTATTTTCCGTATTTTGCACTTTAGTTCATATTTTAGCCATTTAGTTTAGTTTGCAATTCTAAACTTATTAATTATAGAATATGTGGATTCATTAGTATAGTTTGCCCTTTTAGCATATAATAGTTTGATTTAATTGAAAATAAAAGGAGTAAACTAAAAATCTTAGTAAATTAAAACAATCCACACACCTTGTATTATAGCATTACATGTTAGTTAGTTAACAACATTTCATCAAGGAACAACACTAAGATTTTAAGGGCCACCCTAAGATTTACATTGAGAATAATGGGAACTCTTAATTTTTACTTGCATGACATGTATAACTGATATATGATTTTTGAGCTAGAGAACACACAGCCTGTGAGTCTTGAGCTTAATTGTATGGTTACATTCAAACCATAATTTTCATTCCTGTGTGTTTTACCCTTCTTTTTCATTCTGATGTTCTTTACTTTGTTTTAATCTATATGTCCAATTATAGAATATAGATACATACCAAGAGATGATTGAGGCCATCATTTGATTTTTTCCTCACTTATCCCAAATTAGCCTAACTTTTACATCACCCTTGTTAACCCCCTTGAGCTTTTTAATCCCCTCTTATTCTATAAACTACATTACTAGCCTTAAGCAGAAAAATAAAATAAAAATCCCAAGTTGAATCCTTGGTTAGCTTAAGATAGATATTGTGTATTATTTAAGTGTGGAAAATTTTATGGGAACATGGGATGATAGAAACAAAGTAGGAATTTAAAAAAAAAAGAATAAGATGTTTCAAAAGCAAATTTGGGAAGCATGCTCATGTGAAATCAAAACAATGGGATTACCATGTGCATTGATTTAAAAAAAATAATAATTTTCCAGTATTTAAATAAGGGGATACAAAAAATTCCCCAAATGCAAAATAAAAAGAATCAATGCACATGGGACAAAATTAAATTTAATACATGAGTTTGCAATACAAAGAGGGAAAACTTGGGCAAATAGGTTAAGAAATTGATTTATAAAGTATGTATGTTAGGTGAGATCTTAGACTAATTAAGGATTCACTTATTAGCTCACTTAACCTTATACATATACCCTTACCTTTACCTTGGCCCCATTACAACCTTGAATAAGACCTCATGATTTTTGTATGTCTGTATTCTATAATTGTTGATTGGTTAGATGGAGAACAAAGTTATAGAAAGTAAGGATAGAAAAAGAATAGAGTGATTAACCCAATAAACGCTGAGTGACTAGAGAGTAAACACAAAATCCAGTGAGGGTTCAATAGCTCATCACCATATATATCTGCTTAAACTGTTAATTGTCTTGCAAGTTTGTGAAATGTTTTTACCCATCTCAATTGTAAAAGTGCTTTAACATTATCTAAGGTTTGGCTATGCATATATGATTCCTTGAGGATATGAATTAATTTAACTACATGTAAGCTTTATATACAAGTGAATAACAATTAGAATTGCATGATTCATTTAGGTAGTTGCAGTTAGAATAGATTACCCATATTTCATGATATATTTTGTGCTTAATTTAAGTGATTTATTCAACCCTTCACCCACTTATTCATGTGAAATTGCATGGCTTTACTTTCCCTTCCTTATTATGTGATATATGTGAAAAACATGTTTCCTATGCTTTAAAAATAATTATTTTAATTACCTTTTATTACCATTCGATGCCGTGATTTGTGTGTTGAGTATTTTCAGATCTCCTAAGGCAGGAATGATTTAAAGGATAGAAAGGAAACATACAAAAATGGAAGGAAAGCACAAAATGGAGTTTTTGAAGAAACTGGCAGCGACGCGAACGCATGGACGACACAGCCGCATGCCTAGCGCGAAAAGGCAGTGACGCGAACGCTTGATTGATGCGGACGCGTGCCTTAAGCAGAACACAGATGACGCCTACGCCTAACCGAAGCGAACGCGTGATAAGGAAAACTTCCAGATGACGCGACCGCGTGACCCACGCGGACGCATGACAGACGCCACGCACCAGAAACTACAGAAAACGCTCCCAGCAATTTTTGAAACCCTTTTTGACCCAGATCCAAGTACAGAAAGCACAAATTAGAGGTTATAAAGTGGGGAAATGCATCCATTCATGGAGAGGCCCTCAATTATTCAGTTTTCATGATTTAGATGTAGTTTTTAGAGAGAGGTTTTCTCCTCTCTCTTAGGTTTTAGGAGTAGGATTCCTCTTAAAGGATTCAGAATTTCAACTCTTTATCAGGTTCAATATTTCTTTTACTTTATATTTCTCTTTTACTTTCAGATACTTTAATGCTCTCATTTAATTACTTATGTTTCCAAATTGGCCTATGAACTCTTTATGTTTAGATTGATTTTCTCTTATTAATGCAATTGAGGTATTTCAGATTTATGATTCTTATTTAGCTTTTTATATTCTTGGCTTTAATTGATTAATTGGAGGCTCTTGAGTTATTAAACTTATTGTGATTGATTGTTATGTCGGCTAATTGACTGGAATTCCACTAACTCTAGTCTTTCCTTAGGAGTTGGCTAGGACTTGGGAATCTAATTAATTAGTTCACTTGACTTTCCCTTGCTTTCGTAAGGGTTAACTTAGTGGGATTAACTTCAATTCTCATAGGAGTAACTAGGATAGGACTTCCGAATTTTCATACCTTGCCAAGAGTTTATTTTACAGTTATTTATTTATTTTACTTGTCATTTAAATTACTTGTTCCTTACTTTCAAAACCCCTAATTTACAAAACTCATAACCAATAATAAGAACACCTCCCTGCAGTTCCTTGAGAAGACGATCCGAGGTTTAAATACTTCGGTTATCAATTTTAAAAGGGGTTTGTTACTTGTGACAACCAAAACGTTTGTAAGAAAGGACTTTTGTTGGTTTAGAAGCTATACCTGCAACGAGGATTTATCTGCGAATTTCTAGACCACGCAAAACTTCTCTCTTCAGTCAGGAACGCATTCGCATCCCTGCGATTTCTTCATTTCGCACGCTCGCGTGAACCATGCGATCGCGTCAGTGTTCGCTGGTCATCTCCTTAGTTTCTTGTGTTCCTTCTATTTTTGCAAGCTTCCTCTCCATTCTCCAAGCCATTCCTGCCTTATGAAGTCTGAAACACTTAACATACGGATCACGGCATCGAGTGATATAAAGGAGAGTTAAAATGTACTAATTAAAGGTTTCTAGGAAGCAAGTTTTCAACCATAAACAATACTAGGAAGGAATTATAAAATTC
The DNA here is from genome assembly GCF_059453495.1 of Arachis ipaensis. Lineage (NCBI taxonomy): Eukaryota > Viridiplantae > Streptophyta > Magnoliopsida > Fabales > Fabaceae > Arachis > Arachis ipaensis. The sequence continues at coordinate 65,553,808 of NC_142442.1, read as the reverse complement.
ATGCAATCTATATGAATAAGTAGGTAAAGACTTGATAAAACCACTCAATTAAACACAATATAAATCATAAAATAATGGTTTATCACACCCTGTAGCAGCCCTTTCCAAGTACTTCTATGACTCGGTAGGGTTCTTTTCAGTTTGCTGCCAGCTTTCCTTCTCCAGATCCAGTAGTTCTGATATCATTTCAGATTAGGATCTCGGCAAAACCTCGTGGCACTACCTTTTGATTGTATCTTGAAGCCATTCGTGTTTTAACGCCTCTTCCCTGATCCAAGATCTTTCTCGGATTTCTGGAAGTAGGTCGAGTTCTTCCCTTTGAAGTTGGGAGTTGGCCTTTTTGTTGTAGTGGATCACTCTTGCCGACCCTTCTTCGACCTCCACTGGGATCATCGCCTCCATTCCGTAAGCTAATCGGAAGGGTGATTCCTTTGTAGTGGAGTTGTGGGGTTGTCCGATATGCCAATAAGACTTGTGGGAGCTCTTCAGCCCAGGCTCCCTTTGCATCCTGTAATCTCCGTTTTAACCCGACTAATATGACTTTGTTAGCAGCTTCTGCTTGTCCATTGGCCTGGGGATGTTCTACGGATGTGAATTGGTGTTTTATGTTCAGGTCGGCCACCAAATTTCTAAAGCGTGCATCTGTAAATTGAGTACCATTGTCTGTGGATATAAAGTATGGGACCCCAAACCTTGTGACAATATTTCTATATAGGAATTTTCGACTTCTTTGAGCAGTGGCGTTAGCTAGGGGTTCTGCCTCAATCCATTTTGTGAAATAGTCTACCTCCACTATGAGGAATTTGACTTGTCCTGATCCTTGGGGGAAGGGTTCGAGAAGATTGAGTCCCCATTTTGTGAATGGCCAGGGTGAGGTTACGCTGATGAGCTCCTCTGGCGGGGCGATGTGAAAGTTGGCATGCTTCTGACATGGTGGACATGTCTTCACAAATTCTGTTGCTTCTTTTTGTAAGGTCGGCCAATAGAATCCGGCTCGGAGTACTTTTTTGACGAGTGCCTGTGCTCCGAGGTGGTTGCCATAGATGCCACTGTGTACTTCTTCTAAAACTTCTTTTGTATTAGAAGTCGGTACACATTTTAATAGTGGTGTCGAAATCCCTTTCTTGTATAGAGTATCATTTATGATGGTGTAGTATTGTGCTTCCTGTTTTAACCTCTTTGCTTCCTTCTTATCTGTAGGTAGTGCTTCTGTTTTGAGGTAATTAATTATAGGAGTCATCCATCCTTGATCCAGACCTGTTATGGTTAGGATTTTTTCTTCTTCCGAGATTGACAGGTTCTGCAGCATCTCTTGGATGAGGCTTCTATTGTTGCCCCCTGGTTTGGTGCTAGCTAATTTTGAGAGTGCATCAGCTCGAGCATTCTGTTCTCGGGGTATATGGCGGATCTCATATTCCTCGAGTTGTCCGAGCTGTTCCTTGGTTTTGTCCAAGTACTTTTTCATGGTGGGATCCTTGGCTTGGTAGCTCCTTGCTATTTGTGAAGTGACTACCTGTGAGTCACTGAAGATGATAAGCTTTTGAGCTCCAACCTCCTTAGCCAGCTTCAAACCAGCTAGTAATGCCTCATACTCGGCTTGGTTGTTTAAGGCAGGGAACCCGAATTTGAGGGAAAGTTTGATTTGGGTTCCCTGGTCACTTTCAATTGTCACACCCGCGCCACTTCCAGTTTTGTTTGAGGAACCGTCTACATAGAGATTCCATTCTGTAGGGATTTCCGGGGTGTTTGTAAATTCTGCAATGAAGTCGGCCAAATATTGCGATTTGATGGCTGTCCGAGCTTCATATTGAAGGTCGAATTCAGACAGCTCGACTACCCATTGTAAGATTCTTCTTGCTAAATCTGTCTTCTGCAGAATGCCTTTTACGGGCTGGTTTGTCCGAACCCTGATAATGTGGGATTGGAAGGATGGACGAAGTCGTCGAGATGTTAATATGAGAGCATATGCGAATTTTTCTATCTTTTGGTAGTTCAGTTCGGATCCTTGAGGCTACTGCCCGATTGCCTACTACGAGGTACAATACAAGTGATTCTCCTTTCTGTGGCCGAGTTAGAATAGGTGGTTGTCCCAGGAATCTTTTGAAATCTTGGAAGGCTTGCTCGCACTCCGTTGTCCATTTGAATCTCTTTCCCTTCCTTAGAGTGGCGTAGAAGGGTAGGGATCTTATTGCCGATCCGGCTAGGAATCTGGACAAGGCTGCCAGTCTTCCGTTGAGTTGTTGTACCTTTTTGACACAGGTTGGACTTTTCATATTGAGCATAGCCTTGCATTTATCCGTATTTGCTTCAATTCCCCTTTGTGTGAGCATAAAACCGAAGAATTTACCGGCTTCTACTGCGAAGGTGCATTTTGCAGGGTTGAGTCGCATGCCATGTCTTCTTATAGTGTTGAATACTTGGGTGAGATCGGACAGTAACATCTCTTCACTTTGCGTTTTTATTAACATGTCGTCCATATAGACTTCCATGATTTTCCTGATGTGGTCTGTAAAGACCTTATTCATAAATCTCTGATAAGTAGCTCCCGCGTTTTTGAGTCCAAAAGGCATGACGATGTAGCAGTAGTTTGCTTTTGGGGTTAAGAATGAAGTTTTTTCTTGATCGGGTGGGTACATCAGGATTTGATTGTACCCCAAATAAGCGTCCATAAACGAGAGGTATTTATATCCGGAGGAGGCATCCACCAGAGCGTCGATACTTGGTAGTGGATAGGGATCCTTTGGGCAGGCTTTGTTGAGATCAGTAGTCGGTACACATCCGCCACTTCCCATTTGATTTTTTCACCAAGACGACGTTAGCTAGCCATAGTGGGTACTTAACTTCTCTTATGAATCCTGCCTCCAGTAAAGCTTGTACTTGTTCTTCCACAGCTTGGGATCGTTCTGGTCCGAGCTTTCTATGTCTCTGCTGTACTGGTCGAGATCCCGGGTAAACTACCAGTTTGTGGCATATTAACTTTGGGTCTATGCAAGGCATGTCTGCGGCTTTCCATGCAAAGAGGTCGACGTTGTCTCTTAAAAACTGTATTAGTGATTCTTTTATGTCTCCTTTTAGGATTGTGCCAATATTGGTTGTTTTGTCTAGGACATCTCCGATCTGGAATTTTTCTACTTCGCCTTCAGGTTGTGGACGGAGTTCTTCTCGCCCTCGAACTCCACCAAGTTCGATGGTGTGGAATTCTTCTCCTCTGCCTCTGAGATTTAGACTTTCGTTATAACAGCGGTGTGCCATCTTCTGGTCTGCTTTTATTGTAGCTATTCCTTCTGTGGTTGGGAACTTCATGCACAGGTGTGGAGTCGAGACTACTGCACCAAGCTGGTTTAATGTTGTCCGACCTATTAGGGCATTGTAGGCTGAACTCACGTCGACCACGATGTAGTCTATCTTGAGTGTCCTTGACCGGTTTCCTTTTCCAAAGGTCGTGTGTAGTGAGATGTACCCAAGTGGTTGGATTGGAGTGTCTCCCAGCCCGAACAAGCTGTTCGGATATGCTCTGAGTTCTTTTTCTTCCAGGCCGAGTTTGTCAAAGGCAGTTTTGAACAAGATGTCGGCCGAGCTTCCTTGGTCTACCAATGTGCGGTGGAGATTTAGATTGGCCAATATGATAGTGATGACCATGGGATCGTCATGTCCCAAGATGATGCCGGCTGCGTCTTCTTTAGTAAAAGTGATTGTGGGGATGTCGGGTGCTTCCTCTCTTCCCTCGACATGATACACGTCTTTAAGATGTCTTTTGTGAGATGATTTGGAGATACCTCCCCCGCGAATCCTCCGTGTATCATATGGACATGTCTGTCCGGGGTACGAGGCGGTCGTTCAGTTCATCCGACATCTTCGTCCCTTCTTCTTTTTCTTGGTTCCTCAGCTCGACTGGCTAAGTATCGATCCAATTTTCCCTCTCTTACTAATTTCTCTATGACATTTTTTAAGTCGAAACATTCGTTGGTGGAGTGTCTGTAGATTCGATGGTATTCACAATATTCACCCTGATTTCCTCCTCCTTTTTTGTTTTTGAGTGGTCGAGCTGGGGGTATTTTTTTAGTATGGAAAACTTCTCTGTAGACGTCCACAAGGGATACCCGAAGAGCGGTGTAATTGTGGTATTTTTTGATCTTTTCCCCATGTTGATCTTCTTTCTTTTTGGACTCTTTATCCTTATCTCAGGAGGAGTAGGAGAATCCGGGTTTTGAGGCCTCTCCTAGTCGAGAGTTTTCCTCCATGTTGATGTACTTATCTGCTCGTTCTTGCACTTCGTTCAAATATGTGGGATATTTTTTCGATATAGAGTGGCTAAAAGGTCCCTCTCGCAAGCCATTGATGAGACCCATAATGGCGGCCTCTATTGGTAGACTTTGTATGTCCAGACATGTTTTGTTGAATCTTTCCATGTAACTGTGGAGACTTTTCCGATCTCCCTACTTGATTTCTAATAGACTTGAGGCGTGCTTAGCTTTCTCTTTTTGGATGGAGGACCTGGCTAAAAACATCTTGGCTAAGTCGTTGAAGCTTGAGATGGACCTAGGGGGTAGATTGTCGAACCATTTAATCGCTGTTTTTGTTAAAGTAGTCAGGAAGGCTTTGCAACAGACTGCATCTGAGGCATCGGTAAGGTACATTCGACTTTTGAAATTACTGAGGTGATGACTGGGATCTGCTGTGCCATCGTATAGAGTCATGTCGGGAAGTTTGAAGTCTTTTGGGATTTTGGTCCTCATAATCTCTTTGGTGAATGGGTCTTGGTCTTTACGGGGGCTGTCTTCGTGACCAGATCGGTTTGTTTTAGCTTTGAGATCTACTTCGAGTTTTAGAAGCTTGTCCTTTAACTCGCGGCGCCGGCTAACTTCCCTTCGTAGGTCTCTCTCAGCTTCTCGTTGATTCTCTACCACTTTTTCGAGTTATTTTAGGCAGTTTTGAAGTGCCTCCATGGCTTCCGCGTTTGGTGAATCTTTGTCTTTGTTAGGTTGAGGAGTATCTTTCGGTATAATGTCTGCATTTTTGTTTGGCGTTCTGTCTACCAAACCAGAGTTGTGGTCGTTGTCCTGGTCGTTCACCATGTAGATGGAATGACTTCCAGGTTCCCCGGCAACGGCGCTAATGTTCCGAGGGTTACCTGAAACTGTAGGTCGATCTCGGACGAGATCTTCGGTGCTGATCGGCGCTAATGTGTCCGACTTGTGGGTGGTGGCCGGAGCCCCCGTGTCCGACTTGTAGCACTTAATGATGATGCTGATCCTTTGTCACCGGAGGGTAGTGGTACCTGCAAGGGACTCCGATGCTTAAGTTAGCAAGGGTATTAAGCAGGTTTTTAGTAGAATCAGAGTATGAGTTATACCTGGGTGCTCCAGTGTATTTATAATGGTGAGGAGTGACCCTTCTAGGGATAAGATAGTTATCATATCCTATCTTATCTTTGGCTAAGGTCATCTTATCTTCAAGGGAACCGCCTTTATCTTTCTAGGCTTTGGCTACCTTTAGATTTGCGCTGTGTTCCTTTGTTTGGGCCTTCTTGGGCCTCTGTAGTGATTTGGCCGAGCTCTTGAAAAGGTCGGGTAGTCTGACCTGAAGCGATCGGTCGACTTGTCGTTGAAACATCCCGGGTCGGACAGCTCGACCCAGGGTATGAACAGTAACAGAGGTTAGGATTTTCTCGGGTTTAGCCGGATATTATCGAAGATTCATTAAGGAATTTTCTCAAAAAGCATTACCAATGACTAAGTTAACCCGGAAGGAGGTACCGTTTGTGTGGACGTCGAACTGTTAGAAGAGCTCTCAAGCTTTGAAAGAGAAATTAACTTCAGCACCTATTTTGATTTTGCCAAAACTGCACGAACCGTTTAAGGTGTACTGTGATGCTTCGTTGAAGGGTTTGGGTTGCGTGTTGATGCAACACCATAACGTAGTGGCTTACGTATCGCATCAAGTAAGACCACATGAGATGAATTACCCAACTCGTGACTTGGAATTGGCGGCTGTTATGTTTACATTGAAGATTTGGAGGCACTACTTGTACGGAGTAAGGTTTAGAGTCTTTTCTGATCACAAGAATCTCAAGTACATCTTTGATCAGAAAGAGCTCAATATACGTCAAAGGAGGTGGATGGAGCTGCTAAAAGATTATGATTTTGAACTGAGCTATCACCCCAGAAAGGCAAACGTTGTAGCGGATGCATTGAGTCGAAAGTCATTGACGATAGCTTGGATGAGGATTAAAGAGGAGGAGTTAGTGGACAAGTTTGCAGACCTCAAGTTGGATATTGGTGAAGTTGCCGGGATAGCTTGTTTGAATCAGTTGCAAATTTCCAGTATGTTTAAGTTAGAAATTCAGAGAGCTCAGCAAAATGAACAAGAACTTCAGAGATTGTTCCAACCGATTGGTAAAGAGAGGCATGGAGAGTTTACTAAGGACAATGAAGGGTTATGGAGGTATCAAGGGAGAATTTGTGTGTCGGATGTCAGAAGTTTGAGACAAGAGTTGTTGTTGGAAGCTTATAGTAGCGGATTCTCCATACATCCAGGTAGTACAAAGATGTATCATGATTTAAGGAAGATGTTCTGGTGGCCTGGGATGAAGAGTGATGTACCCACACTTGTGTCTAAGTGTCTGACGTGTCAAAAGGTGAAGATAGAACACCAGAGACCGTCAAGAATGTTATAGCCACTTGGGATTCTGATAAACCCCATTTTTAGGGTTTATCTTGTATTGAATTTAAAGGGTTTTATCAGCTTTTCTCCCATGTATCCAATGAAATAGCATAGTTTTATAAATTCTCATTTAATTGTGCTTAAGAGTGAAAACATGTTTTTTAGGTCTTAAAATAGCTAAATTTAATTCACCTTGATTCCATTAGATTCCTTGATATGTTTGTTAAGTGATTTTAGATTTAGGAGGCAAAGATTGGATCAAGGGAATGAAGGAAAAGCATGTAAAAATGGAGAACTCATGAAGAAATGAAGGAATCGCAAAAGCTGTCAAGCCGACCTCTTTGCACTTATTCGACCATAACTTGAGCTACAGAGATCTAAATCATGCGGTTCTAGTTGGGTTGGAAAGCTAACATCTGGGGCTTCGAAATGATATAAAATTTGCCATAGTTTCATTGCGTTTAGGGGCACGCACGCGCACTATACTCGTACATGCCGATGCTGCACGTGATTTATTTAATGCAACTCGTGGCCAGCGATTTCTGGTGCATTTTGGGCCCAATCCAACTCATTTCTGATGCTATTTAACCCAAGGATTGAAGAGTACCTTAGTTAGTTTCTAGAGAGAGAAGCTCTCTCTTCTCTCTCTCTTCTCTCTAGAATTAGGAGTAGGTTAGATCTAGATTAGGAATTCTTAGATCTAGATTAATTTCATGCTTTGATTTATTTTTCCTTTTGTAATTCTTCTTCTTCTACATCTCTTCTCTCTAGTTTAGCATTTAATTCTTGTAATTCTCTACTTTTATATTGATGCACTTTTGTTCTTTTCTTTTCCTTTTAATGCAATTTATGTTTTCATGTTCCTTTATTGTTCATTTGATTTGTTGTTGTTTAATTCCTTGTAATTGAGTAGTGTAGATTTACTTTCCTTGTAATTTTACTATGTTTTCCTTTTATGCCTTCCAAGTGTTTGATGAAATTCTTGGAAGGATGTTAGAGTAGAATTTTATGCTCTTGGCTTGGGAAGGTATCTTAGGAACTCTTGAGTTACTAATGTCCAAGTGATTGACGATTGGGAGCCATTAACTCTAGATCTCACTAATTTAATTGGTGGAGAACTAGAACTTATGAACTTGAATTGATATAGCTCACTTGACTTTCCTTTACTATTAGTTAGAGGATGATTTAGTGGGATTGATCCTTGCCAATTCTCATGTTGTGGTTAGTGATAGGGATAGAGATCCTTGACCACCAACCCTTGCCAAGACCCTTGTAGCTATTAGTTTACTTCCTTGCCATTTATCTTTCATGTCTCTTATCAAAACCCCAAAACATACTCCATAACCAATAACAAGAACATTTTATTACAAATCCTAGGGAGAATGACCCGAGGTTTAAATACTTCGGTTTATAGATTTTAGGGGTTTGTACTTGTGACAAACAAATTTTTGTATGAAAGGATTATTGTTTGGTTTAGAAACTATACTTGCAACGAGATCTCATTAGAGAAATTCTAAACCGTCAAAAGTCAATTCGTCAAAAATGGCGCCGTTGCCGGGAAATTGCAATGGTGTTGTGTTATTGGTTGTTGTATATATGTGAATATTGTGAATAGCTTGATTTTTGGATTGCTTGTTAGTTTTTGCTAGTTTTAGGACTTTGTTTCATTATTTTTTGTTAGCTTTTGTTTCTTATTTTCACTTTTCACTATGAATTCTCACTTTAGCTATGAGTTTGGTTCTAACTATGTTGTAGGAAATGAAGGCTACAATGAGGATGTATATCAAGGATGGGACAATCAAAGGTGGAAGGAGCCATATGCATATGATCAATCTTCATGGCAACAACCTCCACCAATGCACTATGAAGAAGAGCCATTCTATGATGCATACCAATCAAATGGCTATGGTGAGCACCCTTGTGACTTTCAAGAACCACCACCATATGCCTATGAGCCATATCCTCAACATGAACCTCAACCATACTCACATGCCTCTTTTCACCAAACACCTCCATGTGACTTTAACCCATATACACCATACCAACCACCTTTTGAACCATATGGAACCACCATTCCAATACCCATACTCCCAACAACCACCCCAATACACACCACTATACCCTTACCAAGAAGAATCACCTTCCTATTATGAACCCTTTTTCCAAGACAATAAACCCTCTTATCCTCCCCAATCCTCAATGAATGGAATCCTTAGCCTTATACTTCAAGGGCAAGGAGAAATACAAAGGGAGACACTAGAATTTGTGACCACCTTGACCAAGGTAGTAAGCATTTTAGCCTCCCAATGCTTGAGCAATCAAAGCAATTCCATGGTCACATGTGGATAATTAATTAAAAAGCATAGCATGAAGGAGAGATTGGAGATTCCGGTGGAAAATGAGGGATGTTCTTTTGTATTAGAGCAATTGGAGGAACCTATGATCATTGAAGAAGAGGAGAAAGTGGTTGAAGACTTAGGAGATGTGGAATCTCCTTGGGAACCTAGAATTGAAGAGAACCTCTCCAAGAAGATTGAATTTGATGTTGAGGAGGAGAGTGCACAACCTCCAAAATAATTTTTGAATGAAGACTTGGAAGGAATGGAACAAGAATCGAGTTCCCTTGGTGATGAAGATCATGCATCCAATCTTCCTGGTGGTGAATCCTTTGAAGAACCTTCTCCCAATAAGATGGAAGACCACAAGGGAGTAGAGTTTGTAAGGATCTTGGAGAAACCTCTTTTCAAGCCATCACCATACATTCTTTCATTCAAGTGGGTAAATTCCTTATACTTGAGCTTTATTATTCCCCTTGAATATGGTATGCTTAAGACGGATGGTCAACTTAGAAACATATGTGGCTTTAAGAGCAAGAGGGAGATGGTTAGTGGTTGGCATCGCAAGGGTTGGTATAGAGCTAGATTGCTTGGGTCTAGGAGAATGTTTGGTCACTTCATTGAGAGTTCACCTTGTTTACCACCCGGATGGACTAATAATGATCAACTTCAAGACGGGTGTGAAAATAAAGTGTGGAATCCCGGATCGCACAAAGAGAATCAACCTTGGGAGCCTCAAGCTTGTGAAGAACTCCATCAAGACTTGGTGCAACACATGAGGAATCTTGGGGCATCATGGAGATTCAAGCATTGGTGGATGTTCCAAGATAGCTTTAAGCACAAGCCACCTTGAGAGGAGCTCCCCATAAGTCCAACTTAAGAACAATAAACAAAAGTGCTAGGTGGGAGACACCCCACCATGGTAAACTATTTCCATTCTTTTGTAGTTTTGATTAATAAGTGAATTGAGTTACCATTGTAGTTGGTTTTTTTCCATATCCTTGTTTCAATAAATTGGTTATAGGTTACTTGTGGAGCAAGCTTTTTTTGCTTATATTTGAAAATTCTCAAAAAAGCCAAAAAGAATTTGTCACTTTGTATTTTTTTTTTTTTTTTTTGCTAATTTTGAGCTGTAGGTAGTGTTAGGAGGATTTTGAGCTGTTTTTGCTATTTCTGAAAAAAAAAGGGATCAAGGACGCGTAGGCATACTGTGCGCGCACGCATCCATACGCGGATACAGGCCCATACATTTTCCAGAGAGTTTGGCCACTCTCGCGCCAACACTAGGCTAATGGCATAACCGCATGCATGCGTAAGCGCACTGCGCGCATACGCGTCGATGTACATATTTTGTAGTGCACGCGGGCGCCCACATGCCGCGTGTGCACCAATGCGCTGAAGCAGTTTCCAGGCCTACAACCTGAGAATTGTGCTGAACCTGGGCCAGCATTAAGCCTCTAGCCCAACTCACCTCAAGCGGACGCGCACTTTTCGCGTCCGCGCCCATGCATTTATCCCTATCTACGCGGAGGCGCACCTGACACTTCCGCGCCACTCACTCATTTTCCCACCCACGCGTGCGCGCACCTGGCGCGTACGCGCCCTTCGACCAATCTGCACATTGACGCGTGAGCGTGCATGACGCGTCAGCGCCGGTTAAAAAAAAGTTTTTTTTTCTCATCTTCCATTTTCTTTTGTCCATTGCATTCGCATACTTCTATTCTTTGCATTTTCATTTTGTTTTTATAGCTTGTTTTTACTTTACTATTTTTCGATTTTCTTATTTTAATAATGGTGTTGCAGTTTTCTACTCAATTATTGAGACTTTCTTGCATTATTTTTGTGCCTCTTGACTTGTTTGATATTGTTGGGTGATGAAACTTTTAAATCAATGCTTCATCTTGTATGACTCTTGTGTCTTTGTGCATTGATATGAACTCATATTGTCTTTCATGACCCACTTTTTCTTATTTGAACTTGATGCTCAATATGCTCTTCATGCTTTGAATTTACTCTTGCATCAAGTATTAGTTGATATGCCTTGGCTTATATTGCTTTCTCATCTACATGTTGTAGCTACCATGTAGTCGAGAACCATACTCTTATTTGGCATTAGCCCCACCTATGTTCTATTGTTTTGATATCTTTGTTATAGGCTTAATTTTTCTTTCCTTTTCTTTCCTTTTCGGTTGGCCACCAAAAAGAAAGGAGGAAAGGAAAAGTTTCTAAATGGGGCAACAAACAAGTCTTCCACACAGCCTTCTGAAGGAGCTCATCAGTTGTAACAACCCATCCACCTTGCTCTTCTTTGCATGCATCGAGGATGGTGCAATCTTCAAGTGTGGGGAGGTCGTCTGACCGATCTCCATGGGTAACAATTTCCTTTCAACACCAATTCTTAGTTTCTTTGTTAGTTAGTTATTGCATTGCATGATAGGTTGCATGTTAGTTAGAATTTGTATATATTTTGCCACCTCTTTTTATGATTAGGACTACTTAGTTAGAGTAATGATTTCTTTTCCAAGAAATTATTTTTAGGGCAACCTACCAATTTGAAAACTTTTTGTTAAACTTGCTTGAAAGAATTTATTTTGGAACATAGTTTTGAGCTAAGAACACAAGCTTGTGAGATTTGAGCCTAATTGTATGGTTACATCTTATAACCACTTATTTTCCTTCCTGTGTGCATTATTCTCTTTCTATGATTGTGATTTTTGATTTGTTTGATTCTTTGTGTCCATTATTTTGTGTATTCATGCACTTATATGATTAAGGCCATCATTTCATGTAGCTCACTTACCCAAATGGCCTACCTTTTATCTTCCATTGTTAGCCAATTTTGAGCCTACGATTAACCCACTTATTCTTAATTTAGCACATTACAAGCCTTAAAGCGAAAAACAATGAATGTCCTTAATTTGGATCTTTGATTAGCTTAGGCTAGTGTCAGTGTGTATCATTCAAGTGTGGAAAAACTTGGGACATTGGTTGGGATAAAAAGGTGTGTGTTGTATTGTTGTTGGTAATATTGGGAATTGGGTACATGCTCATGTGTTAATTAAATGTAAAACCATATGCATTGATACTTTTGTATAAATTTTATTGTAAAAAGAAAAAAATGAGAAAATAAAAAGAAAGAAAAAAATATATGTAGATATCAAAAGAAAAAAATAGAAAGAAAAAGAAAAGAAAAGTAATAAAAAGGGGACAAAATGCCCCAAGTGAAGCTCAATAATAATCAATGCATATGTGCTGTGATCAAGGAAAAAAATGCATGAGTATGTGAAAAAGTAAAGAATGGGTAGTTAGGTTTGTTTAGAATTGTATAGGTTGCTATATAGGTTAAGTGGGGAGTTTAAGGTAATCAAAGATTCAAATTTCAAGTCCACTTGACCAAATATGCATCCTTACCTTGACCCTAGCCCCATTATGACCTATGAAAAGTCCTCATGATAGTTGTATGCATGCATGAAATAAATGTTGATTGTTAGATGAAAAATAAATCTTAGAAAGCATGATTAGGGGAGAATTTACCAGCAGGCTGAGATAGCTATAAATGCTATGACTTTTGATTATGAAGAGCTGAAGTGCGTTATTGCCACACTGGATGCCCCTTGGGTGATGGATTCTAACAACACAAGGCCCAAAGGGATGTTATTTGCTTATCTGTCTAGAGAGGCTAGGACTTGGCAGCAGATATTCGCCCACTATGTCCTGCCCACTACACACTTTTCTGAGATTCTGATGGATATGCTTCTTTTGATTGGCTGTGTCATGGAGGGGAAGGAGGTATATTTCCCCCGGCTGATCAGGAGAGGCATGTGGCGAGCACACATCCGTGGCCTTTTACCATTTTCTACCATGGTCACTAGGATGGTTGAGCTGGCTGGCGCCCCATGGAGGGATGATGACTTGATACCACCACCCCCAGACGAGGACGACAAGGAGGTTACTATCCCGTTGGGTACGTGGGTGCACGAGAAGTCCCCATCCAGATGCCGCTCTCGGGCTAGAGCAACAGTAGAGGCAGTGATGAGAGAACTTTTGTGTGGTCTAGAAATTCGCAGATAAAGCCTCGTTGCAGGTATAGCTTCTAAACCAACAAAAGTCCTTTCATACAAACGTTTTGGTTGTCACAAGTAATAAACCCCTAAATAAATTGATAACCGAAGTATTTAAACCTCGGGTCGTCTTCTCAAGGAACTGCAGGGAAGTATGTTCTTATTATTGGTTATGAAGATTGTAAATTGGGGTTTTGAAAGTAGAGAGCAAGTAATTTAAATTGCAATTAAAATAAGTAAATGACTGTAAAATAAACTTTTGGTAAGGTATGAGAAATTGGAAGTCCTGTCCTAATTATCCTTATCAATGGTGATGAGAATTGAGTCTTAATCCCACTTAGTTAGCCTTTACTAAAGCAATGGAAGGTCAAGTGGATTAATTAGTTTGATCTTTAGGTTCTAGTCAATTCCTGAGAAAGGACTGGAATTATTGAAGTTCAATTCAATTAGCAAAGATAATAATTATCGATCACGCTGAGTTTGATAACTCCTGAGTTACTAATTTCTTAACCAAGACCAAAAGGGGAAAAGTAAATCTACTCAAATAAAAATATCTTCAGATTGGAAGTAACAGTGGCATAAACAAAAGAGAGCAATCATAAACTGAAATACCTCAAATAACATTAATTAAGAGAATTATCTGTAACATAGAGAAGTTCATAAATCAAATTGAGAAGATAATAAAAAGGAATGTTGAACCTGATAAAAAGGAACAATCATGAAAGCAAGAAAAATCCTAAATCTTAATCCTAAGAGAGAGAGGAGAGAACCTCTCTCTAAAAACTACATCTAAATCATGAAAAAGTGAATAATTGGAGACTCTCCCTGAATGGATGCATTCCTCCACTTTATAACCTCTGATCTGTGCTTTCTATACTTGGATCTGGGCCAAAAAGGGCTTCAAAAATTGCTGGGAGCATTTTCTGTAATTTCTGGTGCATGGCCTCTGTCACGCGTCCGCGTGGGTCACTCGGTCGCGTCATCTGGAGTTTTCCTTATCACGCGTTCGCTTCGGTCATGCGTTCGCGTCATATGCGTTCTGCTCAAGGCGCGCATTCGCATCATTCATGCGTTCGCGTCGTGCTCTCTTTGCGCTGGGCATGCGGCCGCGTCGTCCACGCATTCGCGTCGCTACCAATTTCTTCAAAAACTCCATTTTGTGCTTTCCTTCCATTTTTGTATGTTTCCTTTCCATCCTTTAAGTCATTCCTGCCTTAGAAGATCTGAAACTACTCAACACACAAATCATGGCATCGAATGGTAATAAAGGGTAATTGAAATAGTTATTCTTAAAGCATAGAAACATGTTTTTCACGTATCTCACATAATAAGGAAGGGAAAGTAAAACCATGCAATTAACATGAATAAGTGAGTGAAGGATTGAGTAAATCACTTAAATTAGACACAAAATATATCATAAAATATGGGTTTATCAGGCAGCCAGACCTTCATCTTTCGCAGCAGTAGCAGGACCATCTTCTTCCACCGCACCAGCAGCAGTACCTTTGCCACCACCAGCACCTGAGCCGACATACTTACTAGTACAGCGCCTATTTTGCTTTATGGAGCACAACGAGCGTCGTATCATGCGTCGTCTCGATCGCATAGACCAGGTGTTTGTCTCACAGGGCATTGAGCTACCCCCTCTCCCAGACTCTCTTGCTTCCGATGAGGCCGATCATGAGGCCGAGCATGAGGCAAAGCACGCGGAGGAGCATGTTGAGGAGCCGGTTCGGCAGGAGGCACCTGCGCAGACACAGGCTACCCAGGATACCCCGCAGCATATCGAGGAGCCATTGCCCCAGTTTGAGATCCAGCAGGAGACAGATGTGACTATTGACCCTCACCATGAGCCTGATCAGTAGCATCGAGGATGATGCTTCATCTTAAGTGTGGGGAGGTCACTGCCGTCGCCGTCGGTGGATTTGGTGAACACTTTTCGGACATTATCACTTAGTTTATCTTATTTTGCTTCATTTTGCACTATTTTGGGATTATTGTATATATTTGCTATTGTGGATACTTTTATTTTGGTTGTTGCACACTTTTATTATTTCATTTTAGCATTGTGGTTGTGATTTGGAAAATGTTTTGAATTGGTGAAAACTTAGTTAAACCCTTTGTGCACAAAAGATATTGCTTGATTAGAAAAGAGGGTAAACTAAGGAATTTTAGAATTTTTTAATAACAACATTGCATTTAGGATATGCTTTGTCAAAATGATAGAATTTCCAAGAAATTTATCTATAGGGCACCATCCCAATTGAATGAAAACTTGTGGAACTTGCTTGAATTCATACTTTTGTGGATCATGTTTTTGAGCTAAGAACACAAGCTTGTGGGTTTTGAGCCTATTGGTGTGGTTACATCTTATAATCACTTATTTCCTTCTTGTGTGCAATTATTCTCTTACTATGATTGTGATTCTTGATTTGTTTAATTCTTTATGTCCTATTGTTCCTTGTATACATGCATTTATATGATTGAGACCATTATTTCATTAGCTCACTTACCCAAATAGCCTACCTTTTACTCTCCATTGTTAACCAATTTTGAGCCTATGCTTAACTCAATTGTTCTTTATTCTAGCACATTACAAGCCTAAAGCGAAAGACAATAAAGTCCCTTATTTGGATCTTTGATTGGCTTAGGCTAGTGAGAGTGTTTTATATTCAAGTTTGGGGAGATTGGGAACATTGGTTGGGATAAAAGGGTGCTTTGTACTTATATTTGGGACTTGGGTGCATACTCATGTATTGATTAAATATATAAACCTCATGCATTGATGCTCTTGTATGTAGCTTGAAAAAAGAAAAAAAAAAGAAGAAAAACAATAAGAAGGGGACAAAATGCCCTAAAGTAAAGTCCAATAAGAATCAATGTATAAGTGTTGTGAAAATCAAAAGAAAATGCATGAGTATGTAAAAAGTGAGGAGGATGGGTAGTTAGGTTAGTACTTAATTGTATAGGTCTTATATAGGTTAGGTGGGAAAGTCTAGACTAATCAAAGATTCAAATTTTAGTCCACTTAACCATATATGATCCTACCTTGACCCTAGCCCCATTACAACCTTATGGAAAGACCTCATGATATTTGTATGCATGCATTGAATAATTGTTGATTGTTAGATGAAGAACAAATCTTGGAAAGCATGATTAGGAGAGAATTGAGTGAATCAACCCCTAAACACTTGAGTGAAATAGAGCGGATACACATCCGGTGAAGGTTCGATTGCTCAATTACGTGTGTCCACCACTATCATCTATATTCATGCAAGTTTGTAAATCCTTTTGATAATTCAATACAATTGTGGGTTGGATTTGATTTCCACTGTTTGAGCCCTTTGTGCTTACATATATTCTCTTGGAAGTTGATGTGTTTTGACTAAGCATTAGCATTCATATAGTTAGTTGCATTCATTTAGATAGTTTAGTTGCATTGAATAATTGTCATACCCCTTTGCTTCGTTCTTGGTTTAAGCATGAGGACATGCTTGGTCTAAGTGTGGAGAGGTTGATAAATCCCCTTTGTAGGGTTTATCTTGTGTTGAATTTAGAGCATTTTGATAACCTTTCCTTACATTTATTCAATGAAATAGCATGATTTTGTGATTGTCTCCGTACTTGTGCTTAGATGTGAAAATATGATTTTTAGACCTTTAATTTGATAATTTTGATTCACCTTTGATTTCCACTAGATGCCTTGATGTGTTTGCTAGTGATTTCAGGTTGAAAAAGGCTAGGAAGGGATCAAAGGAGTGAAGGAAAAGCATACAAAGTGGAGAAATCATGAAAAGCCAAAGATTTGGAAAAGCCCATGGGCGCGCGCGCACACTATGCGCCTACGCGCAGATCGTGAAATTCTCCAGGGACGCGCACGCGTACTGTGCGCGTACGCGCCGAAGGCCGCACGTGATTCCTTTAGTCAAACACGTGCCTGGCGATTTTGGAGGATTTCTGGCCCCATGCTGACTTTTTGGCGGGAAAAGGCTAAAAAAAAGACCAAGGAATGAAGGGGGAGGCATCAATCATATCATACACACATTTTTAGGCTAGTTTTAGTTTAGTTTTAGAGAGAGAAGTTCTCACTTCTCTCTAGGATTAGGATTAGGATTAGGTTTAGATTTTAGATCTAGGTTTTAATTCATACTTTCTTCTACTTCTTTTTCTTAATTCTTTGTTGTTACATTCATCATTCTTCTATTGTTTGTTATAATTCCTTTCACTTTGTTTGTAGATTTGACGAATGTATCCTTGACGGTTTAGAATTCACAAATGAATGAGTTCTCGTTGTAAAGTATAGTTTCTAAACCAAACAAGAGTCCGTTCATGCAAAAATAAATTTGAGTGAGTTGTCACGAATAACAAACCCCAAATAAAAATTAACCGAAGTAATTGGACTCCGGGTCGTCTCCCTAGGATGCAATGGAGTGCATGTGTATTGGCTATGATGGGGTAAAAAGAGAGGGGTTTTGTTTATGAGATGGCAAGAAAGTAAATTGAGCGAGTAAGTAAAGAAAGCAAAATAAGGAACTCTTGGCTAAGACTTGGGTACTTGAGGTCACCATCCCAGTTAACAAACCGACTATTGATAATTATGAAAGGCCAACCCATTAAGTCTACTTCTCGAAGCCTTAAGTACGTAACATTTACTCCTAGACCGGAAGTATGTCAAATAGGCCTAATCACATCCACCCATAAGTCCTAACCTATCTACTAATTAGCTTAGTAGTGGGTTAGCGTCAATGAGCTTCAAATTGATCACACAGGGTTCTCAAATTACCAAATCCATTACGTCCAAAAACTCAAGATCACTCAAGTCCCTTGGCATAGGCCAAGAGTTGATAAAACTACTCAAGAACTAAAGAGAACATTTCATCAAACACTTGGAGTGCAATAAGAATCAACATCATAAAATGCAAGAATATCAAAGTCTATCACTATTGATTGCAAGAAAAGTGAGATCACAACTCAATTCATCAAGTAGGGAAATATCAACATCAAATTGCATTAAATGTAAACAAATCCAACATGAGTCATCATCACAAAAGAGAGCAAAATGAGGAATTGGCATAAAAAAACTAAGAGGGTCAAGATGTAGAATTGAGAAATTATCAAAGAACAAGAGGAAACCTAGCATTCAAACATGAAATTGAAATAATCTAACCTAATCCTAACCTAATTCTAGAGAGAAGAGGGAGCTTCTCTCTCTAGAAAACTAACTAAAGGCTCATGTTGGCTAAAACTAACTGCCCCCCCTTTGCTTGGACTTCAATTCTGCATGAAATACACTCAGAAACAAGTTGGATTTGGGCCTGGGCAGCTCAAAAATCGCCCCCAGCGTTTTGCCTTCAAGTGGGCCACGTGAGGGTATCGGCACGTGCGCGCCATGTGCGCGTGCGCGTCGATGTCAAATTCTCAATCCGCGCGGACGCGATATGTACGCGTGCGCGTCCTTTTGTGAAATCACTTCTGCGCGTGCGCACCTGGTGCGCGTGCGCGTCCTTTGGTGAAATCCCAATCCTTGTTTCTCCATGCATTCCCCCTTTGTGTATGCTTTTCTCCTCATTTCTTCCATCCAATACTTGCCTTATGGACCTGAAATCACTCACCAAACACATCAAGGCATCGAATGGAATTAAAGTGAAATAAAAATCACCAATTTAGGGCCTAAAAAGCATGTTTTTACACTTAAGCAAAATTCAAGGGGGGAATTACAAAATCATGTTATTTCATTGAATAAATGTGAGAAAAAGTGACAAAATCCCCCAAAATAAGCACAAGATAAATCACGAAATCAGAGTTTATCAAATCTCCCCACACTTAAACTAAGCATGTCCTCATACTAAAATCAAGAAGAAGCCAAAGGGTATTAACATTTATTCAGTGCAACTACTAAATGCAATCTATCTACATGATGCAATGGCTTAATCAAAATAAGTCAACCTCCAAGAATACGCATATAAGCACAAGGGCTAAAGTATTAGCAATCAAGCAAACCACAATTGGATTGAATTATTGAAAAAGTTCATAAACTTGCAAGAAAAGATGATCACGGGTGGAAACATGTAATTGAGCGATCGAACCCTCGCCGGATGTGTATCCGCTCTAAGCACTCAAGTATATGGGGTTGATTCACTCAATTCTCCCCTAATCATGCTTTCTAAGATTTGTTTTTCATCTAAAAATCAACAATTACTTTATGCATGCACACAAATATCATGAGGGCTTTCCCGTAGGTTGTAATGGGGCTAGGGTCAAGGTAGGATGCATATGGTCAAGTGAGCTTGAAATTTGAATCTTTGATTAACTTAAACTTCCCGCCTAACCTATGACAACCTAAACAATTCTAAACAAACCTAGCCATCCATTCTTCACTTTTCACACACTCATGTATTCTCTTTTTGATCACCACTCATATGCATTGACTTTTATTGAACCTTGTTTTGGGGCATTCTTTTGTTCCCTTTTTATTGTAAAAATTTTTTTAGGGCTAAAATATATACAAAAACATCAATGCATATGGTTTACACATGATTAATACATGAGTATGTTCCCAATTCTCAAGATTTTCAACACAAATATAAAATCACACTTTTATCTCTACCCAATGTTCCCAACTCTCCCAAAATCAAATGATGTACACTCTCACTAGCCTAAGCTAATCAAAGATCCAAATTAAGAGATATTTATTGTTTTTCACGTAGGCTTGTAATGTGCTACAATTAAGAACAAGTGGGTTAAGCATAGGCTCAAAATCGGCTAACAATGGAAGATAAAAGGTAGGCTATTTGGGTAAGTGAGCTATTTGAACAATGGCCTCAATCATACAAATACATGTATACACAAAATAATGGATATATAGACTTAAACAAATCAAAGATTACAATCATAGGAGGAGAATAATGTACACAAGAATGAAAATAAGTGGTTATATATGATGTAACCACACAATTAGGCTCAAATCTCACATGCTTGTGTTCTTTGCTCAAAATATGATCCACAACGTGTATAACTCAAGCAAGTTCTAAAAGAAATTTCAACCAATTGGGGTAGTGTTCTAAAAATGAGTTTCTTAGAAATTTTCATCATATTGATTAAGCTTATTCTAATGCAATATTGTGATTAAAAAAAAATTCTCCTAGTTTACCCCTTTTTCAATCAAAACACATCTCTCATAGAAATGGTTCACTAGATTTTTAGAAATCCATTAATTTTCTAATCACAATCAACAACTAGGATGCAAAACACAACCAAGATGCAAAATATATATACTAAGAGTGTGCAACAACCAAAATAAGAGTATCTACAATGGCACAAATATGTACAGTAATCCCAAAATGATCTAAAACATAAAGTGCGGAATAAAACAAAATAAAGTAGTAGCGAGTAGAAATAAAAATCTGAAAATTCACCACATGAATGCAAACACCGGTCACGAGCGGTGACCTCCCCACACTTTAGAATTAAGCATCGTCCTCGATGCTACTACTGAAGCTCGGGATAGGGGTCAACAATCGCACCAGGCTGTGGCTCATGCTCAGGCTCGGGCTGTGGAACTGGAGGTGGCACTGGCTGTGGCTCAGGAATGTCATGCTGGACCTCAGGAGGCTGCTGGACCTCAGCGGTGGTCTGTGTCTCTGGTGGTGCCTCCTGTACCGGCTCCTCAGTATGCTCCTCCTCCTGGTCCTGCTCGTCAAAGGCGGGAGAGTCTGGGAGTGGAGGAAGCTCAATGCCCCGTGACGCAAACACCTGGTCTAGGCGATCAAGACGTCGCATGACACGACGCTCGAAGCGCACCATGAAGCGAAGCATGTGCCGCACCAACAGATAAGTCGGCTCAGGTGCTTGTGGTGGTGGTGGTAAGGATGCTGCTGCTGTGGAGGAAGAAGGTCCGGCTGCCTCAACTGCCGCTCTAGCCCAAAAGCGACGTCTGGTCGAGGGCTTCTCGTGCACCCATCCACCCCATGGAATAGTAACTTCCTTTTCATCATCATCTGGGGGTGGTGGTATCGCGTCATCGTCCTCCCACGGGACATCAGCCAGCTCAGCCAAGCCGGTAACCAGCGTAGGAAACGGTAGCAAGCCGCGGATATGAGCTCTCCACATGCTATGCCTAATCAGCCGTGGGAAATACACTTCTTTCCCTTCCATGACACACCGAATCAGAGTCAGCATATCCATCGGGATCTCTGAGAAGTGAGTGGTAGGCAGGACGTAGTGGGCGAAGATCTGCTGCCAGGTCCTAGCCTCTCTAGATAGATATGCAGATAGCATCCCTTTGGGCTTCTTGTTGTTCGCATCCATCACCCAGGGAGCATCTGGTGTAGCAATCACGCGCTTAAGCGCCTCATAGTCAAAGGTCATGGAAAGGATAGCCACATCTGCCTGCTGATAGGCACAAGTCTCAGGAGTACCAACTCTGCAAAGCAGTGCATCCGCTATAGCCTCTTTAGTGATCATAATTTCTCTACCCCTTACGTGCACTGATTCCAAGTTCACTCGGAAGAAGTTACAGTAAAACTCTTTAACCCACGAAATGTTAATCCTTCCTAGGTCCCTATCAACGAAATCCAATCCCAACTTTGAAATACGGGTGTTTATGGCACGCCTCACGTCATTGGGAAGATTCAGCTTCTTCTCAATGTTCAGGTTTTTCTTTGTATAACGGGAGAAGCGTAGCTCGCAGTAGAGGTTGGGGAATTTGATTGAATCAGTAGATGGAAGTGACTGATTTTCTATATCTTCATCATTCAGCGGGTTCTTTGCCTAGTTAGCATACAGTGAAGGGGTAGAGGTCTTGGAGCGCTTCCTCTTTTTGGAAGTGGTGGCTATGGCTTTTCCTTTATCCGACATCCTGAAAAATAGTGATAATATAATATAAGCAGATAGCCAATGAAACATAAAGCACTCAGAGCAAAGCAAACTCATGAAGCGAAAGAAGAAATGAGATTTCTTGGAATGCAAGCAAACAGAGTTCAGATTTTAAACCAAACTTCAAACCAAGAATTCAAGTCATATTTTGCACATTGTTTGTTCATTGAGCTTAGAAAGCACCATATCTAAAAGAATGATATAAAGAGTTAAGTTGAAAACCAAAAGAAGTCAGGCGGTTAAACAGGTTAAAGTCAGAAATCAGTTTGAAAATTAGTGATATGGCGATTACTGACTCAACTCGAAAGAAATGTACAAACAGGGATGCAAGCATATTCACAATCATGAATTGCAACAAGTCATTGATGATGAAATATGATGCAGCTAGAAAGCAGTCAATGTGAAACAAACCATCAATCAATGCAAGGATCACTAGCAATGTTGGTGAAGTTAAAATCTTGAGAGACAAGTAAACTAAGCACATTTAACACCAATTCTAACAATGCACACAAGTCACAAGTTCAAATGTTAATTGGAAATCTCATGGTCTATGTAACTCAATGAGATAACGTACAAATATAACGAACTAGTTGGTCACATAGATGAGAGCAGTCAAACTTGTGTGGTTACGCAAAAGAGGCGCAAGAATTCAAAGGAGTTTCAGGTTATAGTTGAATTAAAAACTTACTCGACTACGCAATGCATATATGCTAATTAGCATTGCGAGCAAGCAGAGAGTATTAGAAACATGACCAACAACCTGTAAACATGCCCTTGAGGATTTCCAAAACCCTTTTAGCAACAAAGTTCCAATTGACACAGAAATCATCAACTAGAAGCTTGTTAAACCAATTAAAACGTTGTTAATTCAAGGAACATGGTTAGGCAAATCTGGCAGCATTTCAGCAGCAAATTGGCCAATTCCCAAATTTAAACAATTAAATCAATTCTCACATGAATTCAGTAACAATTACAGACAAAAGCCAAATGTGAATTCATAAGAAGAGGGCATGTAAGCCAACAAGCAGCACAAACAGCAGTAGACAGTATGGGTTGACTCAGCCAGCAAGCATTCTTCCTCGAAACAATGATAAAAAAAATCATGGCTTACAATACAGCACCACATATCACTTGAGCGCAGAACAAATCAGAAACAGAGCAATACCACAGAGCAGCAAAAGTTCAAACAAACCTAAATCCACTACTCAGCCCAGATTCGCTAACCACCTAAATCAAACTAAACTAACTAACTAAACTAATCCTAACTAAGCTAAATGAATTACAGTAAGCAGTAAAAGAATGAGGGACAGGGGAAGCAAGAACCTGGGGGCAGAGGCTGAACGGGGGAAAGGGAAGGTGAAGTGGAGTGGTGGCTCGTCGTGACAGTTGAGTTCGCGCCGGCGACAATGGCGGTCGCGGTGGCACTGGGGATGGCGCGAAGGCTTGCTGTCGAGAGAAGGAGAGAGCTGAGACAGAGAGGAGGGGGCAGAGGCGTGAGAGAGCAAGAGAGAGAGATGAGGGTGTGCACGGCGATGGCGGCGGTGGTCTCGGTCGGAGTTCTGGTGGTTGATGAACAGAGAGGGGAAGTGGTGGTGGGAGAGAAATGTAACGTTGGGGACGAAAGGGGGGCTTTGCGCGAATGCGCTAGGGCTTCGCGTCCCTGGTTAAATGGGTTTTTTGAATCCACGCGGGTGCGCACCTTGTGCGTCCGCGTGGGTGATGAAAATAGGGAGATGGCGCGGAAGCGCCACATGCGCCTACGCGTATATGGGCGAGTTAAGGGTTGGCGCGGTCGCGTACGGTGCACGTCCGCGTGGGTATCCTGGGCCAGAGGCACAAAAGAGGCCCAGAGTTGGCACAACTCTTGGATCCTTTGGCCCGAGTGATGCAAAAACACATCGACGCGCGCGCGCACCTTGCGCGTTCGCGTGGATGGTATGAGCCTATGGAATGGGTGCGGGGGCGTGAAGTACACCAACGCGTGTATGAAGGAACAGGGGCGGCGCGGACGCGTACAGCGTGCGTCCACGAGGGTTGAGATGCAGAGTTGGCCCAAAAGTGGCATAACTCTCTAGTCTTTGGCCCAGATAGCCGAAATAGGTAGCCTGCGCGCGTGCGTGCCTTGCGCTTGCGCGTAGGTTGGTTTTTGGTTTTTTTTTTTATATAAAAAGAGCATCAAAAGACCTCCAAAATTCTCCATCCTTCTTCAAGACTCTAAACTAGCTAAGATGCACCTTTAAGCACATTTTGAAACATAGGGGACTTTTCAAACATCTTGAGAAAACTTGCAATTCAAGCAAAAACTCAATTTAAAGATTCATGCCCTATCACAGCATAGAATGCATAGACAACATAGCAAGTAAAGAAGAACATACCAAGAAATAAAGACTCTATACAATGGAACTGAATTCATTCATTCATTATATCTTCAAGAGAATGGAAAGAGTTTACCATGGTGGGCTGTCTCCCACCAAGCACTTTTAGTTTAAGTCCTTAAGTTAGACATCGGGGGGCTTCTTATCAAGGTGGCTTATGCTTGTATCCATCCTTAAACCTCCAAGAGTGCTTGTCTTTCAATCGGTTGTCAGATGTTCCAACTTTCTTCCTTAAGCTTTGGTGAGGTCCTTTCCAAGACGTGAGCTCCCAAAATTGACTATCATAGGATAATCCAGGATCCCATATCTTGTCCTCGCACCCATCTTCTAGTTGATTGCCTTGGCTTTGTCCGGGCGACGAGAAAGCAGAATTCTCATGGAAGCACCAAACTACTCTCCTAGACCCATTTACTTGAGTATTACACAATCCATGCTCTCCAATTTCGAGCTTGCCACCATAATGAGCCTAGATTTAGAACGCCAACCACTAAACATCCTCCTCTTTCGCTTAATTCCACAAAGCGCCCTAAGTTGGCCATCTGTTTCGAGCAAACCATACTCAAGTAGGATAATAAAGCTGAGAGTTAGAAGTTTTACCTACTCAAGTGGAGGATTGGATGACGAATTAGGTGGAGGGGTTCCCAAAGATCTTGATAAAGCATGTTCTACTCCCGTCCATCTTCTTCTAAAGGTTTCCACCACTTGGCGAGGTTCTTCAAATTCCTCATCATGCCAAGCTTCCTCAAGTTTACATCCTTCTTCACCAATTCTTCTATTTCTTCCCCATCACTCTCATCATAGATAGGAGGCAAAGTAAAATCTACCTCATCATCGAATCTAGACAATTTAGGGAAGGACTCTTCAAACTCGAAAGGATCACATGTTGATTCGAAATCATCATAAATAGGAGCGTTTGTTGCTTGGAATACTTCTCCCAGTTCTTCATCTTCAGTAGGCCTTGGAGGGTTCAAGTCTTCCTCAATATTGCTTTCTAATCCACTGGGGAAAGGTTCAACAAGATCGTCAAGGGATTGATCAACATGGGCAAAAAATCACTAGCGATGGAACCCACTTCTTGACTAATTTCCTCTAACTTTTTGTTTACTTCCGCAACATTACTCTTTTCTGCAACATCCCCTCCAAGCTTCTTGCAAGAGGGTTCTTCAATTCGGCATTCCTTTATGTGCTCAACGTACCCTAAACATCCATCCACTACTTCCTTATATGCACTCATCTCTATCTTCTCCTCTTGTTGTCCTTCTTGCTTCAATTCTCCTTCCTCACCATGGAGCTTTAAATTCACATACTCATTAAACTCATTGCTTGTCTCTCCACATTCAACAATGGGGGTACTCAAAGTGCATGAACTTAGGTGAGATGTTAAGTGATTCACAGTCTCTACCATGCTAGCTATCTTTACTCTTAGCTCCTTAAACTTAGTTTCATCATCCTCTTGTCACCTCAAGATGCGAGATTCAAGGTCTCTCAGTTCTGATATGAAGGCTTCATTGGGAGGTGGTGGTGTTAAAAGAGAGGGTTCATCGGTTAAGAGAAGATTGTTGTAATCGGAAGGTGGTTCATATTGGTAGAGTTCTTAAGGTGGTGTATGTGGAATTTGTGGTTCTTGGGAATATTGGTATTAGAATGGTGGTTGTTCCATATATGATTCGAACGGTGGTTGATATGGTATGCATGAATTATGGTCATGTAGAGTGGAATATTGGTTTGAGGCTTGCGAGTATGATGCGTAGCTATATTGAGAAATGGGGTCACATGCATATGATGATTGTGGTTGACAACCACAATAAAGGTCATCACACACATTGGACTGGTACACATTAAGATCAGAGTTATACCAATAAGAGTTCGTAGGAGGTTGTTGCCATGAAGGTTGTTCATAAGCTTGAAGTTCCTCCCATCCTTGATTTTCAAATCCTTGATGCATATCCTCATTGGAGCTTCCATCTCCTACAACATAGTTTGAACTACACTCATAGCCAAAAGGGTGAGAATTCATAATGAAATAAAAAATAAAGACAAAAGGAAATAAGAAATAAAGAAAATAAAATCCTAACTAGTAAAACTGCCAAACAAACCAAAGTTCAAGCTATTCACAATATGTACAATAACCAATAACACAGCACCATTGAGCATCCCTGGCAACGGCGCCATTTTTTTTACGAACGTATCCTTGACGGTTTAGAATTCACAAATGAATGAGTTCTCGTTGTAAAGTATAGTTTCTAAACCAAACAAGAGTCCGTTCATGCAAAAATAAATTTGAGTGAGTTGTCACGAATAACAAACCCCAAATAAAAATTAACCGAAGTAATTGGACTCCGGGTCGTCTCCCTAGGATGCAATGGAGTGCATGTGTATTGGCTATGATGGGTAAAAAGAGAGGGGTTTTGTTTATGAGATGGCAAGAAAATAAATTGAGCGAGTAAGTAAAGAAAGCAAAATAAGGAACTCTTGGCTAAGACTTGGGTACTTGAGGTCACCATCCCAGTTAACAAACCGACTATTGATAATTATGAAAGGCCAACCCATTAAGTCTACTTCTCGAAGCCTTAAGTACGTAACATTTACTCCTAGACCGGAAGTATGTCAAATAGGCCTAATCACATCCACCCATAAGTCCTAACCTATCTACTAATTGATGCACGGAAAACTTGTCTCTCAACAAATTTTCCTTCGGCAAGTGTACCGAATTGTCGTCAAGTAATAACTCACAAAAGAGTGAGGTCGAATCCCACAGAGATTAACAGATTAAGCAATCAATGGTTGATTGATTATCCTAGTTAGATGAATCATATT
The DNA here is from genome assembly GCF_059453495.1 of Arachis ipaensis. Taxonomy (NCBI): domain Eukaryota; kingdom Viridiplantae; phylum Streptophyta; class Magnoliopsida; order Fabales; family Fabaceae; genus Arachis; species Arachis ipaensis. The sequence goes on along the minus strand of NC_142442.1, from coordinate 65,526,682 downwards.
GGAGTGATAAGCAACAAGGAAATGTAAATGGCAGAAAAGTAAAGAAAGCAATAAAGTGCAGAAAAGTAAAATAGCAAGAAAAGTAAATGTAAGAACTAAAAATAAAATAAACATTGGGATCAAGAGATATTGCAATTCTCCAGATCAAGTTCATTCTCATCTCTTCCTCAATCAATGCATTCATTGATCTCCTTGGCAATCTTAAGTGATCGAATTACAATTCCTTGTAATTCGATCTCTCAAATCTTGATCAATAGCCAATTCCTTGGTCAATTGCTCATGAGAAGAGATGAAGTATGGTCACTGATTATACCACATGCATTTCTCAAATCAAGTGTTGGAAGGATTATAGTCACATATCCATCCACACCAAATTTGGTCCAGCGTGAGAAAGCATTTCTAGCATGATCTCTTCATTCCTCTTTCAAGGTTCAGAAGAGATCCAAGTATGAATAGTTTCTTTTCCAAGATAACTACCCAATTGGATGAAGATCGAAAGCCCTCTAGTAAAATCAAGAGGAAAGAAAGAAGAAGAAGAATAAGAACTACACTTAATCCATTGAATCACAATAGAGCTCTCTAACCCAATGTAAAGAGTTAGTTGATCATTGCTCTACAAAAATAGAAAAGAAAGAAAGTGCAGAAAAATAAAGATGAAGATTCAAACTGAAATTTAAAATTCAACATTCATAAATGAAAATTACAACTAAAAGAAAGAGAAGGAAAAGTGTGTGAGGGGAGGGAGTCCGAAGACCCCACTTCAATCCCCCATTCCAGAATTTCTAGCCCCTTCAATTTCCAGGATGTTTTCAATGTAAAGACTAAGGCCTTTATATAGGCTCTCCTAAATTACAAAATGAAATTAAAAACAAATTACAATTAAATAAAAATTCCTATTCTAGATGCTTCTTGTGGCCTTGATTGGTTGACACTTGTGGGCTTGCTTGCTTGAGCTTTGAAGTGGACTTGAGAGAGAAGTGAGTCAAGTTGAGGTCCAGGTGCTAAAGTTGGTGCTAAAGTTAGCCACACTAACGCTACAAGTGTGGCGTTAGTGCTAAAGTTATTGTGGCTAACGTTGCACTTGCTGCCCAGTTGGTGTTTTTGGGGCTTAAAAGATGCCTCTTGTTTGTGCTCCAATTTCATGCCCACTATATAGTATTATATATCGTTGGAAAGCTCTGAATGTCATCTTTCTAACGCAACTGAAATCATCTCAATTGGACCTCTGTAGCTCAAGTTATGCTCCTTTGAAGTGGACATGGTCGCTGGCATAGTTGCTAGCGTTAATGAAAAACTTGAGTGCCAATAACGCTAGCGATCAGGGCTTCATTATTGCCAGTTTCTGAAGCTCAAACTTAGTATCCACCCCATACTATTATATATTATTGGAAAGCGCTGGATGTCTACTTTCCAATTCCTTTGGAAGCGCATCATTTGGAGCTCTACAACTCGAGTTACACTTCTTGGAAAGTGAAGAGGTCAGCTGGCCTTACTACAAGTTGATACCATGTTCATCTTTGCACTTTCGGGGCAGGTTTTCTCCCTCAAATTTAGTGTCAACCATATAGTGCCATATATGCTTGGAAAGCTCTGGAATCCTACTTTCCAATGCCACTGAAATCACCTCATTTGGAGCTTTGTGGCTCAAGTTATGTGTGTTTGAAGAAGGCATGGTCAAGCTGCCAGGTGGGACTTTTGCCCACGTTAACTACCACGTTAACTAGGTTAACGTGGGAGTTAACGTGGCTTATAGTGGCTTGTGTGGGTTCCTTCCAACGTTAGTGACAATGTTGGGTGTCACTAACTTTGGCGATCACCTCCCTTCTTCACGTTAGCTTCCACGTTAACTAGGTTAACATGGGAGTTAACGTGGCTTATTGGGGCTTGTGTGGGTTCCTTCCAACGTTAGTGACAATGTTTGGTGTCACTAACGTTGTCGACCACCTTGTTTCTTCACGTTAGCTTCCACGTTAACTAGGTTAACGTGGGAGTTAACGTGGCTTATTGTGACTTGGCCAACGTTAGTGATAAAGTTGAATGTCACTAACCTTGGCTTCCCCTTTACTTCTTAACGTTAGAGGCCACGTTAACTAAGTTAACGTAGAAACTAACGTGGTCACTTATGAGCTTGGTCCAACGTTAGTGATAATGTTAAGTGTCACTAACGTTGGCTCTATTTCCTTTCTTCAAAGTTAATGCCACTAACTTTTCTCACTAACATTGGGGCTTTCCTTCCTTCCACGTTAGTGCCCACGTTAGTGTAACTAACGTAGCCACTAACGTGGCTTCTTCTCTTCTTCTTTTGGCCTGAAATCAAATAAACAAAGTACATCAAAATCTTGCTCTTAATTATGGGATCATGCATCATCCAATTTATCATATAATTCATGCAAAATTCTCATGAAATCATGTAAAGTGCACAATGTATGCTTGAATCAAGATGTAAGTGAATATCTACCCAAAACTAGCTTATTTCCTAAGAAAATGCATGAAACTACCTTAAAAACAGTAAAGAAAAGGTCAGTGAAACTGGCCAAAATGCCCTGGCATCACAACACCAAACTTAAAGCTTGCTTGTCCCTAAGCAAGTACTGGAACAAGAGAATGATGAATGGAATGCCAAGAGAAATGAGTCATTCTTGTGGAAGTCATGTCCCTGGTTTTATGGTGGTTTCATGCATAGCAACTTAGGTTGATTCCTGGCTTTCAGACCTTTATCATGTCCTAGAATACTCACTGTGATTGCATCACATGAGACTTTTATTCATTGATCCTTTTGTTGTCATTTCAGGGTTTATTTGTGTTCTTAAGCTAAGTGCTCTGTAAGGGGGCAACTCTTTAAAATAAGCTTTCAGCCAACACTCCCGAACCAGTTGGTTCAAGGTGCTAGGTGTTGAAACACCCCTACGGACTTACTTCCTCAAGTCTCTCCCCCATACATACACACCACAGGCACATGGTTTGTTTATTTTCTTTTCTTGAGACCTTGGTGTCCAGCACCTCTTTGGGTTACTAAATGCTCTGTAGTGAGGGTTACTCTTGATAGTGGACTTTTAGCTGATAATCCCGAGTTAGTTAACCCAAGTTACCAAGTGATAAGGCACCCCTAAGAACTTATTCATCCAAGTAGATCCCTCACACAGGAGCACCACAGACACATGCCTCAAGATTAAAACCATTGGTGCCTAGCCTTATTGCTTACTCTTTTTCTTTTATTTTTCAACATTTATTGTTCTTTCCCTTTTTCTTATTAGGATCTTCTTATTTAGCTAGTCTCATGGGGTGTGTTCAAAGCATATCATTCAGGACAGATAGTTGTCTTCCCACCTTGTGGTTGAACCAACTTAGCTAACTTATGACCACACCACAAACTCAGGAACTTACTCCATAGTATGAACTCTACTCTGGTCTTTTATAAAATACTCATTCTCTTTTCATTTGATTCAAAAGGGACAAGCATACTAGTAAGCAAAGTAAGGATGCAGTAATGACATTCAGACTAGAAAACACAGCCTTAATCAATAAAAAGTTTAATAGACAGAATTGACATGCTTATTCACAAGGAGAAAGCACACATACATACAAAGAACATAGAAGACAATCATGCAAATTAAAGTGCTGGAAATAAGTAAGAGGAGAAAGGAACTTTACCACCTTGTATTTTATCTTCATTGTTGTTGCCCTTTTCCTCCTATTCTTCCCCTTCCCACACCAGACATAGAATGATTGCTTATACTCAAGCAACAATTAAAACAGTGGTGACGGGGTTTATGATGGATCATGAATGTCTTAAAATAAAGTGTGAGTATGCATGTGTTTCAGCAAGCAAGATTATGGATCACAACAAAAGCACAAGAAGTAAAACAGAGACAATATGATTGCATTAATAAGTGGTGTTGGCATGGTACTTTGCATGAAAGTTAAGTGGCAACACCAAACTTAGTGTGCCACTGTCAATTTAGAATGTTGCAAGTACCCAGTGAAGATTGAAAATCAAATTGTTGCATGGCAACACCAAACTTAGAGTGCAATCATATGCCAAATTATTGAAAGTAAACTAAGCAAAGCAAGGAAATGTTACCTACGGTTGGGTTGCCTCCCAACAAGCGCTCTTTTAATGTCATTAGCTTGATATGTTGTTCACGACTTTCTTCCTCTTCTTCCAGTTTGTTAAGAGGAATGACCTCAAGAGGAAAGAGGAGCCAGTTAATGCCCCTTGTTTTGAGTGCCTCTCCCCAGCAAGCTTTCTTTCGTTGTTAGCTTGAGTAAACTTGCTTGTTGGGGTAGGGGTGGGATGGCTTTTGGTTGACCTTTTCTTCTTCATGAATATTGTCCTTCTTTTCTTGGTCACCATCCTTTTGTTAGTGTTCATGTTGATTGCCTTTACCACCTTGATTTCAGGATTTGGGTATTGTATGATGGGTGGAGCATCCTCTTCATCAAGAACTTCTTGAATTGGTGGTTCAATGAACTCACCCTCTATGCAACTCTCTATTTCATTGGAGTGTGGACTCCCTTGATTGACTTCATCCCTTATTCTTGACCTTTGAATAAACTCCTCTGTTTCTGGAGAGAGTGAAGTGGTCTCTCTTTGTGATCTCAGCTCTTCAATGAATTGTTCTTCAGAATAGAGTTGTGCATTCTCCCTCAGTTTTTCTTCATGGTCCCTTTTTGCTATTTTCTCCTCTTCGATTGTTTTTATTATTTCTTCAAGGAGGAGTTCTATCCTAGTGAGTCTCTCCTCTACTCTACTTTTTCTGAGTTCTTCAATGATGAGTTCCACCTTAGCAAGTTTATCTAAAGGAGGTTGGGTAGGTTGTAATGGTTGGGCAGGGTTGACTTGTGAATGGAATTGGTTGTTTTGTGGTTGTGTGTTCTGAAAGTGGTATGACTCTTGTGGGTAGTGAATTGAGTTTTGTGGATGGTGAAATGAATTGTATGGATTTGGGATAGACTTTTGTGCTGAGGCATACTCAAATGATGAAGAATTTAGGCATGTAAAACTTGGAGGTGAGATTGTATAATTGAGAGGTGATGGCTCTTGATGACTGGGGTATGAATGAGTGAAATCTCTTTGATTATGATCTTCCCAGCCACAACTTGAGTAGTGATTAATTTCACCAAAATATGGACCATTTTGTGGCTCTAAAAAGTACCCCGTTTCATGTTCTTGATACTCCCACCCACCATGAGCATAGTAAAGTGAATCATTATGTGGTGGTGGAGAGTTTCCCATGAAATTTGATTGACTAAAATATGATGGATGCTCCTTTCTTTCCTGCAGAAAGCTCTGTCTCAAACAATAATCACCAAAAGAAATTGGAATCTCCATTGTCACAGATGAGGAAATTCCCAGTGAGGCAATATCACAAACAGTTAGTTAGCAAAAGAAAATAAAGAAGCAAAAGAAAATAAAGACAAAAGAAAAGTGTCTAATCTAGTAAATCAATCAACCGGTAGTTTGTTAATCACAATTAATCCCCGGCAATGGCGCCATAAACTTGATGCACGGAAAACTTGTCTCTCAACAAATTTCCCTTTGGCAAGTGTACCGAATTGTCGTCAAGTAATAACTCACAAAAGAGTGAGGTCGAATCCCACAGAGATTAACGGATTAAGCAATCAATGGTTGATTGATTATCCTAGTTAGACGAATCATATTGGAGTGATAAGCAACAAGGAAATGTAAATGGCAGAAAAGTAAAGAAAGCAATAAAGTGCAGAAAAGTAAAATAGCAAGAAAAGTAAATGTAAGAACTAAAAATAAAATGAATATTGGGATCAAGAGATATTGCAATCCTCCGGATCAAGTTCATTCTCATCTCTTCCTCAATCAATGCATTCATTGATCTCCTTGGCAATCTTAAGTGATCGAATTACAATTCCTTGTAATTCGATCTCTCAAATCTTGATCAATAGCCAATTCCTTGGTCAATTGCTCATGAGAAGAGATGAAGTATGGTCACTGATTATACCACATGCATTTCCCAAATCAAGTGTTGGAAGGATTATAGTCACATATCCATCCACACCCAACTTGGTCCAGCATGAGAAAGCATTTCTAGCATGATCTCTTCATTTCTCTTTCAAGGTTCAGCAGAGATCCAAGTATGAATAGTTTCTTTTCCAAGATAACTACCCAATTGGATGAAGATCGAAAGCCCTCTAGTAAAATCAAGAGGAAAGAAAGAAGAAGAAGAATAAGAACTACACTTAATCCATTGAATCACAATAGAGCTCTCTAACCCAATGTAAAGAGTTAGTTGATCATTGCTCTACAAAAATAGAAAAGAAAGAAAGTGCAGAAAAATAAAGATGAAGATTCAAACTGAAATTTAAAATTCAACATTCATAAATGAAAATTACAACTAAAAGAAAGAGAAGGAAAAGTGTGTGAGGGGAGGGAGTCCGAAGACCCCTCTTCAATCCCCCATTCCAGAATTTTCAGCCCCTTCAATTTCCAGAATGTTTTCAATGTAAAGACTAAGGCCTTTATATAGGCTCTCCTAAATTACAAAATGAAATTAAAAACAAATTACAATTAAATGAAAATTCCTATTCTAGATGCTTCTTGTGGCCTTGATTGGTTGACACTTGTGGGCTTGCTTGCTTGAGCTTTGAAGTGGACTTGAGAGAGAAGTGAGTCAAGTTGAGGTCCAGGTGCTAAAGTTGGTGCTAAAGTTAGCCACACTAACGCTACAAGTGTGGCGTTAGTGCTAAAGTTATTGTGGCTAACGTTGCACTTGCTGCCCAGTTGGTGTTTTGGGGCTTAAGAGATGCCTCTTGTTTGTACTCCAATTTCATGACCACTATATAGTATTATATATCGTTGGAAAGCTCTGAATGTCAGCTTTCTAACGCAACTGGAATCACCTCAATTGGACTTCTGTAGCTCAAGTTATGCTCCTTTGAAGTGGACATGGTCGCTGGCATAGTTGCTAGCGTTAATGAAAAACTTGAGTGCCAATAACGCTAGCGATCAGGGCTTCATTATTGCCAGTTTCTGAAGCTCAAACTTAGTGTCCACCCCATACTATTATATATTATTGGAAAGCCCTGGATGTCTACTTTCCAATGCTTTTAGAAGCGCATCATTTGGAGCTCTACAACTCGAGTTACACCTCTTGGAAGGTAAAGAGGTCAGCTGGCCTTACTACAGGTTAATACCATGTTCACCTTTGCACTTTCGGGGCAGGTTTCTCCCTCAAATTTAGTGTCAACCATATAGTGCCATATATGCTTGGAACGCTCTGGAATCCTACTTTCCAATGCCACTGAAATCACCTCATTTGGAGCTTTGTGGCTCAAGTTATGCGTGTTTGAAGAAGGCATGGTCAGCTGCCAGGTGGGACTTTTGCCCACGTTAACTAGGTTAACATGGGAGTTAACATGGCTTATAGTGGCTTGTGTGGGTTCCTTCCAACGTTAGTGACAATGTTGGATGTCACTAACGTTGGCGATCACCTCCCTTCTTCACGTTAGCTTCCACGTTAACTAGGTTAACGTGGTAGTTAACGTGGCTTATTGGGGCTTGTGTGGGTTCCTTCCAACGTTAGTGACAATGTTTGGTGTCACTAACGTTGTCGACCACCTTGTTTCTTCACGTTAGCTTCCACGTTAACTAGGTTAACGTGGGAGTTAACGTGGCTTATTGTGACTTGGCCAACGTTAGTGATAAAGTTGAATGTCACTAACGTTGGCTTCCCCTTTACTTCTTAACGTTAGAGGCCACGTTAACTAAGTTAACGTGGCAACTAACGTGGCCACTTATGAGCTTGGTCCAACGTTAGTGATAATGTTAAGTGTCACTAACGTTGGCTCCATTTCCTTTCTTCAAAGTTAATGCCACTAACTTTTCTCACTAACATTGGGGCTTTCCTTCCTTCCACGTTAGTGCCCACGTTATTGTAACAAATGTAGCCACTAACGTGGCTTCTTCTCTTCTTCTTTTGGCCTGAAATCAATCAAACAAAGTGCATCAAAGTCTTTATCTTAATCATGGGATCATGCATCATCCAATTTATCATATAATTCATGCAAAATTCTCATGAAATCATGTAAAGTGCACAATGTATGCTTGAATCAAGATGTAAGTGAATATCTACCCAAAACTAGCTTATTTCCTAAGAAAATGCATGAAACTACCTTAAAAACAGTAAAGAAAAGGTCAGTGAAACTGGCCAAAATACCCTGGCATCACAAATTAGCTTAGTAGTGGGTTGGCGTCAATGAGCTTCAAATTAATCACACAGGGTTCTCAAATTACCAAATTCATTACGTCCAAAAACTCAAGATCACTCAAGTCCCTTGGCTTTGGCCAAGAGTTGATAAAACTACTCAGGAACTAAAGAGAACATTTCATCGAACACTTGGAGTGCAATAAGAATTAACATCATAAAATGCAAGAATATCAAAGTCTATCACTATTGATTGCAAGAAAAGTGAGATCACAACTCAATTCATCAAGTAGGGAAATATCAACATCAAATTGCATTAAATGTAAACAAATCCAACATGAGTCATCATCACAAAAGAGAGCAAAATGAGGAATTGGCATAAAAAAAACTAAGAGGGTCAAGATGTAGAATTGAGAAATTATCAAAGAACAAGAGGAAACCTAGCATTCAAACATGAAATTGAAATAATCTAACCTAATCCTAACCTAATTCTAGAGAGAAGAGGGAGCTTCTCTCTCTAGGAAACTAACTAAAGGCTCATGTTGGCTAAAACTAACTGCCCCACCTTTGCTTGGACTTCAATTCTGCATGAAATACACTCAGAAACAAGTTGGATTTGGGCCTGGGCAGCTCAGAAATCGCCCCAGCGTTTTGCCTTCAAGTGGGCCACGTGAGGGTATCGACGCGTGCTTGCCATGTGCGCGTGGGCGTCGATGTCAAATTCTCAATTCGCGCGAACGCGATATGTACGCGTGCGCGTCCTTTGGTGAAATCACTTCTGCGCGTGCGCGCCTGGTGTGCGTGCGCGTCCTTTGGTGAAATCCCAATCCTTGTTTCTCCATGCATTCCCCCTTTGTGTATGCTTTTCTCCTCATTTTTTCCATCCAATACTTGCCTTATGGACCTGAAATCACTCACCAAACACATCAAGGCATCGAATGGAATTAAAGTGAAATAAAAATCACCAATTTAGGGCCTAAAAAGCATGTTTTTACACTTAAGCAAAATTCAAGGGGGGAATTACAAAATCATGCTATTTCATTGAATAAATGTGAGAAAAAGTGACAAAATCCCCCAAAATAAGCACAAGATAAATCACGAAATCGGGGTTTATCAAGATCTACTTTTGTTCATTCTATTTTCTTTCAATTCAATTTGAGGTAATTCATGATAATTGTGTTTCTTTTGATTGTTGTTATTAATTCCTTTAAATAATTGTTGTTAGATTTCATTGTTATTGCCAATCTACCTTGCTTTCCTTTTATGCCTACCAAGTGTTTGATGAAATGCTTGGTTGGGTTTTAGTGTGGATTTTGTCCCTCTTGGCCTAGGTAGAGTAATTGGTAACGCTTGAGTTATCCAATTCCTTTGTTGATTGATAATTAGAAGTTGCTAATTTATTTGGATACCGCTAAAGCTAGTCTTTCCCTTGGAAGTTGGCTAGGACTTGTGGAATCAAGTTAATTCATCCACTTGACTTTTCTCCATGATTAGAGGTTAACTAAGTGGTAGCAATGGACAATTTGTGGTAACAATTGAGGAGGATAACTAGGATAGGACTTCCAATTCTCACAACCTTGTCAAGAGTTTTTCTAGTTGTTAGTTTATTTTCATTGCCATTTATATTTCTTGTCTAAAATCTCAAAAACCCCAAACATACCTCATAACCAATAACAAGACATTTCATTGCATTTCCTAGGGAGAACGACCCGAGGTTCAATACTTCGGTTTATAAATTTAGGGGTTTGTACTTGTGACAACCAATATTTTTTATGAAAGGATTAATGATTCGTTTAGAAACTATACTTTACAACGAGACTTCATTGGAGAAATTCTAAACCGTCAAGAATCCCATTCATCAGATTCCTCAATGGAAGTGGGAAGAAATTACAATAGATTTTGTGCCCGGTTTGCTGAGGAATAGGTTGGGATTTGATGCGGTTTGGGTGATCGTGGATCGCTTCACCAAGGCCGCTAACTTTCTGCCGATCCGAATGAACTACTCTTTGGAGGAATTGGCGAGGTTGTACATCAAGGAGATTGTAAGCTTGCACGGGGTGCCATCAAGCATAGTGTCAGGCCGGGATGCCCGATTCACATCAAGGTTTTAGGGAGCTTTCCAAAGAGCTTTTGGTTCGAGACTATGTCTCAGTATGGCATATCATCCGTAAAAGGATGGACAGTCAAAAAGGACTATTCAGACGTTGGAGGATATGCTAAGGGCATGTGTTTTAGATCAATGGGGAAGTTGGGAGTGTTACATGCCATTGGTGGAATTTGCGTACAACAACAGATTTCATGCGAGCATTGAAATGTCTCTATATGAGGCTTTTTATAGACGGAAGTGCCAATCTCTACTGTGTTAGTATCAAGCTGGTGAAGCATGTGTGTTGGGACCGAATTTGGTAGCAGAGACCACTAAGAAGATCAAAGATATTAGGGCCAAAATCTTGACTACTCAGAGCCGACAGAAAAGTTTTGCGGATTAGAGAAGGAAACCATTGGAATTTGAAGTGGGTGAGCATATATTTCTAAGGGTTACTCCGACAACAGGAATTAGAAGGAAGATCAAAACTAAGAAGTTGAATCCGACATTCATTGGACCTTTTGAAATCTTGAGACGAGTCCGGCCGGTGGCATATCAAGTAGATTTTCCGCCACGTTTGTCTAACTTGCATGACGTATTCCACGTGTCACAACTTTGTAGGAACACGTCGGATGTGGCTCATGTGTTAGAGCCCGAGTCGGTTGAGCTGAAGGAGAACTTGATGTTTCAAGTAACAACGGTGCAGATTGATGACACTAATGTGAAGAAGTTCCGTGGAAAGGAAGTTCTGTTGGTTAAAGTGGCTTGGAGAGGAGCTGGAACGGAAGAACACACTTCGGAATTGGAGTCCGAGATGCGGAAGGATTATCCCGAGCTATTCTCAGGTAATCAATAAATTTTGGTGACAAAATTTCTTATTTGGTGGGGAGAATGTAAGAACTGCAATTAATTAACTGCTTAATTAATTAATTTAATTGCCCAAAATAGGTTCCAAAAAATTTAGAATATTAATTAAAAATTTTAATATGATATTTGGACTCAGTAGATTTTTCTGAGTTGGAAAATGTAATTTTTTGCGAAAAATTGTGTAAAAACACGTACTGGTAACTGCCAACTTAAATATGTCCGGTACTATGTGAGAGTAGTAAAAACTGTAGAAAAACTTTGGACGATAATGTCAAAGGTTTGGCCCAAAGTTGGGCCAAACGGGTTAAAAATGCTAACGGGTTGTACTGGGCCCAAGCTCAATATATATAACCCTAATTAATGAGTATTTCAGCTCATTCCATGCAGCCAAGAGAGGGAGCACGGTGAGAGTGAGAGAGGAGAGCAAAGAAACCAAAACCACTATTCACATTCCACTTAAATCGCTCATAACTTGAGCTACAATGCTCCGATTCACGAATGGTTTGCAGCCATGCGATCACCGTGAAGAGCTCTACAAAACCCACCCAACAAACTTGTGAGCAAATCTCGATTTCCTTCTCATCTTTTCCTTCCATAAATTCGAAAATTTAGTTTTTGGTGTTTTGTGATTTTGATGTTTTAATATGTTTAGGATCAATCTAACTTGAGATTTTAAGATTTTGAGTTTAGGGATTAATTATAGTGATATATGTGGATTAAATTGAAAATTGTTGATGTAAAATCAAATTGGAGGTCAAACTTGTGGAATTGGAACCTGTGGGAGCTAAATCTTGTGATTGGAGGCTTGGTTTGGACACAAATTTGAGTATTGTGCATATTGGGAATCGGCCAAGGTATGGTTTCGGTTTTCTCTATGTAATATGTAATATTTCTGGACACTTAGGCTAGTGAACCATATGATAGGTTTGAATTGTTGATAATGTATAATGATTTTTGGTGATTGTGATGAAATTGATGAAATATGGTGTTGAGTGTTATTGTTTGATGATGGATATTTATGATGATATTGGATTTTGAATATTGTGGTTGGTGTTGATATTGAATGGTGGGGAATAATGTATATGAAAAGTTAAATTGTGTGAAAATTATTGAGGTTGAGATATTGATTGTGAATTGTGAAATTATGGTGGAAAGATTAAGGAAAAGCGGTGTTGTGTTGATTGAATTGCAATGGAAAGATAAGGTATAGTATGTGGTAGTGTGGTGAAAATTGAGTAGGTTTTGGTTTGGTTTCGTTTTGGAAATTGGAAACCACAGAACTTTGAGGATTTTGTGTAAAACCTTGTTTTTACCGAACTTTAGCAGATCATAATTTAAGCCTTAGTTTTCGAAATTGATTGAAATTTATCTTAAGTTGAAGTTCATTCAAAGAGCTATAAATTGAAATAAAGTTTGAAGAAAATGAAGTTTTGTAGAGAAAGTTATGAACGTTTAAAGTTTGGTGATTAAAATTGAAATTCTGCAGATTTGAAAGTTTTCTAAGTCTGGTGACGGTTGCGTACGCGACACAGTGCACGTGACGCGAGAATTCTATTCGGGTTGGGCATCTCGTGTATGTGGGCACTGCATGAGTACACGAACTACCAAAATTTTTACCCTTGCGTATGCGAGCATTCCGTTTGGGTTTGGATACTCGCGTACGCGGACACCCAATTTTTCATGCATGCATACGCAAGACAGGGGCTTGCATATGTGAGTGATGAATCCATATTTTACGATATATTTTGGTTAGATTTGAGTGGATTCCCTCATATAAACCCACATTTATTCACCTAAATAGCATGCTTTTGAGTTTTCTTCCTAAATTGTGCTTGAAAGTGAAAACATGCTCTTTTGTGCTTAATTTAGTCAATTTTATTCACTTTAATCCCATTTGGTGCCTTGATGTATTTGTTAAGTGATTTTCAGGCTTCCAAGACAAGTATGGGTTGAAGAAGTGAGGAAAAGAGCATGCAAAAGGGAAGAATTCATGAAATGAAGGATTTGGAAAGCTGCCAACCCTGACCTCTCTGTACTAAATTGGTCATAACTTGAGCTAAAGAGGTTCAAATGAGGCGGTTCTAGCGGCATTGGAAAGCTAACGTCCGGGGCTTCAAACTGATATGCAATTTGCTATAGTGGACATAACTCTAAGTGTGTGTACGCACAGGTACTTGTGCGTACGCACAAGTTAGGATTCAGCATGTGTGCGGACGCACACATCTGTGCGTCCGCACAGGTCCCTACACGTGACCTCATTAATTGCAACTCGCTGGCAGCGATTTTTGGGCCCCCAAAACCTAATCCAACTCATTTTTTGAAGCTATTTAAGGCCAAATTGAAGAAGGATGAAGGGGGCAATTAGGGTTAGCTTTTATGATGTTTTCTCTTAGTTTCTAGAGAGAGAAGCCCCCCCTCTCTCTAGAATTAAGTTAGGTTTAGTTAATTTCTCTTTAATTTATGTCTTTAATTATTGTTTTAATGTAGTTTCCTTTATGTTTTCATGCTTTTCTTGTCTTTCTCTTCTTTATTTCTCTTGTAATTTCCTTTCTTTTGCCATTTTTATGTTATGAACACTCTATGTTAATTTTACACTCAATTAATGCAATTTATGTTTCATGTTCATTTATTGCTTTCTTTAGTTGTTGTTATGATTTCTTGCTTTTGGTAGTTAGGAATTTGTTTTAATGCATTTTAATATTATTTTATTTTCATGCAGACCAAGTGTTTGATAAAATGCTTGGCTTAGTTTTCATTCAGTTTTCCTCCACTCTTGGCTTGAAATTGTTGACTTTGGTGTCCCTTGAGTCATCGATGTCCATTCTTGTTTAATATATTAGAGTAGTTAGTTGATTTGGTCTCCATTGACTCTATGTGACCCCTTAGTGTTGACATAGGACTTAGGGATTGGAATTAAGTATGCCTATTTGACTTATCTTCGATGTAAGATTGACTAAGTAGGATTTACTCTTCATAATCATCATATGTTTGTGGTCAATGGTTAGGATAAGTAGCCTTAGTCCTTAATTACTTGCTAAGAGGTTTCTTGCTTTTGAATTTTTATGGCTTTGACTTTTACTTGCTTTCATTTACCTTCTTGCATGTTAAGTTACTTTCTTGCCAATTATTTTCCTTGCATTTAATTGCTTTGACTTTTATTGCTTTGATGTTTAATTTCTTGCACGTTTAATTCCTTGGTTGAGAAATTCGGTGTTTGAGTGGAATTGAGTTGTGGATGTCCATTCTGCATTGTGTGAGATTAGTTAATTGATTTGGTTTCCATTGACGCTAGTCTTTCACTAAGTAATTAGTGAGTTGACTAGGACTTATGGATTGAGATCAATTACGTCTTTTGACTAATTCTCAAGGAGGATTGATTGATTTGGATTGATTCCACACAATTGTCGTGTTTGTGGTCCATAACTAGGATAGGAAACCTAGATTACCCACTTCTTGCCAAGTGTCCTTTAATTGCTTCTTTTCAATTCCTTGCATGCTTGTTTCAATTCTTGCTATTTACATTTCTTGCTCTCTTGCTTTCATTCACAATTCCCCATGCTTTCTCTCTAATAGCCAATAATTTTACATTTCATTGCAACTCCTAGGGAAGATGACCCAGAAGCTAAATACTCTCAGTTTATATTTTGTATTGAATTTAATATTTGATCTTCAGAATTCATTATTGGTCTAGACTATACTTTCAATGATGGAATTCTATTTTGTGAAAATCTAGACTAACAATAGTTCTCTTTATCAGCGAGACCCCTGTTTTGTTGAAAAAATTGTTTTTCTTTGTTTCAAAGGTTCTCTAGCTTTCTAAACCTTCTTTAAGTGTCATTTAAGAATACTATCTACTGTTTAGGTCCTAATATTACTAAAGATGAGTTAGTGACTTAATTTAATGAATTTCTGTATGAATTTAGAAAATGGAAACTTAAGTTTCTGGGGTACTGAGGATGGATTAATTGACTGAGATGGCAGAGTACTGTAATGATGATTAAGGTAATGAGTTGTGGAATTATGCACTGATGATGATTGAGACGAGTTTAGGACTCATGGTTAAATGATGACTTTACTGAGAACTGAAAATGATTTCTGAAATCCACTGATATATTGTTTTATACTAGTACTGTTCAAACGCTATGCGCCTGGCAAAGACGGTGGTTAATCCCGCGTGTCGAGGTCACGGCTGCGTAAAGACAGTGGTTAATCCCGCTTAGGTTGAGATGTGAGGTCTGTGGCAGAGTATCCTACTCGCATCCTTTTGGATTACAACTTTGTGCCCAGAACTATATACGTAGGTAGTGTGCCCGGCACTATATCCGGCGGGCGATCCCACTTATATTCGTGACCAAAAGACGACATTCCCATGGGAATGTGTCGGGTTGGCAGTTGAACCAACAATGTGATATCACAGCCAAATAGGACAGGCATTCATCATGTGTATATTCTATATGATTGCTTGCTTTGCCGACTTGCATTGTTTGTCTAATTGTTTAACATGTGTAATTGCTTCTTAAATTACTTGATATACATGATTATACTTGTGTTTTACTTGTAATGCTATTACTTGTGTTTTCTTATGGGATTGAGGAGGTTCGAAAGGAAGTCGCGATGGGATCGCATGGAGGTTAGGCTGGCAAAGGATGTAAACAGCGGTGAAATTGTTAAATTAGAAATCCCCTAAGTTAGATGACCTGTTTAAGGATTTAATTAAAGTTAATTTTAAGTTGAATCTTATGCTTGATGTGAAGTTCTAGGATTGCCTTTGGTATCCCAGAATCTTATATCTTACATTACTGGGCACTGTTACCATACTGAGAATCTCTAGTTCTCATACCTTATTCTGTTGTTATTTTTTAGATACAGGTCGTAACCCACCTCGGTGAGTTGCGTGATAGTGACAGAACAGAGGATCTATAGCATCTTTGGGATTTTCTTTTGGATATTTGTTTTAATACTCTCACTTTTGTATCTTTATTTGCCTTAGAGGCTAACTTTGAGAGAGATATTGTATATGCTGTTTTAACTTTTAGAACTCTGTTATGTCTGTATATAACTAGTCGACTTAAACTCCACGGGCTAAGGCTAGTATTTTATGACAATTATACTCATATATCTACATATGCCTTATTATCTTGTATCTATATCTTGTGCCTTCATGCTTGTAGCTTCGTGTGAATGTTTTACGCTTTTGTAACTCTGTTTTTGAGCTTATTTCTTCATCGGGCTTCTAAAATTACTATCTCTTATATATTATCGTATAAGCCTTAGAATTATCATGACCTTTAATTCTCCTTTGCTTTATGGCATGAGGTAAGGCTTAAGGTAATTAGGGTATTACAGGCTGTGCCTTCTTTAGCCTCTCCTCCGTCTCTGTGGGTGGTTGTTGTTGCTGCACACTGTCGTGTATCATCCACCTTCATGAATCGATTCTGCCTCTGCAACAATAGCAACAACAGGTATCCATTTTATTGTTTATTTATTCTAATATTTTATATGCTATATTAATTTTTAGTAGTTGATTCATTGATGTTATTGCTGTTAATTTTATTGTTGATTGGTCTATGATGATTTTCTGGAATATTTCTATAAGCCCAATACTAAGAACCAGGTTCAAGGGCATAAAAAGTTCTAAGGAACCGATTTGATGATTAAGTATTCTCTCAGATTTCAAAGAATGTGTTACAAAGAGGATACTAACTCCTCATAACTCATTCTAATGTCTAATAACTCAATTTTATTGGATTAGTTGTTATATTGTAACCATCATTCTACTATTAAAAGAAAATGTTACAATATTGACTATATATAGGCCTAAGAGAATCATATGAAGGGATACCACAATAAGACATCAAGCATCTTATGATGAGAGTAGCTCATAAAAAGAACAACTCACATAAGAGAAGCTTGTAATATCATAACCTCATAATATATGCACTATTCCAAATATGTGCACTGAGGTATAATCTCTATCTTAGTTCCTCTTGTGATCCAGGCTAACTTGAGTATCGGAGTCCTTGTAGGTACACCCCCTACCATTGGGGATGACAAATTTTGAACATTAGGAACTCAGAATAGGAGATTGGCAGCAATAACATGTTTCCAACCTATTCTCTACAATTTTGTTCAAGTAACTCCTAAGCTCGAAAAATAAAAAAATACTTTTGAATAATGGCACCGTCTGTGGGAACATGTCGCTTATCACATTCTCTTCATTCTAAGTTTTACCCCAAGATAAATTTAGCACAATACATATTCACAAGATGAACAATGCAAAAAAAAAAGAGCAAAAAATGCATGATCACAAAAGACAAGCATTAAAGCATATAATATAAAAGTTTCACAAAATAGATGAAAAGGTTTACAAATTTCAATTTGTGATCATATCACTATACGCTTCAAAGGCTTATAGTTGCTAGATCAATTAAATGGTCCATGATTTGGAAGTTTAGTAACAATATAAAAGTTGTGAAGTAAGAAATCAGAAAGAAAAAAGTTTTTGCAACTTTAGCATAAAAAACACTACTTGACATCTAGAGATCCAAGTTTACAAAGCCGGAAGATGGAAAATCGTTTTCTATTAAAGAAAAAAATGGTGAAAATCCTAATTAAGCTTCTTGAAGCCAAAACACATTCATACTTAAACACGAAAATGTTTGATTTATTTTATTTAAACTTTTTAGAGCATATTATTTTTAAAAAATATATAAAAATTTGTAGTAGAAATAAAAGAATAATCTTTGAATAATTGTTTATTGAAAAAAATTCATGAGTTAACTATTCTAAATTAGAAAATTCTATCATTCAATTATCCAAACAATTGCTTTAGATTGGAAAAAGTTTCATTTAGATAGATTTCACTTAAATGAAAATATTCATTATGAAATTGTTCTAAGAGAAATAATTTCTTTATTTTTAAACTCAACATTTTCATGATTGAGTTATTATTTCATGCATAGTAAATTTAATAATTATTAATTTTAATAACTTAAATTCATTTTGATATGTCTTCATTGGAATCTCAAAAACTCATACGCTCAAGCCTACAAGCTACGAGTTAGGGGTACCCACCATAGGAAGTCCACAAAATCGAAAAATAAAAAATTCAAGAAAAATTCTTTTTGAAATTCAAGGAATGAAAACGTCGACTCTTGATCCTAGAATCACAATATACAATCTTTGATTAAAAAATCTAACTCCCAAACTGATAAATCGAGGTGATAACCTACGATTGATAGAAGTTATGGTTAGAGTTCAAACTTTATAAGAAAAGTAAGCAAAATAAAAACTCCACCTTAAAAGGATGAGACGCTTTGAGATCTAAAACTCAAAATATCTTTCTCGAAAGAAAGACATACCGAGTATGGGGGTCTATTCTGGAATATTTCTATAAGCTCAATACTAAGAACTGGGTTCAAGGGTATAAAAAGTTCTACGGAATCGGTTTGATGATTAAGTATTCTCTCGAATTCCGAAAAAAAATATGTTACAAAGAGGACAGTAAATCCTCATAACTCATTCTAATATCTAATAACTCAATTTTATGGGGTTAATTATTATATTGTAACCATCATTCTACTATTAAAGAAACATATTACAACATTGACTATATATAGGCCTAAGAGCATCACATGAAGGGAGACCACAATAATGTATGATGAGAGTAGCTCATGAAAAGAACAATCCACATAAGAAAAGCTTGTAACATCATAACCTCATAATATATGTACTATTCTAAATACGTGCACTTAGATATGATCTCTATCTTAGTTCCTCTTACGACCCATGCTAACTTGAGCGTCGGAATCCTTGCAGGTACACCCCCACCATTGGGATGACGAATTCGGGACATTAGGAACTCGAAATAGGAGAATAGCAGCAACATCATGTCTCCAAAACTCCTAAACTCAAAAAATAAAAAGTACTTCTAAAAAGGTGCTAATTAAAATATGGCAGTTGTGGAAATATTAAATTGGTTTATGAATTCATTTATGAATATGAATATGTAATAGTTTTGCTGATTATATAGTGATTTTTTTTATTATTGAATTGGTTTATGAATATGAACTTGCTAATTATGAATAGTTTTTTTTATGAATATGAATTGAGTTATGCTAATTTTAAATTTTTTACTATTTTATATTTTTATTTAAATAAAACCGTGTCAATCGATTTATCCAATAACCAAGTCGATTCTAACAACTATGAGTGATACATTTTACGGGTGTTATCAATATGATTTTTATAAGAAAGAATTTATTGAATAATAAATACTATTTTTATCCTCAAAGTTTAAGTTTTATTTTAGTTTTATCCTTAACATTTGATTTCAATTTTACCTATAACATTTCAATATTTTTCAATCATACCCTTGAGCGAGATAATATATGACATGACAATCTTATGCTGATGTGTCACTGACAAGTCAGTCGAAAGTTGTCAGATGTTAGTAACACATCATCATCAAATTACCACATTATTATTTCCGTTAAAAGTGTTAACACAAAAGAATATAATTAAAGTATATTTGAAATATTAAGAAAAAAATTGAAGCAAATTAACCATTAAAAATATTCTTAAAAGTTTTTGTAAATATGTAAAGATACAAAAAGTTTAATAGCTTTACCTGGAAAACAAACTTTAGCAAGTCTCCTACATCGTGATTTGTGCTGCACCAAACCAATACTACAAATAAGAAGCAACTAACCAGTGCTCATATATTAGCAGCTATATATGTTTCAAACAACTATATCAAACAAAAAACTGAGTTGTAATACTCTATTAATTTCCAATGTATAACAAAATAGAATATCTTTAAATTGAACCATCATATTTATAGTTGTTCTTGTATGGATACCTTGAGCGAAACTCGGCTCCTGGTGATGATGCCGAACTATAGCTTTCAACACCAAACTTGTGAGTTCTGGAAATCCAAGCTTATAGCGAACTAGTGAAGAGAGCGAGCAAAGATGGGGGAGTGTACCTGCAAAGACACTCCGATGCTTAAGTTAGTATTGTGTATTCAGTCTGTCACTATTCAGGACAAGATATCAAACCTTTATAGATTAAGTATAAAAGGTCGGTTACATTGGCGTTAATCGTCTGAACTGAAGAGTAGTTATTAGTTTTTACTAGGCGATAACGCTTGATCGGACGTTTTGATTCTAGGAGGTAGTCCGTTGAACCTAGATGTAACGTGTAACCACCGAGTTATAACGCAAATTGCCGAGTTATGATGTATAATGCTGAGTTAATATATCAAATTTATAACGGCCAGATCATAGCCCCAAGCTTAGCCTGGGAATATGTTTAATGAAGCAAGTTGCACTTTTGATGAATCATAAGTCGGCATCTGAGTGGCTTTATAACTCAGTGACTGATTTGGCCATGGAGCTCCCAGTTCAAGTTGCTTTATTAAAAAGTTTTTTAGGCTAGATAGTGGTATGATTAGGAGAGAAAAATAGTGAATTTCACATTAAAGAATGTGCGTGTTCCCAATGACCCCTCACTTGCTTTGATGTAACTGATTGGATTGATGGTAATGGAATCGAAAATGTGGTTTAAGTGCCTTAATTGAAACACTTCGGAATCCTGAAGGTTTTTGTTTTGGGTGCATCGTTGTTACTTGTTATCAGAAGTGTTTTGAAGCAAAACGAGTAAAAGAGGTAAGCTCTAGTTTGTTATTTCCATTTCTTTGTTTCCTTTCGTAATTTTCTACTTTATGTTCGTCTTCATTTGTTATTTACTAATGGGGTTTGAGAAAGAGAAGAAGAAAAAATTGATTGGTCTTTGATTGGGTGAATGATGATGTGAGGAATCGTGCATCTCTATTTCTGGATGAAGATTTCGTGAAGGAAATAGACAGGAGTTGGATTGTGAGGGTCAGTTCTGGGGGTTTGATTGGAGTTGCTTCCCTGTTCTTCCCGTGACCGGGTGTTTCACAGTGGGAAGGGCTTTGAATATTTTTATATGTATAGTAGCGTGTTGGAGGAGTTGAGGGTAAAGCTTTCCTTTACTGACTTTCAATGTCAGGTGTTAAAGCAACTAAATTGTGCACCATCCCAGCTCCATCCCAGTGGTTGGGCATTTCATCGCGCTTTTGAAATTCTGGTGGATTTTTTTGAAGAGGGACCTATAATGGAGTTGTTCTTCTCACTGTTTCAAGCCAAAGATGTTTGGAAAGGGGGTTGGGTGAACTTGAATAGTTCACCAAGGTTTGCTATTTTCAAACTTTAGAAATTGTCTTTCAAGAACTTTAAGGAGATGTATGTGAAGGTTAGGAATGTTGAGGGGGACTTCCCATTTTATATGGACAAGCATTCAGGGGAGATATTTCCAATTTGGTGGTGTTTGGAACCTCAGAGTATTCTGGGGCCAGAAACCATTAATGCAAAGAATGAGTGCATCATTGAGTATTTAGTTGAAGTAGTTGATCGGAAGAATTTAATTTCGGTGTTTGACTTGCTCTAATGGGACGAGAATAGGCAAAAAGTGATAGATTATCTAGGTGAGAATGCAGAGTATTGAGATAATTATGTTCCAGCTAACGTTTTAGCTGATTTTGTGTTTGTTATGTATTTTACAGGGGGGAAGTATCTTGGGGTGTCTGTTGCCACCCTCAGAGCTCGGGTAAAGAGCAAGAATCTGGAGAAGGACGGCTCAACCTCAAAGGCTGAGAAAGCTGTGGGTACTGGCGAGGTGTCTCAACCGAAGTCGAGGAGAAAGAAAATTATTATGAAGAAGAGAAAGACTGACATGGTTGATCTGTCTGAGGATGATGAGGATGACAGGAACGAGATTCCGATAGAGGAGGTTTAGAGGTTCTATGAAAATCAGAGGAGGTTGTATGATATTGATGGTCAAAGTTGTGGGTCTTCACTGTGGGGGAAGGATTACCCTTATATGGTTGTTGCCAATGAATTCTGCCAAAGCTCGGTGGATATGACGTTGACAGACGAGGTTGGTGACGTCGTCATTGATCAATACATGCAGGTATTGTAACGTTTGTTTGTTATCTATAGATATAGCAGTCATTGTATAGAATCTAATACAGTAGTCACTGTTTTGGTTTTTCAAGGTGGTTGGTCTCCGGCTTGCCAGTTTGGGGCGTAGCCAGGAAAAGAAACATTGGAAGGTGGCCGGGTACAAAATTGGTCCCAAACTGAAAGAGAAATTTGATTTGAAAACTGCTAGGATAGCTGAATTGGAGACTAAGCTAGTAGAGACTGAGAAGGAGTTGAAGGTGATAAAGGAAAATTATTCAAAAGAAGTCAAAGATCTGAAGAAAAAGGAGGCTAACCTTTCCACCATGAATGCTCAGGTAATTGAGGTTATAGCGAAGCTAAAAGAGATGGAGAAACAAAAGAGAACGGAGATCCTAGATTCATTTTGGAAGGGTTTGAGCGAGCTTCTCAATAGGCCAAGTTTTTTGCTCCTAATCTTGATTTTTCTCATATGGATCCAGGGAAGATTGTCCAAGACAGAGTGATGGTGGAGGATGAGGGTGTTGCTGAAGAAGAAGGTGAAAATGCTGAGTAGCTGTGTTGTTTTGTTTTGAATAGTTTTATTGTATTTATTTGACAAATGTGTTGCCTGTGTTTTGGCTGTTTAAAACTTGTTGTTGTAGTATCTAAACACAATGTGATGGTTTAGATGCAAAATTTAAAATTTGTCTGGTATAGGTTTGTTTGATAAAGGTGTTTTCATTAGGTGCCTGATAGCAGTTTGTTCAACTTAGTCGTTAGATGTGTGAGAGTTATATCTGCTAGAGATATAATTGAAGAGATAGGTCTGTCTGATGATGATTGGCGTTTTGTCAATTGATCGATGAGGGCCGATATGTTTGATAGATCGGTAATTTGCTGCTAGAAACTGATTTATTAGAGAGTTCGGTAACCGGGTATTCGATCGGTGTAGACCGAGTTGTTTGAAAGATCGGTAAGTTGTTTATCCAATTAGATGCTGTATAAAGATAGGCAATTGTTTTATCCGATGTGTTTGATTATAGGTCGGAATTCAGTTGGTCCGATTTGTTTGATTCCGGACAGAAGTCGGCAGAGTAATTATTTTGAATTTTAGATAGATATATAATACGCTCAAAGCAGGATAGAATAAAAATATAAGATGTTCTATGTATTTATTGACCTTTGGTTACAACGGTGCAGGTAGTCAAGCCTCGTTAAAAGCTCTCCGAGCAAAACCCTTGTGGGAAAAATCTCGTGAGTAGGAAAAAGAGTACTTGCCTGTCTTTGACTTTTAACTGTGATATAACTTTAGAGATGATACATTCCAAGTATTAGGCATAATATTACCATCTAGGGTTTGTAATTGGTAGGCTCCGTTGCCGACGACCTCAATAACTCGGAAAGGGCCTTACCAGTTAGCTGCTAGCTTGTCATGGCTTGGTGGTTTTCTGGCCTGTTCAGTTCTTCTTAGTACCAAGTCATTTACTTGAAAGGATCTTGGATGTAGTTTCTGATTGTATGGCCGAGCTATATGCTGTTGCATAGCTCGGTGTTTGATTGCTGCTGAAGATCGGATTTCTTCAATTAGGTCCAAATCGCTATGACGAGCTGTACCTGCTGTACTATGGTCGGCCAAATGAGTTCGGAGTGAAGCTTGAAAGATCTACTCCGGTATCATTGCGTCAGAGCCATACACCAGACGGAAAGGTGTCTCCTTCGTTGTTGAGTGGATGGTTGTATTATATCCACAGATGACCTCTGGCATGAGTTCGGCCCAGTGACCCTTGGTGTCGTCTAGCTTCTTTCGCAAGGCATGTAAAATGACCTTATTTGCTGCTTTGGCTAACCCATTTGTCTGTGGGTGTTCTACCGATGAAAAATACTATTTGATCTTTAGATCCTACAAAAAGGAGGTGAATTTATGATCGGCAAACTGGCGACCATTATCTGTGATAATGTGCTGATGTAACAACCCCGTTTTTTGAGTACACGAGATCTTTTCTGAACGCACGGATTTCTCCGGAAGATCAGTAAAGGGAACACCTCTGCTGTATCATCAAGTATCTCAATCCTCAATGTCATTATTTCATCTTTAATCTAGAACCTCTTTTGGGGAAATCTTGACAACGCAATCGCGAAGAACCTAGTTTTTTAACCATATCGGTTAGGAGTTTTGATTCTAGTTTTCGTAAATAGTCTCTGTTTGAAGAACCGGACTCCATTCATGAAAGAAGAGGGATAATAGTATAATATTATCATTATATTAGTATTAGAAGCTTCTTGAATGATATTATAAGGTTACCCCATCTGTTTTAGTTAAAAACATGAAATCGGTTTAACCGGGTTCACAATTTACTGGTGCAGCTTAGCACCAGCACTCTCTAATGACTTAAGCAATGATAATGCATCATCATAAATGTTCTACTCTCATATTAAATATTTTACTAGTGTCATTTATGCTAGTAGCTCAGAAAAGTATTTTTAGAGATATTTTTACGAGTGTTCGATATATCTAGTTTTAGTAGTTATACACCTGATATATTTTAATATTATTTTAATCCACCTCCAAGCCAACCAATCACAACTCACCTTGCACCCCCAAGGCCTCCAAGGCTGTCTCATTTCTTCATTTTGGCCGAAAATTACAAGAGAGAAAAGAGAGAAACTTTCATGACACTTTAATCTTCAAAGCTTGATTTCTTCTGAACTAAAACTCAAATCAAAACTCCAATTTCACCAAAATGATCCTCTCTTCTTCCTCTACATAACCATGTAACTTATCAAGTCTGGAAATAAGGTGATATGGCTGTTCCTTTCCCCTTTGAATTTGGTTTTCAAAGAAACATGCATGAACATGTGTTTTCTTGATGTTCTTGCTTAGATCTCTTGCTTAGCTTGACTTGTGGGCCAAATATCTTCAATACCCAGCACTTTTAAGGTGAAGAATCCCTTCCTAACATGTTGATTAAGGTTTGGTCAGTTGAGGTTTTATGGATTCAAAGTTGTTCTTGATGTGTTTTAGGAGGAAAAAGTGCTTAAAGACCACCTAAGAGCATAACCGAATTTGGAGCAACAAATCAAGGTAGGGTTTTCTAAAATTAATACTTTATTAATTGTGTTTTATTTGTGTGATTATGATATGGTTTGGATGTGCTTGAAATTGATGGTTTATATGAGTTATTCTTGTTGAAATTTTGGTGAAAATTTGATGAAATTTGATTATATTCAACTTTGAATTTGTGTTCTTCATGGCTGCTGGAAAAACAAAACCCTAACCCTTAAATTGGGGTTCAATTTGTGTTGAAATCATGTGAAAAATATGGGGTTTTAGTGGCTGGGAATTTATTATGAATTATGGAAAAATCGGTTACCGAAAAGATTGAAAAACGGGTGAAAACAAAGAAAGAATCTAAAGAATTTACGAAGAACACAAAGAACACTTTGAGTGTGGTAAAGAACAATGAAGAACAGGCTTTAGATCTTAAAAAGGGCAAAGAAGCAAATATTTTGGTGTTTGGGGGGTTATTTTGTAATTTCTAAAGGTTAGGGTGGTTAAAGTAGAAATATTAAAAGTTACGGGTGGTAAAAAGTGAATACTAAAGTAAAAAGTTAAAAAGGGGTAATTTTCAAAAATTTAATAATAAAATATTAAATAATAATATTTAATTAAAAATAATATTTTAATAAAAATAATAAAATAATGCGAAAATGACAGTTTTTCGTAAAAGCTTTAGAAAGACAACCTTAAGCTCAGAATCTCATAATCACCTTCATAAAACACTTAGGGAGTGGTAAAAACATATTAGTGAGGCAAAGAAAAAGGAAAGATAAAAGGTTGAAGAAAAGATAAGAATCTGAGAAAAAGTATATAAAGTTTTAACGACAGAAACACACAGAGATTAGTAAACAAACTAGGAGCAACATAGTTAGTATTTGAGTTGCGCCTAGGGTTAGGTATAATATGAAAAGTTAAACTATATCAATATAGACTTAATGAACCTATACTTGGGATAGGCTAAATATTCATACCGAAATTTACATAAGCTTTAAATACATACGTTAAATAGAAAAAAGAGTAACCAGAGCAGAATAAAGGGATACAGAGAAAAGAGTAATCAAAGCAGAGTAAAAAGACAAAGAGAAAAGAGTAATATGATAAAGAGAATAGAGAACAAGTAGAGGGCATGTTGAAAGGTCATTTGTTGCATTAAGGCAACTCTAAAGATATTTGTATGTTCATCTGCTGCACTGAGGCAATCAGATAGATGGTGGTACGACCACTCAGAGCGCTTTCCTGGGATACTTAGCTATAATGCTATTCTGTAAGTCAGAGGACTCTTACAGAGGTATGGAGAAAACACAACTAGCATATACTCCTCTAAATCAAAGGACTCTTACAGTGAGTGTGTTGGGCAGATATAAGTTAACTAGCTCCGCCATGCAAGTCAAAGGACTCTTATAGTGGGTCGCTAGTGCTGCCCTGCAAGTCAAAGGACTCTTGCAGTGGTTTGCCCCGCAAGTCAAAGGACTATTGCGATGGGTATTGCCAACAGGGAAGCCTTACCTGGTTAGAGGACTCCAGGTAACATCGGGAGCGGGTATGTAACCGACAAATGAGCTCATTACCTACATTAGGGCTAGACATGCATCATACTTGGTTGTGCATTTCCTCTGTTATGAATGTTGTATGAATGTATGTTTTCTCTGTTTGTATTCTATTCTTTGTATTTGTGTTTTATTTTCTTGTATTCTTTTATTTGTGTTCTACTTTCTGTCTTCTCTATTTTCTCTATTTATCTGTATCTTCTATTAACTATTTCTCTGCATTCTGCTATTTGTCTATTAAACAATACCGAATTAATGAACTTAACTAATAACCCTAACCCTACTAAGAACTCCCCAGTTCTTACCCCTTCTCTCTCCCTTCCCCCTTCAGATGGAAGTAAGAGTACCCTTCCATAGTTCGTTGATGATCATTTCGCAAAGAGGATTCTGCTTTCGGTAGTCTTCTGAGTCTAGGGTGAATTCGTCCTCTGTTTATATGTGTATACTATGAGACCAGCCAACGTCTACACCCCATTCTAATGCGAACTTTATCCTAAATCCTATGTACGAGACTCCTGTTATGTGGCTATGTGATGAGGTACCAGAGAGACGTCATATGGCAATGTCTGATCGTGCAGAGGAGTAGTAGATGATGTTCCACCTTTTGATGACGTTCCACCTGACTTGAGTTTTGAAGACCTAGAATATACTTTCCCTCGTTGTAGTAGTCTAGAGGGACTAGGTGAGTATAGAGTCTAGGCTAGCCTGGGCGCCAGTTTAGGGACTCCTTGAATAGGTCAGGGCCTGGGATGTTGTATGTATATATTTGTATATAGTTATTATCTAGCTATATCTAGGGGTGTTCTAACTAAAGATCTTTACTCTAATAAAGGTTGGATAACTGAATGTTGTTAACTGCTTGAGATGTATATAAGAGTGGTTGTTTATAATTGTTGTATCTGTTATCATTTGTGAATTAATTATGAATTACTCTATTTATTAATACAAATGTTTTCAAAAAAAAAGTACCTCGCAAAATAACTATGCTTTTAACAACGAATCAGGCTCATATAATTAAATAATAGATAATAATTAGGAAGACAAGTTGGTGACACTCAGTTTCTGGTATAATCTAGACATACTGAAAATTGGATCGTTACAGCCGAGGTATGCCGAATCTACAGATAATATTTTTCCATACAAAGGAAATGTTGTGAAGTGATTTTTGCTAAAGGTTGTACCTCTATCCATTTAAAGAAATAGTCAATTGCTACAATCAAGAATTTTACCTGGCCGGTTGCTAGAAGAAAAGGGCCGAGGATGTCCAGCCCCCATTGGTTAAAGGGCCAACTTACCTCGGAGTTGTGCAGGAGTTCAGCTGGAAGGTATGTTATTGGACTACGTTTCTAGCAATTTTCACAGCTTTTTACATTTATTTTACAATCTTCTTGCAATGTTGGCCAATAGAAACCAGCTCAGAGCATTTTGGAAGACAGACTTCGGGCTCCGGGTGTGTACCACTGATTCCTTCATGTGCCTCGGCTAGTGTAAGGTCGGCTTCTGATCTGCTAAGACATTTAAGTAAAGGATAAGAGAATCCTTGTCTATATAGGCAATTGTTATACATAGTAAAAAATTGGCGAAAGTGTCGAGTGTTTTCAACTTCACCTGGCAAGATCCCCGTCCGAAGATAGTTTATGTATGGTGTTCTCCAATCTGCATCCTTTGTGACACTTAGAACTTCTGTTAAATCTATACTAGGTTTAATTATCATAGATTGGTAAAAGGAGGAGTTGGTTGTTTGAGTGCTAGCGAGCTTAGATAGGATATCATCTCGGCTATTGTTCTCCCGAGGTATATGTTCAATGTCACATTTATAAAATTTTGAAAGTAAGGTTTGAACAATGGCAAGGTTTTTGGATAATAAAAGATCATTTACTTGGTATATCTCATTTACCTGCTAGACGATGAGCAAGGAATCACAATACACTTTGAGTTCGGCAATGTTTAGATCGGCTGTGAGTTTGAGGCTGGCAATAAGAGCTTTGTACTCACTCTGATTATTACTTGCTTTAAAGAAAAAGTGTAGCGATTGTTCGATGACGTTACCATTTCCATCTTCAAGTATGATTCCTGCTCCACACCCTTGTAGATTAGAAGAACCATCTACGTATAAAGACTATTGGGTTGAGTCCTCTGTTGTATCTGGGACAGTGATAGATAAATATAGATAAATTGGTTCCCCTTAAAGGGGTGTTTGTAAAACAGGGGGTTTGGAAATAGTTTCTTTTAGGGTTGTGAAAACTTTTTCACATTCATTAGTCCAATGAAAAGCTTTTTTTCTTTTTTAGTTTTTAGAAAAAATAGAAAGATTTAGAAGCTAGGCAAGGGAGAAATCTAGAGAGCGCGGCAAGTCTCCCTGTCAGTTGTTGGACTTCCTTGACAGTTTGTCAGCTCGTCATCTCCAAGACAGCTCGGCATTTTCCAGGATTTGCCTCGATTCCTTGGTTGGTAAGCATGAAGCCGAGGAACTTGCCACTTTGTACACCAAAGGCACACTTCTCGGGGTTTAATCGCATGTTATATTTTCGGATTTGGTTGAAAGTTTCTGTGAGGTCATCAAGGTGATCGTCGCCGAGCTTTATTTTGGCGACCATATCGTCTACATAGACTTCGATGTTTCTGCCGATCTGGTGGGTGAATACCTTGTCCATAAGGCGTTAGTATGTTGCACCTGCATTCTTAAGACCAAATGGCATAACTTTGTAATAGTAATATCCATATTCAGTAATAAAAGCAGTCTTACTCTGATCGGATGGATGCATTAGGATCTGGTTGTAACCAGAGTATGCATCCATAAAGCTCAGTTTTTCATAACCTGAAGCATTGTCGACTAAATAGTCAATAGATGGCAAGGGATAAGAGTCTTTTGGGCATGCTTTGTTGAGATCGATGAAATCAACACACATGCGCCATTTACCGTTATGTGTTTTTTACCATGATGACATTTTCCAACCATGTCGTGAATCTGATTTCCTGAATGAAGCTGACATTGATTAGTTTCCTGGTTTCTTTTAGAGAGGATTGTTTTCATTCATAGCTGATGCGTGAGCATCTTTTCTATCTTTTCCTAGTGAATTTGCATCTAAATTGTTGAGTTTAATAAAGAATTAATTATCTTTTAGCCAATATGAATGCTACTTTGAGTCTTTTGCAATTTTGTTTATTTTAGGTAGCATTCGGCTGGATTGATGGAGTTTCTGCAGCACAAGAACCAAAGGAGATGGCAGCGAGGAGCGATGCGTATGCGTGACTGACGCGTACGCGTGATTTGGAGCTTTCCATGGCGACGCGTGCGCGTGACTGACACGTACGCGTGATTTGAAGATTTGCTCAGTGACGCGTACGCGTGACTGATGCGTATGCGTGACATGCACCACGTGCAAAAAACGTAGAAAATGCTGGGGGCAATTTCTGGGCTGTTTTGACTCAGTTTTCAGCCTAGAAAACACAGATTAGAAGCTGCAGAATGGACAACACGAATGGTCCCCACCCATCAACTGAAGACTTGTTAATTAATTCTAATTTAAATTCAAATATTATTTTTAGAAAAAGATATTATTTTAGTTTTAGATAATAGATTTTAAATTTATTAGGATTAGATATAAAAAGGGATTCCAACAGGAGAGTTCCAGCACAACATTTTAAACTCAACATTATTCCATTCCAATTTACAATCCTTATTTTACTCTGAGCAATGAGCAACTAATCCTCCATTGTTAAGGTTTGGAGCATTGTCTATTTGTATGGATTGATTTTATTGCTTTTTCTATTTTAATTCATGTATGGATTTATAATTTAAGAATTATTTTCGTTCTTTATCTTATGAATTTGGGTCGAACGGAAGTTTGACCCTCTTTCTAATTGAGTTCTTGTATAACTTGGAAAAGCTCTTTACTTGAACAATAGCTTGAAATCATATTCTCCTAAATTTTAATTATCTGGATTTAACGGGATACATGACATATAATCCTTTTATTTTTGGGTAATTAGGATTTTTGTGGCATATAAACTAGAATAATTGAATTTCACCCTCTAATTGGAATTAAGTGACCAAGAAATTGGCAGTTGATAAAATTTAGAGGAGACTAGAAAGGTCTAAGGAATTAGGGTCTAGTCACATATAGTTTGCCATGAATTAAATCCTGCATGATTAAAATAGTTAGTAAGAAAAGTTAAATCTAGAAAAATAGATAACTCTGAAACCTTAACTGCTTTCTTTATATTTTATTCCCAACTTATTCACCTGCCTGTCTTCAAACTCTTAAATTACTGTTTAATGCTCTTGGATTCTCAAACTCTACTTTCTGTTGGCCTGACTAAGCCTATCACTCAATTATTGTTGCTTAATCCATAAATCCTCATGGGATCGACCCTCACTCACCTAAGGTATTACTTGGTACGACCCGGTGCACTTGCCGATTAGTTTGTGGTTATAAAATCTGCACCAATAGCCGAGGTTTCTCTTCTTCTGTGCTATAGGTCGGACAGACGGGTCCAATTCCAGCTTGTGGGATATGATGGACGAGTCAATGCCGGGCATGTCAGCTGGGGTCCAAGCGAATAAGTTGGCATTTTGTTGTAGGAAAGCTTGGAATAAAGTCTTCTCTTCCGAGCTCAATTTGGATCCCACATAGGTGAATTTGTCTAAGCTATATGTAAAATAAAATTTTTGTAAGTCTTCTGTTGGGGTTGGTCGCTCGAGGGTGTCCGCCTTTGGATCAAGGTCGGCCAAGACTGGGAGTTCAGCCTGATTGCTGATGTTGTGTACATGAGCTTGGATACTTCGGTTAGGTCTTTTAAAACAGTTGTTGTAACATTGTCTGGCCTCACGGGCATCACTGTAAATAGTTGCAATTGTATCATCCTGCAAAGGGAACTTAACACAGAGATGAATTGTAGAAACAATAGCACCGAACCTATTTAAAAAAGGTCGGTCAAGAATCAAATTGTAAGGGCTAAAATAGTCAACGACTAAGTATTGAATATCTGAAGTCTTTGATAAGGGAACCTCACCGAGTGTGAATTGCAACCATACAGATCCTAAAACAGGGACCCTTTCACTTGAAAAGTCGACTAGGTCTCTAGTGGAAGGTTGTAGCATGTTGTTACTTAACTTCTTCTGGAATGTCGAATAGAAAAGAACGTCGGCACTGCTCCCTGGATCTAGTAATACTTTTTTAACCAGGAGATCTCCTAACTGGATGGAGATCACAACAGGATCATCAAGATTTGTTATAGCTGTATTAAAGTCGGAGGCTTGGAATGTTGATAAACACCAATTTTGTGGTTTATCTTGTGCTTAATTTAGGGGATTTTATCAACTTATCTCACATTTATTCAATGAAATAGCATGGTTTTGTAATTCTCCCTAAATTTATGCTTAAGAGTGAAAACATGTTTTTTAGGCCTTAAATTTGCCAATTTTAATTCACTTTAATTCCATTCAATGCCTTGATATGTTTGTTGAGTGATTTCAGGTTCATAAGGCGAATATTGGATGGAAGAAGTGAGGAGAAAAGCATGCAAAGTGGAGAATTCATGAAGAAATGAGCATTTGGAGGAATCAAGGCCATCCGTACACGTCACCCACGCGTACGCATGAGGAGGAATTTTGGCCAGCGACGCGCACGCGTGATGCTGATCACATGACCTCATTAAAGTGAATTCACTGGGGGCGATTTCTGAGCTACCCAGGCCTGAATCCAACTCATTTCTAAGACTATTTCATGCAGAATTCAAGATGGGTCAAGGGGGGAGCAATTAGTGAGTGTAGGAATCACGCTTTAGGTAGTTTTTAGAGAGAGAAGCTCCCTCTTCTCTCTAGAATTAGGGTAGAATTAGGTTAATTTCTCTTAGATTTAGGGTTTAATTCTTGTTTCCATCTTATTTTCTATACAATTCCTTGTTCTATTGTCTTGATTTTCCTATTTCTTGTTAATTTCTCATTTTGGTTGCTTTTATGTTCATGCACTCTTGTTAATTTTCATTCTCTTTAATGAAATTCTGAGGTATTTCATGTTTAATGTGCTTTTCTTAGTTGTTATTGTTAATTTCTTGCACTGGGTAGTTATAGATTTTATTATTCTTGCAATTTTATGATGCTTTTCTTTTATGCCTTCCAAGTGTTTGATAAAATGCTTGGTTGGATGTTAGAGTAGTTTTTGAGCATTCTTGGCTTGGAAAGAGAAATTAGGCAATCTTGAGTCATTGATACCCAATTTAGATTGGTGATCTAGATTTGTTAGATTGTTTCCATTGACTCTAATCTCTTGCTAATTCAATTAGTAAGTTGATTAGGACTTTTGGATTGAAATTAACTAGTCTTATTTGACTTTCTCCCGTGTGAAGATAACATTATACCTTTTTCATTGTTAGAGATGACCAAATAGGATTAGCTCTTGTTAATTATTGTATTATGATTGATGACTAGGATAGAAAGCCTATACTCTCAATCCTTTCTATGAATGCCTCTTTTTAGTAGTTGTTATCTTTAATTGCTTGGTTTATTTTCTTGCCCCTTTTACCAACCCAACCCCTTGGATACCATAACCAATACTATGCATACCTCACTGCAATTCCTTGAGAAGACAACCCGGGACTAATACTCTTGGTTATTTTTATTGGGTTGGACTTGTGACAACCACAAATTAAACTTTGATTTGAGGATCGATTGTAGCTTTGGGCTATGCTCACAACGAAATTATTTTATGAAAATTCCTAACCGACATAATCTTTACATCAAATGTTATTTGGGGAAAATATGAAGGTGTCTGAGGATGATCTTGAGTGGCTTCTATTGAAAACATAGCTCGGTAAGAGCATTTCCTTGCCAAAATTGTGGCGCCTCCTCCTGCAAAACCTCTAGAAATACAGTTAATGATACCTCTTGGTTGGTCTGGTTGATTTGAACTCGGGCGTTCTTATCTTAGCTGTGATGTGCTGCCGAATTTTGGTCATTGGA
Organism: Arachis ipaensis; assembly: GCF_059453495.1. Lineage (NCBI taxonomy): Eukaryota > Viridiplantae > Streptophyta > Magnoliopsida > Fabales > Fabaceae > Arachis > Arachis ipaensis. Next base: position 65,493,016 of record NC_142442.1, on the reverse strand, counting down.
AGGAGGGGCACGTCGTTGTATATGCCCACTGGTGCACGAAATTGTGATCTCTAAAACGGCACCAACAACTTGGTACGCACGAATGTAATCTCAACTCTTTATCACAACTGTGCACAACTAACCAACAAGTGCACTGGGTCGTCCAAGTAATAAACCTTACGTGGGTAAGGGTCGATCCCACGGAGATTGTCAGCTTGAAGCAAGCTATGGTCATCTTGTAAATCTCAGTCAGGTGGATTCAAATGGTTATGGGATTTAAGATAATTAAAATATAAATAAAATATAAAATAAGATAGAAATACTTATGTAATTCATTGGTGAGAATTTCAGATAAGCGTATGGAGATGCTTGTTGCTTCTAAATCTCTGCTTTCCTACTGTCTTCATTCAATCATTCATACTTCTTTCCATGGCAAGCTGTATATTGGGTATCACCGTTGTCAATGGCTACCTCCCGTTCTCTCAGTGAAAATGGTCCAAATGCGCTGTCACCGCACGGCTAATCAGCTATTGGTTCTTGATCGTGTCGGAATAAGATCCAATGATCCTTTTGCGCACTGTCACTGCGCCCCACAGTCGCAAGTTTGAAGCTATCACAGTCATCCCTTCCCAGATCCTACTCGGAATACCACAGACAAGGTTTAGAATTTTCGAATCTCAGGAATGGCCGCCAATAATTCTAGCTTATACCACGAAGACTCCAATCTTTCAGAATGGAGGCTAAGAGATAAACACTCGACCTATTGCAGATAGAACAGAAGTAGTTGTCAGGCACGCGTTCATAGGTGAGAATGATGATGAGTGTCACAGATCATCACATTCATCAGGTTGAAGTACGAGTGAGTATCTTATAATAAGAATAAGCTTGAATTGAATAGAAAAATAATAGTATTTTACATTAATTCATGAGGAACAGCGGAGCTCCACACCTTAATCTATAGGGTGTAGAAACTCCACCGTTGAAAATACATAAGTGATAATGATGTTCATTGGCTTCGGCCCCAAAGGGGGAACCAGAATGACCAAGACCTCTAATACAATAGTAAAAAGTCCTATTTATACTAAACTAGTTACTAGGGTTTACAGAGATAAGTAAATGATAGAGAAATCCACTTCCGGGGCCCACTTGGTGTGTGCTTGGGTTGAGCATTGAGCTTTACACGTGTAGAGACTTCTCTTGGAGTTAAACGCCAGGTTGCAGCCTGTTTGTGGCGTTTAACTCTGGTTTGTAACCTGTTTCTGGCGTTTAACTTCAGAATAGGGCAGGAAGTTGGTGTTTGAACGCTAGTTTGCATCATGAAAACTCGAGAAAAGTATGGACTATTATATATTGATAGAAAGCCCTGGATGCCTACTTTCCAACGCAATTAAGAGCGCACCAATTGGGTTTCTATAGTTCCAGAAAATCCATTTCGAGTGCAGGGAGGTCAGAATCCAACAGCATCTGCAGTCCTTTTTCAGCCTCTGAATTAGATTTTTGCTCAGGTCCCTCAATTTCAGCCAGAAAATACCTGAAATCACAAAAAAACACAAAAACTCATAGTAAAGTCCAAAAATATGAATCTTGCATAAAAACTAATAAAAACATAGTAAAAACTAACTAAATCATACTAAAAACTACCTAAAAACGATGCCAAAAGCGTATAAATTATCCGCTCATCACAACACCAAACTTAAATTGTTGCTTGTCCCCAGGCAACTAAAAATCAAATAGGATAAAAAGAAGAGAATATACTATAAATTCCAAAATATCAATGAAACTTAGCTCCAATTAGATGAGCGGGACTAGTAGCTTTTTGCCTCTGAACAGTTTTGGCATCTCACTTTATCCTTTGAAGTTCAGAATGATTGGCTTCTATAGGAACTCAAAATGTAGATAGTGTTATTGATTCTCCTAGTTCAGTATGTTGATTCTTGAACACAGCTACTTTATGAGTCTTGGTCGTGGCCCTAAGCACTTTGTTTTCCAGTATTACCACCGGATACATAAATGCCACAGACACATAACTGGGTGAACCTTTTTAGATTGTGACTCAGCTTTGCTAGAGTCCCCAATTAGAGGTGTCCAGGGTTCTTAAGCACACTCTTTTTGCTTTGGATCACGACTTTAACCGCTCAGTCTCAAGTTTTTACTTAACACCTTCACGCCACAAGCACATGGTTAGGGACAGCTTGGTTTAGCCGCTTAGGCCATGATTTTATTCCTTTAGGCCCTCCTATCCATTAATGCTCAAAACCTTGGATCCTTTTACCCTTGCCTTTTAGTTTAAAGGGTTATTGGCTTTTTGCTCTTGCCTTTTGGTTTAAAGAGCTCTTGGCTTTTTGTGCTTGCTTTTTCTTTTCTTTCTTTTTTTCTTTTATTTTCGCCATTTTTTTTGCAAGCCTTGTTATTCACTGCTTTTTCTTGCTTCAAGAATAAATTTTATGATTTTTCAGATTATCAATAACATTTCTCCTTTTTCATTATTCTTTCAAGAGCCAACTATTTTAACATTCATAAACAACAAATTCAAAAGACATATGCACTGTTCAAGCATTCATTCAGAAAACAAAAAGTATTGTCACCACATTAAAATAATTAAACTAATTTCAAGGATGAATTTGAAATCATGTACTTCTTGTTCTTTTGTGGTTAAAACATTTTTCATTTAAGAAAGGTGATGGATTCATAGGACATTCATAGCTTTAAGACATACACACTAGATACTATTGATCATGTAATAAAGGCACAAACATAAAGCATAGTAAATGAAAAACAGAAAATAAAGAGCAAGGAAATTAAAGAACGGGTCCACCTTAGTGATGGCGGCTAGTTCTTCCTCTTGAAGATCTTATGGAGTGCTTGAGCTCCTCAATGTCTCTTCCTTGCCTTTGTTGCTCCTCCCTCATGGCTCTTTGGTCTTCTCTAATTTCATGGAGAATGATGGAGTGCTCTTGGTGCTCCACCCTTAGTTGTCCCATGTTGGAACTCAATTCTCCTAAGGAGGTGTTGATTTGCTCCCAATAGTTTTGTAGAGGAAAGTACATCCCTTGAGGCATCTCAGGAATTTCATGATGAGGAATTTCCTCATGCTCTTGTTGAGGTCCATGAGTGGGCTCTCTTGTTTACTCCATCTCCCATGACTCGAAGGTGGAAGCTTTTGCCTTCCCTTTCCTCTTTCTAGAGGTTTCTCCAGCCTTAGGTGCCATAAATGGTTATAGAAAAACAAAAAGCAATACTTTTACCACACCAAACTTAAAAGGTTTGCTCGTCCTCGAGTAAAGAAGAAAGAAAGTAGTAGAAGAAGAAGAAAATGGAGGAGATAGAGGGAAAGGGTGAATTCGGCCAAGGGGGTATAAGGTGTTTGTGATGTGTGATATTGAAGGAGTGATGAGGGGTATATATAGAAGTGGGGGAAGGGTAAGGTTTCGTGTATTAGGTTGGGTTTGGGAGGGAAAAAGAGTTTTGAATTTGAAGGTAGGTAGTGTTTTGGGGAAAAGTGAATGAGGTGATTAGTGAAGGGTATTTGGGAAGAAATATAGAGGTGATTGGTGAAGGGTATTTAGGAAAGAGTGTTATGAAAAGGTGTGAAGAAGAGAGAGTGAGTTGAGGTTGGTAGGGATCCTGTGGGGTCCACAGATCCTGAGGGGTCAAGGACTTAGCATCCCTGCTCCATTGAGGCGTGCAAAAATGCCCTTAGAGTGCAATCCTGGCGTTTAACACCAGACTGCTGCTTGTTTCTGGCGTTAAACGCCAGCTTTTCTCGCTTTCTTGGCGTTTAACACCAACTTTGTGCTCTGTTTTGGCGTTAAACGCTAGTCTGGTGCCTGTTTCTGGCATTAAACGCCAAGTTGTAGCCTATTTCTGGCGTTTAACGCCAGCTTGATGCTTCTTTCTGGCGTTAAACGCCAGTCTGATGCTTCTTACTGGCGTTTAAACACCAGTAAGCTTATCCTCCAGGGTGTGCTATTTTTAATGCTATTTTTCATTCTATTTTTTTATTTTTCAGTTATTTTTATGGCTTCACATGATCATCAACCTACAGAAAACATAAAATAACAATGGAAAATAAATAGATATAATTAAATAACATTGGGTTGCCTCCCAATAAGCGCTTCTTTAATGTCAATAGCTTGACAGTGAGCTCTCATGGAGCCTCACAGATAATCAGAGCAGGGTTGGGGCCTCTCAACACCAAACTTAGAGTTTGGTTGAGGCCTCCCAACACCAAACTTGGAGTTTGAATGTGGGGGTTTTGTTTGACTCTGTATTGAGAGAACTTTTTCATGCTTCCTCTCCATGGTTACAGAAGGAGAACCTTGAGTCTTGAATACAAGGTAGTCCTCATTCAACTGAAGGACCAACTCTCCTCTATCAGCATCAATCACAGCTTTTGATGTGGCTAGGAAGGGTCTGCCAAGGATGATGGATTCATCCTCATCCTTTCCAGTGTCTAGGATTATGAAAGCAGCAGGGATGTAAAGGCCTTCAACCTTCACTAGCACGTCCTCTACTAGTCCATAAGCCTATTTCATTGATTTGTCTACCATCTCTAGTGAGATTCTTGCAGTTTGTACCTCAAAGATTCCCAGTTTCTCCATTACAGAGAGGGGCATGAGGTTTATCCCTGACCCCAGGTCACACAGAGCCTTCTCAAAGGTCATGGTGCCTATGGTATAAGGTATAAAGAATTTTCCGGGATCCAGTTTCTTCTGAGGTAATATCTGCCTCATTAATGCATTTAGTTCATTAGTGAACAAGGGGGGTTCATCCTCCCTAGTCTTAGTACCAAATAACTTGGCATTCAGCTTCATGATTGCTCCTAGATATTTAGCAACTTGCTCTTCAGTGATGTCTTCATCCTCTTCAGAGGAAGAATATTCATCAGAGCTCATGAATGGCAGAACGAAGTTCAATGGAATCTCTATGGTCTCTGTATGAGCCTCAGATTCCTTTGGTTCCTCAAAGGGAAACTCTTTTCTGTCTAGAGGACATCGCAGAAGGATTTTCTCACTGGGACTCATGTCCTTCTCACTCTCTCCAGGTTTGGCCATGTTGGTCATGGTTATGGCCTTGCACTCTCTCTTGGGATTTTCTTCTGTATTGCTTGGGAGAGTACTGGGAGGAATTTTAGTAATCTTCTTACTCAGCTGACCCACCTGTGCCTCCAAATTTCTAATGGAGAACCTTGTTTCATTCATGAAACTTAGTGTGGTCTTAGATAGATCAGAGACTATGGTTGCCAGGCCAAAATGGCTCTGTTCAGAATTCTCTGTCTGTTGCTGAGAAGATGATGGAAAAGGCTTGCTATTGCTAAACCTATTTCTTACACCATTTTTGCTGAAGCCTTGTTGAGGCTATTGTTGGTCCTTCCATGAGAAATTTGGATGATTTCTCCATGAAGGATTATAGGTATTTCCATAGGGTTCTCCCATGTAGTTCACCTCTGCCATTGCAGGGTTCTCAGGATCATAAGCTTCTTCTTCAGAAGATGCTTCTTTAGTACTGTTGGATGCAGCTTACAATCCATTCAGACTCTGAGAAATCATATTGACTTTCTGAGTCAATATTTTGTTCTGAGCCAATATGGCATTCAGAGTATCAATTTCAAGAACTCCTTTCTTCTGAGTTGTCCCATTATTCACAGGATTTCTTTCAGAAGTATACATGAATTGGTTATTTGCAACCATTTCAATTAGTTCCTGAGCTTCTTCAGGCGTCTTCTTCAGATGAAGAGATCCACCTGCAGAGTTGTCCAATGACATCTTGGACAGTTCAGACAGACCATCATAGAATATGCATATGATGCTCCATTCTGAAAGCATACCAGAAGGATATCTTCTAAGAAATTGCTTGTATCTTTCTCAAGCTTCATAGAGGGATTCGCCTTCCTTCTGTCTGAAGGTTTGGACTTCCACTCTAAGCTTACTCAATTTTTGAGGTGGAAAGAACTTTGCCAAGTAGGCATTAACCAGCTTTTCCCAAGAGTTTAGGCTGTCCTTAGGTTGTGAGTCCAACCATGTCCTAGCTCTGTCTCTTACAGCAAAAGGGAAAAGCATAAGTTTGTAGATCTCAGGGTCAACCCCATGAGTCTTAACAGTGTCACAGATTTGTAAGAACTCAGCTAAAAACTGATGAGGATCTTCCAAAGGAAGTCCAAGATACTTGCAATTCTGCTGCATTAGAGAAACTAATTGAGGCTTAAGCTCAAAGTTGTTTGCTCCAATTGCAGGAATAGAGATGCTCCTTCCACAGAAGTCAAAAGAGGGTGCAATAAAGTTACCAAGCATCTTCTTTGCATCTCCACCATTGTTGTTGGGTTCTGCCATGTCTCTTTCTTTTTCGAAAATTTCTGTCAGGTCCTCTCCAGAGGATTGTGCTTTAGCTTCTCTTAGTTTCCTCTTAAGAGTCCTTTCAGGTTCAGGATCAGCTTCAATAAGAATGTCTTTATCCCTGTTCCTGCTCATATAAAAAAGAAGAGAACAGAAAAGAAGAGCAATCTTCTATGTCACAATATAGAGATTCCTTTATGTGAGTAGAAGAAGAGAAGAATAAAAGAAGGAGAAGAGAAAAATTCGAACACATTGAAGAAGAGGGGGTTCGAATTATGAGTAGAAGAGGAGTGTTAGTAAATAAATAAATAAATAAATAGAAAGAGATGAGAGATGGAGAATTTCGAATTTAAAAAGAGTAAAAGGAAAATATTTTTGTTTTTATTTTAATTATTAGTTAGAATTCGAAAATTAAAAAGAAAAATAAAATTAAATTAAAATTTAAAATTTAAAATAATTAGTTAATTAAAATGAATTTTGAAAAAGTGGTGAGGAGTTTTCGAAAATTAGAGAGAGAAAAGTAGTTAGATGGTTTTGAAAAAGATAAGAATTTTTAAAAATAAAACAAAAAGTTAAGTAGTTAATTGAAAATGATTTGAAAATCAATTTTGAAAAGATAAGAGGTTAGGAAAGATTTTGAAATTAAGTTTTGAAAAAGACATTATTGAAATTTATTTTGAAAAAGATTTGACAAAGAAATTTAAAAAGATTTTATTTTTGAAATTAAAGTTGATTACTTGACTAACAAGAAATTAAAAGATATGATTTTAAAATTCAAAGATTGAACCTTTCTTAATAGGCAAGTAACAACTTGAAAAATTTTTTAATTAAAATATTAAATGTTAGTGAGATTTTCGAAAATATGAAGTAAGAATAAGAAAAAGATTTTGAAAATCAATAAAAAAATTCGAAAATATGTTAAAATAAATGAAAAAGATTTGATTTTTGAAAAAGATTTGAAAAGATAGAATTTTGAAATTGAAATTTATGAGTAAAACAAGGAAAGATATATTTTTTATTTTTGGATTTTTCGTAAAGAGAGAGAAAAACACCAAATTGAAACAAAACATAAAAATTATGAATCAAAACAACTAATGTATGCAAGAACACTTTGAATGTCAAGATGAACACCAAGAACACTTTGAAGATCAAGATGAACATCAAGACTTATTTTTGAAAATTTTTAAGAAAAGAAAAACATGCAAGACACCAAACTTAGAAATTTTCAAACTTTAGACACTAACAAATTGAAAATGCATATAAAAAACAAGAAAAGACACAAAACATAAAAAAGCAAAGATCAAACAAAGAAGATCATCAAGAACAACTTGAAGATCATGAAGAACACCATGCATGAGTTTTCGAAAATTTTAATGAAAATAAAAAAATGCAATTGACACCAAACTTACAAATTGACACTAGACTCAAACAAGAAACACAAAATTATTTTTGGTTTTATGATTTTATAAATTTTTTTGGATTTTTCGAAAATTATTTTGAAAAAGAAAATAAAGAAATTCAAAAACTTTTAATACAAATTCCAGGAATCATGCAATGTTAGTCTAAAGCTTCAGTCTAAAAAGATTAGACATGGCTAGCCAAGCTTTAGCAGGACATTACATACAACAGCCAAATTGATGGGAATCAACTAGCTCATGTGATGATAAAAGTATCATCTGAAACTCTAGAATCCATTCTTAAAATTTTGAAGTCATAGAATAATTTATTTGTTTTTTTTGAAAAAAATTTTTCGAGAATAAAAATGAAAAGCTTAAAATTAAAATAAAATTACCTAATCTGAGTAACAAGATGAACCGTCAGTTGTCCAAACTCGAACAATCCCCGGCAATGGCGCCAAAAACTTGGTGCACGAAATTGTGATCTCTAAAACGGCGCCAACAACTTGGTACGCACGAATGTAATCTCAACTCTTTGTCACAACTCCGCACAACTAACCAGCAAGTGCACTGGGTCGTCCAAGTAATAAACCTTACGTGAGTAAGGGTCGATCCCACGGAGATTGTCGGCTTGAAGCAAGCTATGGTCATCTTGTAAATCTCAGTCAGGCGGATTCAAATGGTTATGGGATTTAAGATAATTAAAATATAAATAAAATATAAAATAAGATAGAAATACTTATGTAATTCATTGGTGAGAATTTCAGATAACCGTATGGAGATGCTTGTTGCTTCTGAATCTCTGCTTTCCTACTGTCTTCATTCAATCATTCATACTTCTTTCCATGGCAAGCTGTATGTTGGGTATCACTGTTGTCAATGGCTACCTCCCGTCCTCTCAGTGAAAATGGTCCAAATGCACTGTCACCGCACGGCTAATCAGCTGTTGGTTCTCGATCGTGTCGGAATAAGATCAAATGATCCTTTTGCGCACTGTCACTGCGCCCCACAGTCGCGAGTTTGAAGCTATCACAGTCATCCCTTCCCAGATCCTACTCGGAATACCACAGATAAGGTTTAGACTTTCCGGATCTCAGGAATGGCCACCAATAATTCAAGCTTATACCACGAAGACTCAGATCTTTCGGAATGGAGGCTAAGAGATAAACACTCGACCTATTGCAGATAGAACGGAAGTGGTTGTCAGGCACGCGTTCATAGGTGAGAATGATGATGAGTGTCACGGATCATCACATTCATCAGGTTGAAGTACGAGTGAGTATCTTAGAATAAGAATAAGCTTGAATTGAATAGAAAAACAATAGTATTTTGCATTAATTCATGAGGAACAGCGGAGCTCCACACCTTAATCTATAGGGTGTAGAAACTCCACCATTGAAAATACATAAGTGATAATGATGTTCATTGCCTTCGGCCCCAGAGGGGGAACCAGAATGACCAAGACCTCTAATATAATAGTAAAAAGTCCTATTTATACTAAACTAGTTACTAGGGTTTACAGAGATAAGTAAATGATGTAGAAATCCACTTCCGGTGCCCACTTGGTGTGTGCTTGGGCTGAGCATTGAGCTTTACACGTGTAGAGACTTCTCTTGGAGTTAAACGCCAGGTTGCAGCCTGTTTGTGGCGTTTAACTCTGGTTTGTAACCTGTTTCTGGCGTTTAACTTCAGAATAGGGCAGGAAGTTGGTGTTTGAACGCCAGTTTGCGTCGTCAAAACTCAAGCAAAGTATGAACTATTATATATTGCTGGAAAGCCCTGGATGTCTACTTTCCAACTCAATTAAGAGAGCGCCAATTGGGTTTCTGTAGCTCCAGAAAATCCATTTCGAGTGAAGGGAGGTCAGAATCCAACAGCATCTGTAGTCCTTTTTCAGCCTCTGAATCAGATTTTTGCTCAGGTCTCTCAATTTCAGCCAGAAAATACCTGAAATCATAAAAAAATACACAAACTCATAGTAAAGTCCAAAAATGTGAATTTTGCTTAAAAACTAATAAAAACATAGTAAAAACTAACTAAATCATACTAAAAACTACCTAAAAACGATGTCAAAAAGCGTATAAATTATCCGCTCATTACCCACCGATGTATTTGTCGAGATGGCTTTCCCGAGATAGTCGCTCTAAAAGGTCCTTGGCGATGATACATTCGTCGGTGGTGTGTCTGTGCTTCTGGTGGAAAGTACATTATTTCAATTTGTCTGCACCCCTTGAGTCTGGATAATTTCCAGTCTTCCACGGAGGTTTGATTAATTTGGAATTGAGGATCTCCTTAATAATGTTATCGCGCTTGGTATTGTACTGAGTATATGATTCATAACGAGGAGTTGGTTTGAAAGTTTTCTTGTTATCCTGTGCTTTATCGTCTTCTTTGTATTGGGGTCTTTCTATTTTCCGAGCATGTCGAAGTTCTTCAATGTCAATCTGCCATTTTGCCTTTTCACGAAACTCGGCCATAGTTTTAGGTTTGGCCACAGTAATAGCTTCCTGGAATTTTCCTAGTCGGAGTCTGCTTTTGATGGCGTGCAATTCCACTTCAGGGTGGAGATTTGGGATACTCATAGCCACCTTTGTAAAGCACGTCATATAATCTCTTAGGCTTTCATGCTGGCCTTGTTTGATTATTTCAAGTAATCAGAATCATGCAGGTAGATGGCTGATCCAGCAAAATGCTCCTCGAACAGTTTTGACAGGTCTCGAAAACGAGAGATAGAATCTGCAGGCAAAGAACAAAACCAATCAAGTGCAGGACCATCTAAATAAGATGAAAAACAACGACATAAAACTTTATCGAATGCACCATTTACTATCATTATGGAGGTGAACTTTTTGATGTACTTATTTGGATCACCTAACCCGTCGTATGGGGTTAAGGTGGTTGGTAGGGTAAACCTTCTGGGCAGCACGAAGTTCATCACCCCGGCCGTGAATGGCTCAGGAGAGTTATCTGGCTCGGCATCTTCATTTTCTAGCCGAGCTTCTTCATTATGCATGGGCTGGGCTCCTTCAATCCGAATTACTTTGTTCCGAACTTCTTCATTCTGAGCAATTTCGGAGACATACGATGGGTCAGACTGATGCTCAGCTTCTTCGGTTCGTTCTTGACGTCCGTCATTATTTTCAATCCGAACATTATTTAGGTTAGCAATCTGATTTGCCATTCTTTGGTTTTTTTTCGCCATGCGCTGGTTGGCTTATTGTAACTCGGTTACCATTCGAAGAAGTTCATATGGTGTTGGTGGAAGTTGCTCAGCCATGGCTAGAGGTGAAAATGTCGAGGATGATGAAATAAGAAAGGAATTATATTCTCGGCCCCACGGTGGGCGCCATTATTCTTGTATGGATACCTTGAGGGGAACTCGACTCCTACTGATGATGCTGAACTATAGCTTTCAACACCGAACTTGTGAGTTCTGGAAATCCGAGCTTATAGCGCACTGGTGAAGAAAGCAAGCAAAGATGGAGAAGTGTACCTGCAAAGACACTTCGATGCTTAAGTTAGTATTTTGAATTCAGTCTATCGCTATTCAGGACAAGATATCATACCTTTATAGATTGAGTATAAAAGGTCGGTTACATTGTCGTTGATCGTCTGAATTGAAAAGTACTTATTAGTTTTTACTAGGCGATAACGCTTGATCGGACGTTTTGATTCCAGGAGGTAGTTGATAAACCACTATTTCATAGTTTATCTTGTGCTCAATTGAGTGGTTTTATCAACTCTTTACCCACTTATTCAAACTATTTGCATGGTTTTACATTTACCTTCCTAAATATGTGCTTTGATTGAAAACATGCTTCTTTGGCCTTAAGTTCCCTATGTTTAATCCTCTCTTATTACCATTAGATGCCTTGATATGTGTGCTAAGTGATTTTAGAGATTACGGGGCAAGAATGGCTCAGAGGATGGAAAGGAAGTATGCAAAAGTGGAAGGAATACAGGAAACTGAAGGAACTGCTAAAGCTGTCCAGCCTGACCTCCTGGCACTCAAATGACCATAACTTGAGCTACAGAGGTCCAAACGATGCAGTTCTAGTTGCGTTGGAAAGCTAACATCCGAGGCTTCGCAACGATATGTAATTTGTTATAGCTTCTCTGAAGTTAGGTGACGCGAACGCGTGAATGACGCGCCCGAGTCGCATCTGCGAACTTCAATCCACGCTAACGCGTGGACGACGCCTCCGCGTCGCTTTGCCGCAACCTGAACGTACCAGAAATTGCTGGGAGCGATTTTTGGGCTGTTTTTAACCCAGTTTTCAGCCCAGAACACACAGATTAGAGGCTATAAAGTGGGAGAATGCATCCATTCATAATAAGCTTTCAAATTCACAATTTTAGGATTAGATGTAGTTTTTAGAGAGAGAGGTTCTCTCCTCTCTCTTAGGATTTAGAATTAGGATTCTTTTCAGTTTATGATTATTTCATCTTTTGCAATCACAGGTTCAATGTTCCTTTTATTTATTTTTCTAATTTAATTTATGAACTTCCATGTTAGATTTGATTTCTTTTATTAATGCAATTTGAGGTATTTCAGATTTATGATTTTTGTTTAGCTTTTTATATTCTTGGTTTTAATTGATGAATTGATAAATTGGAGACACTTGAGTTATCAAACTCCTTGTTGATTGAAAATTGGAATTCTTCAAGAATTAATTCGAGATCCAATAACTCTAGCCCTTCCCCAAGGAAAGACTAGGACTTGAGGATTCAAAAATTAATTCATCCGCTTAACTTACCTTCATAGTTAGAGGTTAACAAAGTGGGAGAAAAATCCAATTCTCATCACAATTGATAAGGATAACTAGGATAGGACTTCCAATCCTCATAACTTACTAAGAGTTTATTTTATAGTTATTTATTTATTTTATTCTTCTTATCATTTAACATACTGCTCCCTTACTTTCAAAACCCCTAATTTACAAGACTCATAACTAATAATAAGAACATACCTCCCTGCAATTCCTTGAGAAGACGACCCGAGGTTTAAATACTTCGGTTATCAATTTATTTAGGGGTTTGTTACTTGTGACAACCAAAACGTTTGTAAGAAAGGTTGATTGCTTGGTTTAGTAACTATACTTGCAATGAAAGTTTACTATAACTTTTAAACCATCAATCTTCCGTTCTTTAGTAGTCCGTTGAACCTGGCTGTAACGTGTAACCGCCGAGTTATAACGCAAATTGCCGAGTTATGATGTATAATGCCGAGTTAATACATCAGAATTGTAACGGTTAAATCAATAGCTATATGATTACTCAATCTTTTTAGGACATTGGTACTTGGAAGAGTAACAAGTGACAACTTTAGATCTTAACAATCTTCCATTTGGATTTTCCAGGGCGTATCCGAACATTTTCATAAACTCTAACTAGGTTAAAATCAGAGACATGACTACAGATAAATCAAAAATAATATAAATATCTCAGTAAACTAATGTGAAAAATTAAAATGTAGAATAATATTGAATACCTTCCATCTACTGGGAGACAAGATACTGGTATATCAACATGCGAATTAACATGCATATAAGAGTTAAAGCTAAAATTCAAAATAGAATTGAAACTTGACCATGAACTTTTGACGAACTGAATTATAGATTGGTTTCTCAAGACTTATGAGACGTATTTTAAATAAGCACAATGTGTAGCTTACTTCGAAAATAGCTTGCTTGAGAAGGGAAGAATAGGTTGATCTACAAAACCTTTAACACCAGGGTGTAATGGATTAAAAGCAGAGGACACGTGCAAAATGTATATAAATATATTACTTCCAACTATTAGACTCATATGAATTTAATTAATAGTGAATAATTAAATTAGTTATTATTCCAATTAATCATAGTTATTATTTTCTACTTTCCAGAATTAGTTAGAGCTATTCTATTAAAGATAAACATGTACTCTTTTTGTATTTTTTGTACTCTTTTTATAATTTTAACATTCATTCTCAATTGATTCATTTTATTCCATCACCAAAGTCTCTAAATTAATGCATATTATGGAATTAGGCACTGAAACTGCATTTGGTCAGAAAGAACACGGACAGAAAATATGACAACTAAAAAATATAAATAGTGAAATTGTATGTATATGATTTGGTCTATTTGGTTACGTTACAATTACAATCTAATTTTTATACAAGTAATAAACAACACAATGACACTAAAAAACTATTGTTAAATCAAGAAGAAAAAATTAACAAAATTAGGGCAGAATTAGTAATAAGAAAAAAAACAAGATTCAGAGATATAATAGAATTTAAGAATCATACGAAGTGAGAAAATTGCACATCATCAACAACATCTAAAATCAAACCATTAGCTTACCTTATTAATTTTTTCAGTGGTAGCACTGGAAAAGAGGGAGAAGTATGCACCCTGATAAATTGAATTTACCTTAGGTTAGGGTTTAAATTTGGGAAAAGTATAAACTACATAAAAATATTTGGAAAGGAACAGAGTGAAAAACCAAATTAAGCGCAAAATTTAGGAATGGAAATCGTTCTATTTCGCTACAGCGATCATTGAATCTGTGGTAATTGAGAGAACTCATGTCAAGTTGGCCACAAACAAACAAAACTGTCGGAAAGCTCTGGAAAATTTGGCCACGGAGATGCAAAACATTGCAAGTGGTTACTACGATCACAGAGATTTGCCACTCTTTCTCGTTCGTGGGTATCTTTCCGTTGGTAGTTCCCGTGTTTTTGCTAGTAGTCTACTCTACTCTCTTTATTTCATATTCTTGTAATAATTGGCAGTTTGGCACCACCAGCACTAAGTTGTTAGAAAAAAAAATTATATTCTTTGATATTAATATATGTTTTAAAATATTATATATTATATAAAAATATTGATTTTTTTAGTTTTTTAACACTTTAAAACAAACATTTTTTAACTTTTTATTTATATTCTTGAAAAATAAAAAAATAAAAAGTAAACAACATTATTTTTTAAAATATAAGTAAAAATTCATTTTTTTAAAGATTACATATATAAATACACTTACGGTTAGAAATTATATATATACTAATTATGATTTTCACAGATCTGTGTGCAATAATTTTATGTCTCTGTTAGATCTCATTTATAACAAATGAAAAAAAATTAGGTGAACATGTTTTTAAGGGTTAAGTACGATTTTGGTCCCTAAGGTAGGGGCTGAAAAGTTTTTTCGTCCCCAACCTATTTTTACTTACAAAATCGTCTCTAAGGTTTAACTTGGTTTTAAACTCGTTTTTCAGACTAAAATACCCTTTCCTTCTTCTCAAAAATCAACTAGAAGCAGAGGCAGAAGTAGAGGCAGAAGCAGAAACAGAAACAGAATCAACAACAATAACAATGAATAATGGAATCACAGCAACAACAAAAGCAAAAGTAGAAATAAAAATAGAAGAAGAAGCAAAAAGTAGAAGCAGAATCAACAACAACAATAGATAATAAAATTACAGCAACAACAAAAGCAGAACCAGAAGCAAAACCAAAATCAACAACAATAAAACAACAATAGACAGAACCAGAAGAATAACAACGATAATGGATAATGAAATCACAGCAACAACAGAAGTAGAAGCACAAGTAGAAGCAAAAACAGAAGCAGAAGCAGAAAGTAGAAGCAAAAATAGAAAGCAGAAATAGAAGCAACAACAATGAAACACCAATGGATCTGTTGGCGTCTGGCGAGGAGCATCGTCGTCCATCCAACGTCGCGGATCTATTGGCGTCAACATGACCTCACTTCAGCGGCGGCGGCGGGGCATGGCTTGATGGCGACCGACGACGGCGGTTCGCGATGAGGACGATGGCAAGGCATGGCAAGCTGGACGCAGTCTTCCTCAGCACCTCCGTTCCTCTCTTCTATTCCTCTCCGCTTCTCTTTCTCTCTCCCTATTTTCTCTCCTCTCTTGCCGTTAGTGTTAGTGAGATCCGGCAGCGAGATCTGGTATTGAGATCCAGCGGCAAGGACCAAACGATGATGTGCGACGGCGACGGCAAGGAGTAACAGCAGCAGTGAGGAGCAGCGGTACTTCCCCACCTTCCCTTCCCCCTCTTCTTCCCTAGAACCCCTTCCTACCCCCACCAAGCGTGATTCCCTTCCCCTAGTTCCCCCGTCTCATTTTTTTTCTTTTATATTTTTTTAATTAGGAGTAATTTGGTAATAAAAATAAAAAATTTGGTAAAAAGGACGATTTTAAAACTAAGTTAAACCATAGGGACGATTTTGTAAGCAAAAAAAGGTTAGGGACGAAAAACATTTTCAACCCCTACCTTAAGACCAAAATTGTACTTAACCCTGTTTTTAATTATATATAAATATTAATTATAATTATATAATTTTCATGTCATTCTATAGATTTTGTTTATTGTATAAAAATAAATTATTATTTTTATTTAAAAAAGGAAAAATAATGTCTATTTTTTATTTCTATTTTTTAATAGTATAAATAAAAAATTCAAAAAGCCTTTGCTTAAAAGTGTGAAAAATAAAAAAAAAATTAACATTTTCATGTATTATGTATAATATTTTAAATAAAATGCATGTTTTCAAATATTTGATTAAAAAAATTGTATTATACAATAATGTATTTTTAACAAAATTAACCATTGCAATGTTTTTAATTTTTTATGAATAATTTAATTACTTTTAAGTAATATAAAATAATTTAATTGTTTTATATTATGTAATTACAAAAGATACTATATAATAATTGATTTTAATAAATAAAAAATATTTTTGTATGTATTTATATATTTTATATTTATTTGTTTCAAAGTAAAAGATTATACTTGTCATGTTTAAAATATTCTGTATTAAAACATATTTATATATGTATATACTAATATATTCTATCTTTATAAAATGTATCAATACTCCTCGTTTTATAAATTCTTTTGATTTTCATTTAATAAAATCTAATGGTTCATAAAAAACGGCGCATCTATTAAACCATTCTTCCACCTTAGCCCATGACAACAATAAAGAAGTCTCACGGCCCACAAATTCAGCTCAACAAAATACATAAATTCAGTTAAAATTTTTGTCTTATCTTATCTTTATGTTATCTTTTTATCTTATCTTATCTTTACTTTTATCTTTCGTAGGCAATGCTCTATATACATTTAGTTTTACCTTCATAATTCAATCATTCGACAATCAATAAAAATTTCATCTTTTCTTTTTTTTTTCTATTCTTTCACAATTTTATTATGGTATCAGAGCTCCTCTTGAGCTCTGCTGACATCCATGGATAAACCAACTAATTCAGATCTTCTTCGAATTGATGAGCTAATTTCCTATTCTGTCATAGGTCAAGGAGAAAGGACAAACCATCAACTTCATCAGGAGCCTCTTTTGGACCTCTCGCCAGCCCATCACTCTTCTTTCATGGCACTTTCTTCCAATAAAGAAACTCGTCATTCAAATCAATTTGGACTTTTGTCAAGTCCAACTACTCATTATCTTTGTTCTTTTCGTACTTTTTCTATTGTTAACAATTTTTCAAATCGAGATTCATTCCTGAATACTTGAATCATTGATTCTGGTGCCACAGATCACATTGCATCAAATTTTTCTTAGTTCCTTTCTTACACACAAATTTCTCCTATTATTGTTCATTTACCAAATGGTTCTCAAATTACTGTTTCTTATAAAGGCATTGTTTAATTTTCAACTTTAATATTATCCCCATTTAGGGTTTTCTAGGGTTTTCATCCTTGGTTCTTCATGATGTTCTTTATTTACCTCATTTCAACTTTAATATTATCTCCATCTCAAAAATTACTTCAGCACTCAAATGTGAACTCACTTTTTCATCTTCTTCTTGCACTCTAAAGAGCAACAATTTGGGGACGATTGATTTGGGTAGAATGAGAGAGGGATTATATCTCCTTGAACCCAATTTTGGTAAAAATTCATCCGCTACACATTCCATAAATTCCATCCTGTCCCCACTTATTATACCTTCAAATATATGGCATTTTCGTTTAGAACACCTTTCTGGACAAAGACTTAATCATTTACATAAATATTTTCCTTTTATCTTTATGCATCATGATGAGGTTTATGACGTTTGTCATCTTTCAAAGAGGAAAAAAAACTTTCTTTTTCTCAAAGTTTTAACAAAGCCAATGCAAGTTCTGATTTATTATATTTTGATATTTGGGGTCCGTTTCGACAAAATTCTATTCATAATCATAAATTTTTTTTACTATTGTTGATGATTTTAGTCGCTTTACATGAGTTATCTTATTAAAATCAAAAAGAGAAGTGCAAAAACATGTAAAAAATTTTATTACTTTAGTTGAAACACAATTCAATTCTGAAGTCAAACCTATTCGTTCCGATAATGGACCAAAATTTATTTTACATTATTTTTATGCCTCAAAGGGCATTATTCATCAATGTAGTTGTGTTGAAACTCCTCAAAAAAATGGAAGGGTAGAACGTAAGCATCAACATATTTTAAATATAGCTCATGCCCTTATGTTTCAGTCTAATTTACCATCATCTTTTTGGTCTTATACTGTTAAACATGCTGTTTATTTACTTAACAGAGTTCCATCATCCGCAATTGATTTTAAAACACCATTTGAAATTTTATTTAATCATCCACCAAATTATCATGACCTTAAAGTTTTTGGATGCTTATGCTATGTTTCTACCCTAATGGCAAACAGATCAAAATTTGTTCCAAGAGTAAAAAAGGTTGTGTTTGTTGGTTTTCAACATAGTTTTAAAGGATATATTGTTTGTTTTAGAAGAAAAAAGAATTGAAATTTCTAGAAATGTGATTTTTTATGAAATTATCTTACCCTTAGTCATAAAAAATGTCCAATTTCATACACCCAACCCAACATTGCCAAACACGCCTTCTCAAAAACAAGATTCAGTTAGTCTTCCAGTTGGACCCTCACCCATACCCATTGACCCACTTCCATCAAATTCATTCTCTTCTCCAACAACCCCTCTTTCTTCTTCACTGCCATGTCCTGACCAACTCCTGAATTTATTTCAAGTCATACAACCTCCTCATCACGTCTTCATCTCAGGTCACCCGAGCAATCCCGTCCTCATCATTCCGACCGACCTCATCGACCTCCGGTATATCTCTTATTACTTGTGTAGTTTCTCTCTTACCTCCACAAATCTCTCTCCCTCAAAGTGTCGTTATCCTCTATCTTCAGTTATGTCTTTTTCTTCTCTTTCATCTTCTCATCATAAGTTTCTTTTATCTCTGTAACACCCTAACTTTTAGCACGTCATGATCGTACTAAAGATAAGGCATTACTAATCTACTTTCCTTATTTACTATTTAATATTGAGCTTTTAGTTCGATATCTCATTTCAGTTTTAAGAAAATGCCAAAAAATTTTGTTTCTCATTAATCAAAATCATTCATCAAGGAACACAAGTAGTAATAATCACATAATTATTAATAATGATAAATATTATACAAAAGAATTCAAATGAGACTCAGATATAATTCCTATCCCTCTGTATAAAATAAAATCTTAAATAACAAAGGCGGGGGAATTCTATGAAAGCAACTCAACACATAAACTTAACTCAAATAAGACTAATAATCGCCCGCAGTTTCAAACTGAGTCTTCAAACCTGTGTGACTGAAAGGGTGGAAGATTTTGGGGTGAGAACAAACCACACGTTCTCAATAGGAAATGGGAATGCCGTAAAAGTAATGATTAAGATGCAAGTAATTAACTTTACTTAATAAAACTATTTTCATCAAACCTTTGAAAATACTTTTTAATTTTACTTTAGATAATTAATTACTTATTTTTAAATTTCTAAACTCAACAGATTTTAGTCACAAAACTTGTCGTACCAACTATCTCTTAGCCACCTAATTAATTCTTAGTCATAACAACAGTTATTAATCACCTCGATACATTCACAAATCAATAGCACAACTAAGGGACTCAATCTAACACACAAACAAGTCACAATAAGACACACAGCACAATTACAAAGAAGTAATACAATCAAACACAACCAAATGCATATGCGCAAACATTATGATGCATGCCTGTTCCTAGCGCAGAGCCATGAGCTCATGCCTCGGTTGTCTACCCGCAACCCGACGTTACTCGGGGCGAACCTCAAATATGGTCTCTTTACCGTGTCAATTAGGCACAATCATCATCATAGGCGAACCCATGTCAATTAGGATATCTTGGCATCACGGTAAGAGACAGGCTATCAATTAGGCAAACATTCCTAGATTAGCAATTTTAGGCTATCAGTTAGGCAGGCACTTTTGCATTAGCAATTTGGCACAAGGCCCGTTCACATTTCATTTTCATGAATCATAATCTATTTCAATTATTTATTTCACTCATAACTTTTCATTTTCTTTCTTTTCATTTTACCTCCACATCACTGATTACATACTCATACATTTGCATCCCAATATTATTAAACGTACCTCCGCATCACTGCTTAACTATACATACCTCTGCATCACCTTATTTATTATTCACTTATCATTGCCTCAAGTTTCTAGACAGCCAAACTTCTTTATCGTTTAATAAAAATTCCTTTCCTTAATAAACTGAACTCAAATTATTACTTAAAAAAAACTCCCTTCTCAAAAGATAGAATTTAAAACATTATACTTTTCTTAATAAATCGAATTTTAAATAGAATAAATCTTTTCCCAACTAAATAAATCTCAAATAATTTAACTTTCCAAAACCAAATCTTTTAAAATAGCATTTCAAATAAAGTCCCAAATTTTATAAAAATTTCAGCAGCACTTCGCCTAAAACTCAGGCTTAACCACCCTTATAGGTTCCCTCTTTCTCAAGAATTATCAAACAGACGTTTCTCAATCAATCAGACATTCACAATTTAACAAATCAATCATACTCCACAATTCCCATGTAATCCATCAATCCAACTCCAATCTCATCAATTCATAATTACTTTCCGCATATCATAGAATCCTTTCCAAAATTCAACTCAATCAACTAGTAATCCCAGAAATCAGCCTTCCATAGTTCTAGTTTTTTTTAAAATCATTTAATCTTTAACAAAGTTACTATTTTGTTTTAAAAGTCAGCTTTCAAGAAAAAAATTCAATAATTAAACTTCAATCTTTTAGCAGTTCTCAGACTTGATTCTAATTATTCATAAATCAACATCAACAATCATTAAAACCAAAACCAACCAGTCGCAAGTCAGTTCCACAGCCACTCTGTTACATCAAATAACTAAAATTAACAGCAAACACTTATTCTCAATAATCAGAATACAGCCACAACCAACCAATTCAGTATAATCACATAAATTAGAATTTTAAACAATCCTATCAAAATCAGAAAAATAACATCAGTCACAGCCTCAATTCAACCGGTCGCAATTCAATTTCATCGATTAACCACTTACGGCAACAAAACTAGTCACATGAGACATTTATAAATTATTTGCACTTATTCACTAAACTTCAATGGTATTCATAAATTAAAACGATTAATTTTAAAATAAAATCCATACCTCAATGTCGCAATTAAAAGAAACCAGAGGCAGTATTACGACGAGGCAGTTGGCTGGACCACTACTAGCTACGCAACAGTTTCAATCAAGATAGCAGCGGCGTTAGCTCCCACAACAGTGATCGTGGTTGCTATGCAACAAAGATTTCGAATTCAATTGAATCAAAAGCAGACACAGCTATGGAAATTTAAAATAGAGCACAGGCCAAAGTTAAATTAAAACAAGAACAAGCAGATTAATAAGATATTGGCAAAATAGGGTGTGTAATTGGAGCAAAAATAAGGGAAAAAGCTAACCCAGAACAGTGGATATTGAACCTAATTGAAACGGGAACAGGGCAGCAACAATTCCCAGCAATTCTCTGTGTTGGTTCTAGCAGTAACAACACCCCGTTAGTGGCCCCAATTCACAATAACTCCAACAATCGAAAAAAAAAAAGGAAGACTAGACATAGAAACTACTATGTCTATGACAGCTCTAACTCGACAGCAGCAGCAGTGGTGACAGTGATGGCTAGGGTTTGGCGGCGGCGGTAACCCTAGTGACGGCGAAGGCGGTGGTGCGCGACAGTAGCAGCGCTGCCTCCCTCTCTGGCCGCTGCATTCTCCTTCTGCCTGGCGTCTTCGCACTCTCGCGTACTACTCTTTCTCTCTTCCTCTTCTCTGTGATGGCGACGACCCCTTCGGCTTCACGGGCGATGACAGTGCGCGGCAAGCTGGCATCGCGGCAGAGCCTCCCCCTCCCTTCCTTCTGCTTCCGTGGCTCTGGCTCCCTCACTCGGATCTCTCTTCCTCCTTTTTTCCCATTTTCTTTTCTTTTCTTTTTGGTTTGCTGAAGTTGTGTTGTGTCTATATGGGGAAGAGGGGCTGGCAATGGATGAGTGAGTAATGAGGGGAAGGTGAGCCTAGCTCCCCGAAGAGTTGACAGGTTAGGGGGTATACGTGTGTGTATTGCAGAAATCGGGACTAGGATTAGTGAATTAGGAATTAGGGTTTAGAATTGGGAATTTAAGATTTGAGTAGAGTTTGAATTTAATACCAAATTTAATCAATATAATTAATTTTAAGAATACTATTTAATTTTTAAAATTATAAATTATTTTTAATTAAATACTCTAATTTACAATTTAGAGATAAATAAATAAATTTTCTTTTAGTTTATAAAATTAATCAAAACTTTCAATTATGTAATTTAAATTATATATAAAACTATTTTATCTCCAATTACTAGAACTTTGAATTTTAATTAAGCAAGAACCATTAATTTCAATAAATCAAAAATATCTAATTATAATTGAAAATTTATATAAAACTGAATTAATTTAAAACTCGAAGTCTCATAATCTTTCTAAAAATATGGGGTCTTAAAATCTCTACATTCTGATGTTGAGCCAAAATCTTTTAAGAACGCCAATCAACACTCTAATTGGTGTAGTGCTATGAAAGATGAGTTGGATGCTCTTGAGTTAAACAAAACTTGGTGTCTAGTTGATTTCCCTACAGGCGTTAAGCCGGTTGGCTGTAAATGGGTCTATCGCATCAAACGCAAGCCTGATGGTTCAGTTGATCGATATAAAGCACACCTTGTGGCTAAAGGGTTCACTTAGACTGAAGGTGTTGATTTCTTGGAAACCTTCTTCCATGTTGTCAAGCCTACCACCATCAGATTAGTTTTGGCATTGGCCTCTATGAAGCATTTGCCCATCATCAGTTGAATGTCAATAACGCTTTCTTATATGGGGATCTTTCTGAGGATGTTTATATGAATCTGCCACCCGGGTACATCTCCTCGACCGAATCAATGCTGCAAGCTGCTAAAGTCATTGTATGGTTTACGACAATCTAGTCGTATGTGGTATGACAAACTTTCTCATCTTTTGCTATCTCATAGATATCAGCAGACCTTACCTGATTATAGTCTATTTGTTAACTTCACTGGTACTCAAATTTCTACCCTTCTAGTTTATGTTGACGATATTGTTTTCACTGGTAATTCCATTTCTGAACTTGCTGTCATTAAGTCTATTTTGCACCTACATTTCTGAATTAAAGACTTGGGCCCATTAAAATATTTTTTGGGTATTGAGGTTGCTCAATCAGCGAAGAAAATTTGCTTATCTCAGAGAAAATATTGTCTTGATCTTTTTTGGAGGATTCTGGTTTATTAGGTGCTAAATCTGTCTCTGTTCCAAAGGATAGTACCACAAGACTATATCAAGACAAAAGTCTCCTGCTATCTGATCCTTTTTTATATCGCCATTTGGTTGGGCATCTTATCTATCTCACCACTACTCGACTAGACATCATGTATGCCACTCAACAATTAAGTCAATTTACGGCATCTTCTATTGAATCTCATCTTCAAGCTGCTAAGCATGTGCTACGATATCTGAAAAGTAGCCCCCGCAAAGGACTTTTTTCCAAGAGAATTAGAAATTCAGCTTCTCGACTTCAGTGACTCTGATTGGGCCGGATGTTCTGACACTCGGCGATCTTTAACAAGCTATTGTTTCTTCTTAGACAGTTCTTTAATCTCTTGGAAGACCAAGAAATAAACCATCGTTGCCCGCTCATCGAGTGAAGCAGAATATCGTGCACTTGCCAATACATCTTGTGAACTTCAATGGATACTAAATGTGTTACAATTTTTACGCATCTCTACTATCCGCTCACCAGTTTTATATTGTGATAATCAGAGTGCTCTTCATATTGCTGTTAACCCGGTTTTTTATGAACGAACCAAACATTTAGAGGTTGATTGTCACTTGGTTTGACAAAAAGCTCAAGTTGGAGTGATGAAACTTCTCCCCATTTCCTCTTATGGGCAGTTAGCTAACATTTTCACCAAGCCATTGTCTTCTCAACCCTTCCATATCTTAATCTCAATAAGCTTGGTGTTCTTGACATCTTTCATCCTCCAGCTTGTGGGGGCATATTAAACCATTCTTCCACCTTAGTCCATGACAACAATAAAGAAGTTTCACGGCCCACAAATTCAGCCCAACAAAATATAAATTCAGTTACAATTTTAGTCTTATTTTATCTTTATGTTATCTTCTTATCTTATCTTATCTTTACTTTTATCTTTTGTAGGCAATGCTTTATATATATTTAGTTTTACCTTCATAATTCAATTATTCAACAATCAATAAAATTTTTTTCATCTTTTCTTTTCTTTTTCTATTTTTTCACAATTTTATTAGCATCTAATACACACAAAATGATTGAGCTTATTTTAGACCCAAACAAAAAAATTTTTATCGAAAATATAAAATATTTAAATTTTTAATATACTTATTTTATATTCATTAAATAAAAATATTTAAAATTTTTTATTAATAATAAATTTATCATGTAAATTAAAATTACATGTTAGCTAAACCCTTTAATTAAATGTTTATTATGCATCAACGTCTAATGCTCTATCTATAACTACTCCATGACCATAGTTTGAGACATCTCTCTCAATTCTGGCCAACCTTACATTATTTCATTTAAAAGTGCCTTTCATACAAATATATGTATCACGGTGTATTTAAGTTATAAAATTGAAACGCCACGTTCAATGCATCAGTTGATTAAGCTAAGGAATCGGTGGTCGTGTATCTTGGAGGATTCCAACTATGAACGTTAGCCAAAGAATGATTTCACTACTAGAAAACTAGTTATTACAGACGGATATTTTCGACAGATTTTATCCCACGAAAATACAGACAGAATTTCAGAAGGATTTTTTTGTCGGAAAACAAAAAAAATAAATTAACATAAATTACAGACGGAAAATAAAATCCGTCGATAATTCTGTCGATAAAATTAATTTTTTTCCGTAAAAAATAGTTACAGACAGAAAATCCATCTATAATTAAATAGACAAAACACTGCGTTTTATTAAATAATTACAGATGGAAAAATCCGTCTGTAATTTAAAATTTCCGTCGGAAAATATTAAAATAAGGTTGTGACAAAAAAGCTCGGCGTTTCAATCGCGATACTTCAACAAATCTCCACGCTCATCCCTTCCAAATCCTCCATCAGTGGCGCATCTCAGCTTTGGTTCAGTCGCACCGAAGCTCCGTCACACCCCTTCCCGGATCTTCTCCGTCACACCCTTTCCAATGGATCTTCTCCGTCACGCTCTCTTCCGTCCCTCCTCCTCCTCCGCCGCCGCCTCTACTGCCATTGTTCGATTGTTCCTCTGAGTTTTCGTCTTCTTCCGCCGCTGCCGCCACCGCTTGCGTCGCACGATCTCTCTCTATCATCCCTTGCGACGCACGAGCCCCCTCCTTGCTGTTGCTTAGGGTTCAATTTTTCTGTGCCAATTTTAGGTTTATCAATTTTTCCTCGCAGTTTCTATCTTCTTGTTGTTGTTGATGCTGATTGAGCTTCTTGTTCCTGTTGCAGTTTCTATCACATGTTGGTATCTCGAAACAGATGGTAATTTTGCCCTTTCCATTCTCTTTCTTCTGTTTAAATTTTTCTAATTTCCAGCTTAGGGATTCCATCACCTGTTCTGAGCTTGTTCCACGATTCTACTCTATTTGTGATTTTTTTTGTGTAGATAAATGCATTGCTTTCAATCATTCATCTTAGTATTTTTCGTTCTTATACGATGTGCGAAACACTTGGATTTCAATTTTATATATATAGCTTGAAGAGGCTTTCTGAAACTTTTTCAGTTTCACCATTGTAACGCTGGTTTAATCTATTTCCTCTCATATTGTATGCATGTTTGTTTATTCTGTTTGGTGAATTGTTTTTGGAACCCTAGAATTGCACATTCTTAAGTAATCAGTGTTCTAGCAATACAGTGAAATTCGTTGAACTCTTATAGATATAGAATGGAATTGAACTTCTAGATTATGGCTTCTCTTAATCACTTATTGCAGCAGATAGATTTATCTATGCAGAAATTGTAGTATTAGGATTATTTATTGCAGTATTATTCTCTCTTCTGTGATTTGGAAGTTGTAGAAGTAGTTAGGTGATATGTTAAGATAGAATATTGAAAGGTTCCTTTTTTTTTCTCCTTCTATTTTATGACCTTCTTTTCAGCTTAAATATTAATGGAAAATAAAATTAACTTTGTCTATGACCTACTTGGCTGAGGAGTGAGGAGCAGATACTCCGGGATGATATCAAGTTTGGTGGAAAAGCCCAAACAGCTTTTCATGAAAGATATCAGCTTAGTGCACTGATTGATTCTATGGATTTGTCAAATAGGAATTGGTTACTGACCTGGTTATTTTGGTGGTAGGATGCTACCCAAGTATAATGTCACTGCCACGTTAAGGTTAGTTTCAAATTAATAAGGAACATGATTTATTTCCTTTTTTCTTTTCGAAGGTGTTTTTGTTTTTGGTATATATACTGCAAATGAATTTGATTTTCACTTCTTGGGTCTGTTTGGTTTTTGCTTTTATTTTCTGTTTGGTATAAGAGGTATGCATTTCATGCAAAGATTGCAAATGCTGATTAGTTTTGTTGGCTTATATGATTTGGCAGGTCTCAGGACAAAGCTCTGGTTACAATGCAATTTTTGTATTGACCAGAGCTTGCTTCTCTTGCCATAAGTGTAATGCAGTTTCCTTTGATTATTGTTATGGTTAATAATTCTATAATTTTGCAATTCCTTAAAATAGTAAATAACTGTGTAATGCCAATGTCTTTTATTGTGAAAATTTGCTTGTGCTTTTTCTAAAACAATATTGTTACTACCTCGGAAATAAAATAATATCCAAGTTTCACTCCATGGCTTGGCAATTGGTCATTTTATTTCATATTGCAAAGAGGCTGATATGACTAAGGAATGCATTGAAAAACTATTGAAAGCTGGAGCCAATGTTGTTCTGACTACTATGGATGGTGTTTGATATGAGTCATATGACTCTCCTACAAAATTTGCTAGATTATCCTCATATGCTAGATTATCCAAATCTTTGAGCACCAAGGAAAGTAGATTTTTCCCTTCTTGAAGTCCTCCAAAGTAATGTGTTGTGGGACTGTATAATGTATGTTAATATTTTCCAAAATGTCAATCAATCAGTTTTGTTTTGTGCCTTTTGTTTTTAAGAGTTCTGCAAACTTTTTTTGTATACTGGTGCAAGTTACGGAAAAAGTAGCTATTGAAATTTGCAGGTTCAGCTGATAGAACAGTGAAATTCTGGGATTTAGAAACCTTTGAATTGATTGGTTCTGCCAGGCGTGAGGTACTTAAATGTACTTAATCTTTAGTTTCTATTCAAAAGGAAACAATTATGTCCATTTATGTCTTAATTTGTGCCTCTCTCTGTCTCTCTCTGTCATAAATATAAATGTCATTGCTTTAAAGTTATGTTGCTTCTCTGAAATATATTATATTACTTTAAATTAGGCTACAGGGGTGCGCTCAATAGCATTTCATCCTGATGGAAGAACCCTATTTACTGGACATGAGGATGGTTTGAAGGTAAGAGATTGAAAGAGATAATATAATGAAGAACTTGGACAAGGATAAAAGAGTCATGTATAATGCCGATATGATATGTTGCAGGTGTGTTCATGATATGTTGCAGGTGTATTCATGGGAGCCTGATATGATATGAAGAACTTGGACAAGGATAAAAGATTTTTTATTTTTTATTTTATTTTCCCCTACATTGCATTGCATGCACTATGCTTTATCTCTCTTTAACTATATTATTATGTGTTAATTTCAACGTGTCAGCTTATTAAACCATACGGTGATGGTTCCGGCTTGGATGCCAAGACAAGTGAAGGCATGGAGCACAAACTTAATCTTAAGGAAAATAAACAAGAGCAAGTAGAGGTTGATGTGGGGCCAACTACCAGATTCCGCAGTGTGTCCCCTGATGAGTCAAAAGAGATAAAGAATATATATATTGACTGTAAGCCGCTGACCTTTGATCTTCTCTTATTTGGTCTTCGAGTACTGCAACACTGTTAATCATTCGCAGTGTGTTTCTGAAACTGCCAAATTTTATACATTTCAATATTTTTCAGAAGTGTCAAGTGATAACTCTTGTCAAGTGATCCTTTTATAACTGTAAGCTATGTAGTGGTTTGTGTCTGTGAAGGATGTCTGTAGTGACTCAAGGCTAGAAACTTAACTTCTACATGCATTTATGTGCATCTAATGAATGCTATTTTCTTACATATGAAGCTTCTGGAGGGAAACCGATTACATTACAGGGAAACAATAGCAGGACTACTTGAAGGATGTTTCTGTGCGGCATAGTGAAATAAAAGCACCTAAAGTTCGAGATTCTTTATCTTGGGGGAAGCAAAAAAGTCAACATTCTGCTGAGGGAGCTGCACTCATTTCTGCAGCAACATCTAGCCTAAATAAATTTTCTAATGATGGAAGCTTTATGCGTGAATTTGTTAGCAACAAGAGCTCAAGCTTCAGGTGATTCAGATAGAACTGTTAGATATATAATATGGTTTGTGTTGATGATCACTAATATGAATGTTAATGTTTATACTCTATACAAGGTTCAACAAAAATTGAGGGGATTCCTGAGAAAACAGATTCCAAGGATGATAATTTAGTATTTGTTGCTGGTGCTACTGGTAGAGTTGGTTCAAGAACTGTTAGGTACATTTGTTAGTACTCTTCAATTCACTTGTTCTTTAAGAAGAAACTTCTTTTCTTTAAAATGCTGACTAGTGATAGTTTCATTTCAGAGAGCTTATAAAACATGGATTTAAAGTAAGAGCTGGAGTGAGGAGTGCTGAGAGAGCTGGTCCACTAATCAAGGTACAGGTTCTATCTTATGAACAAGATTTGGTATCCATTAGTGCTTGATATGAAAAGGATGTGCATTAAGATATAGAACATATGCAGAGTGTTGAGCAAATGAAGCTTGATGATGGAACAAGTGGAGGGAAGAGTACTGGTTACTTCATTGGGAACAAATAAATTTGGTTTACCTGCAGCTATTCTTAAGTGAGCATTAATGAAATTCTTTCTGATATTATCATATTTTAACAAGAAGTTCAAACTCATAACCTAACACTATCAACAGAAGACACTTTATTTGGGGGTCAAGTATCAAACTTTCAGGTGCTTAACATGTAAACTTTTGTGCTGATTTCCAATTTTGTAAAACTAGTCCTATGAATGACAGAGCAAAAGTAACAAATTCTGTTTCATGGTAGGTGGCAGAACTTATGGCAGTCATGGCCAAGAACCCTGATCTTGCATATTGTAAAATAGTGGAGGTAGTAGCAGAGACAACTGCGCCGCTGACTCCCAGGGAGGAGCTTCTTGCAAAGATATCATCTCAAAGACCTTACATTTCTTCACCAAAGGTATGTCCTTTCTTACATTACAAGTTATGACAAAGAAAAATTTACCTCACTGCTATAACTATACTAAGCTCTAATTTATGATTCATTATTTATTGTGATTATGCAGAAACCGGATGCTACAGCCATCAGTGATCCGGCTCCCTCGGAACCTGCCATTGCCACAACCACTGAGAAGGAAATTGCACAACCAAAACCGGTTGCGAAAGAGTCACTTTCGCCCTTTTCCAATTGCATTAAGAGATATAAAGCAACACCACATTACTCTAGTTGATTGGCTTGTAGAGATTTGCATAATGTAATTTTTCTCGTATAATACAATGTTATGAATTATAGCTGATAAATTTAGTACGGTTGGACAATACACTTAGGATTATAGTTGATGTATCAATACACTTCGTTTATGTTTTGATAATACGATGAATTTATGTATTTTTTGAAGTATTATAAATATTCAAATATAAATTAGATAAAAATTTGTATTAAATTTATATTTATTTTGTATGAAAACAAGTTTATTTTGTAATTAGAAAAATAAAAAAATTTCTATTTTACCTTACCGACAGATTTACAGACGGATTTTCTGTCTGTAATCAAAGTGAGATGATTTTCTAAGATTCAAATTACAGACGAAAAATCTGTCGAAAAATTTGTCTATAATTACAGACGGAAAATCCGTCTGTAATTACAGACGGAAAATCCATCTGAAAATCCGCCTGTAATTACAGACGAAAAATCCGTCTGCAAGTTTGTCGCCTTCAGGAAATGGAGGAAAAATTTACAGAGAAAAAATTCGTCGGTAACTAGTAAAAATTCGTCGGTAATTTTCCGACGGAAAAAAAATCCGTCGGTAAATAATTTTTGACGAGGCTTTTACAGAGGGACAAAATCCGTCGGTAACCAAAAATCTGTCTGTAATAAAGACTAAATCTGTCTGTAA
The DNA here is from genome assembly GCF_059453495.1 of Arachis ipaensis. Classification (NCBI taxonomy): domain Eukaryota; kingdom Viridiplantae; phylum Streptophyta; class Magnoliopsida; order Fabales; family Fabaceae; genus Arachis; species Arachis ipaensis. The sequence continues at coordinate 65,462,532 of NC_142442.1, read as the reverse complement.
ATCTATCTGTATTAATCAATTTTCTAGTTATGTTTATATTGATGAAGAAAATTGTCATTTGATCACGATTTGACGGGGTGTTTTGTGATCAATTGGCTGTATTTGTGATCCTTAATTAACTACCCAATGGAACCAACCACAGTACCGGGATAATAGGGTTGGCCAAAATGCCGGGTTGGCTTTTTTTCTTCCTTCTTAAAAGTCAACTTATTACAAATATGAAACGATATAGAGAAATGGAATCAAAATTTAGCCGCACTTTGTTTTGTTCCCTACAGGGTACATGCATGCCACGTAATCACTATTGTGATATATCTGGATGGCAAAGTCAACTTTGTTTCTGAATTAGCTAGAAGGCCTCCTAATTTCTTGTCCTTATAATAATATTTGATTGTTTAATTTGTCAATATGGTTCCAATTCTCAATTAATAATTCGTTAAAATTTGTAGTATATATATCTTTGATGAAAAGCTAGTGACAATGCTTTTCCACATTCAACATCCAACTTCTGGAAGAAACTATATTACCATACCATGGTTATATATAATGAGGTGGATTATAGCATACAGATGTTATTTCATAAAGAGATAAAGATATTTTCATTTGTGGAATGGTTATTCGACACCTAGCTCTTCTTTCTTTGTGTAGGGAGCAGCTTGACTAAGCTTGGCAGAGCTTGTCCCAACAATGGCTAGTGATACTTGTGATGGAGTCGCATGTGAGATAGTAAAGTCTTGTAACCAAGCCTTCTAATAAGGAATACACGATTTTATATATTTTAATATTGTAAAAAAATTGTTCACCGTTTAAATAACCATATTAAGTTGAGATTTGTAATTAATAATTTTTATTCTGATTTATTAAAAAATATCTATTCACAACTAATTTAATACATAATAATTAATAATTTTTTAATGTATATATTGAGTTTATTGAAACAATTATTTTGTAATAAATCAATAATCAGTTTATTTATATTGTGTAATATAATTGAAATATTAACTAATGAAATATATTTATCAAATAAAATATGTATTATCACAAAAGAATTAGAAAAAAGTCATACTATGAAATTAATATTTTATTAAAAACACATTTAGTTAAAAGTATGATAGTTGAATTTGGATTTTTTAAATTTTAAATTTTTATTTTAGAGGATAAAGTGTAATTTTTTATCCTTGAATGGTTTTTTTTTTTATATTTTTTCTTGGTTCTACCTATGAAATAAATGGTGAGAGATCACACTTTATTTTTTAAAATAAAATTCAAAATTTAGAGGATCCAAATGCATGACAATTTAGTGGAATATATCAACAAAGTATCAAATTATCCATTTTATTTTCTGATCATAGTGCAATAAGTATAGTATATTTAGTTATAGTCCAATTCTCTTTTAATTTATATTGAAGATGGTCGAAAGCATTTAGAAGAAAGAGATATTTTCGGCATTCCTTACAATTCAATCCCATGTTTTGTTAATTCTGTGTGGAAAAAATTTTAAAAATAAAATTAACTAATTAATTTATATCTCTAAAATAAATTAAATTAACTTTAAGAGTATGAAATTATCATTTATTTAATTTTTTTGTTTTTTTTTATTTTTAACAAGAAGTTAATTTCACATAGTGCTGCACTCTTTATTGAATCCATGGCACAGGCTCTTGGATGTGCTCTATGAGTACTTCCAAGACTAATGTGAAAAGGTATGGACTTAAGGATGATCCCTGGTGTAATTCTATACCAATAGAAAATTCCTCTGTCACACCACCTTGAGTCTTCACACTAGTTGTGGCCCCATCATACATGTCTTTAATTGCACGAATATATGCGATCCTTACTCTCCTCTTTTCTAGAACCTTCCATAAGACCTCCCTTGGTACTCTATCGTACGCTTTTTCCAAATCAATAAATATCATATGTAGATCCCTTTTATTACTACGATACCTTTCTATCATCCTTCTTAAAAGGTATATCGCTTCAGTGGTAGATCTGCCTGGCATAAATCCAAATTGGTTCTCTGTTACTTGTGTCTCTTTTCTCAACCTCCGTTCTATCACCCTTTCCCATAACTTCATGATATGACTCATAAGCTTGATCCCTCTATAGTTTCCGCAACTTTGTATATCCCCCTTATTCTTGTAGATAGGTACCAATGTGCTCTTTCTCCACTCATCAGGCATCTTCTTTGACCTTAAAATCTCATTAAAAAGCTTGGTTAACCAGTTGATGCATTTTTCTCCAAGACCCTTCCAAACCTCAATCGAGATATTATCAGGTCCTACTGCCCTGCCATTTTTCATCTGCCTTAGAGCCTCTTTTACCTCGAAGTCTCGGATCCCCCGATAGTAGTCAAAGTTTTGATCTTCTTCCCTTGTGCATAACCGACCAAGGCTCGGAAGAGTCTTTTGTCCCTCATTAAATAACTCGTAGAAGTAGCTCTTCCACCTTTCATTAATCTTCTCCTCTTGAGCCAACACCTCTCCATCCTTATCCTTTATGCACTTAACCTGATCCAAATCTCTCGTTCTTCTTTCACGGCTCTTTGCGATTCTATATATACCTTTTTCTCCTTCTTTCGTGCCCAAAGACTGGTAGAGACCCTCATATGCTCTTGTTCTTGCTTCACTTACAGCCACTTTTGTCTCTTTCTTAGCCGCCTTATATTTTTCCTAGTTATATGCGTTGTGGCATAGAGACCACTCTTTAAAGCACTCCCTTTTTATCTTTATCTTATCTTGTACACTCGCATTCCACCACCAGGACTCCTTGTCTCTTGGTCCTATTCCTTTAGATTCACCAAAACTTTCTTTTGCTGTTCTTCTAATAACTTCTGCCATCTCCCTCCACATCTCTTCCGCGCTTCCATTCCCATCCCAATTTGCCTCTTCTCCTACCCGTCTTAGAAAGCTTCTTTGTTCCTCACCTTTCATCCTCCACCACCTCGTCCTTGGGTTCTTCATATGATGTCTTTTCCTCAGCTTTTGCTCAACGCGGAAATCCATGACGAGCATCCTATGTTGTGTTGTCAAACTCTCTCCCGGAATAATTTTACAATTAATGCAAAATTTCTGGTCGACTCTCCTCAACAAGAAGAAGTCAATTTGAGAGCTTGTCATGCCACTCTTATATGTTATAAGATGTTCATCTCTCTTTTTAAAACATGTATTTGCGATGAGAAGATCAAAGGTTGAGGAAAAGTCCAAAATAGTTTTACCCTCAGCATTGATCACTCCGAAACCATGGCCTCCGTGAATATTCCCATATCCAGTCACTTCTCTCCCAACATGGCCATTTAAATCTCCTCCTAAGAAAATCTTATCTCCCAAAGGTATGTCTTGAACCAAACTCTCTAGATCCTCCCAAAACCTTATCTTGTGTTGTTCGTCCGAACCCACTTGCGGTGCATAGACGCTAATCACATGAAAAGCACCTCCCTCCACCACAAGTTTGATAGAGATGATCCGATCTCCCACCCTCTTAACATCCACTACGTCCTTCTTCCACTGCTTATCCAAAATTATTCCAATCCTATTCCTATTCTTCACCTTTCCTGTATACCAAAGTTTGAAACTAGAAGTATCCAACTCTCTAGCCTTCGCACCAACCCATTTTGTTTCTTGTAGGCACATAATGTTAATCTTCCTCCTTGTCATGGTGTCCACCACCTCCATGGACTTTCCTGTTAGGGTGCCTATGTTCCACGTCCCAAATCTCAACCTTCCGTCGCTCCGACCTTTACTTTTTACTTTGTGAACTAGCTTATTTACCCTCGTCCGTTCATGAAAACGCGAGAACTCTTGCTCATTTAACACTACATCTGGGCACCGATGCAGCGGCTCTCGCTCATTTGACACCGTACTCGAGCCATACAGCGCGTTGCTTCCGGGCAACGACCTAGCTTTAGCGCAATAATGTCTTTGATTCATGTCATGGGGTTCGACTATATTTTTATGTTGGTTGTCGAAGACCTAGCACAACCCTCCTCCTTTATCCGGACTTGGGACCGGCTATGTACTGCAAATGTAACATAGGCGGAGTTACTCCTTATTTTCTATATCTTAAAGAACTTTTATAATTGAAAAGAGATAATTAAATTAAAATAGAAGAAATATCTTAATAATATTTTAATTATTACTATATAAAAAATTAGATAATCTTTTAATTTTTAAATATTACACTTAGTGTAGACTATAGATATCTATTGAATCATTTTTAAAATTTTTAATTTGAACTCCACTTTATTATATACTAAAACAGTAACTTTTATTTTATAGTTATATTATATAATGTTAAATGTCCTAGATGTTATAGAATTAGAAATTCATGTACCATCTATTTAATGAAATTCTTATGTTTAATTTTTAAATAAGTCCAACATCTCATTGTATATTGTAACTCTTTGTATTTTATAATAATAATAATAATAATAATAATAATAATAATAATATATTATTATTATTATTATTATTATTATTATTATTATTATTATTATTATTATTATTATTATTATTTATGGTCATGACTGTGGGAATCAGATCTCGCATCATTTGTTTACTGGATTTATACATTAAAATAATATTTTAGATTGAAAGAATAAAAAGAAGTAATCCACATTATATGAAGAACAATTCATGCTAAAAAAAATCACACGTTATTGTAGTTGCCGGTTGATTAGGACAAGTAGGAGGATATGTAAAGCGGCTTGGCTTGCACTCGATCTTCAACAAGGCTTTACGAGAATTCAGACAAGTTGATTAGAATTCCTAATCATTTACTACACGTGTCCTTTAACTATGTAAATCTGTAAATCTGTATGAAATTGTATCTATACACTAGAGTGACCCATATAATGATTATTATGAAAACCGGATCGAATTGACTAGAAAATCGACCACGGCATATATCAATCTGATTTTTTAAAAAAAAATCAATAAAAAAATTAGTTAATTAATTAAATTAATTTTATTTTTTATTAATTAATTAATTTGAAATAATACATTATAATTTTTTTAAAATATATGTTACACATTAATATATTATTTATCATATTTTATTTAACTCTAATTAAATTTTAATTATGTTTTAAATTTTTTAATTTTTAGTTTTATTGATTTAATGTTTGATTCAATTTTTAAAATATTAAGGTGAGTTTGGATAAACAACTTAATTAAATATTTTAAAAAAAATAATTTAAAACATAGACTTATATTAAAAATAACTTATAAATATAATATTTTGTGTTTGAAAAGTTATGATAGAAATATCTATTTTAAAATTGTGACTAAACCACCAAAAGTAACCATGAAAGATTGATTCGCTGACAAAAGTAACCATGGAAGATCAAAACTCTTCAGATACTCACAATTGATTTGCTCTGTTTGTCAAAAATAGCCAAGTCTAATGTAGCCTTAGCAGAATGACATACGTGGACTGTTTACATTGACGATTACACGTGTTAGTAGGCATACGTGTACTCAGTACCATTTAGGGTCAATTTAAGCACTCATAAGCATTCATAAGGTTCTAAAAAGGAACATCAATAATTGTTTAAGTAATGTATATAGCATACGAACATGACATGATAATCCAAAATAAAAATAGTAAACATAACTGATCCTTAGTAGTAAAATTTTGAGCTAAATTACATACATATAGATTTCAAAAAATATAAAGACTGTTAATTTTTTTTTAATTTGGTGTTGAGTTGCTGCTCCCACTGGATAATCCATAGGCTGTGCCTTTCATAGTAGTAGATGGTCTGGGTGGTTTGAATCCAGGAACTGGCCATGTTGGTGTAAGGTACGATCTTGGTGTTGGCATAAACTGTGCGAACTTGTAAGTTGTGCCTGCACTGGCTCCTTGCATTGTATGTGGGGACACGGTGGGTGACCTAACAGATGCATTGGATGGTTGCCGAAGAGTGTTCAAAGTTGGAGCCTGAGCTGAAGAGTGTTCAAAGTTGGAGCCCCAGCGACAGGAATATGAACTTGTGATGGAGAAGGCCTCTTGGTGGATCTCTTTGTTCTTTTTATTTTTGTGGTTGGTAGCCTAATTGGTGGTGGCACTTCCGGTGTATGCGGCATATTAGGAGATGGATTCAATGTGGTAGTGGCATATAATTTAAATTAGACATTAATGTAAGTAAATTTAATAGCTCAAAAAATATTTAAGCAATTTAACAAATTTATATTTTACCTGTGGTTGGGTTCTGGCACACAGAGATGCCTCAAATTCAGCTGCTGCAGTATCTAAGGCTGCCTCTTTTGTTCTCTCCACCTATATACATAATTTTTTCATCTTTTGTTCTCTCAAATTTTCCTCTGTGATATATCTCCAAAGTGATATGTAATGTAGCCATTTACGTAAAAGAATTTAAAATTCACCATTAGTGGCAATCTTACAAATTCCAAGTTATTCAAATCCTAACCATCATGGTACCTAATTTCACTATCAATTTGGTTTCAAGAACAATAATTACCACAATATTCGAACCATAAAAAATTATACAGCTTAAATAGAGGAACAAGAATATAATAAAGTTACAACAAATCCAAACCATATCAGAAATAATCACAACAACAGAACTAATTTTTTCACATTGAACGAACTAAGTCTTATAACTTAGAGGTTACAATCATTAAATGACTTAGTTCATCAAAGTATTACTTCATAGAGCCTTTAAGTGTGACAGAATACGCCTCTAAACACGGTCCGTTGGAGAAGCAGCAACCTCCTTCTCCAATGTCGTCACAGAATCAGAGTACAATAGAAGTACGCTAGAGAAAAAGAAGATGAAAAACTGCTTTGTTAGGACATGATTGATGTCACGCTCAAAAGGAAGGGATAACACCTGTTTCTATTTTTCTAATTTCAATGCTTGAAAGAGTAACATTTTCTTTTTTAATAAACTAAATAAATGCAATTAAATAAATGTAATTTTAACAAAAAAAATTAATCCACGTAAGGCATTCTTTTGCCACGTTACAATGGATGTGGACGTTATAATGGATGTGGACACATCGTATAATTTAAGAACATTTTATTAATATTTGGTCACATTTGACAAACAAAGCAAATCAATTGTGGGTATCTGAAGAATTTTGATCTTTCATGATTACTTTTGTCAGCGAATCAATTTTTCATGGTTACTTTTAGTGGTTTAGTCTAAAATTGTGTAATAAATAAGAATAATAAAATAAGTTTTGAGAAGAAAAAAAATCAATTTTTTTAATTTTTTAAAAATTTTTAAATAATTTTTTAAAAAATAAAAAATATATCTAAAAAATTATACTAAATATTATTAATGTAATTTTTTATAAATCAAAAACTAAAAGCAAATTTTGAAGCCTTTTAAACAATTATATATATATATATATATATATATATTTCCTGTTGGTGCCACAACATTAGGATTAGGTAAAAGCTCAAAACAATGGTTTAGTTTGATGGCCGGGCAAGTTTGATTTAAATTGGATTTATATTTCAAAGGAAAGAAGGAAGGAGAGATCGTCAGGGTTTACATCACACGTGTAAACAATTAATTAAGCAGCTTGTTGAAGAAATCTATGGGAATGTGACCCTGTGTGGTGAGTACTGGTGAGTGCGTGAATCAAAGAAAATTGAATGGGTTCCATGTCAGTCAGTTTGATCGGTTTCTAAGTTAGACACATATTTATCAGTGTGATGAAGTTTTTAGAAACGCAATACTATGTATTATCTTTTCTTATTGCTAGTGATGGTGCAGAAGATTGAACGTATCAGCGTTTCAATTCCCACTATAAACTATTAATGAAAATAGTCAAAGGAATCTGATAAAGTCAGTGGCACGCACTATCATAGTGCCTAGCAAATAGCAACCAACTTTCATTTGTTGAGGGTTAAGTTTATTCGTCTGATTCAATAAATATTTAATATATAATAATTTATTAAATATTAATTAATAATTAATTTTTAAATAAAATTTAAATTTTTAATAAATTAATTTTTAAACTGTTACACTAGATATTACCGTCAGACACTTAAAGAGATAATCATGCGTGGCTCAAATTCCTAAACACAGATTCAATTCTTTTCTTCTTTCTCTTACACTATGTTTGGATCAATAGAAATTAAAAAAAAAAAAATTGAAGGAAGGAAAATTGAATGAAAATAAAATTTTTCTTTGATTAGATCAACACAGAAATTAGATGGAAAAGAAAAATAGTAACGTAGGGTTCACATTCAAATTTTCTTTCTCAACTTGCGAAAAAATCACATCCAAATTTTCTTTCTCAACTTGCAAAAAAAACTGCTGAGAATTTCAAAGTAAAAGTAAAATTACTAACATGTCCATTATTAAAATTAAAAACAAAATTTATAATATTTAATAAAAAATAAAAAAATAAATTTTAAAAATATTATTATTTATAATAATACATTAAAATTCTAAAATATAATTAGAAACACTTTTTTATTAAAAAAATAATTTAAATATATTAGTATATTATAATTTACAAATAATATATATAAGGATATTAATGTAATTTTATACTATTATAATTTTCTTTCTTTTTACTTTTCTTTTCATCCAAACAAAAGAAAATTTTTTTTCTCTATTTTCTTTCTATCTATTTTCTCTTAATCCAAACAATATACAAATAATTCTACTTTTCTTTCTATTTTCTTTTCATTCATTTTTTTTTTTCATTTTTTTTTTCAATTTCTTTTCTATATCCAAACAAAGCCTTAACAATGGTTTTCTGCTATTTGACTTTTTATTCGGATTCATCTTTATGAATTTTACACTTTCCAAAACACGTTAATACTAATATACTATCTGTACATAAAATTCGTATGAAAGCCGCATAATTTAATTTTTTTCTTTACCAAGAATATAAGACATTTTTATCGTAAAAATATAAAAGTATATATAAAACTTTATACATGAATTAGTACTAAGAAAATAAATGGTTCAAGTTTCTTGTTCGTTAATAGATTATTACACAATAGACAATAGCATAATTGTTATTTAATTGATAAGTTATGCTAGAAAGCGAAGGGAAAACGATACAACATATATATATATATAGATCATAGATCATAGATGGGTTTAAATAAAATATTTTTTATATGTCCAATTGTCCTGGTTTATATTATAAAAAGTTCCATTTCACTCGAGAATTAAAGTAGTACAGACAAATGTAACAACCAAAAAGTCATAAGTCAATTCAGTTTCTCTGGTATTAAATCAAATTATTATGGTTTAAATTATTAGAAATAAAGACAAATTAAAATGGATAACTCGATTTATAAATTAATATAATTTGATACAATATAAATTGAATTAGATTATTTTGATTTAATTTGATCACTTAATAAATTGAATTAATTTGATTTGATTTAATACTATACAGTATATTCATAGTAAATTTAATTAGTTTTATTCAATTTATTATTTATGCAATTTATTAATATTTACTATTTTAAGTTAATTGTATTTATTTTATATTAATTTTAAAATATAAATATCAACATAATAAAAAAAATTTCATTTAAATTCAAATAAAATATAAAAAAACAAAATAAAAAAAATATAAATTCAAATTTTGTATTTTAGTTCAAATTCCAGAAAATTTATATTTTTAAAAATTTATAAATTCAAAACAGAACCATAAAACGATTTTTAAAAATCATCATTGGACTCATTAACATTTAAAAAATCATTATCGAAACTTTTAATGTTGAAAAAATTATTAAAAAGTATAACCCTCCAAGGTGGCATGGAAGTTAAAACTTGAATTTTTTCAGAATTTTTTTTTGAACCAAAGAAAGCTCAACACAGTAATGTGGAACAAACAGAATCAAACAACAAGTCCTAAAAACATTACAAAAAAACTAATATTTCCAATGTTGTCATCAACACTCAAAAAGATCACTATCTGTCCATTCTTTGTAGCTCAGAATCGTCTTCCTGATAACAATCTCAACACCTGCTTCCTTGTTATTAAAAATCCTAGCATTGCGCTCCATCCAAATGTTCCAAATCACTGCAAAGAACCCTGTTAGCCACTTCTTCTGATCTTGTTTTCACTTATGCCTATCAGTCCACCTCTCAAACAGTTCCCTTATAGTTCCAGGAATAGTCCAAACTTCACCAAAAGACCTCAACCAACTGCACCACACCTGCCATGTTAATTCACATAGAAGAAATAGGTGCTGCACCGACTCTATCTCCTTCTTACATAGTACACATAAATTATCATTGGGTCTAAGAACACCTAGCCTACTCAACCTCTCTTTGGTATTAACTCTACCCACCAGCACAAACCACCCAAAGAGCTCTATTCTCGGTGGTACCAAACCGCGCCAAACTGAACTTGTGAAACTGTAACTCGTTATCTCCTCCGACAGATACTCCGATTGTAGGACCTGCACAACTGACTTGGTAGAAAAAATCCCTTTACTATCATACTTCCACACCATATTATCCTCTTTATCCTCTGACAACTTCACCGGCCTTAGCCTCACATGAAGCTGGTTCACAAGTTCCAACTCCCATTGGAACAACTCCCTTCTCCACTGGAAATTCCATATCCACTCGAGTCCATCCCAAAAGCCACAATCCCCTATCATGTATCCTTGTTGATTCGAGAGAGAGAAGAGTCTCAGAAAAGTCACTTTCAACGGCCCACCTTGCAGCCAGTTATCTTCCCAGAACAAGGTTCGCCTCCCATTTCCTACCTCCATTGCTAGGCCATTAAGCAGTTTGTCTCTTATCCGCTGCTCTTTTATATGTAATTGACAGATGTCTTTCCAGGACCCTCCTTTCGCTGGTAACTGCTGAGTTAATAGCATTTCACCAGGGTTCAAGTTGTTACACGAGCATACAATCTTCTTCCACAATGGACAATCCTCCTTTGAAAATCGCCACCACCACTTAAACAATAACGCTGTGTTCCGAAGTACTGCATCCCCAACTCCCAGTCCCCCAGCCTTTTTTGGTGCCTGAACCAACTCCCACTTGACCAACGGGATACCGTCATTACCATCCCCCTTGCACCACATAAATCGTCTTTGCAATGCAATAAGCTTATTCGCCACCGCCTTTGGCATCTTGTATAGACTTAAGTAGTAAATCGGTAGGCTATTCAGCACTGATTTGATGAGCACAAGCTTGCCTGATTTGGTTAGAACCTTTGCTTTCCAAAGGCTGAGTTTCTCTTCCACCTTATCTATGATCGGTTTCCAAGTCTTCACCAACCGCGGATTCGCCCCCAAGGAAATCCCGAGGTATCTCACAGATAGCATCGCTTGCTTGCATCCCAGCAACCCACACGCTTGATCTACCTAATCCTGCTCACAATTCACCGATATCAGAATTGACTTGTCAAAATTGATGCTCAGTCCCGACATCAACTCAAAACACCGCAGAAGTCTCCTATAATTCACTAATGTCTCCGTTACCGGGGGGCAAAACAATATTGTATCATCTGCAAATTGTAAGTACGACAATGCTATATGCTCTCCTCCGACCAGTAACGGTTCAATGCGCCCATTCCTTACAGCTTCTCCCAGACTCCCACCATCCGATTCAACACATCAACCACTAACACAAACAGAAAAGGAGAAAGAGGATCCCCCTGTCTGAGGCCCCGCTCCATGTTAAACGGCTTGGATGGTGACCCATTTACCATAACAGACATAGTTGCCGAACTAACACACTCCATCACCCAATTCCTCCAACGCTGTCCAAATCCCATTTTCTGTAGCACTATATTCACAAAACTCCACCTGACTCTATCATAAGCTTTATGAAAATCCAGCTTAATGATTGCCGCTTTCTTCCGCCGCGCCTTGAGCCAATGAACCGTCTCACAGGCTATGAGAGCACCATCATGAATTTTCCTGCCTTTCACAAATGCCGTCTGAATCTCTCCCACCAAGCCTGGCATAACCGACCTCATTCTTCTCACCAATACCTTCGAAATCACCTTATACACACATCCCACCAAACTAATCGGTCGAAAATCCTTTATCTCCTTCGTGCCCATAAATTTTGGGGCCAGTGTCACCCATGTTATATTCACATCTGATGGTAACTTTGCCCTTTGGAAGAACTCCAATACCGCCGCCGTGAACTCCTGACCAATCTCTTCCCAACATTTCTTTATGAAATTCATATTGAAGCCATCACTACTTGGGGCCTTAGAAGATTCACAATCCCAGACTGCTTCCCTGATTTCCTCAGCAGTCGGTACAACCTCCAACGCTTCTGCCTCAGCTCTGTCAATTTGCTTCAACAACCCTTCCCGAACACCGATCCTTAGTGCAAACTCCTGCCGATACAACTCCTTATAGAATCCCCTGATTGCATGCTTTATTCTAGCCTGATTCCTCACAAGCCGCCCATGAACCATCAGAGCATCAATTCTGTTATTCCGCCTTCTAGCCGATGCAATATTATGAAAGTACCGGGTATTCCTGTCCATGTCCCTAGCATGTTGGGACCGGGACATCTGCTTCCAATGGATTTCCTTCCTAATATACCACTTTTCACAAAAGCTCACCAACGCCTTCCTCCTAGCCTCCGTTGTACCATCATAGATCCCTTCACTAACCTGATCATCCAGCTTCTTTATCTCATCCTCAAATCTTTTCAGTCTGTTTTCCATATCACTAAAGTTATCTTTGTGCCATTGCCTCAGAGGTATCGTCAAGGCCTTCAGTTTACCAAGAAACGAAGCTCGTCCCAAGTTCCTCCATTCATTTTTTACCATCCTAAGAAAACCCTCATGGGTGAACCAAGAATCTAGACTTCTGAATGGTCGATGCTCCCCTCCAACCCTTGTAACCTCCACAATCAACGGGCAGTGATCCGACAAGCCTCTTGGACCACCTTTCAGCCTAATGTCAGGAAATTCCTCCACCCATTCAATATTAACCAACACTCTATCAATTCTACTACAAGATTGACCCCTGAACCATGTGAACTTCCTATCAGTAAGGGGTAGATCCACCAACTGCATGTCTTGAACCCAACTCTTAAAATCTTCCGCGGAGACCGGCAAGCTCCGCACCCCTTTACGATCCTCCGCTTGTAGAATTTCATTGAAATCCCCCAACAAACAGAAAGGAAATGAACACAAGCCTGCAATATAGCTCAACTCCTCCCACACCACCCGCTTTGCCTCCCTCTCGTGAGCCCCATACACTAGACAATAAGCACACTGAAAATTATTCTTTGTTAACACGCCTTCAACACACAACCACCTCTCTCCTTTATAACAATTACGTTTCTGAAACACCATATCATCCCACATTAACAACAGCCCCCCGGATGCCCCATCAGACTCCACAAACTCCCAACCTAACGTACTATTCCCCCAAATCCTGCCAACATCATATTTCGAAATATCCTCTCTTTTTGTTTCAATCAAACCTAACATGTTTATGTTATATTTCCTCTTCAACATTTTTACCATACTGAACTTTCCATCCCCCCTCAAACCCCTAATATTCCAACAGCTCACAATCATTTAATCAAATTACTGCTCACCTTATGTTTGTTCTTTGGACGACTCCGTCTTGCCTTTTCCTTTTGTTTTGCCAGTTTTAGCTTTTTCGCTATTTCTTCATTTTGAGCTTGCAAAATACTCATGATATCCACTTCGTCATCATACAATTCCGCTCCAGATTCCACCGCCAAAGCCCAGGTAATCTTATTTTCCTCTACCTCTGCTTCCTTGGATATCTCGTCGCCCTCTCCTGTGGTGAATTTTCCTCTGTCCGTGTCAGATCATTCCTCTTCCACTAAGATTCCCGCATCCTGATCTAGGCGGTTAACTTCCGCTTCTTCTCCTCGGTCAGCCATGTTCGGTAGTGCCCCCGCATCGCTACTCCCATCCGCAAGAAACCATGCGTTGTCCGGCTGCCCCTCCTGTCCGACGCACACCCCTGGCCTCCTCTCCTTCCCGCGTCCACCCTCCTCTCCCATACCCAGATCTTGCACAAACCCCTGCCCCTCAGCCACGTCTTCCGCGAAACTACCCTGCGACTGGCTCTGCACCATCGGCCTGGACCACCCGGCTCCACCCTCCTCACTCACAAGCTTGGTCGCCGAGTTTCGCATGTCCCTCCCAGACGCAGCAGAAGAAACACGCTCAACCTGTCTACCCGCTACCCACTCCAGCTTCTCACGGGTCAGGGATCCATCAACCCGGTTCGCCACCTTCCAGCCCAGCACAGGCCCATCCGGTCTCCCACACCCTAGCTGCACTCCCTCTAACACTCGTGTCCCATTACCCTGCTGAGTTGGTATTGGGCTTGTTCCATCTAAGCCCAATTCACACCCCTCCAGATAGCATTCAGTTTGGTTCCTTAATGGCTGGCCCAATGGAGCAGTCCCACGATGTGTACCATAACACACAAAATCCCTTTCTCCCCCAGTACCGAACCCCTGTGTAACCGTTCTGTCAAAATCCCCCTCTTCACTCACACCAAATCCCTGCATAAGCTCCTTGCCCTTATTCTGTGTACTACTCTCCGATTCAGTTGCATCCCCAATCTTTTTCAAATTCAAAAACTCAACGTTCACATCATTCAATAGCATCTCAGGAATTACTATTCTGTCCTTCCCACTATCACCCCCCTGCATACCACCAATGATCATGGCCGCCGCCGGATCCCAAAGCACCGCCGCCTTCGTCAGATTATATTCACAGGACCCATCAGCGGCCCTCCCCTCATATACTGACTTCCTCTCCACCGAAATCCCCGTTCCACTAACCTCTACTCCCACCTCTTTCACGAATACTGTAAACTCCTTCTCCCCAATAACAATATGTACCCTCTCCCTAATCTCATTAAATTCATCAGTAGCCACTTGAAACCTGCCCACCCTAAATGAATCCCCTGCACCTGTTGGAATATCACACTGGAGAACGTCCCCCCATAGGCCTCCTATCGCTTTGAATGATTCTGTCCCACCGCCGGACCTGATGAAAGACCTGCAACATACTGTCCAGTTTAAACGTATAAGCCTCCTGAGCGTGCTCAACCGTATCAAAAGTTAATAACACTTTAGTCTCCCCGATCTCCCTAACATCCTCCACATACTGCCAATTTGTGTGTATTACTCTCTTCAAAGAACAAAGATCCATAGGTTTTATTGTGCATCCTACTAAGCTCCTGGCCAACCATTCCATATTCGATGCTACAATAGGTATCTCAACCCTTTTCATGCACTCATCACCCTGCTGATCTTGCGTTCGGTCTCCTGCCATTGTTCCGGCCACCACAGGGTTCTTCACCTCCTCATTCTCATGAAGAATTTTCTCTGACCTCCTTTCCAACTGACGTCGATTATCCACAGTCACCCATCTGTCCCCTGCCTGCAAATTCCTCCTAAATTTGGCCTCCCTCACAGACATAGTTTTACCGCGCAGCCTAAATTGGTTCATTTCTGCAATAGCCTTCAGAGCACCACCTTTCGTCGTGTAACGAACAAAAGTGAATAGGTGCACCATAACATTTTTCTGTTTTCTTCATATATAAATATCATTGATCCTTCCCGTCCAACAGAACAAGTGATACAATTCCCTCCTAGAGATCTCCTCTGGCAGATTATCCACAAACACTGTGAAGGAGTCCTTCTCTAAGCGATAGTATTCTTCTTTAGTCCAAATCCGCGGATCCTTCGACCCTGAATAGGATCCCCCGCTTCCACCCCCCTGGTGTTTCTTCCACGCTCAGCCTCTCGGTCTCTCATTCTTCCACCCCCCTATAGGATTCAAATTTTGTAAGTAATTTTTTCAGAGTTAGAAATAACAAATAGTCATACAATATAAAATGACCAACTATATTTATAAAATATGTAATTTTATAAAATGATAATTTAATTAGTATAATACTTTAATTATTTCATAAATTACATATTGTATAAATATGGTTCGTCATTTTATATTGTATAACTATCTGTTACTTCTGTCTGAAAAAATTTAAGTTTTAGATTCTATGCCACCTTGGAGGGTTATACTTTTTAATAATTTTTTCAACATTAAAAGTCTCGTTAATAATTTTTTAGATGTTAATGAGTCCAAAGATGATTTTTAACGAATTTTTAGAATCGCTTATTGTTCCATTCTCAATTTATAAGTTTGTAAAAATGTAAATTTTTTGGAATTTGAACTAAAATATAAAATTTGAATTTCTATTTTTTTATTTTAATTTTTTGATATTTTATTTGAATCCAAATGGGATATTTTCCAAGGTTGCGAGAACCAGACCAACCAATAAACTGGTAAAATCACTGGTTCACTGGTTCGACCAAAATTTAACCTGAGTTCAACCAGTTTAATTAAATATTAAATAAAAGTATTAAAAATTCAATATATGATTTCAAATATATTAATTCAATAATTTCTAACTTAATAAAATTCAAAATTTTACAATTTTACATAATAAATTATCCATAATTTAATATTAGAAGGTCACAAATAACTTCAAATATCAAAGTTCATAGCTAAAAATAATCAAAACGCACATAATGACAAACACAAAATATTCTACTATTAAAAGAATCATTGACAAACAAGTTTTCAACTTTCACAAAATTCTGTTAAACAAATATACATAACTAGCGACTGACCTTCAATTAAATCACAAGTATGAATTCAACATAACTAAAGAAAAAATAAGATTTCAACTTAACTAGAACCTATTCATAACCTACTAATTTTGTCATTGACACCATAGTACCCTAATCCCACCAACTACTACCACCACACACACAAAAAAAAAAGGAAGAGAAAACACACCACACAAAGAAAAAGGGTAGCAATTCTCGATATTTGGCAAGCAGAAGTCTTTTTTAGTAGCTACAAATGTAATACATAAATCGTATAACAATAAGCTGCATTTCGTAGTATGTTCAAGATAAAAATTAAGCTCAAACTTTCATTCAAACTTTCAGCAGTAAATCAATTAATAATCAACAATTTGGTTCTAACTTCCAAATCCAAACTAATCTGAAAACATATCAGCAGCAAAAACTAAATTGAATCAAATTCTAAAGTCAGAATCTAAATTAAATTGAATTCAGAATTACACCAACATTCAACAAATTGAATAAATAATGTCGTTTGGCAGTTGTTTTTGTTCCATCTTCAACATCCAACAAAAAATAAATTGACCTTCAACAAAATTAACTCAAACAAATTAACTCAGCAAAGAAAATATTTAATCAAATCATTCAATTCAACCATTATTTCAGAAAACCAGTAACTCAGATTAAGCAAAATTATCAGACTCAGAATCAGAAATAAAAAAAACCTAAAACCCAGAACGTAGAATGAGTATTATTAACAAAAGTACATAACAAGAAATATTAATTAAAGCAGCAGTGCTTACCAGTGGCGAAGGAGAAAGAAAAGTGACGGAGAAAAGGAAAGTGATGGGCTGATGACAACGGAGAGAGAGAGAGAGAGAGAGAGAGAGAGAGAGAGAGAGAGAGAGAGAGAGAGAGAGAGAGAGAGAGAGAGAGAGAGAGAGAGAGATGCAACGGTATCAACGCTTCAATTCCCACCCCACGGTTAGGGGTGGCAAGCGGGGAAACCCGCCTTCTCTGCCCCGCCCCCACTTAACTGTGAGTTGGCAGGCTAAGCCCACCAAAGCTCTTTTTTTTTTTTTTACTTATTAACTACTGAATAATATATATAATTTCACAACCATGTTAATAAATTTATAATTTCTAAAGGTATAAAAAAATTATATTTTTTATATTCACAAACATAAATATTGTCTCTAAAGCAACATAAACATAATCCAAAACACTCGATTTTCATCTTCATACTCTTATAAGTTGGGTTGGGGGAAGTCGAGTTTTGGCTAAAAAATTACAAAAATACCGCCTTGCCAAAAAAACTAAGCCCACCCCGTCTGCCAAAACCCGCGGTTTACGCGGTGCAGGTTAGGTGGGTTTTTGTTCTTTGACGGTCCAATTTTGTAGTCCGATCCGCTTTTCTTGGTGGGTTACTGGTGCACAAAATTGTGATCTCCAGGCTCGAACAAATCCTGGTAATGGCTCCAAAGCTTGGTGCTTTGATCTTAATTCATAATTGTCACAACTTCGATACAACTAACCAGCAAGTGCACTGGGTCGTCCAAGTAATACCTTACGTGAGTAAGGGTCGAATCCCACGGAGATTGTTGGTATGAAGCAAGCTATGGTCACCTTGTAAATCTCAGTCAGGCAGATATAAAGTGATAATGGTGTTTTCGAATATTATATAATAAAATAGGGATAGAGATACTTATGTAATTCATTGGTAGGAATTTCAGATAAGCGAATGGAGATGCTTTTCGTTCCTTTGAACCTCTGCTTTCCTGCTATCTTCATCCAATCAGTCTCACTCCTTTCCATGGCTGGCTTTATGTGATACATCACCACTGTCAATGGCTACTTTCGGTCATCTCACGGGAAAATGATCCAATGCCCTGTCACGGCACGGCTAATCGTCTGGAGGCATCACCCTTGCCAATGGCTTCACCTTATCCTCTCAGTGAATAATATGCTCACGCACCCTGTCACGGCACGGCTATTCATCTGTCGGTTCTCGATCATGCTGGAATAGGATTTACTATCCTTTTGCGTCTGTCACTAACGCCCTGCAATCGCGAGTTAGGAGCTCGTCACAGTCATTCAATCATTGAATCCTACTCGGAATACCACAGACAAGGTTTAGACTTTCCGAATTCTCTTGAATGCCGCCATCATTCTAGCGTACGCCACGAAGATTCCGGTTGGGAGATCTAAGAGATATTCATTCTAGCTTATTTCATGTAGAACGGAAGTGTTTGTCAGGCACGCGTTCATAAGGGAGAAGGATGATGAGCGTCACACATAATCATCACCTTCATCACATTCTTGAGTGCGAATGGATATCTTAGAAGAGGAATAAGAAGAATTGAATAGAAAATAGTAGTACTTTGCATTAATCTTTGAGGAACAGCAGAGCTCCACACCTTAATCTATGGAGTGTAGAAACTCTACCGTATGAAATTACATAAGTGAAGGTCCAGGCATGGCCGAGAGGCCAGCCCCTCTGATCTAAGAACCAGGCGTCCAAAGATGCCTAATACAATAGTAAGAGGTCTTATTTATAATAAACTAGTCACTAGGGTTTACATGAGTAAGTAATTGATGCATAAATCCACTTCCTGGGCCCACTTGGTGTGTATTTGGGCTGAGCTTAAGTGTAGCACGTGCAGAGGCCATTTGTGGAGTTGAACGCCAGTTTCTATGCCAGTTTGGGCGTTCAACTCTGGTTTTGGATCCTTTTCTGGCGCTGGACGCCAGATTTGGGCAGAAGGCTGGCGTTGAACGCCAGTTTACGTCGTCAATTCTTGGCCAAAGTATGGACTATTATATATTACTGGAAAGTCCTGGATGTCTACTTTCCAACGCAATTGAAAACACGCCATTTCGAGTTCTGTAGCTCCAGAAAATCCACTTTGAGTGCAGGGAGGTCAGAATCCAACAGCATCAGCAGTCCTTTTTCAACCTCTGAATCTGATTTCTGCTCAAGTCCCTCAATTTCAGTCAGAAAATACCTGAAATCAAAGAAAAACACACAAACTCATAGTAAAGTCCAGAAATGTGAATTTAACATAAAAACTAATGAAAACATCCCTAAAAGTAACTAGATCCTACTAAAAACATACTAAAAACAATGTCAAAAAGCGTATAAATTATCCGCTCATCACAACACCAAACTTAAATTGTTGCTTGTCCCCAAGCAACTAAAAATCAAATAGGATAAAAAGAAGAGAATATACTATAAATTCCAAACAATCAATGAAACATAGCTGCAATCATATGAGCGGGACTTATAGCTTTTTGCCTCTTGAATAGTTTTGGCATCTCACTTTATCCATTGAGGTTCAGAATGATTGGCATCTATAGGAACTTCAGATTTCGAATAGTGTTATTGACTCTCCTAGTTCAGTATGATGATTCTTGAACACAGCTTCTTTATGAGTCTTGGCCGTGGCCCTAAGCACTTTGTTTTCCAGTATTACCACCGGATACATAAATGCCACAGACACATAATTGGGTGAACCTTTTCAGATTGTGACTCAGCTTTGCTAAAGTCCCCAATTAGAGGTGTCCAGGGTTCTTAAGCACACTCTTATTTTGCTTTGGATCTTGACTTTAACCGCTCAGTCTCAATTTTTCACTTGACACCTACACGCCACAAGCACATGGTTAGGGACATCTTGGTTTAGCCGCTTAGACCAGGATTTTATTCCTTTAGGCCCTCCTATCCACTGATGCTCAAAGCCTTGGGATCCTTTTTATTTGCCCTTGCCTTTTGGTTTTAAGGGTTATTGGCTTTTTCTGCTTGCTTTTTCTTTTTCTTTCTATATTTTTTTTCTATATTTTTTTTTCGCCCCCTTTTTTTCTTTTTTTTTTTTTCTGCAAGCTTTGTTCTTTGCTGCTTTTTCTTGCTTCAAGAATCATTTTTATGATTTTTCAGATTATCAAATAACATGTCGCCTAGTCATCATTCTTTCAAGAGCCAACATATTTAACATTCTTAAACAACAACTTCAAAAGACATATGCACTGTTCAAGCATTCATTCAGGAAAACAAGAAGCATTGTCACCACATCAATATAATTAAACTAAGTTCAAGGATAAATTCGAAACTCATGTATTTCTTGTTCTTTTGAATTAAAACATTTTTCATTTAAGAGAGGTGATGGATTCATATGACATTCATAACTTTAAGACAGAGTTACTAACTACTAATGATCATGTAATAAAGACACAAACATAGATAAGCACATAACATAGAAAACGAGAAAACAGAGAAAGTAAGAACAAGGAATGAGTCCACCTTAGTGATGTCCTTGAGCTCTTCTATGTCTCTTCCTTGCCTTGGCTGCTCCTCCTTCATTGCTTTTAGATCTTCTCTGATTTCATGAAGGATGATGGAGTGCTCTTGATGTTCCACCCTTAGTTGCTTCCAATAATTGTGTGGAAGAAAATGTATCCCCTGAGGTATCTCAGGGATCTCTTGATTTGCAGTCAAATGTTCTACCACTGAGCTATAGACCCTTGATAGAAGCTTTTGTCTTCCCTTTCCTCTTTCTAGAGGTTTCTCTGGCCTTAGGTGCCATCAATGGTTATGGAAAAAAAAAAAACAAAAAAGCTATGCTTTTACCACACCAAACTTAGAATGTTGCTCGCCCTCGAGCAAAAGAAGAAAGAATAGAAGAATAAGAAGAAGATATGGAGGAGATGGTTGGGAGTGTGTATTTGGCCATATGGGTGGGATTGGGTGGGAGAGAGATGTTGAATTTTTGAAGGTAGAGGGTGTATGGATGTGAGTGGTAAATGGAAAGTAGAAGGGATGATCATGAATGGGAAGAGAGATGATGAGGTAGGTGGGGATACTGTGGGGTCCACAGATCCTGAGATGATCCTGTGGGTCCACAGATCCTAAGGTGTCAAGGCATTTACATCCCTGCACCAATTTAGGCATGTAAAATGCCCTTGCACACAACTCTGGGCGTTCAGCGCCAGGTTGGTGCCCATTTTGGGCGTTCAACGCCCCTTTGCTGCCATTTCTGGCGTTGAACGCCAGAACCATGCTTGTTCTGGGCGTTCAGCGCCAGGATGCTCCCATTCTGGGCGTTCAGCGCCAGAACTATGCTCTGTTCTGGCGTTTGAACGCCAGACAGATGCTCCTCCAGGGTGTGATTTTTCTTCTGCTGTTTTTGATTCCGTTTTCAATTTTTATATTTATTTTGTGATTCCACATGATCATGAACCTAAGAAAACATGAAAAACAATACAAATAAGAATTAGATACACATTAGGTTGCCTCCCAACAAGCGCTTCTTTAATGTCAATAGCTTGACAGTGGGCTCTCATGGAGCCTCACAGATGTGCAGAGCTTTGTTGAGACTCTCCAACACCAAACTTAGAGTTTGGATATGGGAGTTCAACACCAAACTTAGAGTTTGGTTGTGGCCTTCCAACACCAAACTTAGAGTTTGACTGTGGGGCTCTGGTTGACTCTGCTGGGAGAGAAGCTTTTCCTGCTTCCTCTCCATGGTTGTAGAGGGGGATCCTTAAGTTTTGAATACAAGGGAGTTCTCATTCCATTGAAGGAATATTTCACCTCTGTCAACATCAATCACAGCTCTTGCTGTGGCCAGGAAAGGTCTTCCTAGGATGATGGATTCATCCTCTTCCTTTCCAGTATCCAGGACTATGAAATCAGCAGGGATGTAAAGGCCCTCAACCTTTACTAATACATCCTCTACTTGTCCATAAGCCTGTTTTCTTGAGCTGTCTGCCATCTCTAGTGAGATTTTAGCAGCTTGCACCCCATAGATTCCCAGTTTCTCTATTACAGAGAGGGGCATGAGGTTTATTCCTGAACCAAGGTCACACAGAGCCTTAAAGATCATGGTGCCTATGGTACAGGGTATTATGAACTTTCCAGGATCCTGTCTCTTCTGAGGCAATGTCAGTTGATCCAGATCACTTAGTTCATTGATGAACAAGGGAGGTTCAACTTCCCAAGCATCAATGCCAAACACTTTGGCATTCAGTTTCATGATTGTACCAAGAAACTTGGCAGTTTGCTCTTCAGTGACATCCTCATTCTCTTCAGAAGAGGAATACTCATCAGAGCTCATGAAGGGCATAAGGAGGTTCAATGGAATCTCTATGGTCTCTAGATGAGTCTCAGATTCCTTTGGTTCCTCAGAGGGAAGCTCCTTATTGATCACTGGACGTCCCAGGAGGTCTTCCTCCTTGGGATTCACGTCCTCTCCTTTCCTTACAGGTTCGGCCATGGTGCTTATGTCAATGGCCTTGCACTCTCCTTTTGGGTTCTCTTCTGTATTGCTTGGGAGAGTACTAGGAGGGATTTCAGTGATCCTTTTACTCAGCTGGCCCACTTGTGCTTCCAGATTTCTAATGGAAGACCTTGTTTCATTCATGAAACTTACAGTGGCCTTAGATAGATCAGAGACTAGATTTGCTAAATTAGAAGCATTTTGTTCAGAGTTCTCTGTCTGTTGCTGAGTTGATGATGGAAAAGGTTTGCTATTGCTAAACCTGTTTCTTCCACCATTGTTAAAGCCTTGTTGAGGCTTCTGATCCTTCCATGAGAAATTTGGATGATTTCTCCATGTTGAGTTATAGGTGTTTCCATAAGGTTCACCTAAGTAATTCACCTCTGCTATTGCAGGGTTCTCAGGATCATAGGCTTCTTCTTCAGAAGATGCCTCTTGAGTACTGTTGGATGCAGCTTGCATTCCATGCAGACTCTGAGAAATCATATTGACTTGCTGAGTCAATATTTTGTTCTGAGCCAATATGGCATTCAGAGTATCAACTTCAAGAACTCCCTTCTTCATAGGCGTCCCATTACTCACAGGATTCCTTTCAGAAGTGTACATGATCTGGTTGTTAGCAACCATGTCAATGAGTTCTTGAGCTTCTGCAGGCGTTTTCTTTAGGTGAATGGATCCACCTGCAGAGGTGTCCAGTGACATCTTTGATAGCTCAGATAAACCATCATAGAATATATCCAGGATGGTCCATTCTGAAAGCATGTCAGAAGGACACTTTTTGGTCAACTGTTTGTATCTTTCCCAAGCTTCATAGAGGGATTCACCTTCTTTCTGTCTGAAGGTTTGAACATCAGCTCTAAGCTTGCTCAGCTTTTGAGGAGGAAAGTACTTGGCTAAGAAAGCCGTGACCAGCTTATCCCAAGAGTTCAGGCTGTCTTTAGGTTGAGAATCCAACCATAATCTAGCTCTGTCTCTTACAGCAAAAGGGAAAAGCATGAGCCTGTAGACTTCAGGATCTATTCCATTAGTCTTAACAGTATCACATATCTGCAAGAATTTAGTTAAAAACTGAAAAGGGTCTTCAGATGGAAGTCCATGAAACTTGCAGTTCTGCTGCATCAGAGAAACTAATTGAGGTTTCAGCTCAAAGTTGTTTGCTCCAATGGCAGGAATGGAGATGCTTCTTCCATGTAAATTGGAATTAGGTGCAGTAAAGTCACCAAGCATCTTCCTTACATTATCATTATTTTCGGCTGCCATCTCCTCTGCCTGTTCGAAAATTCCTGAAAGGTTATCTCTGGATTGTTGTATTTTAGCTTCTCTTAATTTTCTCTTCAGAGTCCTTTCAGGTTCTGGATCTGCTTCCACAAGAATGTTTTTATCCTTGCTCCTGCTCATATGACAAGGAAGAATGGCCAGAAAAATGATAATAATAATAGAGATCCTCTATACCACAGTATAGGGATCCCTTTGTGAGTGGAAGAAAAGGGGGAGACAAAGAATGTAATATAAAGGAAGAAACACAACTGTGAGAATGGAAGAGATGTGAGATGAGATGTTAGGATATGAATGAATAAATAGAATAAGTTGGGGGAGGTATAATTTTCGAAAATTATTTTTGAAAAGGAGTTAGTGATTTTTGAAAATAGTTTTTGAAAATTGTTAGTATTTTTTCGAAAATTTTTTTGAAATAAAAATAAAAATAAAATAATTAGTTAATTAAAAAGAAATTTTTGAAAAAGGGGGAGATATTTTCGAAAAATGAGAGAGAGAGTTAGTTAGGTGGTTTTGAAAAAGTTAAGAAACAAACAAAAAGTTAGTTAGTTAGTTGAAACAAATTTTTGAAAAGATAAGAGGTTAGGAAGTTAGAAAAGATATTTTGAAAAGATATTTTTGAAAAAGATAAGATAAGAAGATATTTTTGGAAAGATATGATTGAAATTAGTTTTGAAAAAGATTTGATTTTTAAAATCTCAATTAATGACTTGATTCATAAGAAATCACAAGATATGATTCTAGAACTTAAAGTTTGAATCTTTCTTAACAAGCAAGTAACAAACTTCAAATTTTTGAATCAAAACATTAATTGATTGTATTATTTTCGAAAATTTGATATAAAAATAAGAAAAAGATTTTTGAAAAATATTTTTTTTAATTTTCGAAAATAACTAAGAATTTTGAAAAAGATTTGATTTTTGAAAAAGATTTTGAAAAAGATAAGATTTTCAAATTGAAAATTTGATTTGACTCATAAGAAACAATTTGATTTTAAAAATTTTTGAAAAAGTCAATCCAAATTTTCGAATTTGATGAGAGAAAAAGGGAAAGATATTTTTTTTGATTTTTGAAATTTTTATGATGCAAGAGAAAAACACTAAAAAGATGCAATGCATGAAATTTTTAAATCAAAACATGTGATGCATGCAAGAATGCTATGAATGTCAAGATGAACACCAAGAACACTTTGAATGTCATGATGAACATCAAGAACATATTTTTGAAAAATTTTTAATGCAAAGAAAATATGCAAGACACCAAACTTAGAATTCTTTAATGCTTAGACACTAAGAATTCAAGAATGCATATGATAAACATGAAAAGACACAAAACAAAAAATCATCAAGATCAAACAAGAAGACTTACCAAGAACAACTTGAAGATCATGAAGAACACTATGAATGCATGATATTTTCGAAAAATGCAAGATGCATATGCAAGTGACACCAAACTTATAATGTGACTCAAGACTCAAACAAGAAACAGAAAATATTTTTGATTTTTATGATTTTCTAATTTTTTTTTGGATTTTTATTTATATTTTTCGAAAATTTAAAAGAAAAAATAAGGATTCCAAAATTTTTAATATGAATTCCAGGAATCTTGCCATGTTAGTCTAAAGCTTCAGTCCAGGAATTAGACATGGCTCACTAGCCAGCCAAGCTTTCAAAGAAAGCTCCAGTCCAAAACACTAGACATGGCCAATGGCCAGCCAAGCTTCAGCAGGTAGATCAGGAACAGTAGCAGGTGGATTAGCTCCAACTAGCTTGCTCTTGATAACAAATTGCAAGCCTCAGTCCAAAAGAATTTAGACATGGCTTTACAGCCAGCCAGGCTGCAACATATAATTACATGGGCTGGAGTGATTAGTTGAATACCAATCCCAAAGTAGTTTGGGTATGGCTTTACAGCCAGTTATGATTCAACATATTTCATGAAACACTAGAATTCATTCTTAAAACTTTTGAAGCCATAGAATAATTTATTTTTGAAAATATTTTTATTTTTTTCGAAAACAGATGAGAAAATTTTAGAAATTTTTTTGAAAAATTTTTTTGAAAATAAAATAAAAAGAAAATTACCTAATCTGAGCAACAAGATGAACCGTCAGTTGTCCAAACTCAAACAATCCCCGGCAACGGCGCCAAAAACTTGGTGCACGAAATTGTGATATCCAGGCTCGAACAAATCCTGGTAATGGCTCCAAAGCTTGGTGCTTTGATCTTAATTCATAATTGTCACAACTTCGATACAACTAACCAGCAAGTGCACTGGGTCGTCCAAGTAATACCTTACGTGAGTAAGGGTCGAATCCCACGGAGATTGTTGGTATGAAGCAAGCTATGGTCACCTTGTAAATCTCAGTCAGGCAGATATAAAGTGATAATGGTGTTTTCGAATATTATATAATAAAATAGGGATAGAGATACTTATGTAATTCATTGGTAGGAATTTCAGATAAGCGAATGGAGATGCTTTTCGTTCCTCTGAACCTCTGCTTTCCTGCTATCTTCATCCAATCAGTCTCACTCCTTTCCATGGCTGGCTTTATGTGATACATCACCACTGTCAATGGCTACTTTCGGTCATCTCACGGGAAAATGATCCAATGCCCTGTCACGGCACGGCTAATCGTCTGGAGGCATCACCCTTGCCAATGGCTTCACCTTATCCTCTCAGTGAATAATATGCTCACGCACCCTGTCACGGCACGGCTATTCATCTGTCGGTTCTCGATCATGCTGGAATAGGATTTACTATCCTTTTGCGTCTGTCACTAACGCCCTGCAATCGCGAGTTAGGAGCTCGTCACAGTCATTCAATCATTGAATCCTACTCGGAATACCACAGACAAGGTTTAGACTTTCCGGATTCTCTTGAATGCCGCCATCATTCTAGCGTACGCCACGAAGATTCCGGTTGGGAGATCTAAGAGATATTCATTCTAGCTTATTTCATGTAGAACGGAAGTGTTTGTCAGGCACGCGTTCATAAGGGAGAAGGATGATAAGCGTCACACATAATCATCACCTTCATCACATTCTTGAGTGCGAATGGATATCTTAGAAGAGGAATAAGAAGAATTGAATAGAAAATAGTAGTACTTTGCATTAATCTTTGAGGAACAGCAGAGCTCCACACCTTAATCTATGGAGTGTAGAAACTCTACCGTATGAAATTACATAAGTGAAGGTCCAGGCATGGCCGAGAGGCCAGCCCCTCTGATCTAAGAACCAGGCGTCCAAAGATGCCTAATACAATAGTAAGAGGTCTTATTTATAATAAACTAGTCACTAGGGTTTACATGAGTAAGTAATTGATGCATAAATCCACTTCCTGGGCCCACTTGGTGTGTATTTGGGCTGAGCTTAAGTGTAGCACGTGCAGAGGCCATTTGTGGAGTTGAACGCCAGTTTCTATGCCAGTTTGGGCGTTCAACTCTGGTTTTGGATCCTTTTCTGGCGCTGGACGCCAGATTTGGGCAGAAGGCTGGCGTTGAACGCCAGTTTACGTCGTCAATTCTTGGCCAAAGTATGGACTATTATATATTGCTGGAAAGCCCTGGATGTCTACTTTCCAACGCAATTGGAAGCGCGCCATTTCGAGTTCTGTAGCTCCAGAAAATCCACTTTGAGTGCAGGGAGGTCAGAATCCAACAGCATCAGCAGTCCTTTTTCAACCTCTGAATCTGATTTCTGCTCAAGTCCCTCAATTTCAGTCAGAAAATACCTGAAATAACAGAAAAACACACAAACTCATAGTAAAGTCCAGAAATGTGAATTTAACATAAAAACTAATGAAAACATCCCTAAAAGTAACTAGATACTACTAAAAACATACTAAAAACAATGTTAAAAAGCGTATAAATTATCCGCTCATCAGTTACGCGGACCAGCCCAGCGGATTTAGACCCGTTTGCCACCCCTACCCACGGTTCCTGCCAGCGGTGACAGCACCATTTACCGAAAAAGAAGAGTTCGGCCATGGGGGATAGTGATGGTGCGCTGGGTTTAGGTTAGGGTTAGGTTTCTGATTCTCAGAGAGATGAGAGAAAGGAGTGGGGGTGGCATGGGTTTTTCTTCTGAGAGAAACAGTGCGTTGGAGCTTAATTACCCAAACCGAAAATCTTGAAAAAAATCGGTCGGTTCCAACAGTTCACCGATTAACTACTGGTTTGGCTAATTTTTAAACCGGTTTTTTGTAAAGCAGTTTTATGTCTCAACCGAATCAACTAAGTGACCGGTTTTTGGTTAACCCAATTGAATCGGTTGATTCGGTTCGATTTTCAGAACATTGGTATTTTTTTATTGACATTTATATTTTAAAGTTAACATAAAATAAGCTTTATAAGGATTCATTTGGGAAGTTTCAAAAGTAACTTGTTTGAGATTTTGACTTATGAAAAGTAGTAGTATTAATGTCTAGTGTAATTTTCAAAATCAAATTGCAACTTTCTAAGAAGCTATTTAGGAGCTTATAGAGAAGTTAAAAAAATAACTTCTTTCATAATACTATTATTTTTTATCACATTTTTATAACATAAGTATTTTTAAAACTAAAAATTTAAACATAAAATAACTTATTTATAAGTTACTTTTAATATAGTCATTTATTATTTAAACTATTTTTTCAAAAGAAGCTTAATTAAGGTATTTACCCAAACTAGACTTAAGTGGTAAATCAAATTAGATTAACTCAATTTACTAAATGACCTAATTCAATTTACATTATATCAAATTTTATTTATTTATAAATCGAAGCTATTCATTTTGATTTGTCTGATCTTTATTTCTACTAATTCGAATCAGTATGATTCGATTTAGTACCAAAAAAAACTAAATCAAATTTACATAAATTTATGCGTGAGAATATGCAAGTACAGTTTTTTAATTTGAGATTTTCATATAATATTAAATCCTACTTAATTTATTAATGTTATTTACCCGACAAATGTAAAAACGAGAAGCCATAGCGCGTGAAGTGTGAACATAGCATAATCCGTTCATTTTTCTGGCACCATATTTATTTCCATGAAGAATTGACATTATATATGTTTGACTATAATAAATTTTGATATTGTAAATATGTAACGTTCGTTAGTGGGTAGAATTACGTTAAAATTTAGATGATCTAAAATAAAAATAAAATAAAAAATTAATGATCACTAAATTTATAAATTTTATAAAATATATATTTTACTATTTTAATTTAAATATGATTAATTCATTATTCTATTACTTTATCAACTTATTCGCTTTGAAAAATATTGATCTTACGTTGAAACTTGAAAGCTGCATGCCAGTATAGAAATGACAAAGCATTATTTAATTTGTTGTCATCTATATGATATTTTTCTTAGCTACATGAGGTGTATCCGTTTATGCTTAATAGAATAAGATTCTTTGAAAATAGATGTGTGATAATAAAGGTTTGACTTATAAAATCACATATAAATATATATTATTGAATTTTAACAATTTATATTACAGAGCAAGATAATAATATTTGTTAATCAAAATTTAAGTGAAGAAACAAAAAGGCAAAGAATTAATTTTTGCACATGATTCAAGTATGATTTCTATTTCTCGTCACTGAAAATATTTAAAAAAAAAAAAAAATAAATGACCAACATTGTTTTAAACAATTTTGTCTTGTATTTGAATCCGCTAACCAAGAACTATTAAATTTAAATGCGTTACGGTCATGCAAATATGTCTTACTATTATTAATAATATTAAATCAAGAGGAAACAGAGCATTTAGTGGAGTAAGCATCTAGGGATAAAAGCATCTGAATTTCTAGTTCAGATTTCTGTACCATTTCTTTCGAAGTAGTAACAGAAAAAGAAACAGAGAAAAAGAAAGATCTGAAAATCAAGAGAAAGAAATGAGACTTAGAATAGCTTCTTGGAGTTTCATCCTATTTACCCTAGTCTTTTTGGTAAGATCTACCTATGTTATTCAATTAAAGTTACTCAATTTTATCGTAAGGGTAGTGTTATAGATCTTGCATCGAATACTTTGGTCCCTTCATTATTTGGTTTCAGAATTAGTCATCCTCTGTTTCAGCGAAACTTAGTTTGAAATGAATCTGGCTTTGTTTTCATGATACTGTTGAAGTTGAACTAAAAGCACTTTTTCTTTTTCTTTTTTTTCTTTTGGAGAGAAATTTGACTTTGTTTTTCAACTGTAATTCTGATGCTGCAGGTTGTGAAAGATGGTAGCGCAAGAAAGATAGGTATAACAACTGAGAGGGATAATCAAGTGAAGCTAGTAACCTATGATTTGCATCAATCTGCAGCAGAGGATCTTGCGCTTAATAATATTATGCAAGTTGAAGGCACCGATTTGAAAATGAAAACAGAAGCAGCAGAAGAAGAAGATGATGATGATCATGATGATCACCATAAACACAAAGAAAAAGATGATGAAGACTCCGATGATGAAGATGAAGATGATGATGACGAGGATGATCATAAGAAGAAAGGAAAGCATTATTCTAAAAACGAGCACGATAAAGATGAACACAAAAAGTTCATCATGGACCCTGAACTAAATGTGTTCTTCACACCAAAGGATCTCTACGTTGGGAAAACGATGCCGATATATTTTGCAAAAAGAAATTCGTCAACATCTCCAAAGTTTCTCCCAAGAGAAGAAGCAGAACAGATTCCATTCTCATCAAAAAAGCTTTCCTCT
Source organism: Arachis ipaensis (assembly GCF_059453495.1). NCBI lineage: Eukaryota > Viridiplantae > Streptophyta > Magnoliopsida > Fabales > Fabaceae > Arachis > Arachis ipaensis. The sequence continues at coordinate 65,431,705 of NC_142442.1, read as the reverse complement.
CTTCTCAAATTCTTCTCCCTGCCAAAACACTCACCACAGGCCCAGGCCATGAAATACACACTCAAAAACTGTGAGATTGAACCCATGGAGGGAGAGACCAAGTTCTGTGCTACTTCCTTGGAATCCCTTCTTGATTTTGCACGCTACCTCTTCGGATCCAACAAGCAGTTCAAGGTTTTAACCACCACACACCTCACGAACACAACGGTTCTTCTGCAGAACTACACAATCAGAGAAGTGAAGGAGATTTCAGTTGCAAACGTTTTAGGGTGCCACCCAATGCCTTACCCTTATGCAGTTTTCTATTGTCATAGCCAAAAGAGTGATGTTAATTTGTATGAGATGTTGGTAGAAGGTGACAATGGCGGCAAGGTTCATGCTGCAGCTATTTGCCACATGGACACATCGATGTGGGACTCCGATCACGTGTCCTTTCGCGTACTCCATGTCGCTCCGGGAACCTCTCCGGTGTGCCACTTTTTCCCTCCTGATAATCTTGTTTGGGTGCCTTCCCCTGCTGCAAATCCATGATAATCTATCACTGCTACTTGCGTAAACAGTGTTTCTTGTATATGAAACTATCTACAAAATGTTAGTTCTTAACCTGGTGTTCTATGAAATAAACGACTGTCTTAGTGAAAATACTATTAATGTGTCTGTCAATAAAGATGTTATTTTGGTGTGCTTAGAACCTTGGAGTAATCTTTGTTCTATGTGTAAGGACTAGATGTAAATTCTTCAATGTGTTAGTTACTAGGGCTTGACACAGTTTAGTCTTAATGGACTGTTGGACATTGCAAACTTCTTTAATTTTCAGTTTTTGATGGTCAAGCTCTAGCTATTTGTTAGGGCAAGTTCCCTAATTAAATTGTTTGAAAATGAAATTTATTAGAATACAACTTTTAAATATTTAAGATGTTTTTATAACTTTTTTATTTTTATAGAAATCGCTATAAGATGTAGCAATTTCTGGGCAAATGGAGCGTTGCAGAAATCTTGGCATCCTGTAGCAATTTCTTTATAGAGGGATTCTCTATAAATACTAGTACGAGGCATTTGTGAAGAAGCCTAGTGTTATTTTCACAAATGGAGTGTGAGGAGAGTTTTTTAGCATTTGTGCATTGCTTCGGAAAAATTCAAAAAAGCAAAAGGTACCATATTAAGTTTACTGATAGAGAACCAGTGAGTGTTTTTATCCGGTCATCAAATATGTTGTGAGAGCAAAAAATCAGTATATTGCAAAAGTTAGGGGTGTGTGGAACAAAGTGGGTGAAGTTGTTTTACAATATCTCTATTACTGTTGTGTCAACTGGTGTGAAGTATGAAACATTTGTGATAGGGTTCGATGAAGATATGCATGTTTTGTTTCATTGTCAGCGAAGTTTTTCGGAAGTGAGAATACACGAGTTGTATGTCAAGTTGGAAGATGGTATCGACAGTTCTGGGGCATTAGCGTCGAATCCTCAGTCGACTACGTTAGGGGTTGTTCTACCTCGATGCCTGTGGTTGCACCTGCTTGTCTGTTGGTTGATCCTCCATCTGTTGCAGTGGGATAGTTAGGCCACCCCGTCTTATTTTGGATATTGCTGGTGAGGGTGAACCGGATCGAGTTAAAAATGCAATACAATAGGATGATTCGGATGAAGAGCCTATTGACATTGTTTGGGACAGTGATGAGGATACTTGGACCAACTCACCTATACATCAGGGGCTATCAAGTTCCGGCACACAACAACATCGTTCACATTTTTCAACCTTGAACTTTGGGGTTCAAGGATTGAATGAGGGATGTAACACCCTATTACCCTAAGCCTTACCTCTAGCTGTAAAGTAAAGAATAACAAAGCGTGACAACATAAAGAAATAAAGCTCAAAGACGTAGAAAATAGAGATACAAAAGCACGAAGTGTTACACACGATAAACAAATGCGTAAAGGTAAGAAAAGGATCATAGATACAAGATAATCAAAGTATATACATATATAGGATACAAAAGAGGACTAGTCACAGCCTACGGAACTTAGGCCGGCTAGCTCAAACAGAATACAAAAGAATTTTATTCTGTCTCTCAAAGTAAGCCTCTAAGGCAACCAGTGCAATATACAAAAGTGAGAGATACTACATCAAAATAATCAAAATACAAAAGATAAAGAGCGATTCTCCGCTTTGTCACCATCCCCAAACTCACCGATGTGGGTTGCGACCTACATCTGAAATACAACAACAACATATGGTATGAGAACCGGAGGTTCTTAGTTTGGTAACAGTTCCCAATAGATAAGATATAAGGTTTTGGAATGCCAAAGGCAATCCTAGAACTTCACACCGATATAAAGATTCAAAACCTAGAAATATTTAATAAAAATCCATAAAGGGTTATCTACTCCTGAGGATTTTCTGACTAACAGAAACACTGATGTCTTACAGCCTTCGCCAACCTATCCTCCATGTGATCCCATCGCTATCGCCTACCGAACCTCCTCAATCCCATCAAAAAACACAGATAAATGCAAGCAAGTAAAGCACAGATAATATACATTTACAGCAAGTAATTCAGAAAGCAAGTATCCAGGTATGTCGCCTTTCGGTCACAAATAATTGTTACCCGAAGGATATAGTGTCAAGAACACTCTTGTGACTCAAAAGGATGTGAGCGGGATACTCTGCCTCAGCCCTCACATTGTTCTCAACATAAGCAGGATTAATAACCGTTCTTATGCCGGCGCTGTAATCTCGACAAGCGGGATCCATCACCAACCTTGTCCGAGGAGCATAACGACTTATCAATAATCTTGTGGATCTCTAACGTGGGATAAATGTCGGCTTAGAAAATTCTAAAGGATTTTTCAAACTCAAGTGTCACAAGTATAGCCTAAACCGACAAGTGATCCGCAATCAAAGTTTAGAAGAATGTCACAACAATCAAATCAATTATCAGGAGTGGAATCCTGGGTCGTTTTCCCTAGGACTTGCCATTGAATGCACATCATTGGTTAGGAAATTTAGGGGTTTTGAATTGCTTGCAGAAAAAGTAAAGTGACAAGAAACTAAGAGCAATGAACAAGTAACAATTAAATTAGAACAACTCGAATTACCAATCAAGTAATTGACTAACTAACAAGCATCTAATAAAATGATAGCAATAAAAATGGCATATAACTAATCAGGGTAAAATTAAGCTAAAAGAGCTAGGAAATCAAAGCTAACAAAAAGGAATGACAATCAATCAATATAAAAAGCCTTAGCTAGGAGTGAGAATTAGAATTCCTATCCTTATTATCATCGTCAATTGTGATGGTAAGTGTACATTGCTATCACTTAGTCATCCTCTAACATTGAAGGAAAGTCAAGTGAGCACAATTACCTGTAGTCCACAAGTCCTAATCAAATCCTAATGAAAGATTAGATTTAGTGAAATTTAAGCCAACTAGCAATCTTCAATTACCAATCAACATTAGATTTTGATAATTCAAGAGTCTCAAATTACTCAACTCAAAGCCAAGAATAGAAATCTACACCATAATCATAAGTTGCATTTTCACAAACACTTGGTGAGCACTAATAAAAGACATCATAAAATTGAGGAATCAACCCAAATTAAAACTACCCACTGTCAATTATCAACAATAATAAATCAAATAACACATATGAAACATAAAAACCTCAATGCATTAACTAGAAATCAAATCCAACAAGATCCAAAATCATAAACCAAGGTAACTTGATTTACAAGACTACTAAGCAAAAGTAAAGTAGAGAAACTACAATTAGAGTAATAAAAACTTAATGTAAACAAGATCTAATCCATGGATTCAAGCAAAAGTTGATCAAAGAACAATAAAACCTAGAGAAAAAGAAGAGTTTCTCTCTCTAGAAGTAAAAACTATCTAATTTTCTACATTATGGAATGTTGTGTCTTTGCCTCCTTCACCCCCAGCCTCTATTCTTCGAATTGGGCTTGAAATTGGGCCAAAAGAGCTTCAGAAATTGCCCCCCATGTGTTCTATTAATGAGGCACATGTTTGTGTTCCCGCGTATGTGGCAAGTGGTCCGCATACGCGGACGATGCGAAACTCAGCTAACGTGTACGCGGCAAAGGAGACGCGTACATGGGTGTGCTAAAATTTCAAGCTCCACTTCTTCATGATTTCCCTACTTGTTCATACCCTGGGTCGAGCTATCCGACCTGGGGTGATCGAGGACAAAGCAACCGACCTCTTCAAGTAAGCACAACCGACCTCTTCTTTAAAAGAGTTCGGCCAAATCACTACAAGAAGCCCAAAGACGGCCCAAACTAAGGGACATAGCCCAATCTAAAGGCCAAAAGCCCAGAAAGATAGAGGCGGTACCCCTGGAGATAAGATGACCTCACTTAAAGATAAGATAAGATAACTAACTTATCTTATCTAGAAAGGTCAGCCCACACTAATACAAATACATTGGAGCACCCAGGTATAACTCATACTCTGATTCTACTAAAAACCTGCTTAAAGCCCATGCTAACTTAAGTATCGGAGTCTCTTGCAGGTACCACCACTCTCCGGTGACGAAGGATCAGCAGCATGACGAACGGATTTCTGCCGGTAAAGAATTTTATAAAAATAATCACGTTGTAAGTATAGTTTCTAAACCAACAGAGAATTCTTTTGTACAAAAGTTTTGTTTGTCACTTAAGCAAACCTAATAAAATTGATAACCGAAGTATTTAAACCTCGGGTCGTCTTCTCAAGGAATTGCAGGGAGGTGTATTTATTATTGGTTATGGAAAAAGGTATATTTTTGGGTTTCTGAAATAAGGAACAAGTAATTTAAATGGCAAGAAAAATAAATTAATAATTTGAAAAACCATTGCAAGGTATGAGAACTGGAAATCCCATCCCAGTTATCCTTATCAGGTGTGATGAGAATTATTTATTGCTCCCACTTAGTTAACCCTTACTAAATAAAGAAAAGTCAACTGGACTAATTAATTTGATTCCTCAAGTCCTAGTCAACTCCTGTGGAAAGACTAGCTTTAGAGGGATCCAAATCAATCAGCAAATCTTAATTTTCAATCAACAGCTGAGTTTGATAACTCAAGTGTCACCAATTACTCAACCAAAGCAAAGGGGGAAAAATCTAAATTATTTATATCATAAATAGAAAAAAGCAATCATAAATCTGAAATACCTCAAATTGCATTAAATAGAATATTCAAATCTAACATGAAGAGTTCATAAGCCAATTTGGCAACATAAGTAATTAACAAGTAAAAGCATTAGAATAAATAAAAGTAGAAGAGAAATATAAATTAAAGAAACATAGAACCTAGAATGAAGAAATAACCATAAAGTAAAAGAAATGATAATCCTAAAACCTAAGAGAGAGGAGAGAGCCTCTCTCTCTAGAAAACTACATCTAAAACCTAAAATTGTGAATTATGAATGTTGTATCAATTGTCTCAATGAATGGATCGATTTTCCCACTTTATAGCCTCTAATCTATGTTTTCTGGGCCGAAAATTGAGTCAAAAACAGTCCAAAAATTGCCCTCATCAATTTCTGGTACGTACAGGTCGCTGCAGAGCCACGCGTTAGCGTCGTCCACTCGTTCACACGGATTGAGTTTTTGCCAGGTCACGCGTCCGCGTGATCCACGCGTGCGCGTCACATGGCTTTGGGGCAGTTGTGGCAAATTATATATCGTTGCGAAGCTCCGGATGTTAACTTTCCAATGCAACTGAAACAGCATCATTTGGAACTCTGTAGCTCAAGTTATGATCGTTTGAGTGCGAAGAGGTCAGGTTGGACAGCTTAGCAATTTCTTCAACTTCTTGTATTCCTTCCACTTTTGCATGCTTCGTTTCCATCCTCTAAGCCATTCCTACCCTATAAACCCTGAAATCACTTAACACACATATCAAGGTATCAAATGGTATAAAGGGAGAATTAATATTTGGTAATTTAAAGGCCAAAGAAGCATGTTTTCAATCATAGCACAAAATCAGGAAGGAAAAATGTAAACTCATGCAAATCATATGAATAAGTGAGTAAAGAATTGATATAAACCACTCAATTGAGCATAAGATAAACCATAAAATAGTGGTTTATCAATCTTCCCACACTTAAACATTAGCATGTCCTCATGCTAAGCTCAAGAGAAGCTATAAGAGAGTGAAGGGGAATGGTAAAACTTATGAAATGCAACCTATCTATATGAATGTAACTAAATGCAAAAATACTTCTACCTACTTGATTAAAAGTAAACAAATCTTTTAAGAACAAACATGAACTGGATTTCACTAATTCAAATCACAAAATAAAGTACAAGTAAACTTGCAGAAGAAAATAGCTTATGAAAGCCGGGAACAAAGAATCGAGCATCGAACCCTCACCGAAAGTGTATACACTCTAATCACTCAAGTGTTTAAGGTTCGACTCTCTCAATTCTCTACTAACCTTGCTTTCTAAGGCTTGTTTTTCTTCTATCAATCAACAAAAATTTAATGTATAAATACACATATCAAAAGGTCTTTTAAGGGTTGTAATGGGGTTAGGGTCAAGGTAGGATTGTATTTGGCCAAGTGGACTAAAATCTGAATCCTTAATTAACTTAAACTTTTCTCACCTAACTTAAGACAATCCATGTAATCATAATACAATGTCTAACTATCCATTAACCATGTTTTCCACATATTCATGCATTCTAATTTCAAGTACAGTACATATGCATTGCACCACTTACTTTGGGGCATTTTGTCCCCTTTTACTTATTTGCTCTTTTTCTTTTCTTTTTCTCCTTTATTTTTCTTTTCCTTTTTTTATCTATATTATTTTTTTTGTCTTTTGTTTTTCTCAATGCATATGATTAAATTATTGAATGCATGAACATGTCCTAAATATTTCTTTCACATTTTCAAAAAATTCTAACATACTCAATTCTCAAACCAAAGGTTTCCAAACCCAATTTTCCCACACTTAAATCATAAGCACTCTCACTAGTCTAAGCTAACCAAGGATTCAAATTAAGGGCATTATTGTTTTCTACTTAGAGTTAATGATGTGCTAAAGTAAAGAATAAAAAGGGTAAAATAGGCTCGAATTGGTTTGCAAAGGATAATGAAAGGTTAAGGTCATATGGCTATGTAAGCTTAGTGAAACAAGGCCTCAATCATATAAGTGCATGCATACATCAAACAATGGAAATATAGAATTAAGCAAGACAAAGATCACAATTTTAGAGAGAACAACACACACCAAAAATAAAATATTGGTTGATAAGATGCAACCAATCAATTAGGCTCAAAATCTCACTGGTTTTGTGTGTTCGAGCTCTAAACCATGTTCCAAAATAAGATTCCTTCAAACAAGTTTATCAAAAATTTTAAATCAAATTAGTGAAATTTTATAAAAAGTTTCTTGAAGAAGAAAATATTACTTTAACCAAGTGGTGGTAAAATATGCATAAAATCAAACAAATATGCAATCAATCATGCAAATGCAACAACTAACTAAAAAGAAAATTAGACATTGGTGTTGAAAAGAAAATAACTAACCCATGGAGATCGGTATCAACCTCCCCACACATAAAGATTACACCGTCCTCAGTGCATGCTGAGATGTGCAAGTGGACGGGCTGCTACAACTGATGCTTTCTCTAGAGATTGTGCAGATGGACTTGTCTGTTGCCCCATATAGAAGTTTCTCTTTCCCTTTCTCGGTGGCTAGCCTGAAGGAAGAGGAAAAAGAAGAAAAAGTAACCCAGAAAACAAAGATAGAAAACAAATAAAATATGGGTGTTAATGCCAAATAATAAGGGTCTCAATTACATAGTAGCTACAACATGCAAGTGAAAAAATAGTAGAAGCAAACAACATATCAATAGTACAAAATTGCAACAAAGGGGAAGAGAGAGTAGGTAATGAAAGACAGTATAAACTCATGTCAATGCAAAAGTGATACAAGTATCATAAAAGATGAGCATTGACTTAAATAATATTACCCAACAGTGGAAAACAAGTCACTAAGCACCAAAATAATACCAGAAAAGATGTAACAGTTGAATAAGAAAATTTAACACCAATGGAAAAATAATCAATTTAGAAAAGAATAAAAAAGGCACAAAATTAAAATGCAATGAATGAAAGTATGCAAATAAATTAAGTAAAATAGAATGGAAGTGAAGAAGGATGAGAAGTTAAAGAGATGAAGAAAAAGAAAGTAAGAAAGGAAGAAGAAAGAATAAGAAAAGATAGAAGAAAGAAGAAAGAATGATAATAGAAAGATAAGTAGGATTGGAGAAGAAAAGATAGGAATTCTGGCGCTGATCTGGATAAACTGTGCGGCGCATGCGACGCAGACGCGTGGGTCACGCGTTCGCGTGGAATGAACTGTGCCATTGGCGCGAGTGCAGCCTCGCGCACGTGCAACTCTCTGTTTCGTTCGCATAATGCCAAAAATTTTGGGTGACGCGTGCACGTGGGTGACGCCCACGCGTGAATGGCTTCTATTTGAAAAATGACGCGGACGCATGGGGCACGCGTTCGCGGGATAGGGCTTGTGCTTCCAGCACCACTCCATCATAACTTTCTGCCATACACCCCTTTACGTCGATTTTGCAGGGTCACGCGTGCGCATGGGCGACGCACACGCGTGGGTGGCTGATTTTCGCAAACGACGCGGACGCGTCAGGGATGCGTTCGCATGGGCGTGTTTGTGCCTAAGGCACACCTCCAGCCACGCTCTCGCGTGACTTTCTACTTCCTTTCTTCTCGTGTCCAAGGTGGTGCCATTGCCGGGGAATTGCAAACGTGTACCTTAATATTGGTTATTGTAAATATTTTATTTTGCTTGTTTATTTGTTTTTATTTTTGTTTTTAATTTTCATTAGCTACTATGAGTTCTCACCCCCGTCGCTTCAAGTTTGGTTCCAATGTTGTTGTAAGGAATGGAAACTATAATGAAAATAGGCATCAAGGTTGGAAGAATCAAAGATGGGAGGAGCCACAAGGATTTGATCAACCCTGTTGGCAACAACCCCCTCCAATGCGCTATAACTAACAACCATTCTGTGATGCATACCAAGACAATAGTTATGATGGACCCTTTCGTGACAAACCACCTCCACCTAATTACTATGGTCAAGAGCCATTCCGAGGTGCATACCAAGATGATAGATATGGTGGACCCCCTTGTAGTTACTAACAAGTCCCATCATATGCTTATGAACCACCTCCACAACATACCTTTGAACCACCAAACTCACAAGCCCCTTTACACCATTCACCTCCATATGACCATAACCCTTACCCACCCCAATTCCAATCCAATTACCCCCAAGAACCACCACTTTCATATACACCATGTCCATATCCATTAACCCAAGAATCACAGGCTCGCCTCAAGGAAACAGTAGATCAATTTAATGCAACCCTTCATCAACTGGAGAAAGCAATAAATCGATTACCTTCCTAACGTTCGGGCACTCAAGGAACTCCCATGGCTACATGTGGAGAATCTAATGAAGAACGTAGCATGAAGGAGACACTAGAAACTCCGGTGGACAGTAAGGAGCATGACTTGGTACTAGAACAAGTGGAGGAAGCCGGAATTATCAAAGAAGAAGAAGTGGTTGAACACTTAGGAGATGCGGAACGTCCATGGGAAAGCCCAGTCATAGAGTCCCCTTCTAAGGAGTTTGAATTTGATGTTGAGGATGGTGTACAACCTCCAAGGTATATCATGGTTGAAGACTTTGAAGGGGATGATCAAGAGATGGATTCAATCATTGATGAATTCTTATCTACATTTGAATACTCTTCCATTGGACTTGACATGGAGATTAAAGAAGAAGAAGCACAACCTCCCATACCTCTGGTGAACAATGAAGAAGAGATCGAATTGGAAGAATGCTACCAAGAGGAAGAGGTTGATATTAAAGAAGCTTGCAAAGAGGTGGAAGTTGTCAAAGAAGAACTCAAGGGAATGGAGCTGGAAATCACCTTGCCAAAGCTGTTGGAAACCTCTCCCCCAAGGCCATCACCATCCATTCCTTCATTCAAGTGGGTAAATCTTTCATCTCTAAGCTTAATTAGCCCACTTGAATATGCTTTGCTTGAGACGGATGGGCAACTTAGAGCTCTTTGTGGCTATAAGAGTAAGAGGGAGATGGTTAGTGGTTGGCAACACAATCCTAGGTTCATTGTGGTAGGAAGCTCACGGCTGAATTATCATGGTTAGAAGAATACTAAATTGCATGGGTCTAGGAAGCTGTTTGGATGCCTCAGTGAGAATTCGGATTGCTTACCACCCAGTTGGAACAAAGATAGTCAACAAGAAGACGGGTGCAAAAGCAAGATTTGGGACCCCGGAATTCATTCTAGCAATCAACCCTCTTGGGGCTTTGTCACTTGCTTTAACTTACTTGAAGTCTTTATGCAACTAGTATGGGAACCCGGAGGCTATTGGAATTGCAAACATTGGTGGAGATTCCTGGATGAGTTCAAGCACAAGCCACCATAACAAGGAGCTCACCAAACGTCCAACTTAAGGACTTAAACCAAAAGTGCTAGGTGGGAGACAACCTACCATGGTATATTCTTTACTTTTTGTTCTTAGTTTAATTTTATTATATTTTCATTTGTGATCATTCATAATTTCTGCATAATCATCTACATTCTACATTTTGCATTCTGCATGCTGCATTAAAAAAAAATTGCAAGCGACGTGTAAGCGTCGCTGACGTGTCCGCGTCATATGTGCATTGGACACGAGAAGAAAGGAAGCAGAGAGTCACGTGAGAGCGTGGCTAGAGGCGTGCCTTAGGCACAAACATGCCCACGTGAATGCGTCCCTGACGCGTCCGCGTCGTTTGCGAAAATCAGCCTCCCACGCGTTCGCGTCGCCCATGCGCACGCGTGACCCTGCAAAATCGACGTAAAAGGGTGTATGGCTGATAAACCACTATTTTATGGTTTATATTGTGTCTAATTGTGTGGTTTTATCATGATCTTTACCCACTTATTCATTAAATAAGCATGCATTTGTAATTCCTTCCTAAAGATGCTTTATGATTGAAAACTTGCTTCCCAGAGACTTTTAATTATGTATTTTAATTCTCCTTTATTCCATTCGATGCCTGATCTGTGTGTTAAGTGTTTCAGGCTTTATAGGGCATGAATGAGTTAGAGATTGGAAAGGAAGCTTGCAAAAATGGAAGGAACACAAGAAGTTGAGGAGATGACCAGCGAGAAGTGACGCGGCCGCATGGCTCACGCGACCGCGCGAAAGAGAGGAAATCGTAGTGACGCGGTCGCATGGCTCACGAAACCACGCGGATTGGAATAGCACAAGTGATGTGGAGGCGTGGACGACGTGCCCGCGTGGCAAAGCAAAACGCCGAATGACGCGTCTGCATGAATGACGCGATCGCGTGACGTGCGCGATCTGCATAATCTGCAGAATTCGCTGAGGGCGATTTTGGGCCCTACTTTGACCCAATTCTCCGCCCGGAAAAGCAGACTAGAGCCAGAGAACATGCAGAAACCAACAACAACATTCATTCTACACAGTTTTTAGTTTTTAGATCTAGTTTTACCCCTCCTCTAGGTTTTCTCTCTCTACACATTCATAGTTCTTAGGATTTTAATTTCTATTGTTCTTTGCATTGGGATATTGAGAAGAGTTATTACCTCATCAAGACTTCGTCATTCTAGTTCGTATTCTTTACTTGGCTTTACTCTTCCATGTCCTTTAATTTACTCAATTTTACTATTGGATTATTTTAGAATTTATTAATACAAGAATTATGTTTATTTTTAATTCATTCCTTTGAGTTTTATTTATCATGTCTTCCTTTAATTCCCTTTCTTATGTTATGAGTTCTACATTCACAATGAGCGAGTAGCTCCTTAACTTGATGGGGAGTTGATTGAAAGGAACCCTTTAATTGGGGTGCTTAAAAGAAAAATTGTAATTGGGTTTATTGTTGGAATGCTCTCTGATCACTGACACTAATCCTTTTCAATTGAGCGGATTGGGACTTGTGAATAGAAACAACATTCCAACTTGTTTGACCTTCCCTTACCTAGTAAAGGATAACTAAACAGAACAACCTTTAATTATCAATTAATCTTGAGAGTACTGCAACAAGAATAGGGCTTCCAACTAATCTACTCCCAGTCAAGGCTTCTATTTAAATTATTTAATTTCTCTAATTTAATTTCCTGTTTATTTAACTCAAACCATTTTGAAAACATCTGATTAATAAAATAGCACACCTTTCTGCAACTCGTTGGGAGACGACCTGTGATTCATACTCCCAGTATTTTAATTTTAATTTTTGTGACAACCCTTCTAAATTGATAAGCAGATTTCTGGTTGATTAAGAACTATACTTGCAACACATATCTCATAACAATTCTTAATTCGCCAATTTCTGCCATGTCAATTTTTGGCGCCGTTGTCGGGGAATTGCAATAAAGTGCTAAAGTTATTAATTAGAATTTATTTATTTGCATTTTATTTTATCTTGCTACTATGAGCTTCTTGTTTCTTTCGCTAGATGACGCGTTCACTTCCTGATCCAAGCTTGCCAGTATTCGATCCTGAGATTGAAAGAACTGTTTCACGAATAAGGCAAGCTCGGTGTCGGTTAGTCCTCTCTGAGGGCGGATCTGAAACGTCATTTGAGGAAGAAACCAGCCCTCGTTCTACTGATTCGGTTGATTTACGTGTAGGTGACATGGCAGAACCTAGGAGAGTTACTATCCAGGAGCCTAGAGCCCCTGATTTTACAATGCAACCATTTCAAGCGCATCACCCAGCGGTGGCTACAGACTTTGAAATAAAGACCGCACTGCTCAATTTGATGCCCAAGTTTCATGGCTTACCTACTCAAGAGCCTATCAAGCACCTGAGAGATTTTTAAGAAGCCTGTTCTACTGTCAGGCGTGATGGTGCAGATGAAACTTCAATTTTGTTGAAAGCTTTCCCGTTTTCTCTTGAGGGAAAGGCAAGAGAGTGTTACTACACTCAACCCGCAGCAACTGTATCCAACTGGGATACACTTAGAAGAGAATTCTTGGAAAAATTCTTTCCAGCTGAAGTTACTGATAAACTAAGGAAAGATATTTCCATGATTATTCAGGACGAATCTGAGACTCTCTATGAATGCTGGGAGCGCTTCAATAATCTTCTGGAAGCATGCCCCCACCATATGATCGACAAGATAGTGTTGCTCGGTTACGTCACACAGGGCATGAGGCCCCAAGATAAGACCACATTGGAAAGTGCTAGCAATGGGTCTATGAAAAAGTACAAGACCACTGATGAGGCATGGCAATTGATCAGCAACTTAGCTGAATCTACTCGGAATCACAGGCAGAAACAAGGCCGTTCAAAAGCCGTTGCAGAAGTATCCTCTAGCAGAGAGACTGCTGCTCTAACTCAGAGTATCTGTGAAATGACCAACTTGCTGAAGCAGATACAATTGAATCAACAACAAGTTCTGCAAGCTCAACCTTCTCCACCACAGCAAAGCCAATAGTTAGTCCCACAGAGAGTTTGCAGAATCTGTGCTGATTATAGCCATTATACTGATGAATGTCCGTAGCTCCAGCAGGAAGACAACACCGTGGCAGCCACTCATAACTTCTATGATCGCCCCAACCAAGGGTACAATCAAGGTGGCAATTACAGTCATGGATGGCAAGACAATTCTAACCAGAATTGGAGGGACAACAACAATAGAGGAGGCAGAGACAATCAAGGAAATCAGATGTGGAATAACAACAACAGGCAGCAGAACCAGAACCAGCCTTACAGAGCACCTCACCTGAGGCAATCCCAAGGACCACAGAATAACCAACAGCAGACCTCTCAACTTACTTATCCTTCCTCATCTTCTAATGACGACTTACTACAATCTATTGATCGGAGACAACAGACCATGGAAAATAACCTTTATGCTATACTAAATGGTCTGAACTCTACCCTGCAAGCTATTGTCTCATAGATTGGATCAATGAATAACTCCAATAACCAGCCTTTGAGCTCCAGTAGAATCCCCTCTCAATCATTACCCAATCCAAATGGTGGCATTAATTCCATCACCCTAAGGTCCGGAACCACACTGCAGGAGAGGAATCAGGAGGAGCCAAGCCCACCAGAACACGCCTCAACTGAAGAGGTAGTGGAAATAGAAGATGTTGAAGAGGAAGAAGAGATGCAGGACATAGATGAAAAAGAAGAAGTTCAACCACAGGAGGAAGCACCAAAGGGTGCAGACACTGCAGAAGACACCACTCCCATTCCATTTCCACAACTTGCAAGAAAGCCCAGGAAGCAGCTGGAACCTGATCCTAAAATGGTAGAGATATTCAAAAAGGTTGAGGTAACTGTTCCTCTTTTTGATGTTATTCAACAGGTACCTAAATATGCAAAGTTTCTAAAAGATTTATGTATACATAAAGACAAAATTAATGAATTAGAAACTATTCCTTTAGGTAGTTCCATATCTGCTTTAATGGGAGGTTTACCTGAAAAGTGTAGTGACCCAGGTCCATGTATGGTTAATTGTACTATTGGTGGTGTGGTATTTTCTGACTGCATGTGTGATTTAGGAGCATGTGTGAGTATAATACCTTTGTCTATATATGATATTTTGAGGCTCCCTTCTTTAAAAAGGTCGGCAGCTCGTTTTGTGTTAGCAGATAAAAGCATTATTACAGTGGCTGGAGTTGCTAAAGATGTATTAGTGGGCATTAAGGGGCTCACATTTCCCATTGATTTTTATATCCTGGAGATGCCCCAAAATGACTCAGAGAAGCCATCATCAATCCTACTCAGAAGACTATTCCTGAAGACTTCGAAGTTCAAATTAGATGCTTTTTCAGGAACATACTCTTTTGAAATAGATGGCCGAGTAGTAATCTTCAATATAAATGGAGTTATGAAGCATCATCCGGAGGATCATTCTATCCTCCAGTGTGACATTATAGATGAAACCGTGGCTGAAGTTCACCAGGAGGAATTTGAAGAAAAGTACATAGGATAAGGTCCAAGTGTGGGAACATTCTTAGAGGACAATGACAGTACTTTACCATTGTCACCAGCTCCAGACAACCCAGAGCCTGACCATGATCAGAAGTTAGAATTAAAACCCCTTCCTCCACACCTCAAATATGCTTACCTTGAAGACGAGCAGAAGTTTCCAGTTATCATTGCAAGGGAACTCACCTCTCAACAGGAAGAGCAGTTACTTAGTGTGCTGAGGAGGCACAAGAAGGCAATTGGTTGGAGTTTGGCAGACATAGTAGGCATCAACCCTCAAGTCTGTGAGCATAGGATATTTTTAGAAGGGGGAGCAAGACCTGTCCGTTAACCCCAGAGAAGACTAAATTCCACTATCTTAGAGGTTGTCAAAAAGGAAGTGACCAGACTACTGGAGGCAGATATCATCTATCCCATCTCAGACAGTGAATGGGTAAGCCCAGTACAAGTGGTGCCCAAGAAGTCTGGAGTCACTACAGTGAAGAATGAGCACGGAGAGCTCATGGCAACCAGAGTTCAGAATGCCTGGAGGGTATGCATTGACTACAGACGCCTCAACCAGGCCACTCGTAAGGATCACTATCCTCTTCCATTCATTGATCAAATGCTGGATCGCCTGTCAGGTAAATCACATTACTATTTTTTAGATGGTTACACAGGTTATTTCCAGATTCATATAGCTCCTGAGGATCAGAAAAAGACCACTTTTACATGTCCTTTTGGGACTTATGCTTACAGGAGAATGCCCTTTGGCTTGTGCAATGCACCAGCTACCTTCCAAAGGTGCATGATGAGTCTTTTCTCTGATCTTATTGAGGACTGTATGAAAGTTTTTATGGATGATTTTAGTGTGTACGGTGATTCCTTTAGCCTTTGCTTAGATGGATTATCTAGAGTATTAGATAGATGTGTCAGTACAAACCTTGTATTAAATTTTAAAAAATGTCACTTTATGGTAAAACAAGGTATTGTACTGGGACATGTTGTGTCTAATACTGGCATTTCTGTAGATCCAGCAAAGGTGGATGTTATTTCTAGTTTACCTTACCCCTCTTCTGTGAGGGAGATCCGTTTGTTCCTTGGCCATGCAGGTTTTTATAGGAGATTCATTAAGGACTTCAGTAAGATAGCACTTCCCTTATCCAGGCTACTGCAGAAGGATATTGAGTTCGAGTTCAGTGAGGATTGCAAACAAGCATTTGATAAGCTGAAGACCGCCCTGACTCAAGCTCCAATTGTGAGAGGACCAGACTGGAGCCAGCCATTTGAAATAATGTGCGATGCCTCCAATCATGCAGTAGGAGCAGCACTGGCTCAGCGTGAAGGTAAGGACCCCTTTGTTATTGCTTATGCGTCTAAAACTTTAGATGCCGCTCAGTCCAATTACAGTACTACTGAGAAAGAGCTGCTTGCTATTGTTTTTGCTCTGGATAAATTCAGAGCCTATTTACTTGGTACGAAGGTAGTAGTGTACTCAGACCACGCAGTTCTAAAGTATCTATTAGCTAAAAAGGAGTCCAAACCAAGGCTTATACGTTGGATACTGCTATTACAAGAATTTGATTTAGAAATTAAGGATAGGAGTGGTAACCAGAATTTAGTGGCAGACCATTTGAGTCGCCTTGAGCACATTACAGATGACCCCAATCCTATAGCTGATAATTTCCCATTTGATAACCTACAAGCAGTATCTGAGGTAGTCCCTTGGTATGCACCTATAGCTAATTATCTAGTTAACCGCACCTTTCCTCCAAACTTTTCTAAGCATCAAAGAGACAAGCTGAAAAGTGAGTCTAAATATTATATATGGGATAACCCATATTTATGGAGATGTGGCGCTGATCAGGTAATTAGACGGTGTGTGCCTCAATCAGAATTCCAGTCCATCTTGGAGGCCTGTCACTCATTTGAGAGTGGAGGACATTTTGGCCCTCAAAGAACAGCTAGAAAAATCTTAGACTGTGGATTCTAGTGGCCTACACTTTTTAGAGACGCTACTGAATTTTGTAGATCTTGTTTTCCGTGCCAAAAATTTGGTAATATATCCAAGAGGGATGCGATGCCTCAACAAATTATGCTTTTCGGTGAAATCTTTGACGTTTGGGGCATTGACTTCATGGGTCCATTTCCAAATTCTAATGGTTATTTTTATGTATTGTTAGCTGTGGATTACGTTTCCAAATGGGTGGAAGCAATTCCTACCCGCACTGATGATGCTAACACTGTTGTTTCCTTTGTGAGAAACCACATTATTTGTCGCTTTGGATCACCACGAGCAATCGTGAGCGATCAAGGCACCTATTTTTGTAACAGGAGACTAACAGGATTACTGAAAAAGCATGGGATAATTCATAAGGTTGCAACAGCCTACCACCCTCAGACTAATGGGCAAGCCGAGGTGTCAAATAGAGAGATAAAGCGTATCTTGTAGAAGATAGTCAAACCTCATAGAAGAGACTGGAGCACCAGGCTACAAGATGCACCCTGGGCATACAGAACAGCATACAAAACACCCATTGGGATGAGTCCTTTCCGCTTAGTTTATGGAAAAGCTTGTCATCTCCCTATTGAAGTATAGCACAAAGCCTTTTGGGCAGTAAAGGAGTGTAACATGGGAATTGAGAAAGCTGGAGCTGAAAGGAAATTGCAACTGCAAGAACTGGAAAGCCTTCGCCTAGAAGCTTATGAGAACTCAAGACTATACAAAGAGAAGATGAAGGCTGTACATGATCAGCACATCAAGAGAAAAGAGTTCCAACCTGGGGACTTAGTCCTCCTTTACAAGTCTCGACTAAGGCTCATGCCAGGCAAGTTGAGATCAAGATGGGAAGGTCCATACAGAGTAGAGAAGGCCGAACCATACGGAGTTTACCACCTAAGCCATCCTTCAAGCTCTGAACTTATCAAAGTTAATGGACATCGTTTAAAGCTGTACCATGGCGAGAAGCTGAAGAAAAACAAGGAGCTCGAGATCTTCCTCTTGGAAGATCCCCACATAGCCGAAGCCTGAGCTAGTGGAGCGTCCAACTTACGGACGTTAAAGCAAAGTGTTAGGTGGGAGACAACCCACCATGGTATGATCGTTCTTTTCTTTATTCTCAGTTTTCCTATTCAATAACTCTTCTCTTTATTAGTACATTTCGTGCATCTGCATTTACATAATTTTATTTAAAAAAAAATTTTCACGTGACGCGACCGCCTCATTGACACGTCTGCGTCGCAGGAGATGGGAGGAAATAATAAAACAAACAGAGAGTCCTGCAAGAGCGTGGCTGGAGGCATGCCAATGGCACAAAACGCCCCACGCGACCGCGTCGCCGACGCGTCTGCGTCACTAGGGAACATTGGCCTCTCACGCGACCGCGTCACTTACGCGGCCGCGTGCCCTGGAATTTGTCGTGAAAAGGGTGCACGACCGAAAGTTGTGCTAGAGTGGTGCTGGATTGGTGCTGAACGCACAATCCTTCCCACGCGGCCGCATGACCGACGCGACCGCGTCATGTCCTTCTCATGGCCACTCCCGCGATCGCATGCCCCACGCGATCGCGTCACCCCTGATTTGGTAAAAATAAACTTTCAAACAGAGAGTTGTGCGAGTGCGAGTGCGAGGCTACCCTCGCGCCAGTAGCATGAAACGGGTCACGCGACCGCGTGACCGATGCGACCACGTCAATTATCATAAACGCAATTCGCGCGACCGCGTGCCCCACGCAGCCGCGTCGCTTGCGCCGCACAGCTTCCCTGATTTGCCAATTATCTTATCTTTCTTTTACCCAAATCCTATTTTCTCTTTTCCCTCCTTATTTCTTCCTTCTTCCTTCTTCCTTCTTCCTTCTTTCTCACTTTCTACTCTCTCTCTCTCTCTCTCTCACCTCCATTAACAAGGTTTTCTTTTCTTCTTCCCTCCTTACTTTTCTATTTTTCTTCTTATTTTTATATGTTATCTTCTTTTCTTTTCTTTTTACTTTCATTATTCATATTTTCTTTTTCTTTCTTTTTCCTTTTTGCTTGGTGTTAGAAATTTATTTGACTCATTATTTCTCATTATATTCTTGTGGATTGTTGTAAATTTGTTTGGCAATTGTATATTACTTTTTAAAGGGTTGCTTGCATGTTCAATTTAATACTTTCTATACCTTAATTATCATGCATGCTATGTGTTTGTGAAAAAGCCCATATGGCATTATGCACTTTCCTATGTTATTCTACTCTAACATTCAATGCTTGCTTTTCACAAATTTCTTTTACTATTGTATTAATTGAATTTAATTGTCAATACAAACGTGATGGCTAGTTTGTTACGAGTGATAACAAATTTGACTAATTAAATGCTTGATCTATGCTACTCATGCCTTTGCCTGCATGCCAATAAACCTCTTGCATTTAATTGTCCTCATATGCACTTGCTATATTTCCATTGATGACCTTTTCACATGTAGTCATGACCATGTGTTAATGACATCCTCTTTACCGTGCATTGATTATCACTCCTACAACCCTCTTCCTTGCTCTTTCTCTTTGAACTTAATTTCCTTCCTCTTCCCTTTTTCAGGATGGCCACCAAGAAAGGAAAGGAGAAGGCTACTCCCAAACAACCAGCAATAAGAGGAACAAAATGAGCATTAGTGGCAGAACCCTCTTCAACTGCGGTTAAACCCTCAACAAAAAGAACTAAGAGGATTATAAAGGTTGATGATAAAGAAAAAGCCTTCCCAGCAAAGGACACTGCGCGATTTCCCAATCGCTACTGTGAGCAGATGTTCCCCATCCTGGCAGAAAGGAGCTACAACAACGAATACCTTCTTCTCCTCCCAAACCATATTGCTACCTTTGTTGAGCCGCAAATTGCACAAAGACAATGGGGTTTCCTACAGAGACAGCCGAGGCAGGTCAATCTTTCTTGGGTAGTCGAGTTCTACTCTAACTTCCACCTGCCAACCCTGTAGTCTGTCTTTGTCCGTCAGAAGCAAGTCCCCATTACAGAAGAGGCCATTCAAAGAGCTCTAGGTCTTCCCCCTATTCCAGAAGGTTTGGATGCCTTTCAAGAAGCCGCACTCAAGCGCCAGATGTACCAATTTGACTGGGACACCGTTCTCAGAGTTATCGCACTACCTGGCAGCCGTTGGATCTACGGATACCATCGTACCTACCCTAAGGGAATATCGGCTTCTGCATTTACCTTGGAGGCTCGCGTATGGGCACAGATCATGTCCCATTACGTCTTCCCGAGCACTCACGAGTCCTCCTTCACTATGGACATGGCCGTTCTACTATGGTGCATCCTTACAGACCAATCTATGAACCTACCAAGACACATCCGGAATGCCATAGGACACGTACAAAATGCGGGCAACTTACCTTTTCTCGCCTTGGTCTCAGATCTTGTCTCAGCAGCCGGAGTCTCCTACAGAGCTGGGGACACCAAAGCCATGCTTCCACGGGATGATCAGTATGTCTCTAACGGGAAATACATCAGACCTGCACCAGCCGCCACAAGCCATCAGACTGAACCGGTTGAAGATATTGCTTCTTCAACACCACAAGCACCTACAACAGACCAACTGCTCCATCAGATACTCGAAAGGTTAGATTGGCAGGAAGCTAATATGAGAGAGCGCCGTAACAAGCGCCGATTCACATACCTCAAGGAGCTGATTATGGGAAAATTCAAGGACTCAGACACCCCGGATTCCACTTCCTTTACCAGCACAGGAAGCCATGATAGCCCAGACTGTGGAGATACTGCTATCAGCCCACCTTTGTTTCTGACAGATGGCACCGAGGACGGTGCAAATCCTTAAGTGTGGGGAGGTCGGTCAGTACCTGACTTTCGGAGGTAATTTCTCTTCCTTAAACACCAATAAATTAGGATATTTAGTTAGTTTTTCTTTTATAGAATAGGATAAATTGCATAGTAATAGGTTAGTTGCATGCATGTTCTACTTGATTGAAAATACAATAAGTTTCTTCTAAGACTCTATTTTTGGAACAAAATTTCACTAATTTTAATTAAAATTTTTATGTTAAATTTGCTTCAAGTTGTATTTGGAACATGATTTTTGAGCTAAAG
Organism: Arachis ipaensis; assembly: GCF_059453495.1. Classification (NCBI taxonomy): domain Eukaryota; kingdom Viridiplantae; phylum Streptophyta; class Magnoliopsida; order Fabales; family Fabaceae; genus Arachis; species Arachis ipaensis. The sequence continues at coordinate 65,410,606 of NC_142442.1, read as the reverse complement.
AACACACAACCTGTGAGATTTGAGCCTTTATGCATGGTTACATTATTTAACCATAATTATTTTTTTCTTGTGTGTTTACTTCTCTATGATTGTAATCTATATTTTGTTCCATCCTATATGTCCAATGTTTATTATATTTATATGTTTGCATATGATTGAGGCCATTAATTGTTTAGCTCACTTATCCAAATTAAGCCTACCCTTTCAATTACCTTTGTTAGCCACTTTGAGCCTTTAAATCCCATTTGTTCTATATTTTACCACATTACTAGCCTTAAGCAGAAAAACAATTATATATCCCAAACTGAATCTTTGGTTAGCTTAAGATAGAATTGTGTGTGCTAATTAAGTATGGGAAATTGTGGGAACAAAAGATAATAAGGGAATGTGTCATGATAATATAATGAAAATTTGGAGACCTACTCATGTGAAACTATAAAAATTAAAAATCTATGTGCATTGATAAAGCTATGTTTATTTTTATGCTTATGAAAAAAAAAACCAAAAATATTCAATAAATAAATAAGGGGACAAAATTACCCCAATGTAAAGTTAAGAATTCAAAGATCTATGCATGTATGATAAAATTATGATAAAAAGTTGATACATGAGTATGGAATGTGAAAGGAAAATTCTGGGTAGCTAGGTATGAATTCTAAAGTTATATAGAATATATATAGGTTATGTTAAAGCTTGGGTTAATTAAAGATTCAGTTTATAAGCTTACTTAGCCATATATGTATCCTTACCATTACCTTAGCCCCATTACAACCTTGAAAAGACCTCATGATGTTTGCATTGGTATATTAAATGTTGTTGATTGGTTAGGAAAAGAACAAAAATTAGAGAGCACGATTAGAGAATGATAGAGTGATTGCCCTATACACTAGAGAGATTAGAGCGTACATACATCATCAGTGAGGGTTCAATGCTTAAAATTCTATGTTCCCTGCTTTCATGAGCTACCTTCTTGCATTTTTATCTGTTCTTACTGTATGAGAATTGAATTAGTGGAATTTAATTTGTAATTGTTTTGAAGAGCTTATTTACTATTGATCAAGTGGACAAGAATCATATAGTTGCATTCACATATATAGGTTTCATTGCATTGCATGAGTTTTACATGTTCCTACTCATTTATTTTATCTCCTTCAACTAAGCATGAGGACATGCTAATGTTTAAGTGTGGGGAGGTTGATAAACCACTATTTTATGGTTTATATTGTGTTTAATTGTGTGGTTTTATCATGATCTTTACCCACTTATTCATTAAATAAGCATGCATTTGTAATTCCTTCCTAAAGATGCTTTATGATTGAAAACTTGCTTCCTAGAGACTTTTAATTATGTATTTTAATTCTCCTTTATTCCATTCGATGCCGTGATCTGTATGTTAAGTGTTTCAGGCTTTATAGGGCATGAATGAGTTAGAGATTGGAAAGGAAGCTTGCAAAAATGGAAGGAACATAAGAAGTTGAGGAGATGACCAGTGAGAAGTGACGCGGCCGCATGGCTCACGCAACTGCGCGAATTGGAATAGCACAAGTGACGCGGAGGCGTAGACGACGTGCCCGCGTGGCAAAGCAAAACGCCGAATGACGCGTCTGCATGAATGACGCGATCGCGTGACGTGCGCGATCTGCATAATCTGCAGAATTTGCTGAGGGCGATTTTGGGCCCTACTTTGACCCAGTTCTCGGCCCGAAAAAGCAGACTAGAGCCAGAGAACATGCAGAAACCAACAACAACATTCATTCTACACAGTATTTAGTTTTTAGATCTAGTTTTACCCCTCCTCTAGGTTTTCTCTCTCTACACATTCATGGTTCTTAGGATTTTAATTTCTATTGTTCTTTGCATTGGGATATTGAGAAGAGTTATTACCTCATCAAGACTTCGTCATTCTAGTTCGTTTTCTTTACTTGACTTTACTCTTCCATGTCCTTTAATTTACTCAATTTTACTATTGGATTATTTTAGAATTTATTAATACAAGAATTATGTTTATTTTTAATTGATTCCTTTGAGTTTTATTTATCATGTCTTCCTTTAATTCCCTTTCTTATGTTATGAGTTCTACATTCACAATGAGCGAGTAACTCCTTAACTTGATGGGGAGTTGATTGAAAGGAACCCTTGAGTTGGGGTGCTTAAAAGAAAAATTATAATTGGGTTTATTGTTGGAATGCTCTCTGATCACTGACACTAATCCTTTTCAATTGAGCGGATTGGGACTTGTGAATAGAAACAACATTCCAACTTGTTTGACCTTCCCTTACCTAGTAAAGGATAACTAAACAGAACAACCTTCAATTATCAATTAATCTTGAGAGTACTGCAACAAGAATAGGGCTTCCAACTAATCTACTCCCAGTCAAGGCTTCTATTTAAATTATTTAATTTCTCTAATTTAATTTCCTGTTTATTCAACTCAAACCATTTTGAAAACATCTGATTAATAAAATAGCACACCTTTCTGCAACTCGTTGGGAGACGACCTGGGATTCATACTCCCAGTATTTTAATTTTAATTTTTGTGACAACCCTTCTAAATTGATAAGCAGATTTCTGGTTGATTAAGAACTATACTTGCAATGCATATCTCATAACAATTCTTAATTCGCCAATTTCTGCCACGTTAATGGCAGAAAGTTATGATGGAGTGGGGCTGGAATGATGCTGGAAGCACAAGCCCTATCACGCGACCGCGTACCTCACGCGGCCGCGTCGTTTTTTCAAAATATGCCACCCACACGAACGCGTCACCCACGCGAACGCGTCACCCTAAATTTTGACAATGAGAGTATGAAACAGAGAGTTGTGCGTACGCGAGGCTGCACTCGCGCCAATGGCACAAATCATTCCACGCGAACGCGTCCCTGACGCGTCCGCGTCACTTGAAAATAGCCCAACCTACGCGAACGCGTGCCCCACGCGTCCGCGTCACATGCGACGCACAGTTTATCCAGATCAGCGCCAGAATTCCTATCTTTTCTTCTTCAATCCTACTTATCTTTCTATTATCATTCTTTCTTCTTTCTTCTATCTTTTCTTATTCTTTCCTCCTCCCTTCTTTCTCACTTTCTTTTTCTTCATCTCTTTAACTTCTCATTCTTATTCTCTTTCATTCTATTTTACTTAATTTATTTGCATACTTTCATTCATTGCATTTTAATTTTGTGCATATTTTTATTTTCTTTTCTAAATTTATTATTTTTCCATTGGTGTTAAATTTTCTTATTTAACTGTTGCATCTTCTCTTGCATTATCCTGGTACTTCATGACTTGTTTTATTCTGATTGGGTAATATTATTTAAATCAATACTAATCTTTTATGATACTTGTGCTCCTCTTGCATTGATATGAACTTACACTGTCTTTCATTACCTACACTTCTCCCCTTTGTTGCAAATTTTTGCACCACTAGTATGCCATGTGCTTCTATTGTTTTCTCACTTGCATGTTATAGCTACCATGTAATTGAGACCCCTATTATTTGGCATTAACCCACTCGTACTTTATTTGTTTTCTTCTCTTTATTCTTGGGTTACTTTTCTTCTTTTTCCTCTTCTTTCAGGATGGCCACCGAGGAAGGGAAATGGAAAACCTTTACATAGGCTATAAACAAGTTCCATCTGCACAATCTTTGGAGAAAAGCATCAGTATAGCAACCCATCCACTTGCACATCTCAGCATGCACCGAGGACGGTGCAATCTTTAAGTGTGGGGAGGTCGATACCGATCTCCATAGGTTAGTTTTTTTTCTTCCCAACACCAATGTCTTATTTTCTTTATTAGTTCATTGTTGTATTTACATGTTTGATTGCATATTTTCTTGATTTTGTGCATATTTTACCACTGCTTGGTTAAAGTAATGAGTTTCTTTTCAAGACTTTATAGTATTTCACTAATTTAAATTAAAATTTTTGTGTTTAAATTGTTTGAAGATTGTAAATTGGAACATGAATTATAGCTAAAGAACACACAACCTGTGAGATTTGAGTATAATTATATGGTTACATTATTTAACCATAATATTTTATTCTTGTGTGTTTACTTCTCTATAATTGTGATCTTTATTTTGTTCCATTCTATATGTCCACTATTTAGTGTATTTACATGCTTGCATATGATTGAGGCCATTACTTGTTTTTGCTCACTTATCCCAAATAGCCTACCCTTTTATGTCACTCTTGTTAGCCACCTTGAGCCTTTTTATCCCCCTTGTTCTATATTTTATCACATCACTAGCCTTAAGCAGAAAAATAAATTAAATACTCCAATTGAATCTTTGGTTAGTTTAAGATAGTGTGTTAACTAAGTATGGGGAAACTGTGGGTACTTGGGTTAATGAAAGTGTACAGTGTTTAAATGATAAAATATTGAGAATTTGGGGTTTAGGGTTTAGGGTTTAAATAAGGGGACAAAATTACCCCCAATGATAAGTTAATGAAAAATCAATGCATATGTGATAAAATTAAAGAAAAGTTGATACATGAGTATGATATGCAAAAATGGGAATTTTGGGTAGCTAGGCATGATTTTAGAAGTACATAGAGTGTGTGTATAGGTGAAGAGCTTAGGTTAATTAAAGATTCATATTATAGCTCACTTGGCCATACATATATCCTCACCCTTACCTTAGCCCCATTACAACCCTGAAAAGATCTCATGATATTTGCATTGGTACATTAAATTTTTGTTGATTGGTTAGATGAAGAACAAAGTTTAGAAAGAATGATTAGAGAAGAGTAGAGTGAATTAACCCTAGACACCTGAGAGATTAGAGTGCATATACACTACCAGTGAGGGTTCAATGCTTGATTCTATGTTCCCTGCTTTCATGAGCTGTCTTCTTACAAGTTTACTTGTTTTAACTGTATAATTTGAATTAGTAGAATTTGAGTTATTTTTGTCATTGAAGAACTTATTTACTTTTAACCAAGTAGGTAGAAACATTTTGCATGTAGTTGCATTCATATAGATAGGTTGCATTTCATAAGTTTTACCATTCCTCTTCACTCTCTTATAGCTTCTCTTGAGCTTAGCATGAGGACATGCTAATGTTTAAGTGTGGGGAGGTTGATAAATCACTATTTTATGATTTATCGTATGCTCAATTGAGTGGTTTATATCAATTATTTACTCAATTATTCATATGATTTGTATGGTTTTACATTTTCCTTCCTGATTTTGTGCTATGATTGGAAACATGTTTCTTTGGTCTTAAATTTGCTATGTTTAGTCCTTTTTTATTACCATTCGATGCCATGATATGTGTGTTAAGTGTTTTCAAGGTTTATAGGACAGGAATGGCTTGGAGGATGGAAAGAAAGCATGCAAAACTGGAAGGAATACAAGAAACTGAAGGAACTGCTAAAGCTGTCCAGCCTGACCTCCTGGTACTAAATCGACCATAACTTGAGCTACAGAGATCCAAATGATGCGGTTTTAGTTGCATTGGAAAGCTAACATCTGGGGCTACGCAACGATATATAATTTTCCATAGCTGCCTAGAATCCAGGTGACGCGCACGTGTGGATCATGTGGACGCGTGACCTGGCGAAAACGCAATCCATGCTAACGTGTGGACGACGCTACCGCGTGACTTTGCAGCGACCTGTACGTACCAGAAATCACTGGGGGCGATTTTTGGGCTGTTTTTAACCCAGTTTTTGGCCCAGAAAACACAGATTAGAGGCTATAAAGTGGGGAAATCAATCCATTCATACACAACAACAGAGACAACATTCATAATTGACATTTTTTAGGTTTTAGATGTAGTTTTGGAGAGAGAGAGAGAGAGGTTCTCTCATCTCTCTTAGGTTTTAGGATTAGGATTTCTCTTAGTTTATGGTTATTTCTCCAATTCCAGGTTCAATATTCCTTTAATGTTTCTCTTTTACTTTTAGTTACTCTAATGCTTTTACTTGTTAATTACTTATGTTGCCAAATTGGCTTATGAAAATCTTTCCATGTTAGATTTGAATATTCTATTTAATATATTTGAGGTATTTCAGATTTATGATTGTTTTATTCTATTTATGATGCTTTCAATTTAATTTATATTTTTCTCCTTTTGGTTTTGGTTAAGTAATTGGTGACACTTGAGTTGACAAACTCAGCAGTTAATTGAAAATTGGAAATTACTGATTGATTTGGATCCCTCTAAAGCTAGTCTTTCCACAAGAGTTAACTAGGACTTGAGGAATCAAGTAAATTGGTCCACTTGACTTTCCTTTATTTAGTCAGAGTTAACTAAGTGGGAGCAATAACAATTTTCATCACACCTGATAAGGATAACTAGGATGGAATTTCTAGTTCTTATATCTCGCCAAGAGTTTTCTTTATAATTATTAATTTATTTTTCTTGCCATTTAAATTACTTGTTTCTTATTTCAAAAAAAAAAAAAAACCCAACGATACTTTTCCATAACCAATAATAAATCATACTTCCCTGTAATTCCTTAAGAAGACGACCCGAGGTTTAAATACTTCGATTATAAATTTTATTGGGTTTTATTACTTGTGACAACCAAACTTTTGTACGAAAGGATTCTCTGTTGGTTTAGAAACTATACTTACAACGCGATTATATTTTTATAAAAATTCTTTACTGACATAAATTAAAGGAATATTGAACCTGGAATGAAGAAAACGAAGGAATCCTAATCCTAAATCCTAAGAGAGAGGAGAGAACCTCTCTCTCTCTCTAAAACTACATCTAAAACCTAAAATTATGTATATGAATGTTGTTTTTTTTAAATAAATTTCGAAGTTTTATTCTATTTAATTTATTATGCCTTCTTCTTATATTTTTCTGAGTATTATATTAATGTTAATGGAGTAGATTCCCAAACTTGACATGGGGGTTGATAAGAGGAGACACTTGAGTTGGAAGGCTTAAGTGTTGGTTAAATTGGAAATTGTTGGCTAGTTCTGTATTTACTAATGCTAGACCTTCCCAAGGGAGAGGACTAGGATTTGCAAATAAGGATTAGCTCAATCACTTGACTTTTCTTTATTTAGTAAGGGTTAACTAAGTGAAAACAACAACCTTTTTGATACTACACTTAAGATATCCCAATAAGAATAGAACTTCCAATTAATCATTCCCCCAGTCAAGGCCTTTTTATATTAATAATAATTCTTAGTTTTATTGCTTTCATTTATAATTATTGCTCATTATCCAAACTTGAACTCTTTTAAAAATTCCTGATTAATAACTTAGCACCCTTTCCTGCAACTTGTTGGGAGACGACCTAGGACTCATACTCCTAGTATTTTTATTTCTAAATTCATAGTAGCTAAAGAAAATAAAAATTAATAAAAATTAATAAAAATAAACTCCTAAAATTAAAAATACTAACAAAGAAACGAAAAAGCAAATATTTACAATAACCAATGATAAGGCACACGTTTGCAATTCCCCGGCAACGGCGCCATTTCTGACGAACGAATTTCTACTGGTAAAGAATTTTATAAAAATAATCACGTTGTAAGTATAGTCTCTAAACCAACAGAGAATCCTTTCGTACAAAAGTTTTGTTTGTCACTTAAGCAAACCCAATAAAATTGATAACCGAAGTATTTAAACCTCGAGTCGTCTTCTCAAGGAATTGCAGGGAGGTGTATTTATTATTGGTTATGAAAAAAGGTGCATTTTTGGGTTTTTGAAATAAGGAACAAGTAATTTTAAATGGCAAGAAAAATAAATTAATAATTAGAAAAACCATTGCAAGGTATGAGAACTGGAAATCCCATCCCAGTTATCCTTATCAGGTGTGATGAGAATTGTTTATTGCTCCCACTTAGTTAACCCTTACTAAATAAATGAAAGTCAAGTGGACTAATTAATTTGATTCCTCAAGTCCTAGTCAACTGCTGTGGAAAGACTAGCTTTAGAGGGATCCAAATCAATCAGCAAATCCCAATTTTCAATCAACAGCTGAGTTTGATAACTCAAGTGTCACCAATTACTCAACCAAAGCAAATGGGGAAAAATCTCAATTATTTATATCATAAATAGAAGAAAGCAATCATAAATCTGAATTACCTCAAATTGTATTAAATAGAATATTCAAATCTAACATGAAGAGTTCATAAGCCAATTTGGCAACATAAGTAATTAACAAGTAAAAGCATTAGAATAAATAAAAGTAGAAGAGAAATATAAATTAAAGAAACATAGAACCTGGAATGAAGAAATAATCATAAAGTAAAAGAAATCCTAATCCTAAAACCTAAGAGAGAGGAGAGAGCCTCTCTCTCTCTAGAAAACTACATCTAAAACCTAAAATTGTGAATTATGAATGTTGTATCAATTGTCTCAATGAATGGATCGATTCCCCCACTTTATAGCCTTTAATCTGTGTTTTTTGGGCCGAAAACTGGGTCAAAAACAGCCCAGAAATCTCCCCCAGTAATTTTTGGTACGTACAGGTCATTGCAGAGCCACGCGTTAGCGTCGTCCACGTGTTTGCGTGGATTGAGTTTTTGCCAGGTCACGTGTCCGCGTGATCCACGCGTGGACATCACCTGACTTCAAGGCAGCTATGGAAAATTATATAACGTTGCGAAGCCCCGGATGTTAGCTTTCTAACGCAACTGAAACCGCATCATTTGAAACTCTGTAGCTCAAGTTATGACCTTTTGAGTGCGAAGAGGTCAGGCTGGACAGCTTAGCAATTTCTTCAACTTCTTGTATTCCTTCCACTTTTGCATGGTTCCTTTCCATCTTCTAAGCCATTCCTGCCCTATAAACCCTGAAATCACTTAACACACATATCAAGGCATCGAATGGTATAAAGGGAGAATTAATATTTGGTAATTTAAAGGCCAAAGAAGCATGTTTTCAATCATAGCACAAAATCAGGAAGGAAAAATGTAAACTCATGCAAATCATATGAATAAGTGAGTAAATAATTGATATAAACCACTCAATTGAGCATAAGATAAACCATAAAATAGTGGTTTATCACAACACCACTAAGCCCAACAAGTCGGACACGGCGGCTCCGATCACCATAAAAGATCTCGACCGAGATCGACCTACAGTTTTAGGTAACCCTCGGAACATTGGCGCCGTTGCCGGGGACCTGGAAGTCATCCCATCATCATGGCAGATAACCTTGACAACGATCACAACTCTGGTTTGGAAGAAAGAACTCCGCTTAAAAACACGGATGCCACATCAAAAGATGTGCCTTAAAACAAGGGGGATAAACAACCCACCAACACAAATACAGAAATCTTGGAAGCCATCTGAGAACAACAAGATCGCCTTAAACAGCTCGAACAAGAGGCTGAACATTAGCGAGAAGCTGAAAGAGACCTCCGCAGAGAAACTAGGCGACGACGAGATCTAGAGGATAAGCTTCTAAAGCTCGAAGCCGACTTCAAGACCAGAACTACTCATTCCAACCATGAGGATAACTCCCACAAGGACCAAGATCCCTGCAGCGAAGAGATCACGAAGACTAATGTTCCAAAAGATTTTAAAGCTCCCGACATGACGTCATATGACGGAACCTCGGATCCCAGCCATCATCTCAGCAATTTCAGGAGCAGAATGTATCTCACTGATGCCTCGGATGCCATTCGATACAAAGCCTTCCCAACAACCCTGACAAAAATAGCAATAAAGTGGTTCGACAGTTTGCCTCCCAGGTCCATCACAACTTTTGACGACTTAGCCAAAAAATTCCTTGCCAGATTCTCCATTCAGAAGGACAAAGCTAAACACGCCCCGAGCCTGTTAGGGATTAAGCAAGGAGAATGGGAAAGTCTTCGCAACTACATGAAAAGATTCAACAAAGCGTGTCTGGATATACAAAGTCTGGCAACAGAAGCAACCATCATGGGTCTCATCAATGGCCTAAGAGAAGGACCCTTTAGCCACTCCATATCGAAAAAGCATCCCATGTCCTTAAACGAGGTACAAGAGCGAGCAGAAAAGTACATTAACATGGAGAAAAACTCATGACTAGGAGAGGCCTCAAAATATGGATTCTCCTACCCATCTGAGGACAAGGACAAGGAATCCAAGAAAAAAGAAGATCAACCCAGTGGGAAGCCAAGAAAATATCACAACTACACCCCTCTTCGGGTGTCCCTTGTAGATGTTTACCGAGAAATATGCAACACTGAGAAGATCCCTCCACCTCGCCCAATCAAAAGCAAAAAAGGAGGGGGAAATCGGACAGAGTACTGTGAGTACCATTGAATTTACAGACACTCCACTAATGAATGCTTCGACCTTAAAAATGTCATTGAGAAATTGGCAAGAGAAGGTCGACTAGACCGGTACTTAGCTAACAAGACGGATGAACCAAGAAAAAGAAGAAGGGATGAAGAGGTCGGACGGACTGAACGACCACCTCACACTCCTGAGAGACATGTCCACATGATAAATAGAGGATTCGCAGGAGAAGGAATCTCTAAATCTTCTTGCAAAAGACACCTTAAAGAAGTATATCATATCGGGGAAGGAGAGAGGTCAACCGACCTCCCCACAATTACCTTTACTAAAGAAGATGCAATAGGTGTCATCCCGGGACATGATGATCCCATGGTCATTACTATCATATTGGCCAACGCTAATCTTCACAAGACGCTAGTAGACCAAGGAAACTCCGTGGACATCTTGTTCAAATCCGCCTTCGAAATATTCGACCTACAAGAAAAAGAGCTCAGAGCATATCCGAATAGCTTATTCGGGCTAGGAGATACTCCAATCCAACCACTTGGGTATATCTCAATACATACAACCTTCGGAAAGGGAACCCGGTCAAGGACACTCAACATAGACTACATAGTAGTCGACGTGAGCTCAGCCTACAATGTCCTAATAGGTCGGACAACATTGAACCAGCTCGCCGCAGTAGTTTCAACTCCACATCTGTGTATGAAGTTCCCAACTCCGGAAGGGATCACCACAATAAAATGAGACTAAAAAATTGTGCGACACTGTTACAATGAAAGTCTGAACCTCAAAGGCAACCCCAAAGGAGGGAAGTCAACACCATTGAACTCGGGGGAGTTCGAGCTTGCGAAGAATCCTGCCCACAACTTGAAGGCGAGACTGAAGAGGTCCAAATCGGTGATGCTCAGGATAAAATGACAAATGTTGGAGGAACCTTAAAAAAAGACTTGAAGGAGTCTCTGATACAGTTCTTAAAGGAGAACGCCGATCTCTTTGCATGGAAGGCCGCAGACATCCTAGGCATAGATCCCAAACTAATGTGCCATAAACTGGCGGTATACCCAGGATCTCGGCCAGTGCAGCAGAAGCGTAGGAAGCTCGGACCAGAAAAGTCCTAAGCTGTGGAAGAGCAGGTACAAGCCTTACTGGAGGCAGGATTCATAAGGGAAATCAAATACCCACTATGGCTAGCCAACATTGTCTTGGTAAAAAAGTCAAATGGGAAGTGGCGGATGTGCATTGACTACACTGACCTCAATAAAGCTTGCCCAAAAGATCCCTACCCACTACCAAGTATAGACGCTCTAGTGGATGCATCTTCGGGATACAAGTACCTCTCCTTCATGGATGCTTATTCAGGGTATAACCAAATCCCGATGTATCCACCCGACCAAGAAAAAACCTCGTTCCTAACTCCCAAAGCAAATTACTGCTACATCGTCATGCTGTTCGGACTCAAGAATGCAGGAGCTACCTACCAAAGATTAATGAACAAAGTCTTCGCAGAGCACATCGGGAAACTGATGGAGGTCTACGTCGATGATATGCTGGTGAAAACACAAATTGAGGAATCCTTGTTATCTGACCTCGCAAAAGTATTTGACACCATCAGAAAGCATGGTATGCGACTTAATCCTGCAAAATGTACCTTCGCAGTAGAAGCTGACAAATTCCTGGGCTTCATGCTCACACAAAGAGGAATTGAGGCGAACCCAGATAAATTTTGGGCTATACTCAACATGAAAAGTCTGACTTGTGTTAAAGAAGTACAACAGCTCAACGGAAGACTGGCAGCTCTGTCCAGATTCTTAGCCGGTTCGGCCATAAGATCCCTCCCCTTTTATGCCACATTAAGGAAGGGACATAGGTTTGAATGGACTCAACTGTGCGAGAAAGCCTTTCAAGATTTCAAAAACTTCTTGGGGCAACCACCCATTCTTACCCGGCCACGGGAGGGAGAAGCACTCGTACTATACCTGGCAGTAGGAAATCGGGCAATAGCTTCAGCACTAGTTAGAGAGGACCAAAGTGGGCAATAACCCATCTACTTCATCAGCAAAGCCCTACAAGGGGCCGAGCTAAACTATCAAAAGATAGAGAAGTTTACCTACGCTCTCATACTCACTTCCCGACGACTTTGCCCATACTTTCAAGCACACACTATCAAGGTTTGGACCAGCCAGCCCATAAAAGGTATTCTACAAAAGACAAACTTAGCTGGAAGAATACTGCAGTGGGCAGTCGAGTTGTCCGAATTTGATTTGCAATATGAAGCTCGGATAGCAATCAAATCACAGTATCTGGTCGACTTCATTGCTGACCCCGAGAACTCCCACAAAGTGGAATCTCTATGTGGACGAATCATCAAACAAAATCGGGAGTGGGGCAGGTGTGATAATAGAAAGCGATAAGGGAACCCAAATCGAACTATTACTAAATTTTGAATTCCCTGCTTCAAATAATCAATCCGAGTACGAAGCATTACTGGCTGGTTTGAGGCTGGCTAAGGAGGTAGGAGTTCAAAAGCTCACCATCTTCAGTGATTCTCAAATAGTTACCTCACAAATAGAAGGGAAGTACCAAGCTAAAGATCCCACCATGAAGAAATATCTAGACAACTAGCCAGCACTCTCAAAACATATACCTCGGGAGCAGAATGCTCGAGCTGATGCACTCTCAAAACTAGCCAGCACCAAATCAGGGGGCAATAATAGAAGCCTCATCCAGGAAATATTGCAAAGCCCATCAATCTTAGAGGAAGAAAAGGTCCTAACCATATCAGGTCAGGATCAGGGGTAGATGACCCCCATAATCAAATACCTCAAAATAGAAACACTCCCCACAGACAAGAAAGAGGCAAAACGTCTAATACAAGAAGCGCAGTACTACACCATGGTAGGCGACATCTTATACAGAAGAGGGTTCTCAATACCCCTCCTAAAATGTGTACCGACCTCCAATACAAAAGAGGTCCTGGAAGAAGTACACAGTAGCATGTGTGGTAACCACTTGGGGGCACGAGCTCTTTCAAAAAAGGTACTCCGAGCCGGATTCTTCTGGCCGAACTTGCAAAAGGAAGCAACAGAGTTCGTCAAGACATGCTCACCATGTCAAAAGCATGCTAACGTCCACATCGCCCCACCAGAAGAGCTCATCAGTGTAACGTCACCCTGGCCGTTCGCAAAATGGGGACTAGACCTCCTCGGACCCTTTCTCCAAGGATCGGGACAAGTAAAATTTCTCATTGTAGGGTGGACTATTTCACAAAACAGATTGAGGCAGAGCCCCTAGCCAATGCCACTACTCAAAGAAGTCGGAAATTCTATATAGGAATATTATCACAAGATTTGGAGTCCCTTACTCCATCAACACAGACAATGGCACTCAATTTACTGATACAAATTTCAAAAACTTGGTAGCCGACTTAAAAATAAAGCACCAATTCACATCTGTAGAACACCCACAAGCTAATAGACAGGTAGAAGCTGCCAACAAAGTCATACTAGCCGGGTTAAAGCGATGAATACAAGGTGCAAAGGGAGCTTGGGCGGATGAGCTCCCACAAGTCCTATGGGCATATCAGACAAATCCACACTCCACCACAGGAGAATCACCCTTCCGACTTACTTATGGAATGGAGGTAATGATCCCAGTAGAGATAGAGGAAGGATCCCCCCAGAATAATCCTCTACAGTGAAGATACCAACTCCCAAACTCAAAGAGAAGAGCTCGACCTACTTCCAGAAGTCTGAGAAAGAGTTTGGATTAGAGAGGAAGCGCTAAAGCGTCGAATGGCTTCAAGGTATAATTGGAGAGTAGTCCATTGAAGCTTCGCCAACAATGATCTCATCTTAATCCGAAATAACATCGGAGCAGGTCGGTTAGGAGAGGGGAAGCTAGCAGCTAACTGGAAAGGACCTTACCGAGTTGTAGAGGTACTGGGAAAAGGCTACTACAAGGTATCCGACCTAGAGGGGCGAGAGCTACCAAGGTCATGGCATGCCTGTAACCTAAGGAGGTACTATAGTTAGAAAGTAATAAAGATCTTAGGTCAAGGTGCACTCTTTTTCCTGAAAAGGTTTTTTAATGAGACACCAAGCCAAGATCTACAAAAATGCCCAATTTAGAAGGATAAGCATTTATATGTATATACTCTTGTCTATTTTATATTTTCTACTTGAATAAAGCTTTTCAGATTCCATAAAAAGGTTATCTACCATGACGTATTAATCTGATTGCGAGAATTCACCGCCCGAATACGACAAGGTTGATAAGATGAAAACCAAATTTATCGTCCGATCACGACAAAGTCGGTAAGATGAGAACCAAACTCATCGCCCGATTACAAGGAAGTCGGCAAGGTGAAAGCAACAAAAACAGATTAATGCAAGAAGTTATAAAAGGTAATCCATAAAAAGTCACCTGACGAGGCCTGGCTAAAAATGGACTACTAAAAATAACTTAAGAAGTACCGACACAGAAGTCGGACAAGGCATTCAACAAAAGTTATAAAAAACAATCCATAAAAAGTGGCCTGACGAGGCCTTACTAAAAATGGATTACTAAAAATAACTTAAGAAGGACCGACAAAAGAGAAGTTGGACCAAGCCAACCAACGCAGAAAGTTATAAAAAGTAATCCATAAAAAATAGCCTGATGAGGTCTTACTAAAAATGGATCACTAAAAATAACTTAGGAGGGTTCGACAAGAAGAACTCGGACTAAACCGAGCAAAGCGGAAAAAGTTATAAAAAAGTAATCCATAGAAAGAGACCTAGCGAGGTCCGAGTAAAAATGGATTACTAAAAATAACTTAGGAGGGTTTGACAAGAAGAAGTCGGACTAAACCGAGCAAAGCGGCAAAAGTAATAAAAAAGTAATCCATAGAAAGAGACCTGGCGAGGTCCAAGTAAAAATGGATTGCTAAAAATAACTTAAGAGGGTTCGACAAGAAGAAGTCAGACAAAACCAACCAATAAAAGCAGGCATCTCAAACTGACAAAGTCGACCATCTAAAAGCATACGCAGCTCTATCTAAAAAGCCACAACACCACAACAAGGCTATCAAAATTGTTCAATGACTAACTAAAAAGGTTCTGCCAGAACATTAAAAAGTTGTCGAGCAAGTTAGCCCCAAGGGTCATCTCGCCCAACCAGAAGACAGATAAAAAGATCTAATCAAAAAGAGGTCGGACAAGCAGATTACCAACACTCTATAAAGATCTATAAAATTTGCAAAGGTTGCAAAAGAACAATCAGCATATCAAAAGAAACACAGCGATCATTAAAAAAACTCAGAGGCAACCTAGAAGAGGACCTCAAGAGTTCAAAAGTACTTTGTTTATCTACTAAGTAGCATAGAAGCAACTAACAGTCAAAGGAACCAAGTTATAAACAAAGATACAAAAACTAGAGTTCAAAAACCCGCAAGTCGGGCTGTGGAGATAAAAACACAAATCATAAAGGGTGTAAAATTTCCCCAGTAGCAGCATCAGTGGAAGAAGGAGGAGGAATGATATTCACAGGGACGGTGTCCACGGTCCCATCCTCACGGTTAAGAATTTCACATTCCGGATCAGGCTGGGAAGGGTCGACCTCAACTGAAGGATTTGAAGAAGTCATGGCAGCAGAAGCTTTGGGTGACGGGGCAGGAAGAGGCTCATCATCTTCATCATCAGGAGCTGGCACTATCTTTCCCTCCTCAACCACGTTGTCCAGGCTGAAGAGAGTCAGGTCGAGTTCAGGAGCAAGAACTCAGACCTGCGCCTTTAGATTTTCATACGCACCCGTCACGTTATCTACCAGATGGCTCTGGAGATCGGCGTAATCCACAAGAGCAATCTCAACCCTGCCCCTCAGTTCCAACACCTCGGTATAAGTATGGGTATAACTCTCTTTATGCTTTTTTGCCATCTCCTCAGCCAAATTTGCAGCTGCCTTAGCCCTGACGGCCCTCGACTTCTCCCTCTCCAAGTCCAACTCCAGCTTAATAACCCTAGCGTCAAGCTCATCCTTCAAATTCCGACTTTGCATCCTCCAAGAACTCCTTAGTTGCATGAACTGGGGAACTTTGGACAGTTTGAAACAAAGCCGCACCCATATGGGCCATCCGAATGCTGCTACTAGTAATAAAATTCAAATGACGAAGAATGGACACATCGTCCATGGGAAGTTGACCATAAGGAGCAATCTTATTATCAACAAACCCCACCACATCGAAATCTGGGGCATCCAAGTCAAAATGCTCAACAGTTTTTTGTTTTTTAGGAGGAGGGCCAGCTGTAGGAGAAGAGGCAGCACCAGTAGATGGTTGAGCTGGGTCAGAAGGAATAATTCGAACCTGAGGGGTGGGAATAACCTTCCTCGGCCCAGAAGCACTCGATACCGGTTTCTTGGGAGGAACTTGAGAAGACTCTCCCTCCGCAGTCTTGGCCGAGATGTTGGAGGCGGCTGTCGCCTTCTTAGCTCGACGATAAGCCTTCATGGAATCTACAGACTTCACCATCTCTGAAATATGAAACAAAATTATAATCAAGAAGGGGATAGATTGGCAAATAAACAAACAAACAAAGAAAAGCTATAAATAAAGTCAGCAACTACCCAATTCAGTCCGAAGAAGAGAAGGGTCTCCTAAAAACTTCTTCGTGTCAAGATAGGGAGGCTCTCCCCAAATTTCCTCCAAAACATTCACAAAGGCCTGATCGACCTCATCAAGACTCTCCCAGGAATACCAAGTTACTATCACATTCTTCTGCCAGCACAAAGGGAAGGTAGGCTAATCATTTTCATCCAAAAAGAAGGGCCGAGCTCCCTCAACATCTCGGACCTTGAAATAATAGTTTTTAAAGTCCCTAAAGTACTCATCATACATAGAGAAAACCTATTTTCCTTGAGTGGCTTGGAAAGAAACCCATGAGGCTTTCTTCTTAGCTGCCCCAGGCTTCGTCAACACAAAAAGATAAAGAAAAAAAGTTTGGGTAGGTCAGATATCTAGTTCCTGACACAACAATTGAAAGATTTTTATAAAGCCCCAGGAGTTCGGGTGGAGTTGGGAAGGAGCCACATTATAAGACCATAACAACTCAGTCTCAAAAGGGGGTAAAAGGAATCGTAATATTCAACTGACTAAAGAAATAGTCGTAAGCATAGAATAAGGGACGTTCCCCTTGAACCAAAGAGGGAAAACTAACTCTCTCCTCAGGATCAGGCGACACTAGCTCATAATTCTTCTCTTGATCCCTATCACTACAAATCCTATGGTGCCTCCTAAGTCGCACGCAATACTCAGAATCAGCAACTGTAACACACATCAACACGACAGAGTCCAGCCAGTCAGACATGCCTTCCGGGATCTTGGTAGACATTTCAACAATGTTCTTGCAAAGAGACATAGGTCAACTATTCCTACAAAAAGAAAAACGAAAAATGGGGTTATTACCAAACATCCCGGGCAGATAAGGAAACAACTCGGACAAAAGCAATATGAACATCAAAAAAGAAAACCCCAGGATTCACACTCAAGTCCAGGGGCATCCTTTGGAGGCAGTAACAAGGCAAGAGCCTGGAAGGAAAAAAATTGACAATCTATCTCTCAAAGTACAAATCCTTCTCTGGCAAACATCGCTACATACAAAGTAGTAAGAAAGTCATCATCATCAACAAGAAACATCAAAGTTACAACCTTTTCTACGAACAGCTTATCACCCAAGAAACAAAGAATCTAAGGAAGCTTCAGACCCAATTGGTGCGGTAATTTATAACCCACAAACTAACCGGCAAGTGCACCGGGTCGTACCAAGTAATACCTCAGGTGAGTGAGGTTCGATCCCACGAGGATTGATGGATTAAGCAACAATAATTGAGTGATAGGCATAGTCAGGCAAACAGAAAATAGAGTTTGAGAATCCAAGAGCATTAAACAGTAATTTAAGAGTTTCAAGATAGGCAGGTGAATAGGTTGGGAATAAAATATAAAGAAAGCAGTTAAGGTTTCAGAGTTATCTATTTTTCCGGATTAACTTTTCTTACTAACTATTTTAATCATGTAGGATTTAATTTATGGCAAACTATATGTGACTAGACCCTAATTCCTTAGACCTTTCTAGTCTCCTCTAATTTTCAACAATTGCCAATTCCTTGGTCAATTAATTCCAATTAGAGGGTGATGATCAAATTCTAGTTTATATGCCACAAAAACTCTAATTACCCAAAAATAAAAGGATTATATGTCACGTATCCCGTTAAATCCAGATAATTAAAATTTAGGAGAATATGTTTTCAAGATGTTGTTCAGTAAAGAGCTTTTCCAAGTTATACAAGAACACAATTAGAAAGAGGGTCATACTTCCGTTCCACCCAAATTCATAAGATAAAGAACAAAAACAATTCTTAAATTATAAACCCATACATGAATTAAAATAGGAAAATCAATAAAATCAATCCATACAAATAGACAGAGCTCCTAACCTTAATAGTGGAGGTTTAGTTGCTCATGGTTCAGAGAAAAATAAGGATTGTAAATTGGAATGGAATAATGTTATGTTGAGATGGAATGAAAAGTTAACTATTCCCATCCCCTTTTATATCTAATCCTAATAAATTTAAAATCTATCTAAAACTAAAATAATATCTTTTCCTAAAAATAATATTTAAATTTAAATTAGAGTTAATTAACAAGTCTTCAGTTGATGGGTGGGGACCACTTATTTTGTCCATTCTGCAGCTTCTAATATGTATTTTTTGGGCTTAAAACTGAGTCAGAATAGCCCAGAAATCGCCCCCAGCATTTTTCTGCATTTTTTGCAGGTGGTGCATGTCATGCGTATACGTCAGTCATGCGTACGCGTCACTGAGCAAATCTTCAAATCACGCATACGCGTCAGTCACACGCACGCATCGCCATGGAAAGCTCCAAATCACGCGCACGCGTCAGTCACGCATACGCGTCGCTCCTTGCTGCCATCTCCTTTGGTTCTTGTGCTGCAGAAACTCCATCAAATCCAGCCGAATGCTACCTAAAATAAACAAAATTGCAAAAGACTCAAAGTAGCATCCATATTGGCTAAAAGATAATTAATTCTTTATTAAACTCAACAATTTAGATGCAAATTCACTAAAAAAAGATAGGGAAGATGCTCACGCATCACAACACCAAACTTGAATGGTTGCTTGTCCTCAAGCAACCAAAATAATATAGGCTTAGAATGTGAATTTTCATGAGAATGAGAGTTCGATTAAGCTCATGTCTCTTCTTATAGTGGGGTTTACAACTGTAATTCTGAATAGTTTTGGCATCTTACTATCCTTTGAATCAAAAGGATGTTAGTGTCATTCGGAATTAGAATTCGGATAACATTATGAATCCTCTAATCTTTTGTAACTCAATTTAACCCTTGAACACAGCAATTTTTTTCTTTTCTTTGGTGCTTTCCACCTTGAGCCTAGCCGTGACTTTAAATGTTTTGTCTCAAGCTTTACTTGACACAGAAACACCACAAGCACTTAACTGGGGAACTCGTCTTGGAGTTTTGATTTTTCTTTCAGCTACTCCCAGACAGTGGTGCTCAAAGCCTTTGGCATACTCTTCTAATTGCAATTGATCTCGACTCTAAATATTTTGTCTCAAGGATTACTTGACACAAAAACACCACAAGCATATAACTAGGGAAACAACTCTTTGAGCTTTTAATCATGTCTGACCTCCCTACTCATTGATGCTCAGAGCCTTGGACCTTGCCCCTCTTTTTTTTAACTGCTGTTTCTTTTTCTTCAAGGATTAAACTTTTACTTATTTCAGAGAAGTCATAATAATTCTCTAAATCCCCGTTCCTAGTACATCAACATTCTTTGATTCAAATTTAAATATGTACTGTTCATGTCATGCATTCAGAGTTAAAAAAATACCACCACATGTAAGTAAATAAGACTATTCTTCAATATAAACTCGCTTTCTCATGCAATACATCACTTCTGTATTTTTTATTTGAATTCAAGCTTAGTGAGTAATACATGAAACATATTTTCAGAATTAAAGCAATTAAGAGAAAACTAAACTAGACCTAAGATTCTAACTAATAAAGGATCATGCAACAAACAAAGCAAAATGGCAGAAACCAGAACATAATATAGTAAAAGCGGGAAGGAATATATAATGAAAGGAACTCAACCACCTTAGTTATCCTAGCGGGTATTTTATTCTTCAGGTTGTGCTCCTCCTGTGAAGATGATTTGCGTCCCTTTGGTTCCATAAGAATAAACAGAAAACTTCTAAGTGAAGCGTCAACACCAAACTTAAAGGTTTGCTTGTCCTCAAGCAAAGAAGAACTGAAAACAGAAAGAAACAACTATTATGATAAAAGAAGAATAAAAGAATAAAAGAACAAAAGAGAATTAGGATTGGGAGAGAGAGAAAGAAAATTAAAACTAAACAGCGAACAAGTGTAGTTGTGCGGCGAAGGCGACGCGTACGCGTTGGTCGCAAAATTTTGTTAATGACGCGTGAGCGTCAGGCACGCGTCCGTGTGCCCATGATTTGTGTGATTCGCATGAAGCCAGCCGTGCGCATGCACAACTCTCTATTCGCGTGGTTTGGGAACCAATAATTTCATGCGACGCGTGCGCGTCATGCACGCGCATGCGTCGATGGCCATTTGTGCAGATGACGCGCACGCGTCAGGGACGCATACGCGTGAACAAGTTTTGTGCTTCTAGCACACTTCCAGCCCCAAGCCAGCATAACTCTCTGCCCAAACACTTATTTACATCGATTTTTAAGGTCACACGTACGCGTCGATGACGCGTACGCGTGGAGTGCCAAAATCACGAAGGACGCGCACGCGTGGGGTACACATACGCGTGGGCTTCTTTGTGCGAAAGGCATCATTTCTGCGCCACTCCCACGCAGCTCTCTGTTCATTTTTATTTTTCACGCACAGCCCTCTGACGCGGACGCGTCAGCGACGCTTACGCGTCGGGTGCTTCTCTCTCTCTTTTTTTTTTTGTATCCGGCGCCTGTTCTAAGATAGCTGCATGATCTGAAAAATAGTAAAAACATAGTAAAAATCAAATAAGAAAGAAAACTACTACTACGAAAAATAGCTAAGGATACGAATTTATCAGGTTGCCTCCCGACAAGCGCTTCTTTAATGTCACTAGCTTGACACCTGATTATTGAGGTTTCTTTCTCTTCTTCCAGTTGGTTAAAAGAAATGTCTCCAATGGGGGAGAGGTGAAAATTTGTTCCCCCTGATATAAGTTCCTCCTAACAAGCTTTTTTTATTGTGATTAGCTTGATTCACCTTGCTTGTTGGTGTAGAGGTTGGATTATTTTTTTCTGACTTTTTCTTCTTCATGGATATTTTCTTCTGTTTCTTGGTCACAATCCCCTTTTCAGTGCTTCCCTTGGTTATCTTCACTTCTTTGATTTCAACATGTGGGTGTTGTGTGATGGTTAGAGTGTACCCTTTATCAAGAACTTCTTGAATTGGTGGTTCAATAAACTCACCCTCCATACCACTCTCTGCTTCATTGGAGTGTAGCTTCCCATAATTGTCTTCATCCCTTGCAACCTCCCTTATTTGTGCATCTTCCTTCTTTGTTGGTGCATCAACCTCCTTTGTTTTTGCATCTTTCTCTTCTTCCATATGTGACGGTGGAAAGTTCTCTAATTCAATAGAGTATAAACTCCTTTGATTGATTTCCTCACTTTCTTCCATAGGATCTTGCATTATATCTCTTGGGAAGGAATTTGCTTGCTCCTCTTCCTGTGACTTGATAATTGACTGCACATGTTTCTCTACATTTTTGACACTTGTCTTTATATCATGTATGCATTCTTTCATGAGAAGCTCAAGATCTGATGGTATTTGAAATGAATAAGGAGATGGTGGCTCTTGATATGAATGAGAAGGAGATGATGGTTCTTGATAAGTGTAAAAAGAGGATGGTTTTTGGTATGAATAGGTAGATGGTGGCTCTTGATATGGGTAGAAAGATGATGGTTCTTGATATGGATAGAGAGGTGGTGGTTCTTGGTATGGATATGGAGATGGTGGTTCTTGATAGTTGGAACATGGAGCACTGAAGTTTCTTTAGTTTTGACTTTGCCAACCAAAATTTGGGTAGTTCCCCCATTCATAAGAATATGAATCACTCCTTGGGTGTAAGTAGTAACCCATGTGATCTTTCTCCGTTATTTTTCTTCGCACAAAACACCAAAAAAAATTTAACGCACCATGTGGTAAACAGGAAAGCAAAGAAGAAAGAAAAATTTAAATAAGAAAAATTAAAATAAGACTAACTAGGAAACACCAAACTTAATTTCAGAAATTAAAAAAAATATTAGTGCTATTTATTTTTTAAATATTTTTTCAATAAAATACTAAAGTAAAATTTAAATAAAATTAAAACTAAAACGCCTAATCTAAGCAATCAAACAACTAATAGTTGTTAATCACTATCAATCCCCGGCAACGGCGCCAAAAACTTGGTGCGGTAATTTATAACCCACAAACTAATCGGCAAGTGCACCGGGTCGTACCAAGTAATACCTCAGGTGAGTGAGGGTCGATCCCAAGAGGATTGATGGATTAAGCAACAATAATTGAGTGATAGGCTTAGTCAGGCAAACAGAAAATAGATTTTGAGAATTCAAGAGCATTAAACAGTAATTTAAGAGTTTGAAGACAGGCAGGTGAATTGGTTGGGAATAAAATATAAAGAAAGCATTTAAGGTTTCAGAGTTATCTATTTTTTCCGGATTAACTTTTCTTACTAACTATTTTAATCATGTAGGATTTAATTTATGGCAAACTATATGTGACTAGACCCTAATTCCTTAGACCTTTCTAGTCTTCTCTAATTTTCGTCAACTACCAATTCCTTGGTCAATTAATTCCAATTAGAGGGTGATGATCAAATTCCAGTTTATATGGCACAAAAACTCTAATTATCCAAAAATAAAAGGATTATATGTCACGTACCCCGTTAAATCCAGATAATTAAAATTTAGGAGAATATGTTTTCAAGCTGTTGTTCAGTAAAGAGCTTTTCCAAGTTATACAAGAACACAATTAGAAAGAGGGTCATACTTCCGTTCCACCTAAATTCATAAGATAAAGAACGAAAAAAATTCTTAAATTATAAACCCATACATGAATTAGAATAGGAAAATCAATAAAATCAATCCATACAAATAGACAGAGCTCCTAACCTTAACAGTGGAGGTTTAGTTGCTCATGGTTCAGAGAAAAATAAGGATTGTAAATTGGAATGGAATAATGTTATGTTGAGATGGAATGAAAAGTTAACTAATTCCCATCCCCTTTTATATCTAATCCTAATAAATTTAAAATCTATCTAAAACTAAAATAATATCTTTTCCTAAAAATAATATTTGAATTTAAATTAGAATTAATTAACAAGTCTTCAGTTGATGGGTGGAGACCACTCGTTTTGTCCATTCTGCAGCTTCTAATCTGAGTTTTCTAGGCTTAAAACTGAGTCAGAACAGCCCAGAAATTGCCCCCAGTATTTTTCTGCGTTTTCTGCACATGGTGCATGTCACGCGTACATGTCAGTCACGCGTACGCGTCAGTCACGCGTCGATGGCCTTTTTCGTGTGTCACGCGTACGCGTCGCTGAGCATATATTCAAATCACGCATACGCGTCAGTCACGCGCACGCGTCGCCATGGAAAGCTCCAAATCATGCGCACGCGTTAGTCACGCATACGCGTCGCTCCTTGCTGCCATCTCCTTTGGTTCTTGTGCTTCATAAACTCCATCAAATCCAGCCGAATTCTACCTAAAATAAAAAAATTGCAAAAGACTCAAAGTAGCATCCATATTGGATAAAAGATAATTAATTCTTTATTAAGCTCAATAATTTAGATGCAAATTCACTAGTAAAAGATAGAGAAATGCTCATGCATCACCAATCTACCAACAAATCCGCGAAGGTCAAGACCTTCGATCAAAGGGATATTACCACAAAAAGAAACAATCTTTTCTCAAAGAAATCGAAACCCTTAGAAACAAAGTAAGTGAAAATCACGCACAACAGTGAAGACATACAAAAAGGCGATGAAAGCATAAGAGGGGAAGAAAATACCAACCTAAAGAAGAAGAAGAAAGCAACAACTATTTCAAAGATTGTCGAGAAGATCAGGAAAGAGGCGGCAACAGGCCCACGCCAAACAAACTTCTTCGAAGCAGGAAACAGGAAAAGAGATGCGAAAACAAAAGGGTGCAAAAGGAGTGAAACGTTGTGAGCAAAGAGAAGAGCGAAAAGAAAGGAGAAGAGAAACTGAAAAAGGTCTTAAAAATTCAAAATGAAATGAAAAGTGGGAAACGGCAAAGGGAGTTAATGAACATTTAATCCTCACATGTTTCCAAGAAAAGCGCAACACGCGCTACAATTAAAAGAGGAAGAAAACGCTTCGTATTCAAAGAGAACCCATCAGAAGTTATGTAATGCTCGAGCTCGACTTCTTCAAAAGGGTCGAAATCTGGAGACACGACCCTAAAAAAGTAAAGATCGATCTCAAGCAGGGGTACTATTCATACCCTGGGTCGAACTATCCGACCTGGGGTGATCGAGGATAAAGCAACCGACCTCTTCAAGTCAGCACAACTGACCTCTTCTTTAAAAGAGTTCGGCCAAATCACTACAAGAAGCCCAAAGACGGCCCAAACTAAGGGACATAGCCCAATTTAAAGGCCAAAAGCTCAGAAAGATAGAGGCAGTTCCCCCAGGAGATAAGATGACCTCATTTAAAGATAAGATAAGATAACTAACTTATTGATGTGCGGATAATTTATATGCTTTTTGGCATTGTTTTTAGGAAGTTTTTAGTATGTTTTAGTTAATTTTTACTATATTTTTATTAGCTTTTATGCAAAAATTATATTTCTGGACTTTACTATGAGTTTGTGTGTTTTCTGTGATTTCAGGTATTTTCTGGATGAAATTGAGGGACCTGAGCAAAAATCTGATTCAGAGACTGAAAAAGGACTGCAGATGCTGTTGGATTCTGACCTCCCTGCACTTGAAGTGGATTCTCTGGAGCAACAGAAACCCAAATGGTGCGCTCTCAATTGCGTTGGAAAGTAGACATCCACGGCTTTCCAGCAATATATAATAGTCCATACTTTGTCCAATTTTTGATGATGAAAACTGGCGTTCAAACGCCAACTTCCTGCCCTATTATGAAGTTAAACGCCAGAAACAGGTTACAAACCAGAGTTAAACGCCAGAAATAGGCTGCAACTTGGCGTTTAACTCCAAGAAAAGCCTCTACACGTGCAAAGCTTCAATGCTCAGTCCAAGCACACACCAAGTGGGCCCGGAAGTGGATTTCTGCATCATTTACTTAGTTTTGTAACCCTAGCTACTAGTTTAGTATAAAAACTACTTTTAGTGATTTATTTCATATCTTTTGATCATTTTTGAGACTATCTTTGTATCACTTTTGATCATTGATCACGTTTAGGGGGCTAGCCTCACGGGCATGCCTGGACCTTCATCACTTATGTATTTTCTACGGTGGAGTTTCTACACCCTATATATTAAGGTGTGGAGCTCTGCTGTTCCTCATGAATTAATGCAAAGTACTATTGTTTTTCTATTCAATTCAAGCTTATTCTTATTCCAAGATATTCACTCGCACTTCAACGTGATGAATGTGATGATCCGTGACACTCATCATCATTCTCACCTATGAACGCGTGGTTGACAACCACTTCCGTTCTATCTGCAATAGCTTGAGCGTGTATCTCTTAGCCTCCATTCCAAAAGATCGGAGTCTTTGTGGTATAAGCTAGAATCAATTGGCAGCATTCTTGAGATCCGGAAAGTCTAAACCTTGTCTGTGGTATTCCGAGTAGGATCTGGGAAGGGATGACTGTGACTTGCTTCAAACTCGCGAGTGTTGGGCGTAGTGACAGACGCAAAAGGATCAATGGATCCTATTCCAACATGATCGAGAACCAACGGATGATTAGCCGTGCAGTGACAGCGTATTTGGACCATTTTCACTGAGAGGACGGGAAGTAGCCATTGACAACGGTGATGCCCAACATACAGCTTGCCATGGAAGGGAGTATGAATGATTGGATGAAAACAATAGGAAAGCAGAGGTTCAGAAGGAACAAAGCATCTCCATACGCTTATCTGAAATCCTACTAATGAATTACATAAGTATCTCTATCTTATTTTATGTTTTATTTATATTTTAATTATCAAAAATCCCATAACCATTTGAATCTGCCTGACTGAGATTTACAAGATGACCATAGCTTACTTCGAGCCGACAATCTCTGTGGGATCGACCTTTACTCACGTAGGTTTATTACTTGGACGACCCAATGCACTTGCTGGTTAGTTGTGCGAAGTTGTGAAAAAGAGTTGAGATTACAATTGTGCGTACCAAGTTGTTGGCGCCATTGAGATCACAATTTCGTGCACCAAGTTTTTGGCGCCGTTGCCGGGGATTGTTCGAGTTTGGACAACTCTCGGTTTATCTTGTTGCTCAGATTAGGTAATTTTATTTTATTTTTAAGGTTTTTATTTCTTATTTTCAAAAAATACAAAAAAAAATTTTCTTCTTTTTCATTCTTTTTCCAATTAATTTTCGAAAAATACAAAAAAAATTTATAAAATCATAAAAACCAAAAATTTTATGTCTCTTGTTTAAGTCTAGTGTCAATTTTTAAGTTTGGTGTCAATTGCATGTGTTTTAATTTCCCTTTAATTTTCAAAAAGTCATCATGTGTTCTTTATAATCTTCAAGTTGTTCTTGATGATTTTCTTTGTTTGATCTTTGCATTTTCTTGTTTTGTGTCTTTTCTTGTTTTTCATATGCATTTTCAATTTGTCAGTATCTCAACATTAAAAATTTTTAAGTTTGGTGTCTTGCATGTTTTTCTTTTCTTAAAAATTTTCAAAAATAAGTCTTGATGTTCATCTTGATCTTCAAAATGTTCTTGGTGTTCATCTTGATATTCAAAGTATTCTTGCATGCATTTTGTGCTTTGATCTTAAATTTTCATGTTTTGTGTCAATTTTGTGTTTTTCTCTTTCCTCATTAAAAATTCAAAAAAAATATCTTTCTATTATTTTCTCATAAATTTCGAATATTTGAGTTGATTTTTTCAAAATTTTTTAAAATTTAGTTGTTTCTTATGAGTCAAGTCAAATTTTCAATTTCAAAATCCTATCTTTTCAAATCTTTTTCAAAAATCAAATCTTTTTCATTTATTTCTATATATTTTCAAAATTTTTTTTTTGATTTTCAAAATCTTTTTCTCATTCTTACTTTATATTTTCGAAAATCTTGCTCACATTTAATGTTTTAATTCAAAAATTTTTCAAGTTGTTACTTGCCTATTAAGAAAAGTTCAATCTTTGAATTTTAAAATCATATCTTTTAGTTTTTTGTTAGTCAAGTAATCAACTTTAATTTCAAAAATCAAATTTTTTAATTTCCTTTTTAAATCTTTTTCAAAATGATTTTCAATCATATCTTTTTCAAAATCAATTTCAAATTCTTTTCTAACTTCTTATCTTTTCAAAATTGATTTTCAAATCTTTTTCAATTAACCACTTAACTTTTTGTTTGATTTTAAAAGTTTACTATTTCAATCATATCTTTTTCAAAACCACCTAACTAATTTTTTCTCTCTAATTTTCGAAAACTCCTCCCCCTTTTTTTTTCAAAATTCTTTTTAATTAACTAATTATTTTAAATTTTAATTTAATTTTATTTCCCTTTTTAATTTTTGAATTTCTAATTAATATTTAAAATAAAAACAAAAATATTTTTATTTTATTTTAATTAATTTTCAAATTTTCTCTTCTCCTTCTTCTATTCTTCTCTTCTTCTACTCACATAAAGGAATCTCTATACTATGACAAAGAAGATTCCATACTTTCTTGTTCTCTTCTCTTTCATATGAGCAGGAACAAGGACAAAGGCATTCTTATTGAAGCTGATCCTGAACTTTAAAGAACTCTAAAGAAGAAACTAAGAGAAGCTAAAGCACAAAACTCTGGAGAGGACCTAACAGAAATTCTCGAAAAAGAAGTAAATGGCAGCCAAAAATAATAACAATGGTGGAGATGCAAGGAAGATGCTTGGTGACTTTATTGTACCCTCTTCTAACTTCTATGGAAGAAGCATCTCAATTCCTGCCATTGGAGCAAACAACTTTGAGCTTAAGCCTCAATTAGTTTCTCCAATGCAATAGAATTGCAAGTTTCATGGACTTCCATTGGAAGATCTCCATCAGTTCTTAGCTGAATTCTTGCAAATCTGTGACACTGTCAAGACCAATGGAGTTAATCCTGAGGTCTACAGGCTTATGCTTTTCCCTTTTGCTGTAAGAGACAGAGCTAGAACATGGTTGGATTCACAACCTAAGGAAAGCCTGAACTCTTGGGAAAAGCTGGTCAGTGCTTTCCTGGCCAAATTCTTTCCACCTCAAAAGATGAGCAAGCTTAGAGTGGAAATCTAAACCTTCAGACAGAAGGAAGGTGAGTCTCTTTATGAAGCTTGGGAAAGATATAAGCAACTGATCAAAAAGTGTCCTACTGACATGCTTTCAGAATGGAGCATCATATCTATATTCTATGATGGTCTGTCTGAGTTGTCAAAAATATCATTGGATCATTCTGCAGGAGGATCTCTTCATCTGAAAACCCCTACAGAAGCTCAGGAACTCATTGAAATGGTTGCAAATAACCAGTTCATGTACACCTCTGAGAGGAATCTTGTGAATAATAGGATACCTCAGAAGAAGGGAGTTCTTGAAATTGATACTCTAAATGCATATTGGCTCAGAACAAAATATTGAATCAGCAAGTCAATATGATTTTTCAGAGTCTGAATGGATTGCAAGCTGCATCCAACAGTACTAAAGAAGGATCTTCTGAAGAAGAAGCTTATGATCCTGAGAACCCTGCAATGGCAGAGGTGAATTACATGGGAGAACCCTATGGAAACACCTATAATCCTTCATGGAGAAATCATCCAAATTTCTCATGGAAGGACCAACAGAAGCCTCAACAAGGCTTCAACAATAATGGTGGAAGAAAGAGGTTTAGCAATAGCAAGCCTTTTCCATCATCTTCTCACCAACAGATAGAGAATTCTGAATAGAGCCATTCTGGCCTGGCAACCATAGTCTCTGATCTATCTAAGACCACACTAAGTTTCATGAATGAAACAAGGTCCTCCATTAGAAATTTGGAGGCACAGGTGGGTCAGCTGAGTAAGAAGATTACTGAAACTCCTCCTAGTACTCTCCCAAGCAATACAGAAGAAAATACCAAGAAAGAGTGCAAGGTCATAACCATGACCAACATGGCCGAACCTAGAGAGAGTGAGGAGGACGTGAGTCCCAGTGAGAAAAGCCTCATGGGATGTCCTCTGGATAGAAAGGAGATTCCCTTTGAGGAACCAAAGGAATTTGAGGCTCATACAGAGACCATAGAGATTCCATTGAACTTTCTTCTGCCATTCATGAGCTCTGATGACTATTCTTCCTCTGAAGAGGATGAAGACATCACTAAAGAGCAAGTTGCTAAGTATCTAGGAGCAATCATGAAGCTGAATGCCATGTTATTTGGTACTGAGACTTGGGAGGATGAACCCCCCTTGTTCACCAATGAACTGAATGCATTAATGAGGCAGACATTACCTCAGAAGAAACCGGATCCCAGAAAATTCTTCATACCTTGTACCATAGGCACCATGACCTTTGAGAAGGCTCTGTGTGACCTGGGGTCAGGGATAAACCTCATGCTACTCTCTGTAATGGAGAAACTAGGAATCTTTGAGGTACAAGCTGCAAGAATCTCACTAGAGATGGCAGACAAATCAATGAAACAGGCTTATGGACTAGTAGAGGACGTGCTAGTAAAGGTTGAAAGCCTTTACATCCCTGCTGATTTCATTATCCTAGACACTGGGAAGGATGAGGATGAATCCATCATCCTTGGCAGACCCTTCCTTGCCACAGCAAAAGCTATGATTGATGTTGACAGAGGAGAGTTGGTCCTTCAGTTGAATGAGGACTACCTTGTATTCAAGACTCAAGGTTCTCCTTCTGTAACCATGGAGAGGAAGCATGAAAAGCTTCTCTCAATACAGAGTCAAACAGAACACCCACATTCAAACTCTAAGTTTGGTGTTGGGAGACCATAACCAAACTCTAAGTTTGGTGTTGAGAGGCCCCAACCTTGCTCTAATTATCTGTGAGGCTCCATGAGAGCTTACTGTCAAGCTATTGACATTAAAAAAGCGCTTGTTGGGAGGCAACCCAATGTCATTTAATTATATCTATTTATTTTCCATTGCTATTTTATGTTTTCTTTAGGTTGATGATCATGTGAAGTCACAAAAACAACTGAAAAATAAAAAACAGAATGAAAAATAGCATGAAAAATAGCTCACCCTAGAGGAAGAGCTTACTGGCGTTTGAACGCCAGTAAGAAGTATCAGACTGGCGTTAAACGCCAAGACAGGGAGAAAAGCTGGTGTTTAATGCCAGAAACAAGCAGCAACCTGGCGTTTAACGCTAGGATTGCACTCTAAGGGCATTTACACGCCTAAATGGAGCAGGGATGATAAGTCCTTGACCCCTCAGGATCTGTGGACCCCACAGGATCCCCACCAACCTCAACTTACCCTCTCTCTCTTCTTCACACCTTTCCATAACACTCTTCCCCAAATACCCTTCACCTATCAAATCTTACCCTCTTCTCCATAATCTCTTCACCACTCACATCCACCCATCATAAAACCCGACCTACCTTACCATTCAAATTCAAACCATATCCCTCCCAAACCCACCCCATCATACACACTTAACCCCCCTTGGCCGAAACCACACACCACTCCATCTCTTCCACTTCTTCTTCTTCTCCTGCTTTTTTTCTTTTTTTGCTCGAGGAAAAGCAAACATTTTAAGTTTGGTGTGGTAAAAGCATTTCTTTTTGTTTTTCCATAACCATTAATGGCACCAAAGGCCGGAGAAACCTCTAGAAAGAGGAAAGGGAATACAATTGCTTCCACATCCGAGTCATGGGAGATGGAGAGATTCATCTCACAAGCCCATCACTAAGAAAAGGATGGAGCAAACAAGAGAGCCCACTCATGGACCTCAACAAGAGCATGAGTAAATTCCTCATCATGAAATCCCTGAGATGTCTCAAGGGATGCACTTTCCTCCACAAAACTATTGGGAGCAAATTAACACCTCCATAGGAGAATTGAGTTTTAACATGGGACAACTAAGGGTGGAGCACCAAGAGCACTCCATCATCCTCCATGAAATTAGGGAAGATCAAAGAGTTATGAGGGAGGAGCAACAAAGGCAAGAAAGAGACATTGAGGAGCTAAAGCACTCCATAAGACCTTCAAGAGGAAGAACTAGCCGCCATCACTAAGGTGGACCCATTCTTTTATTTCTTTGTTCTTTATTTTTCTGTTTTTCGTTTACTATGCTTTATATTTATTTATGTTTGTGTCTTTATTACATGATCATTAGTGTTTAAGTGTCTATGTCTTAAAGTTATGAATGTCCTATGAATCCATCACCTCTCTTAAATGAAAAATGTTCTAAAAATTAGTTTAATTATTTTGATGTGGTGACAATACCTTTTGTTTTCTGAATGAATGCTTGAACAGTGCATATGTCTTTTGAATTTGTTGTTTATGAATGTTAAAACTGTTGGCTCTTGAAAGAATGATGAAAAAGGAGAAATGTTAATGATAATCTGAAAAATCATAAAATTAATTCTTGAAGCAAGAAAAAACAGTGAAGAACAAAAGCTTGTGGAAAACAAAAATGGCAAAAATAAAAGAAAAAAAAGAGAAAGAGAAAGAAAAAGCAAGCAGAAAAAGCCAATAGCTCTTTAAACCAAAAGGCAAGAGCAAAAAGCCAGTAGCCCTTAAAACTAAAAGGCAAGGGTAAAATAAAAAGGATCCAAGGCTTTGAGCATTAATGGATAGGAGGGCCCAAAAGAATAAAATCCTGGCCTAAGCGGCTAAACCAAGCTGTCCCTAACCATGTGCTTGTGGCGTGAAGGTGTCAAGTGAAGAGCTTGAGACTGAGCGGTTAAAGTTGTGATCCAAAGCAAAAAAACGAGTGTGCTTAAGAACCCTGGACACCTCTAATTGGGGACTCTAGCAAAGCTGAGTCACAATCTGAAAAGGTTCACCCAGTTATGTGTCTGTGGCATTTATGTATCCAGTGGTAATACTGGAAAACAAAGTGCTTAGGGCCACGGCCAAGACTCATAAAGTAGTTGTGTTCAAGAATTAACATACTGAACTAGGAGAATCAATAAAACTATCTGAATTCTGAGTTTCTATAGACGCCAATCATTCTGAACTTCAAAGGATAAAGTGAGATGCCAAAACTGTTCAGAGGCAAAAAGCTATTAGTCCCGCTCATCTAATTGGAGCTGAGCTTCATTGATATTTTGGAATTTATAGTATATTCTCTTCTTTTTATCCTATTTGATTTTCAATTGCTTGGGGACATGCAACAATTTAAGTTTGGTGTTGTGATGAGCGGATAATTTATATGCTTTTTGGCATTTTTAGGTAGTTTTTAGTATGTTTTAGTTAATTTTTACTATATTTTTATTAGTTTTTATTCAAAAATCACATTTATGGACTTTACTACGAGTTTGTGTGTTTTTCTATGATTTCAGGTATTTTCTGGCTGAAATTGAGGGACCTGAGCAAAAATCTGATTCAGAGGCTGAAAAAGGACTGCAGATGCTGTTGGATTCTGACCACTGTGCACTCGAAGTAGATTTTCTGGAGCTACAGAAACCCAAATGGCGCGCTCTTAATTGCCTTGGAAAGTATACATCCGGGGCTTTCCAGAAATATATAATAGTCTATACTTTGCCCGAGTTTTGACGATGCAAACTGGCGTTCAAACGCTAACTTCCTGCCCTATTCTGAAGTTAAACGCCAGAAACAGGTTACAAACCAGAGTTAAACGCCAGAAACAGGCTAGAACTTGGCGTTTAACTCCAAGAGAAGCCTCTACACGTGCAAACCTTCAATGCTCAGCCCAAGAACACACCAAGTGGGCCCGAAAGTGGATTTCTGCATCATTTACTTATTTTTGTAACCCTAGCTACTAGTTTAGTATAAAAACTACTTTTACTGATTTATTTCACATCTTTTGATCGTTTTTGAGACTATCTTTGTATCACTTTTGATCATTGATCACGTTTAGGGGGCTGGCCTCACGGGCATGCCTGGACCTTCATCACTTATGTATTTTCTACGGTGGAGTTTCTACACCCCATAGATTAAGGTGTGGAGCTCTGCTGTTCCTCTTGAATTAATGTAAAGTACTATTGTTTTTCTATTCAATTCAAGCTTATTCTTATTCCAAGAAATTCACTCGCACTTCAACCTGATGAATGTGATGATCCGTGACACTCATCATCATTTTCACTTATGAACGCGTGCCTGACAACCACTTCCGTTCTATCTACAATAGCTTGAGCGTGTATCTCTTAGCCTCCATTCCGAAAGATCGGAGTCTTCGTGGTATAAGCTAGAATCAATTGGCAGCATTCTTGAGATCCGAAAAGTCTAAACCTTGTCTGTGGTATTACGAGTAGGATCTGGGAAGGGATGACTGTGACGAGCTTCAAACTCGCGAGTGTTGGGCGTAGTGACAGACGCAAAAGGATCAATGGATCCTATTCCAACATGATCAAGAACTGACAGATGATTAGCCGTGCGGTGACAGCGCATTTGGATCATTTTCACTGAGAGAACGGGAAGTAGCCATTGACAACGGTGATGCCCAACATACTGCTTGCCATGGAAAGGAGTATGAATGATTGGATGAAAGCAATAGGAAAACAGAGGTTCAGAAGGAACAAAGCATCTCCAAACGCTTATCTGAAATCCTACTAATGAATTACATAAGTATCTCTATCTTATTTTATGTTTTATTTATATTTTAATTATCAAAAATCCCATAACCATTTGAATCTGCCTGACTGAGATTTACAAGATGACCATAGCTTACTTCGAGCCGACAATCTCTGTGGGATCGACCTTTACTCACGTAGGTTTATTACTTGGACGACCCAGTGCACTTGCTGGTTAGTTGTGCGAAGTTGTGAAAAAGAGTTGAGATTACAATTGTGCGTACCAAGTTGTTGGCGCCATTGAGATCACAATTTCGTGCACCAAGTTTTTGGCGCCGTTGCCGGGGATTGTTCGAGTTTGGACAACTGACGGTTCATCTTGTTGCTCAGATTAGGTAATTTTATTTTATTTTTAAGGTTTTTATTTCTTATTTTCGAAAAATACAAAAAAATTTTTCTTCTTTTTCATTATTTTTCCAATTAATTTTCGAAAAATACAAAAAAAATTTATAAAATCATAAAAACCAAAAATTTTATGTTTCTTGTTTAAGTCTAGTGTCAATTTTTAAGTTTGGTGTCAATTGCATGTGTTTTAATTTCCCTTTAATTTTCGAAAATTCATCATGTGTTCTTTATAATCTTCAAGTTGTTCTTGATGATTTTCTTTGTTTGATCTTTGCATTTTCTTGTTTTGTGTCTTTTCTTGTTTTTCATATGCATTTTCAATTTGTCAGTATCTCAACATTAAAAATTTTTAAGTTTGGTGTCTTGCATGTTTTTCTTTTCTTAAAAATTTTCAAAAATAAGTCTTGATGTTCATCTTGATCTTCAAAGTGTTCTTGGTGTTCATCTTGATATTCAAAGTATTCTTGCATGCATTTTGTGCTTTGATCTTAAATTTTCATGTTTTGTGTCAATTTTGTGTTTTTCTCTTTCCTCATTAAAAATTCAAAAAAAAAAATATCTTTCTCTTATTTTCTCATAAATTTCGATGAACACATGTGAATTTATGTGATGAAATTTACTGAATTCAAGCCAAAATTTATCATCAAATATGAATTCATCAATTTCTCCAAACTTAAATAATAACATGTTCTCATGCTAATCAAAAAGAAGAAGGCTTAAAAGGATGACAACTTATTGAATGAAACTACTTTATATGCATGCAACTATACTAATGGATGCTTGACACAAAAATTATTGTCGGTCTAGATTTTCTTCTTATAGAAAAGAATTACTTCGTTGTAAGCATAGCTCCAAACTAATAAACAACTCTCATATCAAATTTAATTTGGTTTTTTTGTCACATGTACAAACCCCAATGAAAATTAACCGAAGTATTTAGACTCCGGGTCGTCTCACAAGGAATTGCAATGAAGTGGTCAATTATTGGCTATGAAGGGACAAGGTGTTTGATTGGTAAAAGGTCAAGAAATTAAATGGGCAAGAATTTAAATGACAAGAAGAGTAAATCAAGCAAGCAATTAAAGGAAGCAAGTAATAAAGAGAGATATATTCATGGCAAGGATTGAGAATATAGGCTTTCTATCCTAGTCATACAATGATTAATTCATCTTATTTAGTCAACTCCAACAAATAGAAGAAGGTATCATGTTATCTTCACATAGGAAGAACGTCAAACAAGACTAGTTAATCATGTCACAATAATAAACAAGAATTTATCTTACTACGTCATCCTCGACGATGGAAGAAGGTATCATATTATCTTCACACTCGAAGAAAGTCTAATAAGACTAGCTAATCTCAATCCAAACGTCCTAATCAACTCACTAATCGGATTACCAAGAGATTAGAGTTACTGGAAACAATACTAGCTAACAACTCTTGATCGCCAACATGAGTTGGGTCTTAATGACTCAAGATCACCTAATTTCTCTTTCCAAGCCAAGAATGCTCAAAATCTACTCTAACATCCAACCAAGTATTTTGTCAAACACTTGGAAGGCATAAAAGGAAAGCATAGTAAAAGTGCAAGAAATGTAAATCTACCAACTTCCAATTGCAAGAAAAGTAAACCAACAACTCAAATGATCAATAAAAGAACATTAATAATCAAATTTCATTAAAAGGGATTTAAATCCAACATGAGTGCATGAACATAAAAGAGGCATAAAAGTAAAATTAACAAGAGAACTAAGAAGAATGAAGTAGTAGAAACAAGAAATTGTAAAGGAAACAAGATGAAATCAAGAAATCATGCTTAGATCTAAGAGAAATTAACCTAATCCTAACCTAATTCTAGAGAGAAGAGGGAGCTTCTCTCTCTAGAAAACTAACTAAAGGCTCATCATAACTAACTAAGTGCTCCCCCTTTCTCAATCTTCAATTCTGCATCAAATACCCTCAGAAACGAGTTGGAATGGAGCCTGGGCAGCTTAGAAATTTCCCCCAGTGATTTCACTTTAAGTAGGTCACGTGCCGAACGTCACGCGTGCGCGTGCTTGACACGTGCACGTCGCTGGCAAAACCTCTACTCACGCGTACGCGTGCTTGACGCATGCGTGTGGCTTGCAAATCTTCAATGCACGCGTACGTGATAAACCCCATTTTGACGGTTTATCCTGTATTAATTTTAAGAGATTTTATCACCTTTTACCCACATTTATTCAATGAAATAGCATGGTTTTGTGATTGTCTCCTTATTTGTGCTTAGATGTGAAAACATGCTTTTAGATCCTTAATTTGATGGTTTAATCTCCCTTTGATTCCACTAGATGCCTTGATATGTTTGCTAGTGATTTCAGATTGAAAAGGCTAGGAATGGATCAAAGGAGTGAAGAGGAAAGCATGCAAAGTGGAGAAATCATGAAAAGTCAAAGAAGTTGAACTCGCCCATGGACGCGTGCGCGCAGCTGGCGCTTGCGCGCATCTGTGAATCACCCCATGGACGCGTACGCGTGCTGTGCACGTACGCGTCGGAGCTGGTTTATGATTTTTAATGAAAACGTAACCAATGAATTCTCAAGGGTTGTGGGGCCCAATCTTAACCAATTTTGGCGCCAAAGATACTATTTAAAGCCAAGGATTGAAGAGCAAGGGGGATTCCAAAAAATCATACACACTCTTTAGGATTAGTTTAGACTTAGTTTCTAGAGAGAGAAGCTCTCTCTTCTCTCTAGAATTAGGATTAGGATTAGGTTTAGTTCTTAGATCTAGATTTTAATCTTTGCTTACTTCTACTTCTACTTTTCAATTCTTTGTTGCTACATTCATCTTCTTCTATTCTTTTGTTATAATTTCCTTTATGTTGTTCTTATATTTTGTTGTAGATCTAGTATTGTTCCTTCTACATTCTTCCAATTCAATAAGAGGTAATTCATAATAAATGTGTCTTCCTTGCTTTTCTATTGTTGATCTCTTGTTTTTGTAGTTGTAGATTCCTTTAATTCTTGCATTTAATAACGTTTACTGCTATTGCACTTTATGTGTTTGTTGAAATGTCTCTTTTAGTTTTAGTGTAGATTTTGTTCCTCTTGGCCTAGGTAGAGTAATTAGTGACACTTGTGTTATCTAATTCCTTTGTTGATTGATAATTGGAAAGATTGCTAATTGGTTTGGAGTGCACTAAAGCTAGTCTTTCCTTGGGAGTTGGCTAGAACTTGTGGCTCAAGTCAATTTATCCACTTGACTTTCCTTTATTTAGTAAGGGTTAACTAAGTGGTAGCAATGAACAATTCTCATCACAATTGAGAAGGATAACTAGGATAGGACTTCTAGTTCTCACACCTTACCAAGAGCCGTTTATAGTTGTTAGTTTATTTTCATTGCCATTTACTTTTCATGCTTCTTATCCAAAACCCCAAAATAACTCACAACCAATAACAAGACACTTCATTACAATTCCTAGGGAGAACGACCCGAGGTCCAATACTTCGGTTTATAAATTTTAGGGGTTTGTACTAGTGACAAACAACTTTTTGTATGAAAGGATTATTGCTTGGTTTAGAAACTATACTTTACAACGAGATTTTATTAGCGAATTTCTAAATCGTCAAAAATCCAATCATCAAACCCCGTTTTGACGGTTTATCCTGTATTGATTTTAAGAGATTTTATCAGCTTTTACCCACATTTATTCAATGAAATAGCATGGTTTTATGATTGTCTCCTTATTTGTGCTTAGATGTGAAAACATGCTTTTAGATCCTTAATTTGATGGTTTAATCTCCCTTTGATTCCACTAGATGCCTTGATATGTTTGCTAGTGATTTCAGATTGAAAAGGCTAGGAATGGATCAAAGAAGTGAAGAGGAAAGCATGCAAAGTGGAGAAATCATGAAAAGTCAAAGAAGTTGAACTCGCTCATGGACGCGCGCGCGCACCTGGCGCTTGCGCGCATCTGCGAATCACCCCATGGACGCGTACGCGTGCTGTGCGCGTACGCGTCGGTGCTGGTTTATGATTTTTAATGAAAACGTATCCAACGAATTCTCAAGGGTTGTGGGGCCCAATCTCAACCAATTTTGGGGCCAAAGATGCTATTTAAAGCCAAGGATTGAAGACCAAGGGGGATTCCAAAAAATCATACGCACTCATTAGGATTAGTTTAGAGTTAGTTTCTAGAGAGAGAAGCTCTCTCTTCTCTCTAGAATTAGGATTAGGATTAGGTTTAGTTCTTAGATCTAGATTTTAATCTTTTCTTTCTTCTACTTCTACTTTTCAATTCTTTGTTGCTACATTCATCTTCTTCTATTCTTTTGTTATAATTTTCTTTATGTTGTTCTTATATTTTGTTGTAGATCTAGTATTGTTCCTTCTACATTCTTCCAATTCAATAAGAGGTAATTCATAATAAATGTGTCTTCCTTGCTTTTCTATTGTTGATCTCTTGTTTTTGTAGTTGTAGATTCCTTTAATTCTTGCATTTAATAACGTTTACTGCTATTGCACTTTATGTGTTTGTTGAAATGTCTCTTTTAGTTTTAGTGTAGATTTTGTTCCTCTTGGCCTAGGTAGAGTAATTAGTGACACTTGAGTTATCTAATTCCTTTATTGATTGATAATTGGAGAGATTGCTAATTGGTTTGGAGTGCACTAAAGCTAGTCTTTCCTTGGGAGTTGGCTAGAACTTGTGGCTCAAGTCAATTCATCCACTTGACTTTCCTTTATTTAGTAAGGGTTAACTAAGTGGTAGCAATGAACAATTCTCATCACAATTGAGAAGGATAACTAGGATAGGACTTCTAGTTCTCACACTTTACCAAGAGCCTTTTATAGTTGTTAGTTTATTTTCATTGCCATTTACTTTTCATGCTTCTTATCCACAACCCCAAAATAACTCACAACCAATAACAAGACACTTCATTACAATTCCTAGGGAGAACGACCCGAGGTCCAATACTTCGGTTTATAAATTTTAGGGGTTTGTACTAGTGACAAACAACTTTTTGTATGAAAGGATTATTGCTTGGTTTAGAAACTATACTTTACAACGAGATTTTATTAGTGAATTTCTAAACTGTCAAAAATCCAATCATCAAACCCCGTTTTGACGGTTTGTCCTGTATTGATTTTAAGAGATTTTATCACCTTTTACCCACATTTATTCAATGAAATAGCATGGTTTTGTGATTGTCTCCTTATTTGTGCTTAGATGTGAAAACATGCTTTTAGATCCTTAATTTGATGGTTTTAATCTCCCTTTGATTCCACTAGATGCCTTGATATGTTTGCTAGTGATTTCAGATTGAAAAGGCTAGGAATGGATCACAGGAGTGAAGAGGAAAGCATGCAAAGTGGAGAAATCATGAAAAGTCAAAGAAGTTGAACTCGCCCATGGACGCGCGCGCGCACCTGGCGCTTGCGCGCACCTGCGAATCACCCCATGGACGCGTACGCGTGCTGTGTGCGTACGCGTCGGAGCTGGTTTATGATTTTTAATGAAATAGTAACCAACGAATTCTCAAGGGTTGTGGGGCCCAATCTCAACTAATTTTGGCGCCAAAGATGCTATTTAAAGCCAAGGATTGAAGAGAAAGGGGGATTCCAAAATCATACACACTTATTAGGATTAGTTTAGAGTTAGTTTCTAGAGAGAGAAGCTCTCTCTTCTCTCTAGAATTAGGATTAGGATTAGCTTTAGTTCTTAGATCTAGATTTTAATCTTTGCTTTCTTCTACTTCTATTTTTCAATTCTTTGTTGCTACATTCATCTTCTTCTATTCTTTTGTTATAATTTCCTTTATGTTGTTCTTATATTTTGTTGTAGATCTAGTATTGTTCCTTCTACATTCTTCCAATTCAATAAGAGGTAATTCATAATAATTGTTCTTCTTTGCTTTTCTATTGTTGATCTCTTGCCTTTGTAGTTGTAGATTCCTTTAATTCTTGCCATTAATAATGTTTACTTCTATTGCACTTTATGTGTTTGTTGAAATGTCTCTTCTAGTTATAGTGTAGATTTTGTTCCTCTTGGCCTAGGTAGAGTAATTAGTGACACTTGAGTTATCTAATTCCTTTGTTGATTGATAATTGGAGAGATTGCTAATTGGTTTGGAGTGCACTAAAGCTAGTCTTTCCTTGGGAGTTGGCTAGAACTTGTAGCTCAAGTCAATTCATCCACTTGACTTTCCTTTATTTAGTAAGGGTTAACTAAGTGGTAGCAATGAACAATTCTCATCACAATTGAGAAGGATAACTAGGATAGGACTTCTAGATCTCACACCTTACCAAGAGCCTTTTATAGTTGTTAGTTTATTTTCATTGCCATTTACTTTTCATGCTTCTTATCCAAAACCCCAAAATAACTCACAACCAATAACAAGACACTTCATTACAATTCCTAGGGAGAACGACCCGAGGTCCAATACTTCGGTTTATAAATTTTAGGGGTTTGTACTAGTGACAAACAACTTTTTGTATGAAAGGATTATTGCTTGGTTTAGAAACTATACTTTACAACGAGATTTTATTAGTGAATTTCTAAACCGTCAAAAATCCAATCATCAAAATGT
The DNA here is from genome assembly GCF_059453495.1 of Arachis ipaensis. Taxonomy (NCBI): domain Eukaryota; kingdom Viridiplantae; phylum Streptophyta; class Magnoliopsida; order Fabales; family Fabaceae; genus Arachis; species Arachis ipaensis. The sequence continues at coordinate 65,369,518 of NC_142442.1, read as the reverse complement.
TGCCGTTGCCGGGAAATTGCAATGGTGTTAAGTTATTGGTTATTGTATATATGTGAATAGTGTGAATATGTTTGCTTTTGTTAGCTCTTGCTAGTTTTAGGATTTAATTTTCTTGCTTCTTATTTGATTTTGTTTTCATTTTCCTCTTGCTATCATGAATTCTCACCTTGGCTATGAGTTTGGTTATCAACATGTTGTAGGAAATGAGGACTATAATGAAGATGTGTATCAAGAATGGGATGACCAAAGGTGGGAGGAGCCATATGCATATGATCAATCTTCATGGCAACAACCTCCACCAATGCACTATGAAGAAGAGCCATTCTATGATGCATACCAATCCAATGGCTATGGTGACTTACCTTGTGATTTTCAAGAACCACCACCATATGCCTATGATCCATACCCTCAACATAACTCCCAACCATACTCACAAGCCCCTTCTTACCAACCATCTTCATATGACCCTAATCCATATCCATCCTACCAACAACCATATGAGCAATATGAACCACACATAGAGCCACCACCACGCCAACATCAACATTTTCAAGAGCCACCTCCTCCACATTATTACCAAGATGAACCACCTCCAATATATGAAAATTTTCAACCACAAGAGGAATTCTACCTTCCACCACAACCTCACATGGAAGAATATTCATGTCCATCGATCCAAGACCCATATGATCCCTATCATGATATCCAAGCGGAACAAGAGTCAAGGGATCGTCTCAAGGAAGCATTGGATCAATTTCAAGCAACCATGGAGTGTGTTGTGCAACAAGTGGAAAGAGTGGAGAATATTGAACCACCAAAACCCTACCAAGAAGAACCATCTTCCTACTATGAACCCTTCCCCCAAAATGATGAATCCTTCCACCCACCCCAATCTCTAATGGATGAAACCTTTGGTGTTCTTGTTCAAGGGCAAGAAGAGATGAAAAGGGATGTGTAAAATTTCATGGCCGCCTTGGATGCGGTAACAAATCAATTAGCCTCCCAATGCTTGAACACTCAAGGAACTACCATGGCTACATGTGGAGAATCAAATGAAGAATGTAGCATGAAGGAGAGATTGGAAACTCCGGTGGGAAATGAAGGAAGTTGCTTTGTATTGGAACAATTGGAGGAAGCTTTAATTGTTGAAGACAAGGAAGAAGTGGTAGAAGACTTAGGAGATGCGAAGCCTCCATGGGAACATAGAGTTGAAGAAAATCCCTCCAAGATGATTGAAATTGATGCTAGGGAGGAAAGTGCACACCTTCCAAGGCATATTCCATATGAAGACTTGGATGGGATAGAGCAAGAATTGAGTTCCCATGGCAATAAAGAGCAAGCATCAAGTCCTAGTGGTGGAGAATCCTTTGAACTTGAAGAACCTTCTCCCGGTGCATTTGAAAATGTTGTGGAGGTAAACTTCTTTCACCCTCCCAATTATAGTTTGATTAAGGGAAAAGGCTTAGATAGTATTAATGAACAAAGGATTGAATTAGAGAGATCTTGTGAAGAGGTGGAAGTCCTTAGAAATAGAAGGATGAGAGTGGAATACGCTCTGTCAAGATCGTTGGAAGCATCTTTGCCTAGGTTGTCATCTACCCCTTCACTTGAGTGGGTAAAATTCATTTCTATTAGCTTTATTGTCCCACTTGAGTATGGCTTGCTTGAAACGGATGGTCAACTTAGGATGCTTTGTGGGATGAAGCGTAAGCAAAAGATGTTTCGTGGTTGGTGTTGCAAATCAAGGCTCATTTTGGTTGATACTTCAAGAGTTGAATACAAAGGTGGGAATAGTGTTCAAATAGATGGGTCTAGGAGGATTGTTGGGCATTTCATAGAGAATTCATCTTGTTCACCACCCGGATGGATTAATAATGATGATCAACTTCAAGACGGGTGTGAAAATAAAGTGTGGGATCCCGGATTACAAGAAGAGGATTAACTTTGGGAGCCCCAAGCTTGTGAAGAACTCCATCAAGACTTGGCTCAATCCATGAAGAATCTTGGGGCACAATGGAGAACCAAGCATTGGTGGGAGTTCCAAGATGAATACAAGCACAAGCCACCTTGATGAGGAGCTCCCCATAAGTCCAACTTAAGGACAATAAACAAAAGTACTAGGTGGGAGACAACCCACCATGGTAAAATCCTTTCATTTTCTCTTTTGTACATATTGATAGAATTAGTTTAATTTCATGTTTTGTTTAGATAGTTGAGTTTAATTGGTAGTTTAGTATGTTAAATAAGGTTTTAGGGTGTTTTGGTAGATGTTTGGAAGCTTGGAATGGTTCAAAAACATAGAAAAATTTGAAAAACAGAGCACCATTCACGCATTCGCGTAGATGCAGAAGTTCCACTCCCAGCTAGCAAACCCGAGAGTTAGGCCTTCACTGTGCGAATGTTGAGCCCCCGGCCCAACACCATCCGCGCGTCCGCACACCTGGCGCGTACGCGCCCATCATGCTGAATTCGCAATACATGCGCAAGCGCACATGCCGCGCGTGCGTCGATTAGGCCACCTGCACTCCTAGTACTTTTACCAGAGAGTTGTGCCAACTCTGGGCCAACATTAGGCCGCCGGCCTGGCTAGCCATCCACGCAGACGCGCAAGGTACGCGTCCGCGCCCATGCCCACATCCCCATCTACGCGTGAGCGCAGAGTATGCGTCCGCGCCTCCCTCTCTATTTCCACAATCCGCGCGCCCGCGCCATGTGCACGTTCGCGTGGATACCCTTTCTCCCATCCACTTCTTTTCTTCTCCTCTTTCTATTTCTTTCCTTCTCCTTTCTTCTTCCCTCCTACTACCCCTCATCCAACACTTCCAAACACCATCGATAACCATTTATTTTAGTTAGTTAATTAGTTAGTTAGTTAGTTGATTAGTTAGTTTTAGTTTAGTTTTCATTTTATTTTCTCTCTTTTCATTATACGTGTTGGATTATTGACTTTGTTTACTATACATTGCTATATCCCTTATTGCCTAAATGCTATTTTAGCATTAATGTTTTTAGATAATCTTTGTTGGATTCTATGATTGAGGTTATATTTTGCTACTTGGTTTTGAGTTTTTCATGCTTACCTTTTGAAAACTACCAAGTGATGAGAATTGCCTTCGAACTTGTAATTCTTTTGAATTGCATGATTTGGCCACCATGTGATTTGAATCCTTTTCTTTGATTAGGCAATCTCTTGTTGGATGATGTTGATCATTTACCTTAATGCATTGTATTTCATGATTATATCCATCCATATGTTTGACTTGAATGCTTTCATGCTTCTCTAATGCTTGTCTTACCTTACAAGCTTACTTAAAGCATCTCAAGCACACTAGAATGAGTACAGTGCATGCTTCTTTTGTGACATAGCTCTTTATACTAATGTGTGTTCTAAACCACGCAATTTAGAATTCACACACTTATTTGTCATTCATGTCACACTAATTCACTCACTCATTTCTAGTGATTTACCTCATTCCAACAATGTATGCTTCCTTGCTTTTATATCTTCTCATCTTATGGTGTTGTATTTTTGTTTTTCATGATAAATGCACCACAAGCAAACATGGAAGCAAGACTAAGAACACGCAGCAATCCAGAGACTCGCCGTACCCCCTTGCTCATCTTTGAGTGCACCGAGGACGGTGCAAACTTTTAAGTGTGGGGAGGTCGTCCGACCGGTCGGCGATTTTGGGTGACAAATTTCTAATCCCAACACTTTTGTATTTCATTTTAGGTTCTTAGGATTTTTACTTGCATTTTCTTATTTTTTGCATATGTATACACAATAACTTAGTCAAAATAATGAGAATTTTTCAAGATTTCTATTTATAGGGCATGTCAATTGATTTGAGTGAAAACTTTTCATAGAACTTGCTTGAATTATATATATTATGGATCATGTTTTGAGCTAAGAACACAAGCTTGTGAGACTTGAGCCTAATAGCGTGGTTACATCTTATAACCATTTATTTTTTTCTTCTTGTGTGCATTATTCTCTTTCTATGATTGTAATCTTTGATTTGTTTGATTCTTTATGTCCATTATTTTGTGTATTCATGCATCTATATTATTGAAGCCATCATTTCATTAGCTCACTTACCCAAATGGCCTTACCTTTTATCTTCCTTTGTTAGCCAAATTTGAGCCTACGCTTAACCCACTTATTCTTTAATTTAGCACATTACTAGCCTTAAAGCGTAAAACCATAATTATCCTCATTTGGATCTTTGATTAGCTTAGGCTAGTGTGTGTGTGAGTATCATTCAAGCGTGGGAACCTTGGGACATTGGGGGAATAAAAGGGTAGTTTTGTAATGTTATTGGAAATATTGGGAATTGGGTACATACTCATGTATTGATCAAATGTAAAACCTTATGCATTGAGGTTCTTGTATATAAAAAGAAAAAAAAATAAGAAAAACAAAAGAAAAAGAAATAAAAGTGAAAGAGAAAAACAATATGGAAAAGAAAAGAAAAAAATAGAAAAAGAAAGAAAAAGAAGAAAAATAATAAAAAGGGGACAAAATGCCCCAAAGTGAAGCTCAATAAGATCAATGCATAAGTGCTGTGAAATGAAAAGAAAATGCATGAGTATGTGAAAAAGTGAGAAAATGGGTAGTTAGGTTAGAACTTAATTGTATAGGATGTCATAGGTTAGGTGGGAAGTCTAAGTTTATCAAAGATTCAAATTTTAAGCTCACTTGACCAAATATGCATCCTACCTTGACCCTAACCCCATTACAACCTAAGGAAAAAGACCTCATGATAGATGTATGCATGCATGAAATATATGTTGATTGTTAGAAGAAGAACAAATCTTAGAAAGCATGATTAGGAGAGAATTGAGTGAATCAACCCAAAACACTTGAGCGAATAGAGTGCAAACACATCCGGTGAGGGTTCGATGCTCGATTACATGTCTCCACCTATGATCATCTCTTTTCATGCAAGTTTGTAAAAATATTTAATAACTCAATTCAATTGTGGATTAGACTTGCTAGTCCTTAGCCCTTGTGCATATATGTTTCTTGGGAATTGATTTATTTTGACCAAGCACTTGCATTCATTTAGATAGTTGCATATAGGTATATTGCATTTAATTAGTTTCCATTGAATAAATGCCATGGCCTTTGCTTCATTCTTAGTTTAAGCATGAGGACATGCTTGGTTTAAGTGTGGGGAGGTTGATAAACCCCGTTTTGACGGTTTATCCTGTATTGATTTTAAGAGATTTTATCACCTTTTACCCACATTTATTCAATGAAATAGCATGGTTTTGTGATTGTCTCCTTATTTGTGCTTAGATGTGAAAACATGCTTTTAGATCCTTAATTTGATGGTTTTAATCTCCCTTTGATTCCACTAGATGCCTTGATATGTTTGCTAGTGATTTCAGATTGAAAAGGCTAGGAATGGATCGAAGGAGTGAAGAGGAAAGCATGCAAAGTGGAGAAATCATGAAAAGTCAAAGAAGTTGAACTCGCCCATGGACGCGCGCGCGCACCTGGCGCTTGCGCGCACCTGCGAATCACCCCATGGACGCGTACGCGTGCTGTGTGCGTACGCGTCGGAGCTGGTTTATGATTTTTAATGAAATAGTAACCAACGAATTCTCAAGGGTTGTGGGGCCCAATCTCAACTAATTTTGGCGCCAAAGATGCTATTTAAAGCCAAGGATTGAAGAGAAAGGGGGATTCCAAAATCATACACACTCATTAGGATTAGTTTAGAGTTAGTTTCTAGAGAGAGAAGCTCTCTCTTCTCTCTAGAATTAGGATTAGGATTAGCTTTAGTTCTTAGATCTAGATTTTAATCTTTGCTTTCTTCTACTTCTACTTTTCAATTCTTTGTTGCTACATTCATCTTCTTCTATTCTTTTGTTATAATTTCCTTTATGTTGTTCTTATATTTTGTTGTAGATCTAGTATTGTTCCTTCTACATTCTTCCAATTCAATAAGAGGTAATTCATAATAAATGTGTCTTCTTTGCTTTTCTATTGTTGATCTCTTGTTTTTGTAGTTGTAGATTCCTTTAATTCTTGCCATTAATAATGTTTACTTCTATTGCACTTTATGTGTTTGTTGAAATGCCTCTTCTAGATATAGTGTAGATTTTGTTCCTCTTGGCCTAGTTAGAGTAATTAGTGACACTTGAGTTATCTAATTCCTTTGTTGATTGATAATTGGAGAGATTGCTAATTGGTTTGGAGTGCACTAAAGCTAGTCTTTCCTTGGGAGTTGGCTAGAATTTGTGGCTCAAGTCATTTCATCCACTTGACTTTCCTTTATTTAGTATGGGTTAACTAAGTGGTAGCAATGAACAATTCTCATCACAATTGAGAAGGATAACTAGGATAGGACTTCTAGTTCTCACACCTTACCAAGAGCCTTTTATAGTTGTTAGTTTATTTTCATTGCCATTTACTTTTCATGCTTCTTATCCAAAACCCAAAAATAACTCACAACCAATAACAAGACACTTCATTACAATTCCTAGGGAGAACGACCCGAGGTCCAATACTTCGGTTTATAAATTTTAGGGGTTTGTACTAGTGACAAACAACTTTTTGTATGAAAGGATTATTGCTTGGTTTAGAAACTATACTTTACAACGAGATTTTATTAGTGAATTTCTAAACCGTCAAAAATCCAATCATCAGTACGCGTGCATGACGCGTGCGCGTGGCCCTCAATTCTCCATTTTGCACATTTCTTCGTGAATTCTCCACTTGCATGCTTTACTCTTCATTTCTTCCATCCAATACTTGCCTTATGAACCTGAAATCACTCAACAAACACATCAAGGCATCGAATGGAATTAAGGTGAATTAAAATCACCATTTTTAGGGCCTAAAAAGCATATTTTTACACTTAAGCACAAATTAAGGGAGAATTACAAAACCATGCTATTTCATTGAATAAATGTGAGAAAAAGTGATAAAATCTCCCAAAATAAGCACAAGATAAACCATAAAATTGGGGTTTATCAAACCTCCCCACACTTAAACCAAGCATGCCCTCATGCTAAAATCAAGAAAGAAATAAAGGATATAAACATTTATTCAATGCAAGGTAACTATATGCAACCTATCTATATGCAATCTATCTACATGAATGCATCTACTTGGTCAAAATAAATCAACTTCCAAGAATATGTATATAAGTACAAGGGCTAAAGCATTAGCAATCAAAGCAAACCCATAATTGAATTGAATTATTGAAAGATTTCACAAACTTCCAAGAAAAGATGATCATGGGTGGAAGCATGTAATTGAGCGATCGAACCCTCACCGGATGTGTATCCGCTCTAGTCACTCAAGTGTATGGGGTTGATTCACTCAATTCTCCCCTAATCATGCTTTCCACGATTTTTTTCATCTAACAATCAATAATTATTTTATGCATGCATACAAATATCATGAGGTCTTTTCCATAGGTTGTAATGGGGCTAGGGTCAAGGTAAGGATGCATATGGTCAAGTGAGCTTGAGATTTGAATCTTTGATTAACTTAAACTTCCCACCTAACCTATATAGCAACCTATACAATTCTAAACAACCTAACTACCCATTCTTCACTTTTTCCACACACTCATGCATTCTCTTTCTGATCACCACACATATGCATTGATTTTTATTGACTTTACTTTGGGGCATTTTGTCCCCTTTTTATTGCTTTTCTTTTTCTTTCTTTTTCTATATATTTTTTTCTTTTATATATATATATATATATATATTCTTTTTATTTTTCTGATTTTTTTTAAACTAAAATATACACAAAAGCATCAATGCATATGGTATAAATATAATTGATGCATGAATATGTACCCATTCCCATAATTTTCAACAAAACCACGAAATACACTTTTATCTCTACCTATGTTCCCAACTTTCCCAAAATCAAATGATAAATACTCTCACTAGCCTAAGCTAATCAAAGATCCAAACAAGGGACATTTATTGTCTTTCACTTAGGCTTGTAATGTGCTAAAATTACGAACAAATGGGTTTAGCATAAGCTCAAAGTTGGCTAACAATGGAAGATAAAAGGTAGGCTATTTGGGTAAGTGAGCTATTTGAAACAATGGCCTCAATCATATAAGTGCATGTATACACAAAATAATGGACATAAAGAATCAAACAAATCAAAGATTGCATTCATAGAAAGAGAATAATGCACACAAGAATAAAACTAAGTGGTTGTATAATGTAACCTCACAATTAGGCTCAAATCTCACATGCTTGTATTCTTAGCTCAAAAATCATGTTCCACAATATATGTAATTCAAGCAAGTTCTAAAAATTTTTTTTCAATCAATTGGGGTACCCTATAGATAAACTTCTTTGAAAAATTTCATTATTTTGACTAAGCTTATTATATTATATATGCAAACTAAAAAAATGTAACTAAAAATTCTAAAAGACCTAAAAAATGAAATGCAAAAGTGTTGGGATTAGAGACTTGTCACCCATAAACTCCGATCGGTCGGACGACCTCCCCACACTTAAAAGTTTGCACCGTCTTCGATGCATTCAAAGATGAGCAAGGGGGTACAATGATTCTCCGAGTTGCCACCTTCAGCTGGCGGATCAACCGATGCTGTGTGTTCCTTTTTCCACTTCCATTTTTGCTTATGATGATTCATCCTGAACAATAGAAAACAGGATAGTAAGAAAAGTGAATGTGCAAGCAAGGAAGCGTAAATTGTTGGAATGAGGTGGATCACTTGAATTGAGTGAGTAAATTAGTGTGATATTAATGAAAAATAGGTGTGTGGGTCCTAGATTGCATGCGATTTAGAATCTACACCCTAGTATTTAAAAGCTATGTCACAATTATACAAAAGATGTATGCACTTCACCCATTCTAGTGTGCTTGAAAGACTTCAAAAGACTTGTAGGTTAAGTCAACCAGGCAAGTAGTGAAGAGGCATGAAAGCATTCAAGCAATTAATCAAGCAATAGTAAAATTGGATAGTTCATGGGAATTGATTGATGTGTAAGTGAACTTAGTGAACAAGACGGTATATGAAACTTACACAACAATCAATGACACATATTGGAGTTGTTGCTACACCTAAGTGACATAGAGGTAAAACACATAGATTCTATGGAACTTAGGAAAAAGAAGATAGAAGTAAAAATCAATCACATAGCAAGCATGGTCCACAAAGCTTTACAAAGCTCAAAAATATATCACTTGGTAAGCTTTCGATCCAATTTCACAATTCCAATATCTCAATGCATGACTGATGAGTCCATATTTGACGACATATTTTAGCTTGAATCAGATGGATTTCATCATATAAACTCACACTTATTCACTAAAAATAGCATACTTTTGTGTTTGATCCCTAGATTGTGCCTAAATGTGAAAACATGCACTTTTGTGCTTATTTTGACTAATTTTATTCCATTGACCTTCCATTTGATACCTTGATGTTATTTGTGAGTGATTTCAGAAGAATAAGGTAGGAAAGGCTTGGTGGGAAGGGAAGAGGAGCATGCAATTGGGAGAAAGCATGAAGAAAACAAAGGAAGAGAGCTCAGCCATGCGTGCATGCGCACAGAGATGCGTGCGTACGCACAAAATGGAAATCAGCATGCGTGTGTGCGCACAGCTACTTGTGCACCCAAGCAGAGCGAGTCCAGAGCATCGCGAAGTGTGCGTGCGCACAACCCTCTGTGCGTACGTGATGAGCGGATAATTTATACGCTTTTTGGCATTATTTTTACATAGTTTTTAGTATGATTTAGTTAGTTTTTAGTATATTTTTATTAGTTTTTAAATAAAAATCACATTTCTGGACTTTACTATGAGTTTGTGTGTTTTTCTGTGATTTCAGGTAATTTCTGGCTGAAATTGAGGGACTTGAGCAAAAATCTGATTCAGAGGCTGAAGAAGGACTGCAGATGTTGTTGGATTCTGACCTCCCTGCACTCGAAATGGATTTTCTGGAGCTAAAGAATCTCAATTGGCGTGCTCTCACTTGCGTTGTAAATTAGACATCCATGGCTTTCTAGCAATATATAATAGTCCATACTTTGCCCGAGTTTAGATGACGCAAACTGGCGTTCAAATGCCAACTTCCTGCCCTATTCTGGAGTTAAATGCCAGAAACAGGTTGTAAATCAGAGTTAAACGCCAGAAACAGGCTACAACCTGGCGTTTAACTCCAAAAAGAGTCTTTACACATGAAAGCTCAATTCTCAGCCCAAGCACACACCAAGTGGGCCCGAAAGTGGATTTCTACATCATTTACTTATCTTATGTAACCCTAGCTACTAGTCTAATATAAAAACTACTTTTAGTGATTTATTTTATATCTCTGGTTAGTCTTTTGAATAATTTGATGTTCAGAGATCATGTTTAGGGGGCTGGCCATTCGGCCATGCCTGGACCTCCATCACTTATGTATTTTCAACGGTAGAGTTTCTACACACCATAGATTAAGGTGTGGAGCTCTGCTGTTCCTCATGAATTAATGCAAAGTACTATTGTTTTCTTATTCAATTCAAGCTTATTCCTATTCTAAGATATTTGCTTGCACTTCAACATGATGAATATGATGATCCGTGACACTCATCACTATTCTCAACCTATGAATGCGTGCCTGACAACCACTTCCATTCTACCTTGGATTGAGCGTTTATCTCTTAGCCTCCATTCCAAAAGATCGGAGTCCTCGTGGTATAAGCTAGAATTATTGGCGGCCATTCTTGAGATCCGAAAAGTCTAAACCTTGTCTGTGGTATTCCGAGTAGGATCTGGGATGTGATGACTGTGACGAGCTTCAAACCCGCGAGTGTTGGGCGTAGTGACAGATGCAAAAGGATCAATGGATCCTATTTCAACATGATCGAGAACCGACAGATGATTAGCCGTGCGGTGACAGTGCATTTGGACCATTTTCACTGAGAGAATGGGATGTAGCCATTGACAACGGTGATGCCCAACATACAGCTTGCGATAGAAAGGAGTATGAATGATTAGATGAAAGCAGTAGGAAAGCAGAGGTTCAGAAGGAACAACAGCATCTCCATACGCTTATTTGAAATTCTCACCAATGAATTGCATAAGTATCTCTATCCTAGTTTATATTTTATATTTTAATTATCAAAATCCCATAACCATTTGAATTTGCCTTACTGAGATCTACAAGGTAACCATAGCTTGCTTCAAGTCGACAATCTCCGTGGGATCGACCCTTACTCACGTAAGGTTTATTACTTGGACGACCCAGTGCACTTGCTGGTTAGTTGTATCGAAGTTGTGACAAAAAGAAATTTGAGATTATGAACGTGCGTACTGAGTTTTTGGCGCCGTTGCTAGAGATCACAATTTCGTGCACCAGTACGCACAAGTGGAATTTTAGCGAAGTGTGCGGAGGCACACGTCTGTGCGTCTGCACAAGTCCCAGTGCATGCCTCCATTAAAAACGCATGTGACTCGCAATTTTGGGGTTTTCTTGGCCCATTTCTGAAGGCTTGGAGGCTGAGTTAAGAGGCTATATGAAGGGGAATGCAACACATAACAAGAGAGCCATCTTAGAATAGGAAAACACATAGTAGGAGTAGGAGTAGTGTAGATTAGGAAATTCTCTCTTAGGTTTAGTTAGGGTTTGTAGCATTTTATACTTCAAGTTTGGATTTGGATTATAGAAATTTTATTGTAAGTATTTCTTTAATTCTCTCTTTTATGACATTACTTGTTCTACACTTTCTCATATTTTCATTTCTCTTGCCAATTTATATAGTTTTGCAATTTTGGATTTTTAGTTGTTTAATTTGATGTTTGATGGCTTTTATATGTTTGTTTGAGTTGCCTTTATTGATTTTGATCATCTATGGTTCATACTTTTTATCATTTTCCCAATTTTGCCATGTTTTATGTTTATGCCCTCTATGTGTTTGATAAAATGTCAATTTTAGTTATGGGGTAATTTCCACCCCTTGGCTTGGGGAAAATGAGTCTATGGATTACTAGAGCCATAATGTCCAACATTTAGTGGTAATTCTTGGGGAGTTAGTTGATTCTTGTTTTCATTAAAGCTAGCCTTTTATCAACTAGTTTGGTAAGTTGGTTAGAACTTATGGATTAAGGTCAATTATGCTTGCTTGACTTACTCCTCGATGTTTGGGGTTAATTAGGAGAGATTAACTCATGATAATTATCATAGTTGTGGTTATGGAAAGGAAGGGATTCCATAACTCATCCCAAGTCAAGGTTTCATTTATGTTTGAATCACTTTTCCATCATTTTGAGTTTTACTTGTTCATATTACATACATAGTTCTTTTATTCCTTTATTGCTTTATTAATTGCAATTTTGTCTAGTTCTTTTATCTCTTTATTTGTTTGCTTCCTTATTATTGAAAACACCCCTTTGGCTCTTCACAACCAAAATTGTGCATTTGTTGGCATTAGTTCCTAGGGAGAACGACCCGGGAGTAGAAATACTTTCGGTTATAAATTGGTTTGAATTGTGACATTATCTTGAATTGAATTTTGATTGAGAGGATCCATTGCCGGTTTGGACTATACTCACAACAGAATTACTTTATCTAGTTTTCAGAATTGGCATAAATTCTTCCTCATATCAATGACATAGGTGATGCTCAATTAGAGCAAGCATCCTAAAAAAATGCATTGATACTGCACAGTTGCCTAACAATGGATGATGAATGCATGGTGGCCAAAACATGTAATTCAAAGAGTTAAGATGCATGAAGGCAATGTAACATGTACTTGGTATTCAAAAATATTAAGCATGAAAAGTTACAAACCAAGTAATCAAATATAACCTCAACAAAGGATCCAACAAGGGATATAAACAAAATTGATGTTTGGATAACATCCTATTAGTAGTCAGCAGTAGTAAACAGTAAACAAGATTAGTAATCCAACACTTATAATGAAAAACAAAAGTTAAACAAAATTAAACTAACTAACTAACTAAAAGAAATGGTGTTACATGGTGTTTGGTAGTGTTGGATGATGTTTGAAGGGTGGAAAGAAAAGAAGAGAAGAGAGAAGAAGGAGAGAAATGAAAAGAAGATGAGAAAAGAAGTGTAGTGAAGGAAAGGCGTCCACGCGTACGCGTGCATGACGCGTGCGCGTGGAAATGGCGAAATGGGAGCGACGCGTATGCGTGCCTCATGCGTGCGCGTCGATGGGTTAGTTAGAGAGCGATGCGTACGCGTGAGGTACGCGTACGCATGGGTAGCCTTGCGCGAATGGCACAGTGTGCGCGCACTGTTCACGCAACTCTCAGGAAAGTGGCTTGGAGGTGAAAATTTTTAATCCACGCGTGTGCGTTGATGATTGAAAATACTTGGGTCATGCGTACGCGTGGATGGTGCTCTATTTTTCAAAGGTTTTTTCATGTTCTTGCACCAAATCAAGCATTCCAAACCTCCAAAGAGCTACCAAAATACCTTAAAACCTTATTTAACCTACTAGACTCCTAAATAAACTCAACTAAGCAATCAAAACAAGGAATTAAACCTATTTTACCAATATTTACAAAAAGGAAAAAAGGGAGAGATGTTACCATGGTGGGGTGTCTCCCACCTAGCACTTTTTTTTATTGTCCTTAAGTTGGACTTATGGGGAGCTCTTCATCAAGGTGGCTTGTGCTTGAATCCATCCTTGAACATCCACCAATACTTGGACTTCCATTGTGCTTCATCATTCCAAGTTAATATCTCCAAGCTTTGATGGTGTTCTTCGCAAACCATAGGCTCCCAAAGTTGATCCACACCTTGTAATCTGGGATCCCATACTTTATTTTCACACCCGTCTTGTAATTGATTATGGTGATTTCCTCCGGGTGGTAAAGAAGCTGAATTCTCAAGAAGGTACCAAACTATCCTCCTAGACCCATTCAATTGAGCACTACATCAATCCATGCTCCTAAATTTTGAGCTTCCCACCATAATGAGTCTAGACTTACAACGCCAACCACTAAACATCCTCCTCTTACGCTTAATGCCACAAAGCACCCTAAGTTGGCCATCCGTTTCAAGCAAACCAAATTCAAGTGGGATAATAAAGCTAAGAGTTAGGAGTTTTACCCACTTGAATGAAGGATTGGATGACAACCTAGGTGGAGGAGTTCCCAACGGTCTTGACAAAGCACACTCCACTCCCGTCCATCCTCTTCTAGAGGCGTCCACCACTTGGCAAGGTCCTTCAAGCTCTACCTCTTGCCATGCTTCCTCAAGTTCACATTCTTCTTCACCAAATTCTTCTATCTCTTCCCCATCACTCAAATCATAAAGAGGAGGTTTAGTGAAATCTACCTCCTCATCAATTCCAAGCATAATGGGGGAAGGACTCATCAAGCTCAAAAAGATCATATGTTGATGCGAAATCATCATAGATAGGAAGGCTTGTTGCTTGGAACACTTCTTCCAATTCTTCACTTACAATATGCCTTGGAGGTTGCACATCCTCCCCAACATTGCTTTCTAGTCCAATGGAAGAAGGCTCAACAAGATCATCAAGGGGATTGATCAATGTGGACAAAAAATTACTAAAGATGGAATCCACTTCTTGATCAATTTCCCTCAACTCTCTATCCACATCCTTAACATTACTCTCCTCTTTAACATCCCTTCCAAACTCCATGGAAGAAGGCTCTTCAACTTGAGATTCCTCTATGTACTCAACATATCCTAAATACCCGACTACTACTTCCTTTTGTCCAATAATCTATACCTCCTCCTCTTGTCGTACTTCTTGCTTTAACTCCTCTTCCTCACCTTGGAGCTCCAAATTCACTCCCTCGCTAAGCTCTTTGGGTGCTTCTCCACATTCAACAATGGGAGTGCCTTGATCGCATAAGCTTAGGTGGGATGAGACTATGTTGCTAACCGCTTCTACCATGATAGCTATCTTGGCTTCTAGCTCCTTAAACTCCTTTTCCATCCCCTCTTGTTGCCTTAGAATACGAGATTCAAGATCTCTTAGTTCTAGCATAAGGGCTTCATCAGAGGGCGGTGGTGGAAGAGAGAGTTCATTGATTGAGGAAAAGGGATTGTAGTTGGAAGGTGGTCCATATTGGTGAAAGTCTTGAGGTGGTGTATGTAGAATTTGTGGTTCTTAGGAGTATTGGTGTTGGAATGGTAGTGGCTCTAGATATGGTTCATATGGTGGTTGGTATAGTGGATATAGGTTAGGGTCATATGGGGGTGAGTGTTGGTATAAGGCTTGTAAATGAGGTTGTTGGGGACTATGTTGAGGGAAAGGTTCATATGTATGTGGTGGCTGTGGTTGACAATTGAAATAAGGGTCATCATACACATTAGATTGATATGCATTAGGATTTGGATTGTACCCATAGGAATCCGGAGGAGGTTGTTGCCAAGAGAGTTGTCCATAAGCTTGGGGCTCCTCCCACCGTTGATTTCCAAATCCTTGATGCACATCCTCATTGAAGTTTCCATTTCCTACAACATAGTTTGAATCAAACTCATAGCCAAAGTGATGAGAACTCATGGTGATAAGAGAAAACAAAAACATTCTAACAAGAAACAAAGAAAACCAAATCCTAAAACTAGCAAAAACTAACAAAGAAGAAAAAAGCAAACATATTCACAATATTTACAATAGCCAATAACATAGCACCCTTGCAATTCCCCGGCAACGGCGCCGTAAATTTGACACGAAAATTATCGTCGGTCTAGATTTTCTTCTTATAGAAAAGAATTACTTCGTTGTAAGCATAGCTCCAAACCAACAAACAACTCTCATATCAAATTTAATTTGGTTTTTTTGTCACATGTACAAACCCCAATGAAAATTAACCGAAGTATTTAGACTCCGGGTCATCTTACAAGGAATTGCAATGAAGTGGTCAATTATTGGCTATGAAGGGACAAGGGGTTTGATTGGTAAAAGGGCAAAAAATTAATTGGGCAAGAATTTAAATGACAAGAAGAGTAAATCAAGCAAGCAATTAAAGGAAGCAAGTAATCAAGAGAGAGACATTCATGGCAAGGGTTGAGAATATAGGCTTTCTATCCTAGTCATACAATGATTAATTCATCTTATTTAGTCAACTCCAACAAATGGAAGAAGGTATCATGTTATCTTCACATAGGGAGAACGTCAAACAAGACTAGTTAATCATGTCACAATAATAAACAAGAATTTATCTTACTACGTCATCCTCGACGATGGAAGACGGTATCATATTATCTTCACACTCGAAGAAAGTCTAATAAGACTAACTAATCTCAATCCAAATGTCCTAATCAACTCACTAATCGGATTAGCAAGAGATTAGAGTTAACGAAAACAATACTAGCTAACAACTCTAGATCGCCAACATGAGTTGGGTCTTAATGACTCAAGATCACCTAATTTCTCTTTTCAAGTCAAGAATGCTCAAAATCTACTCTAACATCCAACCAAGCATTTTGTCAAACACTTGGAAGGCATAAAAGGAAAGTATAGTAAAAGTACAAGAAATGTAAATCTACTAACTACCAATTTCAAGAAAAGAAAACCAACAACTCAAATTATCAATAAAAGAACATTAATCATCAAATTTCATTAAAAGGGATTTAAATCCAACATGAGTGCATGAACATAAAAGAGGCATAAAAGTAAAATTAACAAGAGAACTAAGAAGAATGAAGTAGTAGAAACAAGAAATTGTAAAGGAAACAAGATGAAATCAAGAAATCATGCTTAGATCTAAGAGAAATTAACCTAATCCTAACCTAATTCTAGAGAGAAGAGAGAGCTTCCCTCTCTAGAAAACTAACTAAAGGCTCATCATGACTAACTAAGTGCTCCCCCATGCTCAATCTTCAATTCTGCATCAAATACCCTCAGAAATGAGTTGGAATTGGGCCTGGGCAGCTCAAAAATCACCCCAGCGATTTCACTTTAAGTGAGCGATTTCACTTTAAGTGGGTCACGTGCCGAACGTCACGCGTGCGCGTGGTTGACGCGTGCACGTCGCTGGCAAAACCTCTACTCACGCGTACGCGTGCTTGACGCATGCGCGTGGCTTGCGAATCTTCAATGCACGCGTATGCGTGCATGACGCGTGCGCGTGGCCCTCAATTCTCCATTTTGCTCATTTCTTCTGAATTCTCCACTTGCATGCTTTCCTCTTCATTTCTTCCATCCAATACTTGCCTTATGAACCTGAAATCACTCAACAAACACATCAAGGCATCGAATGGAATTAAAGCGAATTAAAATCACCAGTTTTAGGGCCTAAAAAGCATGTTTTTACACTTAAGCACAAGTTAAGGGAGAATTACAAAACCATGCTATTTCATTGAATAAATGTGAGAAAAGGTGATAAAATCTCCCAAAATAAGCACAAGGTAAACCACAAAATTGGGGTTTATCGATGCTATCTACTTATATCTATACTATAATATCCTATTGATTTGGCAAAAGTAAACAAACAAAATTCCAAGTAAGCATGTAGACTTATAGGGCTAGAACAAGAAGATATTGCAATGGAATCACAATTCAAAGATTTGATTCGAGTTTCATAATAAAGCCACTTGCAAGATAACACAAAATAAGAGGTGGATGTATAGAATTGAGCAATCGAACCCTCACCGGATGTGTATACACTTCAAGTGTAACACCCTAACTATCAAAATGTCACGCTTCCGGCTGCGCCACTCTGATAGCTCGAGTATTACCACGACTTTTATAATATTTAAGACTAAAATATGAGCCTGTTTAAAACTTAAAACCGCATAACACTTCGATAACTCTTTTACGTGAAAACCTAAACATACATGCACATACAATTCAGATATAACCTTAAGATATATATATATATATATATATATATATATATATATATATATATATATATATATATATATATATATATATATATATACATATACATAACACTAGTTTACAATTATACATATCATAATTTCCTATCCCTCTTACAAGCTTCATAAAGATAAAGGTGAGGGAAAAATAATAGCTACGGTGATACAAAAAGACCGAATAAATAGAAAATAAACATAACTCTCCTGAAGCACGTCACGCAAGTATCGAGACACAACCCTACGACTGATAACGCCACAACACCTCAGCCTAAATTATCAGAACAATAATCTAAAGGGCTTTCAAATCAAAAATGCTTACCGAACGAAGAAGGAACGGCTGAACCGAAACAGCGGCGGTCTCCGAATCGGTTCGGCGGTAGCCCCGGCAGTCAGCCCCAAGCAGCAGCGGCGATCTGAACCACTCGCAACGACGATGAAGTTCATGGAAACTCATCAGAAAAGAGAATTAGCTTAAAACCCTTACCCACAGAATTCTCCGGCGACGGCAGTGGCATTTTCCGGCGACAGAGGCGGCGACGCAACCAAGAAAGAGTGACTGAGCCCAGTGACGGCATCTCCGGCAGTATTTCTGGCGGCCAGAAGACTGCTCCTGGCGGCCAGAACAGCGGCACAGCTTCTCCCTCCTTCGGCAGTACCGTCGGCCAAGGTGCGGTGATAGAGACGCCCTCATCCGCAGTGAAACGTAGCGGCTATGGAAGCTCGGCAGCGGCTGGCTTCGTGAAGAGGACGACGGCAGCGCAGGAAACAATGGTGCTAGCTGCGGTAGAGCGCGGCGGCTCTTCCCTTTCTCGCATCGTCGGCGACAGCTGTGGTCCCTCCTAGTGCTTCCCTTAGACACGCGTTCCCCCCTCCATCAATCGGCGACGGTGAGGCAGCAGAAGCAGCGGCGCCTCCTCTCCCTCACAAGCATTGCTCTCTCTCGCACCACCAGATCCAATCTCTCTTAACTCGGTTCGGCGGCCCAATGGCGGTGGTTGGAACAAGACGGCACCACGAAGCAGTTCGGCGAATCGACGGCGACGTGAGATGGATGGCGGTCCGGCGATGGCTCCACGGAACGGCGGTGACACGAGCTCGTGGCTCCATGGATGGCGCTGCAAAATAGCTCGACAGTGAGCTCCAGGGCGGCGGACCGACGGTGGCGAGGCCTCTCTTGCCTTTTTTCTTCTTTTGTTCTCCTCTACTCCCGCTCAGATCTCTCTTTCTTTCTTTCTTGGCAGCTATTGGTGCTGTGTGTTGCAGCTGTGTTTGGGGGGGAAGGGCTGAGTGGGGTTGAAAGAGAACCGGGTCGGGTAACGGGTTATTGGGTTAGGGTTTCCTTGTTTTGAAAATTAGAGTTAGGGGTAATTTGGTAATTTCACATAAAATTGGGAATGATATAGTAATTGAAACCCAAATTAAATTCAACACTAATTGTAAATATAGAAAATACTATTTGCTCATCAATTTCACAAATTATTTTCAATAAAATGTCCAAATCAGATAATTAGGAATAATATAATTAAATCCTTTATTTTCTCAAAACAGTAGTATCAATATTTTAAAATATTAATCATTTAGTCCAAAATCATATAAAAATCCTTATTATTTCACAACCACCAACTTTGTGATTTAAATATAGAAAATAATCCAATAATTATAAAATTGGATGATAACCATAACTTATCTCAAATTCAATAAATCAAAACTTGCCTTAATTATCTTTAATAAAATAATTTCTGAAATTAAGGCTATAAATAACCATATAATTTGAGACTTGATCATAATAAGACTTTTCAAAAGTTCTGGGTCTTACATTCTACCCACCTTATAAAAAATTTTGCCCTCGAAAATTGATACAAAATGAAAAAAAATCTCTTAACATTTCACCTTTGAACACATTT
Organism: Arachis ipaensis; assembly: GCF_059453495.1. Classification (NCBI taxonomy): domain Eukaryota; kingdom Viridiplantae; phylum Streptophyta; class Magnoliopsida; order Fabales; family Fabaceae; genus Arachis; species Arachis ipaensis. The sequence goes on along the minus strand of NC_142442.1, from coordinate 65,349,795 downwards.
AAGGAAAAAGCAAAAATATCTCAACATATAACATATATATGGTTTTTCAAATACTTGGATGGTCGTATGCATAAAGATACAAAGGTAGGAGTGTGATTGCAAAGCAAATGTTACAAGATAGGCTCAATGCACAAGGTCATATGATCTCAAGGCTTTACAAAAACTTGAGGTGCCAAAATAGGGTGCAAATCAAGATAGGCGTTCACAAACCAAAGTGGTAATTAGTGAGGTAAAAGGCTGCAAAGCATGTTGGTATTTAAATAGCGGCATAACGTTCGCTGACAAATCTCGTTCCCACTTCAGAACTTCAGTTTCCGCAACTCCACCAATCATTTCACAACTCCATAACAGATCACAAACCTAACATCCGCAAGCCCTTCTACGAGAAACAAAACTCCCACAACTTCTCATAATGTTGCACACTTACGGCTTCACCTTCCGTATCCACAAACAGGTCTTAAAGAACTAACGCATCGCATTACTATACTTCAATATCACACGTGACATCAAAACAATTCTCGAGTTTACTCAGAAAGGTAAAAGACTTTGAAAAAGAAGGACAAACAACAAGGATAATCTCCGCAAGAGTTCTGAAAGAACTGCAGAATCTACAAGTAAACAAGGATGTACAATCGATGAAGAGTATTGGAAAGAAATTCAGTTTAACAACCTCAAGGAAGACTCTTGAATTAGAGATAACTGATAGGAACACAAAAAGGATAAGCAAGGCAGTAGTTTGGAACTAAATCAAGCTGAGGTAACAAGTATAAAATCATAGAAGAAAGTTAACTAAAGCTAGTGATGACACTCTCAAGGTTTAAAATTTATGTTTTAGTACACATAATACATTTGAATATAAGGAATGAAAAACTGAAAGAAGATCACCTCATGTGCTAAAAGAAAGGTATATAACTCGCATTTCACAAAAAGGGTGACAGAAACACATGTCAAAACTGCAATATGGTTAAAAGAAAACTAAATTGCATTTTGTCTAAATAGTTTCCAAGTAAAAGACAGAATAGGTGGGGTTTGAAAAATGAAAGTCAATTGGGTTAAGGCCGACACAATTTTTTTTTTTTTTGAAAATCCTGAAAGACATTCAGGTACTCAATCAGATAAAGGCATACACTGATATTGTGGCAAGGTTGTAAGAAAATCAAACGTGTGTTCAAGAACTCTCAAAGTTTAAATTCAAACAAGCGTGTATAAAATTTTTATAGCAGTTATGGAACAAGTTAAACTCTATTTAGAAAAGAAAACTCTGAGGTAAAAGTTTGCTTATCAGTCGGTTTCAAAACTTCATTTAAACTAGTGCATGCCAACTTCAAAACAACTTTGTCAATTTAAAGAATTACTATGGATGCAATTTAAGCGAGAAGAATTGATTTAGACTTCTTAAGAGAACCCCAAAACTTGTTTCAGAAGTTCACATCAAAACTCTAAGAATACACTTGAAATTGTCATCACATAAGAACATTCAAGAATATTTAAGATGTACTTAAAAAGAAATCAGACCAAACAAGAAAGGATCTTAAATCAAGGGAGTTCAAACAAGATCCACAAAGCATGGGATACCAAACAAGCTTTCCATTGGTCCAAAAGAATGCAACACTCGTCAGGAAAGGCAACTCAATCAACAATGAAGTTTCAAGAAGGAACCTTTGACTAATGAAGGACAATTAAGAGGACAAATAACACACTAGATAGAAACAAATTCAAGCTAACTTAGAAGAGTAGAAAATTCAAAAGAGAAGGAAAATTGAGACTACTGGTGGTGTTCATAAAAGAAAAAGATTAGTTAAAAACAAAATCAAGTATCGCAACCATAGATACAAAAGCTTAAAGAATTAGCCCATACTCGAGAGGAAAGATATGAACCCAATATTTTCAAAAGAACAACAAATGCGTAAATAATGTATCATGTAAATTAAAGTCAATTTGTCAAACGAAAACTAAATGAAATGAAAGAAAAATCCTTTCGTTTAAGAATTTAGGAAATTACCTAAGTACATAATCAAATAAAGTTACATATAGGAACCGTAGTAAAATTATTTGAAAAGTCAAATTGTACTTAAAACAAGTGTAGTTCCGTAAACTAGTAAAAGAACATGCGAGGTACTAGAAATAAATAGTTTTTAAATTACATAAGGAATTTTCAAAGTTCCATATAAATAGGTGTATATCAAATCAAAAGCGATTTTATAAAAGTTTGAAAATTGTTTACAATTATAGTCAATTAAAAGAAAAACTGAATTACCATTCCTTTAAACAAGACTAGGAGTAAGGACATAAAAAGGCAGACTGCATCAAGACAAGTTCAAATTCATGTCGAAAAATTACATGGGTCAAGAAAAAGAGTCCAAACAGAGAAGGATAGATACACCAAGAAATTCAACCGGCATATGCAATTTAGGATCAAAGAAGAATGCATATGAAGAGAAGAATAGGATTGAAAACACCAAACTGCTTCTCAAAAGAAATGACAACAAGAACATCAAGATAAATTGAGAAACAATAAGTCACATGACATCCAATAGAATTCAAAGCACATAACTGAGTAACCTCGAGAAATCATCTCTAACGTTCCCAAAACCCACGATTTACTTTACTCAAAACTCGTATATCATCTATGATAACCCATCAGTGCTTTCATATACGTAATTCACTAGTATTAAGCCGGCCAAACTTAATATCAGGAATTACGCAATACAAGATTAATGGCATTAATCAATAGACCGTCATGTGCATAAAGCTCTAATTCTCGTCATTCGACAAGACCTAATACATGACAAACGCTCAGAGTATGCAATTGAAGCATAGTCAATCCATTCCTCAGGCTCTACAGGAAAGACTGCTCTGATACCACAAATGTAACACCCTAACTATCAAAATGTCACGCTTCCGGCTGCGCCACTCTGATAGCTCGAGTATTACCACGACTTTTATAATATTTAAGACTGTGAGCCTGTTTAAAACTTAAAACCGCATAACACTTCGATAACTCTTTTACGTGAAAACCTAAACATACATGCACATACAATTCAGATATAACCTTAAGATATATATATATATATATATATATATATATATATATATATACATATACATAATACTAGTTTACAATTATACATATCATAATTTCCTATCCCTCTTACAAGCTTCATAAAGATAAATGTGAGGGAAAAATAATAGCTACGGTGATACAAAAAGACCAAATAAATAGAAAATAAACATAACTCTCCTGAAGCTTCGTCTTCCATATCCTGAAAAGGAATAACCTGTAGGGGAGTGAGAACGTCGTCCTCGCTTGTTCTCACTATAGGATTACAGAATTTGCTATAACAAGATACGTAAAGATAAGATCATTCTTAGTGTTCAATGATCATTGCTCGTCTTATGAGTCTTTCCAAAAACCATAGGTTCACATTCGAAATCCAGAAAATTCCTTTTTCAAGACTTGCTAAATTTCTCAAATATTCTAAAACAAAACATTTTTCCTTTCTTAAAGAAAATGTCTGAAAAGTTTTTCCTAGACCGTAACCATGAAAGCAGTTACCTACGCGGTATAAATGATCATCCCGTTCTAAGCATATGTTCATTAAGTCTATGCTGAACCGGTTAGATACTTTATACAGAACTAGGACTCAATATACCAATCACGGCCTCAAGCCCATCCAATCCAACATGGCCCCCGGCCCAAACAGCTCAATCAGCAACCAACTCATCACAAACCAATCAATTCAAACACAATCACAATTAATGTGGTTCAAGCACAATCAAGAACAATTATAACAAGTATAACAGTTAGCAGTTAACATAAGTATTCACATAGGCAAACCAAATACAATATGCACACCCAAACAATATCATATAGATGCAAATGATGAATGCCTGTCCTACTGGCTGTGATATCACATTGCCGGTTCAATTGCGAACCCGACACATTCCTATGGGAATGTTGCCTTTCGATCATGTATAAATGGGAACCCTCTGGGATAACGTGCCAGCCACACGGTCCAGGATGTCAGTGCCTGCACACTCCTGTGATCCGAAAGGATGTGAGCGGGATACTTTGCCTCCGACCTCACATCTACACGTAAGCAGGATTAACCACCGTCCTTACGCGGGCGCCGCAACCTCGACAAGCGGGATTAACCACCGTCCTTGCCAGGCGCAAACGACTTATCAACAATCTCGTCAATTATCAAATCTCTCAGCATAAGCGGGACGAACCCGGCCCTTACGCCTACCAAGTAATAACTCATCAATCTTGATGATATCCACAATTAATCAGGCTCAACAACTTATTTCAAACTCATTCTTGGCCCATTTACTTTTAATTAACAAACATATTCAATTCACATCTTGCCAAGAATCACTTTTCAAAACGGAGCCACTTTCCACATCTTTCCAGAACTTCCAAACAATCTCAAAACCAGGCCAAATTCAAAATCTCTTTTCAAAGACTCAAAATCCTTCGTTTCTAAATCAAGGTATGGTCATAAAAATTCCTCAACGGAGTCGCAAGACTTCAGGGGAGAATAAACCAACAGATTCCCTTAAGTTCATCAAAAACCTCTAAAACTTTAGCTTCTTAATTTGAGTAAATAAAGGGGAAGTTAAACCCAAAATCAAGTCATTTGGATCCAAAAATAAATTTCAGTTTCATTCCAAAATCTGAAGTGTTTCCAAAGGGTTCAAAAATTGTATTCCTTTTTCTAAATCAAGAATTCAAAGAGTACTTCATACTTTTTCTCAAAACGTTGTAAAGTAAAATCAGTCAATCGAAATCCAGTTTCTTTTAAATCCACTAAAACTTCTCCAATTTGTTTACTTAAATCAAATTCCAAAACAGGAGAACTTTCATATTTAAATTGACTTTAAAACATAATTCCTTTCTTAAATAAATTGCATCCAAAACATATAATTTTCTTAATAAAGTAAATTCAAACATAATTTATTTACCAAACATTTAATTCAAACATAGTTCATTATTTTCAAAATAACGTTTCATTCCAAATATTAGATTTTATAGAAATTCCAGCAGCATCTCCCCTAAAACTTGGACTTTGCCACCCTTTTCAGGTCCCAACCAAACCAATCAACTTTTTTTCCAAGGGATTCAAGACCAAATCAGTTTCCAGTAAGAAAACTCAGACTTTAATTACTGAAATCCTTTCAATTCAAAACAACCAAAAACCTCCATTTTGGACAAAATCAAACATTATTTCAATCAAACAAGCAATCATATTCATCCAATACAAATCAGACAATTCATAAGACTCACTTAATCACCAGAAATGCAATTTGCACATCATATCTATTTATAACAATTTCCAATTCAAAATAAATTAGTTTGTATGAAAAGCCCCTACCTCCATTCGTCGAACCATAACCCAAAACGCACTAACGAAACCTTTAAGCTCAACCCGAAATCAACAGCAAACACAAACTCAGCCCCTGATCACTTTCCCAGCACTCACAGCAACTTAGAAATGGTATTCGACATATAGAACTCGAACCTACGTTACCAAACCTCAGAGTTTATAACCAGACATACTAGAATACTAACGCAAGACATTCCAAAACATAAATACTTACTGAACTGGCGAAACGAAGCAGTCGCGAACACCGAGCACGTCACGCAAGCATCGATACACAACCCTACGACTGATAATGCCACAACACCTCAGCCTAAATTATCAGAACAATAATCTAAAGGGCTTTCAAATCAAAAACGCTTACCGAACGAAGAAGGAACGGCTGAACCGAAACAGCGGCGGTCTCCGAATCGCTTCGGCGGCAGCCCCGACAGTCAGCCCCAAGCAACAGCGGCGATCTGAACCACATGCAATGACGATGAAGTTCCCGGAAACTCAACGGAAAAGAGAATCAGCTTAAAACCCTTACCCACAGAATTCTCCGGCGACGGCAGTGGCATTTTCCGGCGACAGAGGCGGCAACGTAACCAAGAAAGAGTGACTGAGCCCAGTGACGGCATCTCCGGCGGTATTTCTGGTGGCCAGAAGACTCCTCCTGGCGGCCAGAACAGCGGCACAGCTTCTCCCTCCTTCGGCAGTACCGTCGGCCAAGGTGCGGTGGTGGAGACGCCCTCATCCGCAGTGAAACGCAGCGGCTATGGAAGCTCGGCAGCGGCTGGCTCCATGAAGAGGACGACGGCAGCACAGGAAACAATGGTGCTGGCTGCAGTAGAGCGCGGCGGCTCTTCCCTTTCTCGCATCGTCAGCGACAGCAGTGGTCCCTCCTCGTGCTTCCCTCAGACACGCGTTCCCCCTCCATCAATCGGCGACGGTGAGGCAGCAGAAGCAGCGGCGCCTCCTCTCCCTCACAAGAATTGCTCTCTCTCTCACCACCAGATCCAATCTGTCTTAACTCGGTTCGGCGGCCCAATGGCGGTGGTCGGAACAAGACGGCACCACGAAGCAGTTCGGCGAATCGACGGCGACGTGAGATGGATGGCGGTCCGGCGATGGCTCCACGGAACGGCGGTGACACGAGCTCGTGGCTCCATGGATGGCGCTGCAAAACAGCTCGACGGTGAGCTCCAGGGCGGCGGACCGACGGTGGCGAGGCCTCCCTTGCCTTTTTTCTTCTTTTGTTCTCCTCTACTCCCCCTCAGATCTCTCTTTCTTTCTTTCTTGGCAGCTATTGCTGCTGTGTGTTGCAGCTGTGTTTGGGGGGGAAGGGCTGAGTGGGGTTGAAAGAGAACCGGGTCGGGTAACGGGTTATTGGGTTAGGGTTTCCTTGTTTTGAAAATTAGAGTTAGGGGTAATTTGGTAATTTCACATAAAATTGGGAATGATATAGTAATTGAAACCCAAATTAAATTCAACACTAATTGTAAATATAGAAAATACTATTTGCTCCTCAATTTCACAAATTATTTTCAATAAAATGTCCAAATCAGATAATTAGGAATAATATAATTAAATCCTTTATTTTTTCAAAATAGTAGTATCAATATTTTAAAATATTAATCATTTAGTCCAAAATCATATAAAAATCCTTATTATTTCACAACCACCAACTTTGTGATTTAAATATAGAAAATAATCCAATAATTATAAAATTGGATAATAACCATAACTTATCTCAAATTCAATAAATCAAAACTTGCCTTAATTATCTTTAATAAAATAATTTCTGAAATTAAGGCTATAAATAACCATATGATTTGAGACTTGATCATAATAAGACTTTTCAAAAGTTTTGGGTCTTACATCAAGCGCTCGATGTTTAGGGTTTATCCACTAAATTCTCCTCTTATAATAATTTCTAGGATTTTCCCTTCATCTAATAATCAACAAATTTTTGATACAAGAATACAAATTTCATGAGGTCTTTAGAGGATTGTAATGGGGTTAGGGTCAAGGTAGGATATATATGGTCAAGTGGACTTATAGATTGAATCTTTGATTAGCTCAAGTATTCACCTAACCTATATCAACCTAATTACTAAAATGCAATCTAACCACCCATTACTCTCTTTTTTTTCAAACATTCATGCATTCTTTCTCATATAATCCTCATGCATTCCTTATATATATATATATATTGTTTTCTTTAAGATGACCTTTGTTTCCTTTTTTTTGGAACATTTTCATTTTATATATGTATATCTATGCAAAATTTATATATATCTATATGTATATTGATGAGTCCATATTTGACGATATATTTTGGTTTGATTTGAGTGAATTTCATCACTTAAAACAACATTTATTCATCCAAATAGCATACTTTTATGTTCTCTCCTTTAATTGAGCTTAATTGTGAAAACATGCTATTTTGTGCTTAATTTAATCACTTTTATCCCACTTTTATCCCATTCAATGCCTTGATGGTTTTGATGAGTGATTTCAGGTGTAATAGGTTGGAATGGCTTGATAAGAGTGGAAGAAAAGCATGGAATTGGGAGAAAGCATGAAGAAATCAAAGGAGAGAAGCATTTCAGCCTGTGCCCACGCACACTAATAAAACGCTATTTTACGGTTTATCTTGTGCTGAATTGAGTGGTTTTTATCAGTTTTTCGCACACTTATTCATACAAATTGCATGGTTTTACAAATCCTTTCTAATTTTGTACTATGATTGAAAACATGCTTCTTTGGCCTTAAATTTGCTAATTTTTAATTCCCCTCTTTACCATTCGATGCCGTTATTTGTGTGTTAAGTGTGTTTTCAGGCTTTATAGGGCAGGAATGGCTTAGAGGATGGAAAGGAAGCATGCAAAAAGTGGAAGGAACACAAAAAACAAAGGAGATGACCAGCGAGTATCGACACGCACGCATGGCTCACGCGTGCGCATGACTTGGAGCTTTTCACAGTGACGCGTGCGCGTAACTGACGCGTACGCGTGATCAGCAAAGTTGCATAGCGACGCGTACGCGTGACTGACGCATACACAGAAGACCATCGACGCATACGCGTGACGTGCGTCACGTACTACAACTGCAGAAGACGCTGGGGGCGATTTTGGGCTGGTTTTTGACCCAATTTTCGGCCCAGAAACACAGACTAGAGCCAGGGGACAAGCAGAGACTCAACACACATTAACATTTACTCAGTTTTTAGTTTTAGTTTTGAATCTTAGAGAAGAAAACACTACTTCCTCTAGGGTTCTTCACATTCTTAGATTTTTAGTTTTATGCTTTTGGATTGGATCTTGAGAGAGTTACTACCTTCGATTGAAGTCTCTATCACTACAGTTTGCTTTCTTATTTCCTTACTCTTTTGCTTTCCATTCAGTTTGTTCAGAGTTACATATGGATATCTTTGATTTTAGGAATTATTAATGCAAGAGTTGTTTTTACATTTAATTTCATTATTTGTTTGATTATCTCCAATTGATTTATTAGCTCAAAAATTGCTTTTACTAAATTAGTTTTAATTACCATGTCTTCTTTCTACTCCCTTTATATGTTTGCAAAAATGGCAACCATGTCAATGGAGTAGACTCCTAACTTGACCTTGGAGTTGATTAATAGGAGACCCTTGAGTTGGAATACTCAAGTATTAATTTTTAATTGGAAGTTCTTAGCTGACTCTCTAGTCACTAAATCTAATCCTTCCCTAGGAATGGATTAGGACTTGTGAATCAGGGTTGGTTAGTTACTTGACTTTCCTTTATTAGATAAAGGATAACTAAGTTGAAGCAATAACCTTTTACTATTATGCTTGGGAACATTCAACAAGGATAGAAATTCCGATTAATCTTCTCTTAGTCACGGCTTTTATTTTAATTATATAAAATCTCTTGTTAATTTTTACTGCTTTAATTGATAGTCATTTATTTCTCGATTCCCCAACTCTAAAATTTCTCAGAAAACTCCTGACCAATAAATTGCACTCTTTTGTCAACTCGTTGGGAGACGACCTGGGAATTCTACTCCCAGTTAATTGATTCTAAATTGTGACAATTCTTTTTAAATTGATAAGCAAAATTTTTGTCGGTTAAGAACTGTACTTGCAACGTTATTTCCATTATAAATTCTTAATCGGTATTTTTCCGCCCGTCACACACCTCCTGTGCCCACGCACAAGGGTCAAAATCAGCACCTGTGCCCACACATAGGGCTGTGCCCATGCACATAATGGAAATCAGCAAGTGTGCCCATGCACAACTTCTATGCGTACGCACAGGAGGAAAATCAGCATGTGTGCATACGCACACACCTGTGCGTATGCACAAGTCCCAGCGCGTGACTCACTTATTGCAAATCGCTGGGGGCGATTTCTGGGCCTCCAGAGCCCAGTTTTTGGACTTTCTGAAGTGGATTCTTCCAATATCAAAGAAGGCCTCACTCCATGTGAAAGGGGAGGGGGGAGAAATTAGAGTTATTTTAGCATTATGTAGGTTGTTTTCTAGAGAGAGAAGCTTCCCCTTCTCTCTAGAATTAGGGTTTCTTAGTTTAATTTCTTGTAATTTCTACTTTTAATTCTTGTTTTCATTTACTTTTCCTTGTCATTTATTGTTATTGCATCTTTGTTCTTTCCTTCTATTTGTTATTTCATTTCTTTTGTCACTTTTATGTTTATGCACACTTTGTTACTTTAATTTACATTTAATGCAATTTATGTTTTCATGTTCATTTATTGCTTTCTTTAGTTGTTATTTTCATTTTCATGCAATTGGTAGTTATAGATTTATTTTTAATGCATTTTAATATTGTTTTATTTTCATGCATACAAAGTGTTTGATAAAATACTTGGCTTAGGTTTTGCTTAGTTTTTCTTCACTCTTGGCTTGGAATTGATGACTTTGGTGCTCCTTGACTCATTGATGTCCATTCTTGTTTGATATATTAGAGTAGTTAGTTGATTTGGTTTCCATTGACTCTAAGTGACACATTTGTGTTGACTTAGGATTTATGGATTGAAATCAACTATGCCTATTTGACTTATATTCGATGTAAGATTGACTAAATAGGATTAACTCTTCATAATCATCATGTGTTTGTGGTCAATGGTTAGGATAGGTAATCTTAGTTCTCAATTACTTGCCAAGAGGTTTCTTGCATTTGAAGTTTTATTGCTTTGACTTTTATTTCTTGCATGTTTAGTTTTCACACTATTGGTTGAGAAATTTGGTGTTTGGGTGGAATTGAGTTGGGGATGTCCATTCCGCATTGTTTGAGGATTGTTAATTGGTTTGGTTTTCCTTGACTCTAAGTGACCCACTAGTGTTGACTTAGGACTTAGGGATTGGAATCAATTATGCCCTTTTGACTAATTCTCAAGTAGGATTGACTAATTGGAATTAATTCCACACAATTGCCATGTTTGTGGTCCATAACTAAGATAGGAATCCTTAATTCCCCAATTCTCATCAAGAGCTTTTTTTAGCATTCAATTTCCATTTTCATTGCCTTTATTTGCTTTCCTTTAATTCCTTGCATGATCATTTACTTTCTTGCCATTTACATTACTTGCTCTCTTGCAATCATCCAACCCCCATTTCCTCCCATCACCAATAATATGACACTTAATTGCAACTCCTAGGGAAGATGACCCGGGAGTTAAATACTCTCAGTTTATATTTGGTTTGAATTATGATAACATTTTATTGATGATCAATTGTTGGGTTTGGACTATACTTGCAACGTCAATCATATTTTTAGTGTGAAAATCCAAACCTATGCTCTTAGTTGTCGTCAAATTTGGTGCCGTTGTCGGGGAGTTGCAATAGTGTTACATTATTGGCTATTGTGCATATTGTGAATATTGTGAATAGCTTATTTTTGGTTGATTGTACATATGTTGCTTCCTTATTTTTTGTTATTGTGAATATGTTAATATGTGAATATGTGAATAGTTTGTTTTTGATTGATTGCTTGATTTTGCTAGTTTTAGGAGTTTATTTTATTTGTTCTCATTCCTTTGATTTTTTATTTTCTTTTTAACCTAAGAATTCTCACCCATTGTATTGTGAGTTTTGTTGCTATTATGTATAGAAATTGGGAATTTCAATTGCTTGTTACCTAGATAGAATGAAAGGAACTAACAAGAAGATTTGGGTGTACAAGCTTGGGTGAGAGCTTCTCAATAAAGTCCAACTTAAGGACTCTAAATAGAAGTGCTAGGTGGGAGACACCCCACCATGGTAACATTGTTCTTACCCTTTCCTTGTTTATAGTTTTGGTTTATTGCATGCTTGCTTGTCTTGGTTAGCTTAGGATTAGTTCAATTTTGAGTTTAGATAGGTTAATTTTGGTTTGGATCATGAATTTATGGGTTTTTTCATGTTTTGATGTTGAGTTTTGATTGAGCTAAGGCTTGGTACCTTAGAATTTGAAAGAAAAATTTTTGAAAAATAGGGCATCTGTGCGTGTGCACACACTTATGCGTGCGCACACAACTTCTATTTTCTGCTTCCTGTGCGTGCGCACCGACCTGTGCTCACGCACACGCATGATATTGCCCTCTGTTCGCAGTGCTGGAACAGCCTGTGCGTATGAACCCCTACCCCAATTCTGTCCTTGTGCGCGTGCACGGACCTGTGTGTGCACGCACACATGATCCTTCTAAAAAAAAAATCCCTTTTGTACGTGCGCACGTAGACTTCTTAATTCTTCTTCTGCTCGGAGCACTCGCATAGAGTGTGTGCTTGCACACTTCCCCTTTTCCACCTAGTGTGCATACGCACACGTACCTATGCGTACGCACACCCCTGTTTTCTCACCACTATACTTCTCTTCTTCTGTTCTCTCTACTTCTTCTCTTCTTTTCCCCTCCACCCCTCTCGTATTCCCTCTTTTACCCTATTTTCTACTTGTTCTTGTTAGTTTTCGTTGAATCTCATTTTTGTTTTAGGGATTATATTAGTTTTAGTTTAAGTATTTGTGATTAAATAAATTGCAAGTGTTTGATTGATGTTGAATGGGTTGCTTCTTACTTAAGTCTTGGTTTAATTGTTGATGAATATGTGCACTGAGCATTAAGCCTTTGTTTGATTGCCTAATTGAATTGTGAGTTTGATTCATATGTTGTCGCGACCATATGTGTTAGATTTTATCCTTGTTTGGCATCTTGAATTGTGCACTTTTACTTTAGTGAATTGAGTTGTAATTACTTGTTCATCATGATTTTCATATCAAATTCATCACATGTCCGGTACTTGTTTCTTTTTAATGCTTTGCATTTGTTTGAGTGACTTAACTTGATTCTTATCAAGCTTTTCACTTTTTGCAACAAGTACCTTTACCATGTGAGTACTTCATTATTTTTCGTGAGGAACAAGTTGTTTGCTTTTCATCATCGAATTGGTTATTGTTGATTGTGTCATTTTCTATTCACTTTGCGCTTTCACTTACACAACTTCAATAACCAATGTCTTATATATTCAATTCACTTTAGTTGTGGCTATCTAGGTTTTTTTGTGTCCTATCTCTGTGTTTTTCTTCACTTGTAACCTAGGCCACTTAATGGAGGAATACATGCTTTTTTGTTGATTATGTGGTTACCTTTTTAACTGACCAATGTGTTGTGTTCTAAATCATGCAGATTTAGAATACGTACATTGCCTCTTATCATACCACATTACTATGACTTTTTCCTCAATTCTTATTTTTTATAGCAACCCGGAGCCCCGGTGTCCACCAGCTGAAGGTGGAGCCTCACATCTCTTCACCCCCGGATCGAGTGCATGCACGGAGGACCGTGCAACGTTTAAGTGTGGGGGAGGATCCACAATTTTTGGGGCGTAAAATTTCTCTTTCTCAACATTTTGCATCATTTTCTTATTTTGATAGCTATATTTTTGTGAATATTTGTTAGTATTTTATTGCATTATAGTTTGCTTGGTTTGCTTGTATATATCTTAGTTTGGTTATAGTTTTATTGTAGTAAATATTTGCATGTTACCTAGTATAGGAAATAAGTTTGGTAAAACAACAAAGAATTTTCATGAAATCCCTTTTAGGGCGTTCCATTGATGAGATTTGAAAACTTGTTTTTTGAACTTGCATGAAGTATTTTTATGGAACATAGAAAAGAGCTTGAACAAAACACCTAGTGAGATTTGAGCTTTAATTGTGTGGTTGCACATTTTCAACCACAATTTTTGTTCTTGTGTGTTATACTCCTTTATGATTGTGATCTTAGATCTTTATGTCTTATATTTGTTGTTTTGAATGCATTTAGTATGACTGAGGCCATTTTTTTGAATTTGAACTCACTAACCCATATAGCCAACCTTTACATCTACCTTTGTAAACCACTTTTGAGCCTTGATATTTCCCCTTTGTTCTAATTTTAAGCACATCTTTTGCCCTAAGCGGAAAACCATTATGTCCATGTATTGTATATTTGATTAGCTTGGGTTTGAGGAGTGTGTGTTATTCAAGTGTGGGGAAAATTTGTGGGAAACATTGGTAGTTAATTTACTTTGGGTCTTCATTGGGAAATTTTGGAAAAATGGGTAAACACTCATGCATCTACTACTTAAAATATATGCATCTCTCTTATATGATAAAAGAATTTTTTTTTTGTGTAAATACTTTGTTTATAAAAAAAAAGAGAAAAAGAAAAGAAATGAAAAGAAATGACAATAAGAATGTAAATAAAGGATGCATATGTGTGTGAATTAGCAAGAAGATGCATGAGTGAGTGTGAAAAAGGAGATGAATGGGTAGTTAGGTTGTTCTCTTTTGTGTACATAGGTTGATATAGGATTAGGTGAGATACTTGAGCTAATCAAAGATCCAATCTATTAGCCCACTTAACCATATTAATCCTACCCTTACCCTAGCCCCATTACAACCCTCCAAAGACCTCATGATATTTGCATTCATACATCAAATATTAGTTGATTGTTAGATGACTAGCAAATCCTAGAAAACATGATTAAATGAGCTTTGAGTGATTAAGCCCTAAACACTGAGCGACTAGAGTGTATACACATCTGATGAGGGGTTCGATCGCTCAATTCTATGTTTCCTTCTCTTCTCCTTATCTTCTTGCAAGTTGCTTGTTAGTTTTTGAAAATTTCAAATCAAATCTTTGGACTTTGATCATATTGCATTGATTTCTTGTCTTGGCCCTAAGTTTCTACTTTGGATTGATTGAGATTCTTTTGTTTGTTTTTGCCAAACTCAATAGGAATTATAGTATATATATATATAGATAGATAGTATTTAGTGTAGTTGCATGCATGTAGGTAGTTGCATTGAATAAATTGCTTTCCCCTTAATCCTTCTCCATGGATTGTGATTAGCATGAGGACATGCTATTGTTTAAGTATGGGGGAATTGATGAGTCCATATTTGACGATATATTTTGGTTTGATTTGAGTGGATTTCATCACTTAACCCCACATTTATTCATCCAAATAGCATACTTTTGTGTTATCTCCCTTAATTGAGCTTAATTGTGAAATCATGCTATTTTGTGCTTAATTTAATCACTTTTATCCCATTCGATGCCTTGATGGTTTTGATGAGTGATTTCAGGTGTAATAGGTTGGAATGGCTTGATAAGAGTGGAAGAAAAGCATGGAATTGGGAGAAAGCATGAAGAAATCAAAGGAGAGAAGCATTTCAACCTATTCCCACGCACAATGGTCAAAATCAGCACCTGTGCCCACACACAGGGCTGTGCCCACGCACAGAATGGAAATCAGCAAGTGTTACCATGCACAGCTTCTGTGCGTACGCACAGGAGAAAAATCAGCATGTGTGCATACGCACAAGTCCAAGCACGTGACTCACTTATTGCAAATCGCTGGGGGCGATTTCTGGGCCTCCAGAGCCCAGTTTTTAGACTTTCTGAAGCTGATTCTTCCTATATCAAAGAAGGCCTCACTCCATGTGAAAGGGGGGGGGGAGAAATTAGGGTTAATGTAGCATTATGTAGGTTGTTTTTTAGAGAGAGAAGCTCCCCTTTCTCTCTAGAATTAGGGTTTCTTAGTTTAATTTCTTGTAATTTCTACTTTTAATTCTTGTTTTCATTTACTTTTCCTTATCATTTATTGTTATTGCATCTTTGTTCTTTCCTTCTATTTGTTATTTCATTTCTTTTGTCACTTTTATATTTATGCACACTTTGTTACTTTAATTTACATTTAATGCAATTTATGTTTTCATCTTCATTTATTGTTTTCTTTAGGTGTTATTTTCATTTTCATGCAATTGGTAGTTATAGATTTATTTTTAATGTATTTTAATATTGTTTTATTTTCATGCACACCAAGTGTTTGATAAAATGTTTGGCTTAGTTTTTTCTTAGTTTTTCTTCACTCTTCGCTTGGAATTGATGACTTTGGTGCTCCTTGAGTCATTGATGTCCATTCTTGTTTCATATATTAGAGTAGTTAGTTGATTTGGTTTCCATTGACTCTAAATGACCCATTAGTGTTGACTTAGGACTTATGGATTGAAATCAACTATGCCTGTTTGACTTATCTTTGATGTAAGGTTGGCTAAATAAGATTAACTCTTCATAATCACCATGTGTTTGTGGTCAATGGTTAGGATAGGTAATCTTAGTTCTCAATTACTTGCCAAGAGGTTTCTTGCATTTGAAGTTTTATTGCTTTGACTTTTATTTCTTGCATGTTTAGTTTTCACACTCTTGGTTGAGAAATTGGGTTTTTGGGTGGAATTGAGTTGTGGATGTCCATTCTGAATTGTGTGAGGATTGTTAATTGGTTTGGTTTCCCTTGACTCTAAGTGACCCACTAGTGTTGACTTAGGACTTAGGGATTGGAATCAGTTATGCCCTTTTGACTAATTCTCAAGTAGGATTGACTAATTGGGATTAATTCCACACAATTGCCATGTTTGTGGTCCATGACTAGGATAAGAATCCTTAATTCCCCAATTCTCACCAAGAGCTTTTTTTAGCATTCAGTTTCCATTTTCATTGCCTTTATTTGCTTTCCTTTAATTCCTTGCATGATCATTTACTTTTTTGCCATTTACATTACTTGCTCTCTTGCAATTATCCAACCCCCATTTTCTTGCATAGCCAAAAATATGACACTTAATTGCAACTCCTAGGGAAGACGACCCGGGAGTTAAATACTCTCGGTTTATATTTGGTTTGAATTGTGATAACATTTTATTGATGATCAATTGTTGGGTTTGGACTATACTTGCAACGTAAATCCTATTTTTAGTGTGAAAATCCAAACCTATGCTCTTGGTTGTCGTCATATATACAAAATAAATGCATATGATTAAAGCAATTCATGGCATGAATGCACTCATTCCCAAATTTTTCCATGAATACCCGTTTCCTTTACCAAAGTTTCCCACAATTCCTCCATACTTAGATAATAGATATACCTTAACCCAAGCTAATCAAAGATGCAATTCAAGGACATTTATGGTTTTTCGCTTAAGGGTTTGTATGTGTTGAAAATTAGAACAAAAGGGGATTATAAGGCTCAAAAGTGGTTTAGATATAAGGGTAAGGCTATATGGGTGAGTAAGCTTTAAATTCATACAGTGGCCTTAATCATTCTAAATGCATCCAAACATCAAATATTGGACATAAAGAATTAAGTAAATCTCGTATTACAATCATAGAAGGAGCATAGCACTCAAGAACAAAAATTTGTGGTTATAATGTGCAACCACACATTAAAGGCTCAAATCTCACTTGTTTATTTGTTCTATCTCTTTTCTATAGTCCACAAAACAATTCAAGCAAGTTAAAAAGGATTTTCCGAATCAAATCAATGAATGCCCTAAAAAGAAATTTTCTTAGAAATTTTTGTTGTTTTTACCAAATTTATTTTCTATGCATGTATGTATGGTTCATTGGATGTAATTCAAAACTCCTAGCTTTTGTTCCTAACTTCCCGAAATTCAAAAAAAAAAATCATCATGAGGATTTAAGATACAACGAGCTAGGTACTATACTATTCATAACATCCAATTACCATTACTATCTCTAAAGTATATGCCAAGCAAGATGAAAATGCTATGAATGTGCAATAGCTTCAATAAAGCTCAAAATATACTAAGATATGTATATAAGAAAAATAGAAAAAGTACAGTGCAATAGTCGAAAGTGCTAGAAAATATCCACAAAAATATAATTATTGAAAGAAAAACAAAGTATAACTAAAGCAAAATGAAGTGCAAAGTGTGTAGAATAGAGGTTTACGGCCCATAAGTTGCAAATTCTCCGCCCACATTTAAGCTTAGCACGGTCCTCTGTGCTATCAGAAAATGTCACTCCACTGGTGGGGTGGGTGATGCTGCCTCAGGCTGAGGGGAGGAGATACCTCAACGTCGTTTGCTTGTGTCTCAACATCACTTCTCTGTGCCTCAAGATCCTTTGCCTCGGAAAGCTCCTCAGGGGTGTCCAGGGTCTCAATCATGTCATCCCACTCTCGGTTCTACAACTTGATATTTTCAATTTTTTGTTCATCGGCCTCTCTAGGCGCTGCAGCTGCTCTAAGATTTGAGCCCATCCTTGTGAGTCATAGGTATCTGAGAATCAGATGATGTGGCTTTCGACAGTTGGCTCGATCCTCTTGCGGCTGCCCTACTCTTCTGCTTCTTCTTTGCACTAGTGGCTAGGTCCTCCTTCATCCAGTTGCCGTGAGGGATGTACAAATCGTTGTTGGGTATGGTAGGCGGATAATCGTCTTCCTCCCACTCAAGGCCAGCCTTGGCAATAATCTCAGTGATCATAACAGGGAAGGCTGCCATCCTCTAAAGGGAAACATGCACCTTCCATATTGAGTGTTTGATGACCTTAGGCAAATTCACCGACTCTCCTTGACGAGCCACTATTTTATGACTTATTTTAGATTAAATCGAGTGGATTTTATCAACTTTACTCACACTTATTAATGTAAATTGCATGTTTTTGAGATTCCTTCCTAATTTTGTGCTATGATTGAAAACATGCTTCCTAGGCCTTAAAATTGCTTATTTTTAATTATCTTTTATTACCATTCGATGCCATGATCTGTTTGTTAAGTGATTACAGGATTTATAGAAATGGCTTAGAGGATGGAAAGGAAGCATGCAAAAGTGGAAGGAACAGAAGAATTTCGAGATTTAAGAAGCTGGTGCCGACGCGTATGCATGGCTGACGCGTACGTGTGACCAAGCCATAGTCTAAGGCTGCGTTTGTTTAGTGTGTGTGTGTATGGCTAAGACATAGACATGGTGGAACATGTCTCATGTTTGGTTTGTGAGATTCAAAAATAGGAGAGACACGCTTACCCACAAACATACACAATATACATGTTTTTAGTGTCTCACTAAAATGATGAGACACGGACTTGAAGCCATGGACACGGATCTAAAAAATTTTTTGGACCATTTTATCCTTATCATTTTTTGAAATTCCAAATTTCTCCTTCTCTTTTTACAAACCCTAATCAATTCTGAGCTCTTGTCTTCTGTTTTCTGAAGCTTCATGTGTTCTTCATTGTGGGTATGTGTTGATTGATTTTATGTAGCTTTTTATTATTCTAAGATAATCTCCTTCTCCTTTTCACAAACTTTAACTAATTCTAATCTCTTCTCCTCTGTTTCTGGCTTTTGCAGCTTTGTGTCTTCGTCACTTGTGTGTGCTGCCATTTTTCTGAAGTTTTTTATTGTTCTATCACAATTTTTCTCCTTCATCTGTACTAAAAAACTCAACTTAAGGTTTGAAATAATTATAATATTATTATTTGTTTGTATGTTGTATTTGTATGTTGCTATATTGGATATTCTTTTTTTCTTTTTGAGCACATATGTTTTAGGTACTCTTCTG
Organism: Arachis ipaensis; assembly: GCF_059453495.1. Lineage (NCBI taxonomy): Eukaryota > Viridiplantae > Streptophyta > Magnoliopsida > Fabales > Fabaceae > Arachis > Arachis ipaensis. The sequence continues at coordinate 65,330,553 of NC_142442.1, read as the reverse complement.
TTCTCCCTGTTCTGGGTATGCAAATTTATATTTTTAAATATCTGAAATGATTATATTTTTAATGGGGTTTGGTTGGAGTATTATGTTTAAGGTTCAATTGGAGTATTATGTTGGTTATCTTGTTTTCTCTGTTTTGGTCAATAAAATAGATTATAAGTGATGGTAACTTGATGAGCGGATAATTTATACGCTTTTTGGCATTGTTTTTAGTATGTTTTTAGTAGAATCTAGTTACTTTTAGGGATGTTTTCATTAGTTTTTATGTTAAATTCACATTTCTGGACTTTACTATGAGTTTGTGTGTTTTTCTGTGATTTCAGGTATTTTCTGGCTGAAATTGAGGGACTTGAGCAAAAATCAGATTCAGAGGTTGAAGAAGGACTGCTGATGCTGTTGGATTCTGACCTCCCTGCACTCAAAATGGCGCGCTTCCAATTGCGTTGGAAAGTAGACATCCAGGGCTTTCCAGCAATATACAATAGTCCATACTTTGCCCAAGTTTAGACGACGAAAACTGGCATTCAACGCCAGCTCTCTGCCCAATTCTGGCGTCCAGCGCCAGAAACAAGTTGCAAAGTGGAGTTCAACGCCCAAACTGGCACAAAAGCTGGCGTTCAACTCCAAGAATGACCTCTGCACGTGTAACATTCAAGCTCAGCCCAAGCACACACCAAGTGGGCCTCAGAAGTGGATTTATGCATCAATTACTTACTTCTGTAAACCCTAGTAGCTAGTTTATTATAAATAGGACTTTTTACTATTGTATTTGATATCTTTGGATTATCTTTTGATCTATTGATCACGTTTGGGGGCTGGCCACTCGGCCATGCCTACCCTCTATTCACTTATGTATTTTCATACGGTAGAGTTTCTACACTCCATAGATTAAGGTGTGGAGCTCTGCTGTTCCTCAAAGATTAATGCAAAGTACTAATGTTTTTCTATTCAATTCAACTTATTCCGCTTCTAAGATATTCATTCGCACTTCAACCTGAATGTGATGAACGTGACAATCATCATCATTCCCCATGAACGCGTGCCTGACAACCACTTCCGTTCTACATAAGATTGAATGATTATCTCTTGGATCTCTTAATCAGAATCTTCGTGGTGTAAGCTAGATTGATGGCGGCATTCATGAGAATCCGGAAAGTCTAAACCTTGTCTGTGGTATTCCGAGTAGGATTCTGGGATTGAATGACTGTGACGAGCTTCAAACTCGCGAGTGCTGGGTGTAGTGACAGATGCAAAAGGAGGGTGAATCCTATTCCAGCATGATCGAGAACCTCAGATGATTAGCCGTGCTGTGACAGAGCATTTGGACCATTTTCACAAGAGGATGGGAAGTAACCATTGACAACGGTGATGCCCTTGCATAAAGCCAGCCATGGAAAGGAGTAAGACTGATTGGATGAAGACAGCGGGAAAGCAGAGATTCAGAGGAACGAAAGCATCTCTACACGCTTATCTGAAATTCTCACCAATGAATTACATAAGTGTTTCTATCCTTATTCTATGTTTACTTATTATTTAATTTCGAAAACTCCATAATCAATTATTATCCGCCTGACTGAGATTTACAAGGTGACCATAGCTTGCTTCATACCAACAATTTCCGTGAGATCGACCCTTACTCACGTAAGGTTTATTACTTGGACGAACCAGTGCACTTGCTGGTTAGTTATATCGAAGTTTTGACAAATTATGAATTGAGAATAGAGCACCAAGTTTTTGGAGCCATTACCAGAGATCACAATTTCGTGCACTAAGTTTTTGGCGCCGTTGCCGGGGATTGTTCGAGTTTGGACAACTGACGGTTCATCTTGATGCTCAGATTGGGTAACTTTCTTTTCGTTTTCTTTCCAAAAAGTTTTCAAAAATTTTTCAAAAAAAAAATCTTTCAAAAATTTCTCCTTTGTTTTCGAAAAAAAAATGTTTTCAAAAATATATTTTTCTTCAGAATTTTTAAGAATGAATTCTAGTGTTTCATGAAGCATGTTGAAGCCTGGCTGGCTGTAAAGCCATACCTAATTCTTCTGGAATGGGTATGTCAGGCATGTCATGTCTGAGTTACATACTAAAGCTTGGCTGGCTATTAAGCCATGCCTGACCCTTTGATTGGAGATTTAGACTAAAGAGCATAAGATTCCTGGAATTCATATTAAAAATTTTGGAATCCTTATTTTTCTTTTTTTTTAAATGATTTTTGAAAAAAATTAAAAGAAAATACAAAAAAATCATAAAATAAAAAAAAATAAAAAATATTTCATGTTTCTTGATTGAGTCTTGTGTCATGTTATAAGTTTGGTGTCAATTGCATACTCATCTTGCATTTTTCGAAAAATTCATGCATTCATAGTGTTCTTCATGATCTTCAAGTTGTTCTTGGTAAGTCTTCTTGTTTGATCTTGATGTTTTCTTGTTTTGTGTCTTTTCTTGTTTTTCATATGCATTCTTGCATTCATAGAGTCTAAACATGAAAGATTTCTAAGTTTGGTGTCTTGCATGTTTTCTTTGCATATAAAAATTTTCAAAAATAAGTTCTTGATGTTCATCTTGACATTCAAAGTGTTCTTGGTGTTCATCCTGACATTCATAGCATTCTTGCATGCATTCATTGTTTTGATCTAAAAATTCCATGCATTGAGCATTTTTAGTGTTTTTCTCTCTCATCATAAAAATTCAAAAAAATCAAAAAAATATCTTTCCCTTTTTCTCTCTCAAAATTTCGAAAATTAGATTTGAATTTTTCAAAAATTTTTAAAATCTAGTTGTTTTTATGAGTCAAATCAAATTTTTAATTTAAAAATCTTATCTTTTTCAAAACCTTTTTCAAAAATCAAATCTTTTTCATTTTTCTTAGTTATTTTCGAAAATTATAAAAATATTTTCAAAAATCTTTTTCCTAATTTTATCTCATAATTTTCGAAAATAACATCATCAATTAATGTTTTGATTCAAAAATTTCAAGTTTGTTACTTGCTTGTTAAGAAAGATTCAAACTTTGAGTTCTAGAATCATATCTTGTGATTTCTTGTGAATCAAGTCATTAATTGTGATTTTAAAAATAAAATCTTTTTCAAAAACTAATTTAAATCATATCTTTTCAAAAATATCTTCTTATCTTATCTTTTTCAAAAATTTGATTTCAAAATATCTTTTCTAACTTCCTAACTTCTTATCTTTTCAAAATTTGTTTCAACTAACTAACTAACTTTTTGTTTGTTTCTTATCTTTTTCAAAACTACCTAACTAACTCTCTCTCTCTCTCTAATTTTCGAAAATATCTTCCCTCTTTTTCAAAATTTCTTTTTTATTGACTAATTATTTTTTGATTTTAATTTTCGAAAAAATTACTAACCTTTTTCAAAAACTATTTTCGAAAATCACTAACTCTTTTTCAAAAATTATTTTCGAAAATTCTCTTTCTCTCTCATCTCCTTCTATTTATTTATTCATCTACTCACACAGGGACCTCTATACTGTGGTAAACAGGATCCCTATTATTATTATTTTTCTGTTCCCTCTTTTTCATATGAGCAGGAGCAAGGACAAGAATATTCTTGTTAAAGCAGATCCAGAACCTGAAAGGACTCTGAAGAAGAAACTAAGAGAAGCTAAATTACAACTATCCAGCGAGCATCTGTCAGGAATTTTCGAACAAAAAGAGGAGATGGCAGCCGAAAATAATAATAATGCAAGGAGGATGCTTGGTGACTTTACTGCACCTAATTCCAATTTACATGGAAGAAGCATCTCCATTCCTGCCATTGGAGCAAACAATTTTGAGCTGAAACCTCAGCTAGTTTCTCTGATGCAGCAGAACTGCAAGTTTCATGGACTTCCATCTGAAGATCCTTTTCAGTTCTTAACTGAATTCTTGCAGATCTGTGATACTGTTAAGACTAATGGAGTAGATCCTGAAGTCTACAGGCTCATGCTTTTCCCTTTTGCTGTAAGAGACAGAGCTAGAGTGTGGTTGGACTCTCAACCCAAAGACAGCCTGAACTCTTGGGATAAGCTGGTCACGGCTTTCTTAGCAAAGTTCTTTCCTCCTCAAAAGCTGAGCAAGCTTAGAGTGGATGTTCAAACCTTCAGACAGAGAGAAGGTGAATCCCTCTATGAAGCTTGGGAAAGATACAAGCAGCTGACCAAAAAGTGTCCTTCTGACATGCTTTCAGAATGGACCATCCTAGATATATTCTATGATGGTTTATCTGAGCTATCAAAGATGTCATTGGATACTTCTGCAGGTGGATCCATTCATCTAAAGAAAATGCCTGTAGAAGCTCAAGAACTCATTGACATGGTTGCTAATAATCAGTTCATGTACACTTTTGAAAGGAATCCTGTGAATAATGGGACGCCTATGAAGAAGGGAGTTCTTGAAATTAATACTCTGAATGCCATATTGGCTCAGAACAAAATATTGACTCAGCAAGTCAATATGATTTCTCAGAGTCTGAATGGAATGCAAGCTGCATCCAACAGTACTCAAGAGGCAACTTCTGAAGAAGAAGCTTATGATCCTGAAAACCCTGCAATAGCAGAGGTAAATTACATGGGTGAACCTTATGGAAACACCTATAACCCATCATGGAGAAATCATCCAAATTTCTCATGGAAGGATCAAAAGCCCTAACAAGGCTTTAATAATAGTGGAAGAAATAGGTTTAACAATAGTATACCTTTTCCATCATCCACTCAGCAACAGACAGAGAACTCTGAACAAAATACCTCTAATTTAGCAAACTTAGTCTCTGATCTGTCCAAGGCCACTGTAAGTTTCATGAATGAAATAAGGTCTTCCATTAGAAATTTGGAAGCACAAATGGGCCAGCTGAGTAAAAGGATCACTGAAATCCCTCCTAGTACTCTCCCAAGCAATACAAAAGAGAATCCAAAAGGAGAGTGCAAGGCCATTGAACTAATCACCATGGCCGAACCTGTGAAGGAAGGAGAGGACGTGAATCCTAAGGAGGAAGACCTCCTGGGACGTCCAGTGATCAATAAGGAGCTTCCCTCTGAGGAACCAAAGGAATCTGAGACTCATCTAGAGACCATAGAGATTCCATTAAACCTCCTTATGCCATTCCTGAGCTCTGATGAGTATTCCTCTTCTGAAGAGAATGAGGATGTTACTGAAGAGCAAGCTGCCAAGTTTCTTGGTGCAATCATGAAGCTGGATGCCAAATTATTTGGTATTGAGACTTGGGAAGATGAACCTCCCTTGTTCACCAATGAACTAAGTGATCTGGATCAACTGACATTGCCTCAGAAGAAACAGGATCCTGGAAAGTTCTTAATACCTTGTACCATAGGCACCATGATCTTTAAGGCTCTGTGTGACCTTGGTTCAGGAATAAACCTCATGCCCCTCTCTGTAATAGAGAAACTGGAATCTTTGGGGTGCAAGCTGCTAAAATCTCATTAGAGATGGCAGACAATTCAAGAAAACAGGCTTATGGACAAGTAGAGGACGTGTTAGTAAAGGTTGAAGGCCTTTACATCCCTACTGATTTCATAGTCCTAGATACTGGGAAGGATGAGGATGAATTCATCATCCTTGGAAGACCTTTCCTAGCCACAGCAAGAGTTGTGATTGATGTGGACAGAGGAGAATTGATCCTTCAAATAAATGAGGACAACCTTGTGTTTACAACTCAAGGATCTCTCTCTGCATCCATGGAGAGGAAGCATAAAAAGCTTCTCTCAAAGCAGAGTCAAACAAAGCCCCCACAGTCAAACTCTAAGTTTGGTGTTGGGAGGCCACAACCAAACTCTAAGTTTGGTGTTAAACCCCTATATCCAAACTCTAAGTTTGGTGTTGGGGAGTCTCAACAAAGCTCTGCACATCTGTGAGGCTCCATGAGAGCCCACTGTCAAGCTATTGACATTAAAGAAGCGCTTGTTGGGAGGCAACCCAATGTTTATTTATCTAATTTTCATTGTTTTTTCATGTTTTATTAGGTTCATGATCATGTAGAGTCACAAAATAAATGTAAAAATTGAAAACGGAATCAAAAATAGCAGAAAAAAAAATCACACCCTGAAGGAAGACCTTACTGGCGTTTAAACGCCAGTAAGAAGCATGTTTTGGGCGTTCAACGCCAGAACAGAGCATGGTTCTGGCGCTGAACGCCAGAAATGGGCAGCATTTGGGTGCTGAACGCCAGAATTGCACCCTGGAGAAGAGCTGGTGCTGAACGCCCAGAACAAGCATGGTTCTGGCGTTCAACGCCAGAAATGGGCAAGAAATGGGCGTTGAACGCCCAAAATGGGCACCAACCTGGTGCTGAACGCCCAGAGTTGTGTGCAAGGGCATTTTACATGCCTAATTTGGTGCAAGGTTGTAAATCCTTAAACACCTCAGGATCTGTGGACCCCACAGGATCATCTCAGGATCTGTGGACCCCACAGGATCACCTCAGGATCTGTGGACCCCATAGGATCCCCACCTACCTCCACTCACTTCTTCTCACCCCTCTTTCACACAATCCCATAAACACTCTTCCCCAAAACCCTTCACCAATCACCTCAATCTCTCTTCCCTATCACCACTTCACCACTCACATCCACCCACTCTTCCCCATAAACCTACCCAATAAACTCCACCTACCTTCAAAATTCAAAATCAATTTCCCACCCAAACCCACCCATATGGCCGAACCTTAACACCCTCTCCCCCTACTATATAAAGCCCTCCATTCTTCTTCATTTTCACACAACACAACCCTCTCTTCTCTTCTTGGCCGAAACACAACTCCTTCTCCCTCTCCTCCATTTCTTCTTCTTCTTCATCTATTCTTTCTTATCTTGCTCGAGGGCGAGCAAAATTCTAAGTTTGGTGTGGTAAAAGCATAAGCTTTTTGTTTTTTCATTACCATTGATGTCACCTAAGACCGGAGAATCCTCTAGAAAAGGAAAAGGAAAGACAAAAGCTTCCACCTCTGAGTCATGGGAGATGGAAAGGTTCATCTCCAAAGCTCATCAAGACCACTTCTATGATGTTGTGGCCAAGAAGAAGGTGATCCCCGAGGTCCCTTTCAAACTCAAGAGAAATGAGTATCTGGAGATCCGACATGAAATCCAAAGAAGAGGTTGGGAAGTTCTAACAAACCCCATCCAATAAGTCGGCATCCTAATGGTTCAAGAGTTCTATGCCAATACATGGATCACAAGGAACCATGATCAAAGTAAGAACCCGAATCCAAAGAATTATGTTACAATGGTTCGGGGGAAATACTTAGATTTTAGTCCAGAGAATGTGAGGTTGGCGTTTAACTTGCCTATGATGCAAGGAGATGAGCGCCCCTACACTAGAAGGGTCAACTTTAATCAATGGTTGGACCAAGTCCTCATGGACATATGTGTGGAAGGAGCTCAATGGAAGATTGACTCTAAAGGCAAGCCGGTTCAACTAAGAAGACTAGACCTCAAGCCTGTGGCTAGAGGATAGTTGGAGTTCATCCAACGCTCCATCATCCCCACTAGCAACCGATCTGAAGTTACTGTGGATCGGGCCATCATGATCCATAGCATCATGATTGGAGAGAAAGTAGAAGTTCATGAAGTCATCTCCCTTGAACTCTACAAAATAGCCGAAAAGCCCTCCCCTAGGGCAAGGCTAGCTTTTCCTCATCTTATTTTCCATCTATGTTACTCAGCTGGAGCTTTCATAGAAGGAGACATTCACATTGAGGAAGAGAAGCCCATCACTAAGAAAAAGATGGAGCAAGCAAGAGAGCCCATTCATGAAGCTCAAGAGGCGCAGGAAGCTCATCATCATGAGATCCCGGAGATGCCTTAAATGCATTTTCCTCCACAAAACTATTGGGAGAAAATCAACACCTCCCTAGGAGAATTAAGTTCCAACATGGGACAACTAAGGGTGGAACATCAAGAGCACTCCATCATCCTTCATGAAATAAGAGAAGATCAAAAAGCAATGAGGGAGGAGCAATAAAGACAAGGAAGAGACATAGAAGAGCTCAAGGACATCGTTGGTTCCTCAAGAAGGAAACGCCACCATCACTAAGGTGGACTCATTCCTTGTTCTTACATTCACTGTTTTTCATTTTCTATGTTAAGTGCTTATCTATGTTTGTGTCTTCATTACATGATCATTAGTAGTTAGTAACTTTGTCTTAAAGTTATGAATGTCCTATGAATCCATCACCTCTCTTAAATGAAAAATGTTTTAATTCAAAAGAACAAGAAGTACATGAGTTTCGAATTTATCCTTGAACTTAGTTTAATTATATTGATGTGGTGACAATGCTTCTTGTTTTCTGAATGTATGCTTGAACAGTGCATATGTCTTTTAAAGTTGTTGTTCATGAATGTTAAATATGTTGGCTCTTGAAAGAATGATGACAAGGAGACATGTTATTTGATAATCTGAAAAATCATAAAAATGATTCTTGAAGCAAGAAAAAGCAGCAAAGAACAAAGCTTGCAGAAAAAAAAATAAATATAGGCGAAAAAAATAGAAAGAAAAAGAAAAAGCAAGCAGAAAAAGCCAAAAGCTCTTAAAACCAAGAGGCAAGAGCAAAAAGCCAATAACCCTTAAAACAAAAAGGCAAGGGTAATAAAAAGGATCCCAAGGCTTTGAGCATCAGTGGATAGGAGGGCCTAAATGAATAAAATCCTGGCCTAAACGGCTAAACCAAGCTGTCCCTAACCATGTGCTTGTGGCGTGAAGGTGTCAAGTGAAAACTTGAGACTGAGCGGTTAAAGTCAAGGTCCAAAGCAAAAAAAGAGTGTGCTTAAGAACTCTGGACACCTCTAATTGGGGACTTTAGCGAAGCTGAGTCACAATCTGAAAAGGTTCACCCAATTATGTGTCTGTGGCATTTATGTATCCGGTGGTAATACTGGAAAACAAAGTGCTTAGGGCCACGGCCAAGACTCATAAAATAGCTGTATTCAAGAATCATCATACTGAACTAGGAGAATCAATAACACCATCTGAACTCTGAGTTCCTATAGAAGCCAATCATTCTGAACTTCAATGGATAAAGTGAGATGCCAAAACTATTCAAGAGGCAAAAAAAGCTACAAGTCCCGCTCATCTGATTGGAGCTATGTTTCATTGATAGTTTGGAATTTATAGTATATTCTCTTCTTTTTATCCTATTTGATTTTCAGTTGCTTGGGGACAAGCAACAATTTAAGTTTGGTGTTGTGATGAGCGGATAATTTATACGCTTTTTGGCATTGTTTTTAGTATGTTTTTAGTAGAATCTAGTTACTTTTAGGGATGTTTTCATTAGTTTTTATGTTAAATTCACATTCTTGGACTTTACTATGAGTTTGTGTGTTTTTCTGTGATTTCAGGTATTTTCTGGCTGAAATTGAGGGACTTGAGCAAAATTCAGATTCAGAGGTTGAAGAAGGACTGCTGATGCTGTTGGATTCTGACCTCCCTGCACTCAAAATAGATTTTCTGGAGCTACAGAACTCAAAATGGCGCGATTTTAATTGCTTTGGAAAGTAGACATCCAGGGCTTTCCAGCAATATATAATAGTCCATACTTTGCCCAAGTTTACATGACGCAAACTGGCGTTCAACGCCAGCTCTCTGCCCAATTCTGGCGTCCAGCGCCAGAAACAAGTTGCAAAGTGGAGTTCAACGCCCAAACTGGCACAAAAGCTGGCGTTCAACTCCAAGAATGACCTCTGCACGTGTAACATTCAAGCTCAGCCCAAGCACACACCAAGTGGGCCTCAGAAGTGGATTTATGCATCAATTACTTACTTCTGTAAACCCTAGTAGCTAGTTTATTATAAATAGGACTTTCTACTATTGTATTTGATATCTTTGGATTATCTTTTGATCTATTGATCACGTTTGGGGGCTGGCCACTCAGCCATGCCTACCCTCTATTCACTTATGTATTTTCATACGGTAGAGTTTCTACACTCCATAGATTAAGGTGTGGAGCTCTGCTGTTCCTCAAAGATTAATGCAAAGTACTACTGTTTTTCTATTCAATTCAACTTATTCCGCTTCTAAGATATTCATTCGCACTTCAACCTGAATGTGATGAACGTGACAATCATCATCATTCCCCATGAATGCGTGCCTGACAACCACTTCCGTTCTACATCAGATTGAATGATTATCTCTTGGATCTCTTAATCAGAATCTTCGTGGTGTAAGCTAGATTGATGGCGGCATTCATGAGAATCCGGAAAGTCTAAACCTTGTCTGTGGTATTCCGAGTAGGATTCTGGGATTGAATGACTGTGACGAGCTTCAAACTCGCGAGTGCTGGGCGTAGTGACAGACGCAAAAGGAGGGTGAATCCTATTCCAGCATGATCGAGAACCTCAGATGATTAGCCGTTCTGTGACAGAGCATTTGGACCATTTTCACAAGAGGATGGGAAGTAACCATTGACAACGGTGATGCCCTTGCATAAAGCCAGCCATGGAAAGGAGTAAGACTGATTGGATGAAGATAGCGGGAAAGCAGAGATTCAGAGGAACGAAAGCATCTCTACACGCTTATCTGAAATTCTCACCAATGAATTACATAAGTGTTTCTATCCTTATTCTATGTTTACTTATTATTTAATTTCGAAAACTCCATAATCAATTATTATCCTCCTGACTGAGATTTACAAGGTGACCATAGCTTGCTTCATACCAACAATCTCCGTGGGATCGACCCTTACTCACGTAAGGTTTATTACTTGGACGACCCAGTGCACTTGCTGATTAGTTGTATCGAAGTTGTGACAAATTATGAATTGAGATTAGAGCACCAAGTTTTTGGAGCCATTACCAGAGATCACAATTTCGTGCACCATAACTAAATTAAGAGTTCTCTATTTATGTATAAAAAACTATTAATTTGATAATATGAGTATATGATTATGTAATGAGTGTTTTCTCTATTTGAAGTTTAATTGAAATGATAAAGAAAAGCTTATTTTTTAGTGTTGTCATACTGGATATTAGAATTTATTTTATTTTTATGCATTTACTTTTTATTGTTTGTTAGGAAGTGATGATGGATCATTCTGAACAAATTAAGCTATGTGTTGGATATTACTGGATCATGAGAATGCAATTTGACACGTTGATGTTATTTTTTTTAGTTACTTTATATATGTATATTAGGAATAGAAGGTGGGGTCATTCTTCAATTGGGCAAAGAGTGAACACATTGCCATTAAGGCGAGATGCATTAGATAATATCATTGGGGCGGGTGGAGATAGAAATTGCATATGGGTGTTAAGAATGAGTTTGAATGCATTTGCAAATTTGTGTGAATTGCTACAAGTTCAAGGTGGGTTAGACGAAGATGGTCATGTTGGCATAGGCGAGCAAGTAGCAACTTTCTTGATCATATTAGCTCATCATACCAAAAATCGCAGCGTACAAGTTAGGTTTTATAGGTCTGGTGAAACTATTAATAGGTGTTTTCATAAGGTATTAGGTTCAATTTTGCGTGTCCACAGTGTGTTATTTGCAAAGGCAGACCCTGTACCAGAGGATTGTATAGATCCAGATGGAAATGGTTTAAGGTATTAAGGTGTTGCATAAAGTTTAAATTTTTATTGGTCAAGTTTACTTGTATGTAATAACTATTTTGTTTTGTCCATTTGATAGGGTTGTCTAGGAGCATTAGATGGCACTTACATAGATGTCACAGTCCCCAAGGATGATAAATCTAGGTATCGGACAAGAAAATCTAGAATATCCACCAATGTCTTAGGAGTTTGCAATCGGAATATGAATTTCGTCTATGTCCTTAGCGGTTGGGAAGGATCGACATCTGATTCAAGGGTACTTAGAGATGCAATTACTCGACGTAATGGCTTGAAAATACTTGTTGGTATGTTTAAATTAATCTTTTGATAAGTGCATTAGTTATCTATTAAAGGATTACAATATACCCCTTATAATTTTTCCATCATTCCATTTTAGGGTCTTATTATTTAGTGGACGCTGGCTATACCAATGGTAGAGGTTTTTTATCTCCTTATAAAAATGTCAGGTATCATGTGAATGAGTGGATTCAAGGTCACCGTGACCCACAAAATCGTCTAGAGTTATTTAATAAGAAGCACTCTTCAGCTAGGAATGTGATTGAGCGGTGCTTTGGGTTGCTTAAGAAGAGATGGGCAATTCTACGAAGCCCCTCATTCGATCCAATTAGAATTCAAAGCCACATTATTATTGCGTGTTGTTTGTTATAAAATTTTATTCGGATGAACATGGATGTTGATCCCGAGGAAGATGCAACTCTTTTACCAGAGCATATACCCGTAGGAGATGACACAATTGTTGATGAAGCTGACATAATTGATGTTGTGGAAAGTAGCCATGAGTGCACTCAATGGCGGGAGGACTTAGCAACTGAAATGTGGGAAATATGGAGAGGTGAACATGATGCGTAGAGTTTCAAATTTTTCCTAATTTTATTATATCTACAATTGTCGTGGACTATAAATTGTTGTACTAGAAATTATTTGAGTTTTTTTTAGGCATAATGTATTTGCATACTTGGGTTAATTAGTTGTATTCTAATTAAAGATACAGTTGGTTGTATTATTGTACGACTTGATTGTTTCTAATTTTATTGAAATTGGTGAATTATGTTGATATTCTACTAAGTAATTATTTAAATTTTGTTGCAATTGTTAATTTATTGTAGTGTTCATCTGATACTAAGCATCAATGGCTTCCATACCACGTTAGTGGACTGAACAAAAAACTGAACAATTTGTGGTCTTCATGGAGGAATTGGTTGTTGAAGGCAAGAGGGCGGATGCCGGCCAATTTAAACCCGGGGCATTTTAAAAGCTTACAGATAAGATGAATGAGAAGTTTCCTGGATGTGGCCTCACTGTGAAGTACATTAGAAATAAACACAAGCGACTAAAAGAAAAATATATGTATGTGGCTGAGATGTTGGATTGTAGTGTCTTTGGATGGAATTCGGAAAAGATGTGTGTTAAAGTAGATTGCGGCCACAACTGGTGGCTTGGGATTAGGCGGCGAGGATGTTGACATGGAGGATTTAGCTGCTGCTGAGAGTGAATTACCCAACACCTTTTCAACCTATTTTGCTTCATCAAGTGAGAAAAATCAAGGACGGCAATCTGCAACTAAAAAAACCAATAATACTGCAATCCTATCAAACTTGGCTGAAACTTTTAAGTCTGTAGTAGAAGATCAAGGAAAGCATGTGCAAGTACTAGCAAATGCAATGAGTGGGGTAAATGACTAAGTGAATATGGGCCGAACATTGAAGAGTCTTGGCTTTGACACAATGGAGATAGTGCAAGTTGCAAAAAAATTTGTGCAAAATCCAGAATTGAAGGCAACCTTTTGGAGTTTGGACGAGAAAAAGGTGGCATTCGTACGAGATATAATGGATAACTTTTAGCTATTATTGGTGTAGTTAGTTTAATTAGTTGTTAGTTTGTTATGGTCTATTTGCTAAACATACTATGGGTGCTTTGCTATTATCTATAAGGGTTTAAGTAGTTGTTATATTATTAAAGTGAAATAGCTATATTTGCACCTAATCTATGCATGAACTGACTTCTAGTTGTAATCTGCAATTCTATGTGTTGATTTTTTAGTTTATGTACCTAAGTTATGCCTCTAGTGTTTATTAATTATATTAGGCAAATTTACACTTCATATTGTACAATTATGCATTATTGGAATCAAATTGTGTAATTCTGTATCAATTTTTGAATGTATTGTGTAATTTTATTCTTAAAATTATTTACTTTTTCATATTTACAATCAAATTCTGCATTCTCTTTGTTGATTTATATATTTATTATCTTAAACTCTAATAACGTGCAATTTTACAATTATGAAAGACAAAAAAATTATATAAGCCTTATGGCTCATGCATGCTGATTGTAATAGCTTTGGTTTTAAAATTCTGCACTTTATTATATTTGGGCAAACCAATATAAATTAAATGTGGAGTACACCAAATATTGTTAACTAAAAAGAAACAATAAACCAAATACATTGTATAAATACATTGTATAATAATGTGAAGTACACCAAATACTATTAGTTGTCATTCTTCATTCTATAAATACATTGCCAACTAAGATAACAACAGAAATAAAAGGGAAAAAGTCTATGTCATCCTAAGAGCCATTAACAACTACTAGCACTTTTTCCTCATAACTTGTAGCTTTATTATTTGGTTCTTCCAATTTTGCTCCTTATTGTTTGCTTTTTCCAAGCCTATATCAAATGTATATCATACAGTACTAAGTAGAGGTCAACTCTAATTACTCAACTAAAGTTTGATTCTTTTCCTATATGTAAATTGGACAATGTGTTTAAAATATGAGAACTCAACTGGAGTACTAATTCAATTGGAGTACTAGAATTCAATTCTTTGATACAATAACATAAGAAACTCAATTGGAATTTAAAAAGTACAATGACATTGATGATGTATAAAAGGCACTCATTAACATACATAGGATAGTAATTGTAAAACATGCTTATAGCCAGCTCACATGCTAGAAAAAGATTTATTGTAACATTTCATCAAACCTAAAATGGAAGTTACGGAAAAATGAACAATTAGTAAGCTGAGCAAGAGATTGGTGAGCATCAGCATCAAGTGCTGCCACAGTAGCTATAACTAACATTATTAACATAGTCTATAAAGATTTTGTATGCCAAAATAAATTTCATTTACTACTACATTCACTAATGGAAAAAATAAAATAATAAATTAAATAAAATACTAAAGAAAGAGAGGGAATCATAACGCCTATATGATTTTCAACTAAAAAGATACAAATTTTGAAGTGTCAAAGCAATACCCATTTGAAAAAACATTGTGATCAAGGGCTTAAAGGCTTCAAATATTATCCAATTTACATATATGTTTAGCAATCTAACACAATTAACACTCATTCAATGTCACCAATTCTTGATTTTTTCAACATAACCAAAAAAATTAAGCAGCAACTTTCCTCCACTGATTCTCAATTAAACCTTGGAAGAGCAAGAAATTGATGGGAAGAAGAACATTATACCTGGCCTCCATAGAAATTGAACGCATACACAGTGGAGAAGAGGAATTCGCGACAAACAAAACAAGGGATAGAGCCACACGAGGAAATAAGCACTGGATACAGAGATGGAGTAGAGGGTTTAGGGTAGATGCGTGCAAGGTGAAGACATCCACGAAGGAGGAGAACAACTAAGGAGAAGAAAGGTTTTTGGGGGTAGGGATAACTGACGATAAATGATGTAGAATAGGGGTTTTTATCTCACTCTTTTTTTTTACTTTAATATTAATTATTTTTTAATTTAATTTATGAGGACAAAATAGTCATTTTTAGTTATGTAGTGTTCTTGAGTTTTGCAATCAAACATAATATTAGACACTACACTAGTGTCATGTCTATTATTTCCAAATACTATACACAAACACAAATATTTTACTTCTATGTCTCAAGTGTCTATGTCTTAATGTTTATGTCCCAATACATACATAAACCAAACGGAGCCTAAGTGACGCGCACATATGACTGACACGTACGCGTGACAAGTGTCACGTGCCTCAGTAAAGGAAATTCGGTGGGGACAATTTCTGGGCTGCTTTTAACCTAGTTTCAAGCCCGAAAAGGAAGACAAGAGGCTGGGAAGTGGAGCTGGAAAAGAATGGGCTATTCATTCACACACTTGAGTTTTAGATGTAGAATTCTAGCTCTCTCTCCTCTCTCTAGGTTTAGGGTTTCTTCTTTTATTTTCAGTTTCATTTAGGTTTAGGTTCTACTTCTTATTTTGATTCAAGTTCTTCTTTTAATTTCTTATTATTACCTCTTTGCTTTCTTAGTTTTATATGTTATTTCCTTTACCTTGTTGCTTTATTGTTCATGACTCTTTGTTAATTCCAATTTCATTTTAATGCACTTTGAGGTATTTCATGTTTATTGTCGTTTTCTTTAATTTGTGGTTATTGTTTCTTTGCAATTGTTAGTTTTAGATTTTAATATTTCTTGTTAATTTTCTATGTTTTTATTTTGTGCCTTCCAAGTGTTTAATAAAATATTTGATTGGATTTTAAATTAGATTTTTGTGTTCTTGACTTGGATTGAGTAATTTGGAGACTCTTGAATTGTCAAAGTCTCTTGTTGATTGGTGATTGAAAGTTGCTAGTTGGCTTGAGCTTCACTAAATCTAGTCTTTGATTAGGATTTGTGAACTCAAGTTGATTTGCTCACTTCCTTCAATTGTTAGAGGTTGACTAAGTGAGAGCAAAAGGCAATTACCATCACAATTGACAATGATAATGAGGATAGGAATTCCAATTCTCAACCCTTGCTAGGACTTTTCTTGGTTGTTAGTTTATTTTCTCGTTATTTACATTCCTTGTTCATCATTTAAAAATCCCAAAAATATACTTTCCCATAACCAATAACAAGTACGCTTCCCTGTAATTCCTTTGAGAGACGACCCGAGGTTTAAATACTTTGGTTATTTTTATTGGTTTGCATTATGACAAACAAATTAAACGTTGACTGAGGATAATTTGTTGGTTTTGAACTATACTTGCAACGCGATTTTATTGAGAAATTCTTTACCGACATTTATCGTCTGTCACTGATGCCAAGGCATCTTAGGCTAGTTTCACTAGCATTTTTCTGTTAGTTTTAGTTGTTTTATGCATTTTCTTGAGCTTAAAGTAACCAAGAATGGTTAAATGAATAACAAAGCAATGAACCATCCAAACAGTATGATTTTGATGCAAATTCCATGAGTTTTTAGTTATATTACTTGAATGCTATGAATGGAAGATTTCTCATGAAATTTTGCAAGACTTTGATGCAATTGTTTGGATGATTTCAGGGAAGAAGAGGCTAAGCAAGGAAGCAACAAAATCAATAAAGGAAGCTTGAATATCACATGTGGAGTTTAAGTTCCAGTTTAAGCCTAAACTGGAGCTTAAACGCCAGAATCATGAAGGCTAAGAAATGCTGGAATTGAAGTTTAACCTCCAGTTTAACCTTAAACTGGAGGTTAAACGCCAGAATTAGAATTCCAATCAGGAAGCACTTCCACGTTTAACCTCCAGTTTAACCTTAAACTGGAGGTTAAACGCCAGAAGTGAGAAGGGCACCAAGGGGGCAGTTCCACGCTTAACCTCCAGTTTAACCTTAAACTGGAGCTTAAACGTGTTCGACCAAGTTTCTCCTCCAGGGTTGCTTTCTCCATTTCCACGTTTAAGCTCCAGTTTAACCTTAAACTGGAGCTTAAACGTGTTCGACACCTCCAGGGCTACCTTTCTAAGCTTCCACGTTTAAGCTCCAGTTTAACCTTAAACTGGAGCTTAAACGTGTTCGACCTCCAGGGCTACCTTTCTCAGCTTCCACGTTTAAGCTCCAGTTTAACCTTAAACTGGAGCTTAAACGTGTTCGACCTCTAGGATGGCTTTCTCTATTTCCACGTTTAAGCTCCAGTTTAACCTTAAACTGGAGCTTAAACGTGTTCGACCTCCAGGGTTGCCTTTTCTACCTCCACGTTTAAGCTTCAATTTAACCTTACACTGAAGCTTAAACGTGTTCGACTAAGTTACCCTCCAGGGCTGCCTTCTTCCATTTTCACGTTTAAGCTTCAGTTTAACCTTAAACTGAAGCTTAAACGTGCTACCACAAAAGGCATCACTGGAAGTGTCTGGCGTTTAAGCTGCAGTTTAAGCTTAAACTGCAACTTAAACGCCACTCTTGGAAAAGGTTTCTGGGCCAAAAATATTGCGGTTTAAGTTAGTATTTGAGCACAAACATTAACTTAAACTTACTCTGGTATGAAACCCAATTGAATATCATGGTTTATGGGATTGGGCCTGAAGGATTGATGAGTCTGGAATTTCAATTTATTGAGTCATGTGTCATTATTTGATTATCACTAAGTTGGCTCAATGAATGTTACAGAATTTGGATCAACAGCCTCATCAAGATTATGGATCATAAACCCAAGGCAAAAAGAAAGCAGGGAGAGGCCTCAAAGCCCAAGAAACACAACAGAAGCTCAACATAGAAGGTGTATAAATAGGATAGAATTTAAGTTAGGAGGACTTTTACCTTTTTCATTTAGCTAGTTTTCATATCTTTGTAATTGAATTCAGAGCTATGACTCACTAAACCCCCTTTCATTGGGTTAGGGAGCTCTATTGTAATTCAATGAATCAATAATAGTTTATCTTCTTCTTCAACTTTTTCTCTTGAATTTTGTTAGAAAGCTTCTCGATCTAATTCCATTGGGTAGTTGTCTTGGGAAAGAAACTACCCATAATTGGAATCCTTCGGAACCTTGGGAAAGGAATGGAGGATTCATGCTAGAGAAGCTTTCTCACAGTGAATTGGATTGGGGTTTGGATGGATATTGTGACATGTAATCCTACCAAATTGTGGTTCATGAAACTGTGTGGTATAATCAGTGATCGAGCATCATCTCTTCTTATGAACATTTAAACCAAGGGATTGGGAATTTGTTTGTTTTTAGAGAGAATTGGTGAGCCAAGGGATTGGGATCCAATCATATAAGATTGCCAAGCAAAATTCAATGAACGCATTGGTTGAGGAAGAGATAAACATGTTTTGATTCGGAGATCTCAATATCTCCTATAACCCAATGAATTCCCATTTCTGATTTCCATCTTCTCTTTACATTCTGCAACTCAATTCATGCAATCACCCCCATTCCCTTTTAATTTCAGCAATTTAGCTTCTGCTCTTTAATTCATGCAATTTAAGATTCCGCCATTTAAATTTCTTGTCATTTACGTTTCCCGCCAATTTTACATTCCGCAATTCTCATCTAAATCTTGATTCCGCTCAACTAGAACACACTTCTAATCCGAATTGCTCACTCAACCAATCCTTGTGGGATTCGACCTCACTCTATTGTGAGATTTTACTTGACGATAACCGGTGCACTTGCCGGAAGGAATTTTGCCGATCGTGCAATTTCCTAAATCGTAGCATAACAAGTTTATGCGCACCAAGTTTATGGCGCCGTTGCCGGGGATTGGTTTTCGATTGACAATTCTCCAATTGGAAGTTAACTAGATTGAGCATTTTTTTTTGTTTTGATTAATTCAGTACAAGTTACTTGTTGAATTTTAATTTCTGCACTCTGTTACATGCTTTCTTTCTTTATCCCTTTAAATTCAAGCAACTAACTCACTGACTCACTAACTGTTTGAATTAATTCCTCAATTGCTCTAACCATACTCTTCCATTAACCAAGAGTATTTCACTTGTTTGTTGCCTGTGCTGTGTTCTTGTATGACAGGTAGGAGAGGAGAGACATCAACTCCTCCATATACCGAACCAGAGAGGACCCTTCATAGACTTAGAAGGGAAGCAAGAGGGAAGAGAGTACTGGGAGAAGAAGAATCTGAAGGAGAATCTGAGGACAATTTTGAAGAAGCTCTAGATCTCAACATGGATAGAGAAGTTCACAACCATGAGAGAGCTGATGGAAATAATGCCATTCCTGAGAGGAGGGTTCTTAGTTCATACATAAACCCGACCTCTGGGAATTGTGGTAGCAGCATTCAGAAACCACCCATTCAGGCCAATAATTTTGAACTCAAACCACAGCTAATATCACTTGTGGAGAATCATTGTTCATTTGGTGGGAGTGCTAATGAAGATCCCAACCAACATCTCACAAAATTCCTGAGAATTTGTGACACTGTGAAGTCCAATGGAGTCCAGGAAGATGCCTATAAACTGCTTTTGTTCCCATTTTCACTTAGGGACAA
This sequence comes from Arachis ipaensis, assembly GCF_059453495.1. Taxonomy (NCBI): domain Eukaryota; kingdom Viridiplantae; phylum Streptophyta; class Magnoliopsida; order Fabales; family Fabaceae; genus Arachis; species Arachis ipaensis. Next base: position 65,310,769 of record NC_142442.1, on the reverse strand, counting down.
AGCAGCTAAGTGGCTGGAATCATTCCCAAGGGGGAGTCTAACAACATGGGATGAGGTGGAAAGAAAGTTTCTGGCACGTTTCTACCCCCCACAAAAGGTCAATAGGCTTCGATCTGAGGTTCAGACTTTTAGACAACAAGATGGTGAAACTCTCTACGAGGCATGGGAGAGATTCAAGGATTTGACAAGGAAATGCCCACCAGACATGTTCCATGATTGGGTGCAATTGCATATTTTCTATGATGGACTCTCTTATGAATCAAGGAAGGCTGTAGACCATTCATCAGGAGGTTCATTGAACAGGAAAAAGACTGTGGAAGAAGCCATTGAAGTGATTGAGACAGTGGCTGAGAATGAGTACTACTATGCATCAGAGAGGCACAACACTAAGGGAGTCATGGAGCTGAACCATGTTGATACAATTCTAGCCCAAAACAAGGTGTTTGCCAAGCAACTAGCAGAGCTTACCAGGCAATTAGAAACAAAGCAAGTGACGGCAATACACACACAAGATCAAGAGGAAGTAAGCATTGAAGGAGGTGATTGGGAAGAGGCCAACTATGTGGGAAACCAACAAAGGCAATCATATGATCCACATTCCAACACTTACAACCCAGGATGGAAAAATCACCCAAACTTTGGGTGGGGGAACCAACAAACCCAACCACAAAACCACAAACCTTACAACCACAACCAACATAACAATTCCACATACCAAAACTCCAACCAAAGATCATACCAAGCCACACAAAATACTTACTCCCAACCATCATATCATGGCCAAAATAATCAACCTACCCAACCTAATCCGAACCAACAATTTCAAGATCAATTAAACCGGATAGAAGGAATGATGGCAACCATGAGTCAAGACATAACCGAATTGAAAAGCTTCAGGGATGATGTGAGAGCTACCTTAAGAAACCATGGTGAAAAACTCAAGAGGATGGAGTCTCAAGTAGGAGAGCTATCTCAACAGGCCCCCAAATCAACTGCAGTGTTCCCTAGTGACACAGAAAAGAATCCTAAAGGGGAACAAAAGAGAGTGAGATGGGAAGAATGCAAGGCCATCACCATATTGAAGGAAGTTTCAGAAGAAGAAGGAATCAGGCCCTCAGAGCAGGAGCCAGAAATCTTGAAGGAAGGTGTGGAAGAAGTTAAGCAGGAAAGTGGAACTGAGCAAGCCAAGGAACTGCAAAAAGGCATGCTGGAAATATACCAACCAAAAGCACCATTTCCTCAGAGGTTAGGAGGAGGTGAAAAAGGGAAAACCTATTCAAGGTTTTTAGAGACATTTAAGTCTCTCCATATCAATATTCCCTTTCTTGAGATTCTCCAGCAGATGCCTACACATATCAAGTATTTAAAGGAATTGCTGAGCAAGAAAAGAGTTTTAAAGGGAGGACAAACTGTAATAATGAACAAAGAATGCAGTGCCCTCATCAAGAAGGATATAATCTCTAAGAAAACAGACCCAGGAAGTTTTCATATCCCCTGCATCATAGGGGAAACAAAAATTGACAGAGGATTCTGTGATCTAGGAGCTAGCATAAATGTGATGCCTCTGACTCTTATGAAGAGGCTACAACTGAATGAGGTGAGATCCACTGATGTAATCATACAACTGGCTGACAAAACTCAGAAGCAAGCTGAGGGGGTAGTTGAGAATGTGCTGGTGAAAGTGGGAAACTATTTCTTCCCCACAGACTTTGTCATTTTGGACATGGAAGAAAACTACCTACACCCCGTCATTCTGGGGAGGCCATTTCTAGCCACTGCTAGAGCACTCATAGATGTAGAACAAGGAGAGCTAATTTTGAGAATACATGATGAACAGCTCATTTTCAATGTTTTCAAACCTGAATCTGAGCCTGAACCAGAACATGAAAAGCCTAAGGATGAGAGTAGCCATCTGTGTTTGGAGGAAAGCAATCCGGCAGCTGAAACTCTGAAACAGTCCTTGGAAAGCAAACAAGAATTGCAAGAGTTAAAGCCACAAGAATCAATAGAAACAGATCAGAAGGATCCTCCCGGCATAAGGGTCAATGAAGAAAGCTTCAAGAGAAAGGGAAGAATTGTAAAGAAATTGCCAAGAGGGTGGAGAAACAAGAAAATTCCCACTGAAGGTTTCTCTCCGGGAGATGAAGTGATATCAAGTCATTATCTGCCAATCCCACCTGGCCTCAAAACCATTCCTTCCCAGCTTCCTCAAGTGTTCACAATCAGGAAGGTTCTTTCTATGGAACATTTAGAAGTCATGAAGGAATCAAATGGGGACGTTTTCATAGTAAGAGGAGAAGACATCAAGCACTACAATCCACTCTAACAAAGGACAACCGTCAAGCTAGTGACGTTAAAGAAGCGCTTCATGGGAGGCAACCCATGTTTTAGTATCCTTACTCTTTAGTGCTTTGCTTTACATCTAATAAAGCATGGTTTCTTATGCATGAACTTGAATCCTCAGGACAACTATTGATAAAGTGCACTAAACTTTGCATGTAAATTACAATTGGTCTCTAAGTTGGTGTGCCTGAAGGCACTCCCAAATCTTACTCAAATTGGATTCCATCTTTCATTTAAGGTGCACGACCAAACATTAAGTTTGGTGTTCCTTTTGAACACAGTTTATGAAAAGCAAGAAGTTCCTCTGGATTTAGAAATGCATGACAAGTATACCATTTGCATGTTTTAATACTTTGATTTCAATTACTTAGGGTAGTAAATTTGTTTAGCATCAAAGAGCCAAAGTGACTATGATTTATTAGAATTATGCACATTCATTAAGGACAACCAATATGGATTTCATGTCATCAGGAGACTTTACCAAACACTAAGTTTGGTGTCCAGTAATAAGTGTGCATACATACAAAAGTCACGGCTATAAGCTCATGAAGTCAATCATTGATTTACATGTGCAAGTACTATTCATCATTCACATGGACCGAAAAATGATAGCAAACTTGTTTGTTTGTGCAGGTACAAAAGAAAAGACAAAAATGGAGGAAAAAGACAAAGGGAGGTACGGTGCTTGGTCAAAAAGAAAGTTCACAAGTCTTTGAAACTAACACATGGGAAAAGGAAGCTCTGCAAGAAAAGATAGCTACATGTACAACCTAATGCACCCAGAATACTTCCAAGAAAATGAAAAGCAATTCGTCCTTCTCCTTGATTCATATATTTACCATCAAGCCACCCTTCACAAACCACCCTAGCCGTCCATTTTTCACTTACGGGCACTATAAAGAACCACTTGAGGAACGAGTTCCACACCACCAATTCTCCTTCATGCACATTTTCCTTCATCATAGCATAACTATCTCTTGCCGAAAACAACCTCACCACACTTCCAACAACACTTCTTGCTTCACCTTGTCAACTTTAGCTTGTAACTTACCAAAATCAAAGAACCAATGGCAGCCTCATCTAGCCACAAAAGAAGAAAAGACAAGCAACCAATGGAGGAGAACAGGGAATTCGATGCAAGGAGATATAAATCAGTTTTCCATGAGATTCAAGCCGAATGGATGAGACCTAAAAGGGTACTAGCTGAGGTTCCCTTTGACCTTGAAAAGGATGAGTTCCCAGGTGTTTGGGAAAAGATCAAAAAGAGGAAGTGGGAGCTCCTGACTAAGCCAATCACTAAAATCAACATCAACTTGGTGAAGGAGTTCTATGCAAATGCAGTGAGGGAAGACTCAACCAAGAAACCCACATACAAAAGCTATGTGAGAGGGGTGGAAGTTGACTTCAGTCCCAAAGCAATCATGAAAACTCTTGGCCTGAAAAACATACATTTCAGCCAAGCAGGTTATGAAGAAAGGATGATAGGAGAACCTGACTATACAACTATTGCTGAAGACCTTTATGCCATCAGAGCTGAATGGGTGAGAAAAACAAGAGGGGCTCCAAGAGTCTTGAGAAGGGGAGACCTAACACCGGAAGCTAAAGGGTGGTATGCAATAGTTAGGAGATCCATCCTACCCACTGCAAACTCTTCAGAAATAGTCCCTAAAAGAGCCATCTTGCTACATTGCATTATGGTGGGAGGGGAAATCAAAGTTCATAAACTCATTGCTGAACAGATACAAGAGTTTAGTGAGAAAAGTGACCCTGAATCCTGGCTCCACTTCCCTAGCACCATCATTAGACTATGCATCGATGCCCAAGTACCACTTGAAGATGAAAGACCTAATTGGCTATATCCGGGATTGGCCATAACTGCGTACAGAATGACTCTTGGCCCAACTGCTCCAAGACATACAAAAAGAAGAAATGAAGAAGGGCAACAAGCGGAAGAAGAGCAAGAAGCGGAACAAGAAGGACAGGAAGGAGAAGACAGAGAAGAAGAGCAAGAAGAGCAAGCAATTCCAGAAAGAAGACAACGAACTCCTAGAGACCCCATGGATATGAGCAGAATGCAGGAAATCATGGAAGGAATGTCTCAACAATACATGAGGTCTCAGGAGAGACAAGAGGACTTTCACCTAAAAATGATGGATATGCAAAGGAACTTTGAATCAAGATTCTTGGATCTGCAAAGGGAACAGAATTTACACTTACAGGAATCCTTCAGCCACATATGCCAACACCAAGATGCCAATGTCTTGGCAATCAAGGAAGCCACCACTTTACAGAACGCAAGATACTCAGTCCAAGCTGATTACAACATCAGTTCGCAAATCAAGCTTAACTACATAGGAGAACATTTACACAAGATGGACCCAGCATTCCCAGCTTTTGATGAGTATTTCAAAGGGAGGAAAGAAGGAGAAATAAACAAGGCAATGATCCTTGAAAAAGGAGTGGAAGAAACAATGAAAAAGGCTGGATTCTGGAAAAAGCTCATAAGAAAAGACAAGGGAAGTTCAAGTGGTCAAAAAGGGGTAGGAAGCAAGAAGAAGCAGGATCCCAAGAATCAAGAAGAACCAAGCAATAAATGAGAGGTGGTCTCTCTCCTTAATAATCAAATGATAATTGGTGAATTGTCTTTATGAGCTTTCTTTCATTATGAGTCATTTAAGTTTTAATGTGAAGTCTCTAGTATGTTTGTCTGTTTATTGCTTTGAATAAAGTGAATGCCTAGATGTTTGGATATAACTCCACCTTCTTAAACAAATGCTTGCCATGCTTGTTCTGTTTCCAAAAATAAAAGAAAAGTTGAACAAAAGTAACTTGGCTCAATTAGTGACAAATCAAGTAGAATTAAGTGGTGGTATGCATGCTTGATTGTTTAGTCAGATCACTAAAAATAGAGTGTAGAATTATCATTTTTTGTGTAGAAATTGAAAACTGTCTATGGATCTTGATGAATAAAAGTCTTTGGCCATGAAAAAGAAAGAAAAAGAAGAAGAAAAAGCCACTGAAAAAGGGCAACCAAATAAGCTAGGCACCAATGGTTTGAACTTTTGAGACAAATGCCTGTGGTGTTTATGTATTAAGGATATGCTTGGATGAATAGGTTCTGAGGAGTGTTTCAACACTCGGTAACTTGGGTTAACTAACCCGGGATTATCAACCAAAAGTCCATTATCAAGAGCAACCTAAATACAAAACATTTAGTCACACAAAGAGGTGCTGGGCACCAATGTCTCAAGAAGAAATGTGAACTAAAATGCCTGGAGTGGATATGTGTAGTGCACTGATAAGAAAAAGAAAATGCCAAAGGCTTGTGCAACACATGACACTAAGCAAACAAGGAGCAAAGAAGCTCTAAGAAAAAGAAAAGAAAAACAAAGAAGAGAAGTGCCAAGGACATAAGAATAACAAGAGGCCATAGCAGTGTTTGATGGATGCAAGGAAAAAGTGATAATCTTACCTGATAAGAATGAAAAAGTGATACTGCAACTTTCTGCATAAAACCCTTCTGATGAACTTCAAATGCTTGCTAATATAGCCAATGTAATTGCTTTCTGTTTCATACTTTCTTCTCAAATAACTCAGGACTTGCTTAGGGACAAGCAAGTATTAAGTTTGGTGTTGTGATGCCAAGGCATCTTAGGCTAGTTTCACTAGCATTTTTCTGTTAGTTTTAGTTGTTTTATGCATTTTCTTGAGCTTAAAGTAACCAAGAATGGTTAAATGAATAACAAAGCAATGAACCATCCAAACAGTATGATTTTGATGCAAATTCCATGAGTTTTTAGTTATATTACTTGAATGCTATGAATGGAAGATTTCTCATGAAATTTTGCAAGACTTTGATGCAATTGTTTGGATGATTTCAGGGAAGAAGAGGCTAAGCAAGGAAGCAACAAAATCAATAAAGGAAGCTTGAAAATCACATGTGGAGTTTAAGTTCCAGTTTAAGCCTAAACTGGAGCTTAAACGCCAGAATCATGAAGGCTAAGAAATGCTGGAATTGAAGTTTAACCTCCAGTTTAACCTTAAACTGGAGGTTAAATGCCAGAATTAGAATTCCAATCAGGAAGCACTTCCACGTTTAACCTCCAGTTTAACCTTAAACTGGAGGTTAAACGCCAGAAGTGAGAAGGGCACCAAGGGGGCAGTTCCACGTTTAACCTCCAGTTTAACCTTAAACTGGAGGTTAAACGCCAGAAAGGGGAAAAGCACCAGGGAGCCATTTCCACGTTTAAGCTCCAGTTTGACCTTAAACTGGAGCTTAAACGTGTTCGACCAAGTTTCTCCTCCAGGGTTGCTTTCTCCATTTCCACGTTTAAGCTCCAGTTTAACCTTAAACTGGAGCTTAAACGTGTTCGACACCTCCAGGGCTACCTTTCTAAGCTTCCACGTTTAAGCTCCAGTTTAACCTTAAACTGGAGCTTAAACGTGTTCGACCTCCAGGGCTACCTTTCTCAGCTTCCACGTTTAAGCTCCAGTTTAACCTTAAACTGGAGCTTAAACGTGTTCGACCTCCAGGATGGCTTTCTCTATTTCCACGTTTAAGCTCCAGTTTAACCTTAAACTGGAGCTTAAACGTGTTCGACCTCCAGGGTTGCCTTTTCTACCTCCACGTTTAAGCTTCAGTTTAACCTTACACTGAAGCTTAAACGTGTTCGACTAAGTTACCCTACAGGGCTGCCTTCTTCCATTTTCACGTTTAAGCTTCAGTTTAACCTTAAACTGAAGCTTAAACGTGCTACCACAAAAGGCATCACTGGAAGTGTCTGGCGTTTAAGCTGCAGTTTAAGCTTAAACTGCAACTTAAATGCCACTCTTGGAAAAGGTTTCTGGGCCAAAAATATTGCGGTTTAAGTTAGTATTTGAGCACAAACATTAACTTAAACTTACTCTGATATGAAACCCAATTTAATATCATGGTTTATGGGATTGGGCCTGAAGGATTGATGAGTCTGAAATTTCAATTTATTGAGTCATGTGTCATTATTTGATTATCACTAAGTTGGCTCAATGAATGTTACAGAATTTGGATCAACAGCCTCATCAAGATTATGGATCATAAACCCAAGGCAAAAGGAAAGCAGGGAGAGGCCTCAAAGCCCAAGAAACACAACAGAAGCTCAACATAGAAAGTGTATAAATAGGATAGAATTTAAGTTAGGAGGACTTTTACCTTTTTCATTTAGCTAGTTTTCATATCTTTGTAATTGAATTCAGAGCTATGACTCACTAAACCCCCTTTCATTGGGTTAGGGAGCTCTATTGTAATTCAATGAATCAATAATAGTTTATCTTCTTCTTCAACTTTTTCTCTTGAATTTTGTTAGAAAGCTTCTCGATCTAATTCCATTGGGTAGTTGTCTTGGGAAAGAAACTACCCATAATTGGAATCCTTCGAAACCTTGGGAAAGGAATGGAGGATTCATGCTAGAGAAGCTTTCTCACAGTGAATTGGATTGGGGTTTGGATGGATATTGTGACATGTAATCCTACCAAATTGTGGTTCATGAAACTGTGTGGTATAATCAGTGATCGAGCATCATCTCTTCTTATGAACATTTAAACCAAGGGATTGGGAATTTGTTTGTTTTTAGAGAGAATTGGTGAGCCAAGGGATTGGGATCCAATCATATAAGATTGCCAAGCAAAATTCAATGAACGCATTGGTTGAGGAAGAGATAAACATGTTTTGATTCGGAGATCTCAATATCTCCTATAACCCAATGAATTCCCATTTCTGATTTCCATCTTCTCTTTACATTCTGCAACTCAATTCATGCAATCACCCCCATTCCCTTTTAATTTCAGCAATTTAGCTTCTGCTCTTTAATTCATGCAATTTAAGATTCCGCCATTTAAATTTCTTGTCATTTACGTTTCCCGCCAATTTTACATTCCGCAATTCTAATCTAAATCTTGATTCCGCTCAACTAGAACACACTTCTAATCCGAATTGCTCACTCAACCAATCCTTGTGGGATTCGACCTCACTCTATTGTGAGTTTTTACTTGACGATAACCGGTGCACTTGCCGGAAGGAATTTTGCCGATCGTGCAATTTCCTAAATCGTAGCATAACAAGTTTATGCGCACCAGTCACTCCTTTCAAAACAGTCCAAACTAGGACAACAATTCCCAACTGATGGTTATCTCATGAGTGGTCGGTATGGCATAGTTAGCCAGCAGTTGTTGCCATATGCGAGCCTCGTGAGTGAGCTGTTTAACTGGAAGTCCAATCGGCTTGGGATCCGTCTCAGTATTCATCATCCATGCCGATCCAGGAATAGAAATCCTCTCTAAGACCTTGTCCCAATCCAGAGTACCCAATTGGCGGTCAGCTTGAGCCTTGGCATAGGCACACCGCCCTTTCAGCTTAGGCGGGATTTTGAGGATCTTAGGTATTACCACTTCAGAAATGGGGATTTGCGACGGATTTGAGGTTGGCATTGTGGAATTTTGCATAGAATTCTAACACCCAAGGCTCGTTAGCCTCCACCACCTTCCTCTCTATGAAGCCCCAACCACGGCTTTCAATGTGATCATTCACTAGTATCTGAAGGTCGGGAGGTAGCTTATACATTCGAAGCTGTCGCTCTACATGCAGTTTCTTTTTCTCATGGAACTTGCTATATTGTGGAGCACAATACCAGTTGGCAAATCTAATTGGGTCTTGAGCCAATATGGCTAAATCGGGGCTTGATGAGCGGATATTTTATACGCTTTTTGATGCTATTTTTCTACTGTTTTTAGTATATTTTGTTAAGTTTTATTATGTTTTAGTAGGTTTAAGTGCAAAATTTACTTTTTGGATACTACTTTGAGCTTTTGTGCTTTTCCTATGATTTTAGATGATTTTTGGATGAATTTGGCAAGTTTTGGCAAAGTCTGATTCTGGGGCAAAGAAAGCATAGTAGATGTTGCCAAATTCTGACTTCCGTGCATTCAAATGAGTATTTCTGAAGCTAAAGATGTCTAAATGATGTGTTCTCAACGGCGTTGGAAAGATAACTTCTAGATCTTGCCAGCAATATATAATAGTCTATACCTTTCTTTGGAAATGTGGCACAAAATGGGGGTTGAACGCCCAAACTACCCCCTGTCTAGCGTTCAATACCCCAAAAGGACTGAAGCCAGCGTTGAACGCCCAAGACTGGCATTCAATGCTACAAGGGGAGCAAAGAACAGCATATCTACCCTCTAGTAGGTGTTCAATGCCCATCCCTTAAGTTGGACACCAAGCTCAGCCCAAAACACTCACCAAGTGGGCCCAGAAGTGGATTTTCGCACCTTTCTGCTTAGTTTATTTCACTTTTGTAATTTTTAATTATTAGATTAGTATATATAGGCGAAGATCACCCATGTTTAGGATCTTCAGCCCCTCAGAACTTATCATACATTATTTTCTGTACAGTATGAGCAACTAAACCTCCTAGGTTAAGGTTAGTAGCTCTGCTGATTCCTATGGATTAATACAATTACTTCCCTACTTCAATATATGTTTGATTCTATTCTATACCAATTCGGTCGATCCAGAATAGATCGGTTAAACATTCTATTAGGGAGCCTGGTCTTTACTCTTCTGTGTGGTATTTATTCTCGTTTGGCTCTTAGAATCACATCCAGCAGTGGTTGGATTTTGATGTATTGTCGTTCTTCATCTTTATGAATTTGGAGTGGAACGAAAGTGTGGCCCCCTATTCTGCATGAGTTCTTTACGAGTCCTGACCCGGATAATATTGAGCTATAGCTTGAGAGTACATCATGGGTTCCAACAAGTTACTTGGGCTAATTGGGATATGCGACATGAAATCCCGTTAGTCAGGGGTAATTGAGGTTTCTGTGACTCTAAGGGTTAGAATCATAGAGCTTCATTCTCCGATCCGGAAGATCCAACCTTGTCTGTGTCGTTTTGAGTAGGATCATCAGAGATTGAATCGCGTGAGCTTCATCCTCTCTCAGATTTATCTAGCCTGTGCGGGCGTTTGGTTTGGATTAGAGGAGATTAATGACTACGACCCATGGCTTAATCACTTATAACCTTGCCATTGAGGGAATCACTCATCATTGGAATAGTTAGTATGACGTGTTAATCCAGAAGAATAAGTATCTCCGAGGCCTTAACTGATTTCTCACTACTGTTTCTACGTTTTATTATTATTGCTTGTTTAGCGCCTACAAGAAACAATAACTATCCTTCTATTCGCCTGACTAAGATTTGTAGGATAACCACAGCTTGCTCAATCCGATAATCCTCGTGGGATTCGACCCTCACTCACCTGAGGTATTACTTGGACGACCCTGTACACTTGCCAGTTCAGTTGTGCAAGTCACAAATTCATGCAGCAGGGCTCGAAGCACTTTCACATTTTCGATCGGTTTCTTAGGTCGGGTGGCCGGTTTCTTTCCTCAGCTTGTTGACATCTTGAAAAGAGAATGAAGCAATGCTATGTGTTGAGCAACCAAGTAGCAATGAGATAATTAAAACACTTGAACCATGTGAAGTGCACATATGAAAACAATAAAAAATCAATGGTTGCACTAGATGTAAGATCATATGCATACTATCAGTGACCATTCACTTTGAGGAAGCTAGGACTTAAGGGATAGCTCAAATGAATGACACCATAGGGTTCAACCTTCTCTACCGTATAAGGGCCTTCCCATCTTGACCTCAACTTTCTGGGCATCAATCTCAACCTTGAGTTGTATAGTAGCACTTGATCACCCACTCTAAACTCCTTTCTTTTGAGATGCCGGTCATGCACCGCTTTGAATCTTTCTTTGTAAAGCCTTGAGTTCTCATATGCTTCCAACCTTAAGCACTCCAATTCTTCTAATTACAACTTCCTTTCAACTCCGGCCTTTTCCAAACCCAAATTGCACTCTTTTACAGACTAATATGCCTTATGCTCAATTTCTACCAGAAGGTGACATGCTTTCCCGTAGACTAACTGGAATGGACTCATGCTTATTGGTATTTTATAGGCCGTTCGGTAAGCCCACAAAGCGTCCTCAAGTCTAGAACTCTAGCCCTTCCTATGAGGTTTCACTATCTTTTCCAAAATTTGCTTAATATCCCGGTTAGAAACCTCGGCTTGGCCATTGGTTTGGGGATGGTAGGCAGTGGCCACCTTATGAATAATGCCGTACTTCTGCATTAATGTTGCCATTCTTTTGTTGTAAAAATGTGAATCTTGATCACTCACAATTGCTCGTGGCGATCCAAAGCGGCAAATAAGGTGATTTCTCACAAAAGAGACAATAATGTTAGCATCATTAGTGCGGGTTGGAATTGCTTCCACCCATTTAGAAATATAATCAATGGCTAACAGAATATACAGAAATCCATTTGAATTTAGGAATGGACCCATGAAGTCAATGGCCCAAACATAAAAAATCTCGTAAAAGAACATAGATTGTTGAGGCATTTCATCCCTCTTGGATGCATTACCAAATCTTTGGCATTAATGGCATGCGTTGCAAAATAGAGATGCATCTTTAAATAGTGTTGGCCACCAAAATCCACAGTCTAATACCTTCCTTGCTGTTCTTTGATGCCCAAAGTGTCCACCACTTTTGAAAGAGTGGCACGCCTCTAATATAGACTGGAATTCTGAATGAGTCACACACCTCCTAATCAAATGATCGGCCCCACACCTCCAAAAGTAAGGGTAATCCCAGATATATTACTTGGACTCGCTTTTCAGCTTGTCCTTTTGGTATTTAGAAAAATTTTGAGGGAATGTGCGGCCTACCAAGTAATTAGAAATTGATGCAAACCATGGGGTGACTTGAGAAATTGCTTGATAGGTGTCTAAAGGAAAAGAATCATCGATAGGGGTGCAATCAAACTTTAAATGCTCAAAGCGGCTTAAGTGGTTCGCTATTAAATTTTGTGATCCACTACTATCTTTGATTTCTAAATCAAACTCTTGCAATAGCAATATCCGTCAAATCAATCTATGTTTAGACTCCTTTTTTGTTAAAAAGACTTTAAAGCCGTATGATCCGAATATACTACCACCTTAAAGCCAAGTAAGTAGGCCCAAAATTTATCTAAAGCAAAAACAATAGCCAACAACTGTTTTTCAGTGGTAGTATAATTGGATTGTGCACTATCTAGAGTCTTAGAAGCATAGACAATGACATAAGGATCCTTACCATCACGCTGTGCAAGGGCGGCCCCCACTGCATGATTAGATGCGTCACACATAATCTTAAATGGGCTACTCCAATTCGGCACTTGCACTATAGGAGCTTTGGTTAAGGCATCCTGTAAGGTGTCAATGATACACCACTATTTCGTGGTGGATTTTATGCTGAATTGAGGGGATTTTATCACGTTTTCTCACACTTATTCAAAGAAATAGCATGGTTTTGTAAATTCTCCTTAATTTGTGCTTAAATGTGAAAATATGTTTTTTAGGCCCTTAAATTGCTAATTTTAATTCACCTTTGATTTCACTAGATGCCTTGATGCATTTGTTGAGTGATTTCAGATTCAAAAGGCTAGGAATGGATCAAAGGTGTGAAGAGAAAAGCATGCAAAGTGGAGAACTCATGGAAAATCAAGGATTTGGTGTGCACACATCGACGCGCATGCGTGAATATGAAGTCGCATGGCGACGCGTACGCGTGACATGATGGGTATGTGTGGGAAGTAAAAATCGCGTACGCGTCGCTGCTGACACGTGAACTCATTAAAGTGAAAATGCTGGGGGAAGCTCATATTTTAGTTTTCATCATGCTTTAGTTAGTTTCTAGAGAGAGAAGCTCTCTCTTCTCTCTAGAATTAGGTTAGATGTAGATTAGGATTTCTTAGATCTAGGTTTAATTCATGCTTTGATTTACTTTTCCTTTCCAATTTCTTGTTCCTTTACCTTTACCTTCCTAGTTTAGTATCTCATTCCTTGTATTTGTTTACTTTGTTGTTGATGCACTCTTGTTTCATTTAATTTCCTTTAATGCAATTTATGTTTGATTTCTTTTATTGTTGATTTGAATTGTCGTTGTTAATTTGCTTGCAAGTGGTAGTTGCAGATATACAATTCTTACAATCTTATTTTGCCTTCCTTTTATGCCTTCCAAGTGTTTGACAAAATGCTTGGAAGGATGTTAGAGTAGATTTTTGTGTTCTTGGCTTGGGATGGTATCTTAGGTGAAATTGAGTTGCTAATGTCCAAGTGTTGATAATTGGTGTCCATTGACACTAGCTTCCACTAAGTCAATTAGTGAGTGGCTAGGACTTATGGATTAGGATTAGTGTAGCTCATTTGACTTTTCTTTACTTGTTAGAGGATGACTTAATGAGATTGATCCTTACAATTATCATGTTGTGGTCAGTAACAAGGATGAAGATCCTTAACCATCAACCCTTGCCAAGACCTTTTTATTATTTGAGTTTCCATTTACTTTCTTGTCATTTAAGTTTTTTGTTCCTTATTCAAAACCCCAAATACTTGTCCCATAACCAATAACAAGAACACTTCCTTGCAATTCTTTTGAGAGATGACCCAAAGTTTGAATACTTCTATATTTTTATTGGGTTTTGTACTTGTGATAAACAAATTTTTGATTTAGGAATTGTTTGTTGTTTAGAACTATACTTGCAACGAGAATTTATTTGTGAAATTCTTTATCGACGCAAAATTTTTGTTTATCAAAATGGCGTCGTTGCCGGGGACTTGCAAATGTGTGCCTTGTTATTGGTTATTGTATATATGTTAATATTGTGAATAGCTTAATTTTTGGTTTGTTTGTTAGCTTTTTCTAGTCTTAGGATTTTGTTTTCATTTGCTCCTGCTATTATGAATTTTCACCTTTTTGGCTATGAGTTTGGTCACAACTATGTTGTAGGAAATGAAAATTTCAATGAGAATATGCATCAAGGATGGGATAATCAAAGGTGGGAGGAGCCTTAAGCTTATGGACAACCTTCTTGGCAACAACCTCCTCCGGTTTTGTATAGGTATAATTCTACTCCTTATGCATATCAATCTAGTGGATGTGGTAATCTTCATTGTACTAGTCAACAACCACCACCACATGCCTATGAGCCTCATCTTCAACATAGCCCTCAACTATACTCACAAGCCCCTTTTTACCAAATACCTTCCTATGACCCTCATCCATCATATGACCAATCACCCTTACCTCATCCTTGTGACCATTATGTTAGAAAATCCATAGAACCACCACAATTCCTTCATCAATACCCCCAAGAATCACCTCAATATATACCACCTCCACATTTTCATCAAGAAGAACCACCTTCCTATTATGAACCCTTTCTCCAAAATAATGAACCCTCCTATCCACCCCAAGCCCCAATGGATAATTCTTTCACTTTATTCCTTCAAAGGCAAGAAGAGACGAAGAGGGAGGTACTAGAATCCACGGCCGCCTTGGGTGAGGTGGTAAACCGATTAGCCTCCCAATGTTTGAGCACTCAAGGAGATCCCATGGCCACATGTGGAGAATCAATAGAAGAGTGTAGCATGAAGGAAAGATTGGAAAGTCTAGTGGAAAATGAGGGATTAGATTTTGTATTAGAACAATTGGAGAAGCCTATGATTGTTGAAGAAGAGGAAGAAGTGGTTGAAGATTTAGGAGACATTAAAAGTCCATGGGAATGTAGAATCATGGAGCCCTCTTCCAAGAAGCTTGAAATTGATGTTGAGGAGGGTGTACAACCTCCAAAACATATCATGGTTGAAGATTTTGAAGAGGTTTATCAAGAGATGGATTCAATTATTGGTGAATTCTTATCCACAATCAAATCCTCCCCCATTGAACTTGATATGGAGATTAATAAAAAAGAGGCACAACCTCCCATGCCTTTGGTAAGCAATGAAGAAGAGATTGAATTGGAAGAAAGCTACTAAGAGAAAGATGTTGAAATTGAAAAAGCTTGCTTAGAGGTGGAGGTAATCAAAGAAGAACACAAGGGAGTAGAGCTTGCAAGGACATTGGAAACACCTCTCCACAGGCCATCACCATCCATTCTTACATTCAAGGGTAAATCTTTCACCTCTAAGCTTAATTAGCCCACTTGAATATGGTTTGCTTGAGACGGATGGGCAACTTAGAGTTCTTTGCAGCTTTAAGAGCAAAAGGGAGATGGTTAGTGGTTGGCATTGTAAATCAAAATTCATGATGGTTGCATGTTCAAGGCTTAAAAGCAAGGGTTGGTGTAGAGCTAGATTGCTTGGGTCTAGGAGGATGTTTGGTCGCTTAAGTGAGAATTCCAAGGTCATGCCACCCAAATGGAATAATGATGATCAACTTGGAGATGGGTGTCAAAACAAAGTGTGGGATCCCGGATCGCACAAGGAGAATCAATTTTGGGAGCTCACGGTTTGTGAAGAACTCCATCAAAGCTTAGTAACATTAATTTTGAAGAATGGAGCTTATTGGAAGTCCAAGCATTGGTGGTTGTTCAAGGAAGAGTTCAATCACAAGCCACCATGATGAGGAGCTCCCCATAAGTCCAACTTAAGGACAATAAATAAAAGTGCTAGGTGGGAGACACCTCACCATGGTAACATCTTTCTTTTTTTTCTCTTTTGTAAATATTGGTAAAATTAGTTTAATTTCATGTTTTGATTGGTTAGTTGAGTTTATTTGGTAGTTTAGTATGTTAAATAAGTTTTTATGGCGTTTTGGTAGCTGTTTGGAGGTTTGGAATGCTTAGTTTGGTGCAAGAATTTGGAAATATTTTGAAAAACAGAGCACCAACCCACGCGTACACGTCACCCACGCGTACGCGTGACCCCAAGTTTTTCCAACACCCACGCGCACGCGTCACTCACGCGTACGCGTGGATCCTAAATTTTCACCTCCATACAAAATCCAGAGAGTTATGCCTACCTTGTGCATGTTTTATGTCTTTGGCACAAGCTCATCCACGCGTATACGTCACCTCACGCGTATGCGTCACCTCTCTGAATAACCCATCACGCATACGCGTCGCTCCCATTTCACCTCACCACGCGCACATGTCACTCCACACATACGCGTGGATAACCCTGTTTCACCACTCTTCTTTTCTTCTCTTCTTTCCATTTCTTTCCTTCTTCTCTCTTCTTCTCTTTTCCTTCCACCCTTCAACCATCATCCAACACTACCAATCACCATCTAACAGCATTTCTTTTAGATAATTATTTAGTAAGTTTCATTTTTGTTTAATTTTCTATTTTCTTTGATAAGAGTTGGATTATTAATTTTGTTTACTATTTATTGCTGCTTAGTATTAACTGAATGCTGTTTTAGCATAATTGCTATATTCATTGTTGGATTATCTTAGGTGAAATTGAGTTGCTAATGTCCAAGTGTTGATAATTAGTGTCCATTGACACTAGCTTCCACTAAGTTAATTAGTGAGTGGCTAGGACTTATGGATTAGGATTAGTGTAGCTCATTTGACTTTTCTTTACTTGTTAGAGGATGACTTAATGAGATTGATCATTACAATTATCATGTTGTGGTTAGTAACAAGGATGAAGATCCTTAACCATCAACCCTTGCCAAGACCTTTTTATTATTTGAGTTTCCATTTACTTTCTTGTCATTTAAGTTTCTTGTCCGTTATTCAAAACCCCAAATACTTGTCCTATAACCAATAACAAGAACACTTCCCTGCAATTCCTTTGAGGGACGACCTGAGGTTTGAATACTTCGGTTATTTTTATTGGGGTTTGTACTTGTGACAAAAAAATTTTTGATTGAGGAATTTTTTGTTGGTTTAGAACTATACTTGCAATGAGAATTTATTTGTGAAATTCTTTACCAACGCACAATTTTCGTTCATCAGTCAAATGCCTCCTTGCAACTGTCGTTGAAATCAAACGTCACCTCCTTCTGAAGCTATCTTGAGAGTGGTAAAGCAATCCTATTGAAATCCTTGATATACCGCCTATAGAAACTTGCATGGCTCAGAAAAGAATGTATCTCCCTCACCGAGGAGGGGTAAGACAAGATAGATATAACATCAATCTTGACTGGGTCCACGGAAATTCCGTTTCTTGAGATAATGTGACCCAATACTATGTCTTGATTTACCATGAAATGACACTTTTCAAAATTTAGTACAAGGCTAGTATCGACACACCACTCTAACACCCTAGCTAAGCTATCCAAGCACATATCAAATGAGTTGCCATAGACACTAAAATTTTCCATAAAGACTTCCATGCAATTTTCTATTAGATCCGAGAAGACACTAGTCATACACTTTTGGAATGTTGCCGGTGCATTATATAAACCAAATGGCATCCTCTTGTATGCATACTTTCCAAAGGGACATGTAAAAATAGTCTTCTCCTGATCTTTAGGAGCTATATAGATTTGAAAAGAGCTAGTGTAACCGTCCAAAAAGTAGTAATGAGATTTATCTGACAATTGGTCAAGTATTTGATCAATAAACGGGAGTGGATAGTGATCTTTTCGGGTTGCTAGATTCAAGCGCCGGTAATCAATGCAAACTCTCCCTGAGTTTTGCACTCTTGCCACCATGAGCTCTCCACTCTCAGTCTTAACCATGGTAACACCCAAATTCTTCGGCACCACTTACACCGAGCTAACCTACTCGCTATCCAAAATAGGATAGATAATATCGGCCTCCAAAAATCGAGTGATCTCCTTTTTAACAACTTCTATGATGGTGGGGTTCAACCTCCTTTGGGGTTGACAGACGGGTTTGGCTCCATCTTCTAGAAAGATACGGTGCTCACAAATGCGTGGGCTTATACCCACAATGTCTGCAAAACTCCACCCTATAGCCTTCTTGTACTTTCTCAACACTTTAAGCAATCTCTCTTCTTGTTGGGAGTTGAGCACCTTGCAATTATCACTGGGTGCTTTTGACTATCATCAAGAGAGGCATATTTTAGATGGACAGGTAGATGTTTCAACATCTCATTCAACTCATGACTTGGCACATCATTATCCGACAACATTGGAGGTGGTAAAGTGTCTTCATTATAGTCATTGGGTTCCCTCACACTTGTACCTTTACCCAAATTCATCTCATCAAAGGCCTCATTATGAACCTCGGCCATAACTTCATCAATAATGTCACACTGGAAGATAGAATGGTCCTCCGATGAATGCTTCATGGCTTCATCTAAGTTAAATCTCACGGCCCTTCCGTCAATCTCAAATGAATAAGTACCCAAAAAGGCATCAAGTTTAAGCCGGGAGATTTCTAAGAATGGCCTTCCTAACAAGATGGATGAAGGTCTCCTAGAATCATTTGGAGGCATCTCAAGGACATAGAAGTCAACCAGGAAAATCAATCCTTTGATGGTCACTAAATCATCGTCAACAATACTAACAACAAAAATTATGCTCTTATCAGCTAGCACAAAATGTGCCGCCGACTGCTTCAACGGCAGAAGATTCAATTCATCATATACTGAAAGTGGCATAATACTAACGCATGCTCCAAGGTCACACTTACAATCAATAAATTGGTTACCCCTAATAGTACAAGAGAATAAACAAGGTCCAGGATCCCCACATTTTTCAGGAATAGCCCCCATTAAAGCAGAAATAGAACTCCCGAAAGGAATGGTCTCCAAATCATTGATCTTTTCTTTGTTAATGCATAAATCCTTTAAAAATTTTGCATATTTAAGAACTTGATGGATTGCATCAAAAAGAGGAATCGTTACCTCAACTTTCTTGAAGATGTCCACCATTTTAGGATCCAACTCCATATGCTTTTTAGTCTTCTTTGTCAAGGTTGAAAATGGAATTGGGATAGGGTCTTGCAAAACATCTTTTTTCTTGGAGTCTCTAGCCCTTGCTTGATCTTTCTCTTCATCAACAACCTTTTTTGCTTCTTCTTCTTCTACTTTCTCTAGTTCAACAATATCTTCTTCATGAGTGGCCTCCTTCTCACTTGAATTCTTGGGACTCCTCTCTTCTAGTGTAGTGCCAGACCTCAAAGTGATAGCATTGAGGCTACATTTGGGGTTGGGAAATGTTTGAGAGGGAATCACATTTGAGCTTGAAAGTTGAAAAGTGCATTGGTCATTGTTAGATGGTAGGGTCAACCGGGATAAAACCTCGGTCAAGGTATCCATGTAAGAATCTTGTTTCTTTTGCAAATCTCTTTGCTCTTGGAGGATGGTTCAAAATTCCCTTTGTTCTTGGAGAATGGTGTGAAGGGTATCATCCATTGGAGATTGATTTGAGGAAGAAGAAGGGTAGGTAATTTGTGAAACTTGAGGTTATGTGAGTTGAGGTACTTGGGCTTGTCTTTGGTGAGGGGGTTGGTATCTTTGGCCTTGATTTTGTTGTTGAAATTGAGGGTTTTATTGGTTGCGGTATGGTTGGGAATTATTTTTCCACCTTTGATTTGAACTATATTTCCATCCTTGATTGTAGCTATCTCTCCACCCTTGGTTGTAATTATTCCCTTGTTGATAAAAGCCTTAGTTTTCCAGATGGTAATTGGAGCAGTTGTAGAATGCATTTTCCACCGCCAGTATATTATCTTCTTGAATTTGTGGGCACTCATCCGGTTAGTGAGAATTGCAAGCACACACATCGTACACTCTTGGTGGAGCTTCCGATTGGTATTGTTGTGGTGGCACTTGAGCTCTTGGAGCTTGTTGTTGATTTTGGTAAATTTGCTTAAGGATGGTAGTCATTTCTCCCAAAGTCTTGGTGAGGGCAGATTCACTAGGGGACACTTTCACAATGACCTTTGAATGATTATTCCTTGACCTCACATGTTGAATGGACTCGGCTAGATTTGAGATGAGTTGCCAAGCTTTCTCTACTGTCTTATACTTCACAAGAGAACCATTACTAGAGGCATCTAAGAGGATCTTGTCTTGAGGGTTGAGACCTTGAGAAAAGTAGCAAATCAAAACCAAATCATCTATCTGGTGATGAGGACAAGAATCAAGTAGCTTCTTGAAATGCTCCTAATACTCATGGAGCGTCTCCATTTCACTTTGTATAATGCAAAAGATTTCCTTCCACAATCGATCTGTCACCTCTGGTGTGAAAAATTTATCCAAGAATTCTCTCTGGAGTAAGTCCCAATTCGTGACCACTTCATCGGGTTGAGTATAAAACCATTCTTTCGCTCTTCCTTCAAGAGAAAAAGGGAAAGCAAATACCAAAATAGCAAGCTCATCCCAGCCATGTCTCCTAGTGGTTGAACACACCACTTGGAAGTCCTTAAGATCCTTGATAGGATCTTGAGTGGGTAAAGCCATGAAACTTGGGAAGCAAATTGATCAAACCGGTCTTCAACTCAAAGTTAGCATCCAAGTTGGGATAGCGGACTTGGAGTGGTTGAAGAGTGTGTCAGGTGCACCCGCTTCCTTGAGAGTAACTCTCCTTGGAGCGGCCAAAATCTCAGTACCTAATTCAGAAGAAGCAACATCAATAGAATCAATAGAAGAATAAACAATTCTTTCGTTAAATGACGCCTCAGATTCAACCTCGAAAAAGGTTGGTGACTCGGCGGAAGCCAATTCACTAACCCCAAAGGCCAATCGATGCCGAACTTGCCTAATATGTAATAAAGTTCTTTCAATTTTAGGATCAAATGGGGCTAAACTCGGATCTGGCAATGAACGCTTCATTCAATAGAGGAAACGTAGACTTCATGACAGAAAGGAATACTAAAGTAAAGTAACCACCAATTACTACTAACTATAAATCCTAACTAATAACCAAGAACAAAGTAACAATCAAAAAATGAATATTTACATATGCACATATTCACACCAACCAACAATATGGCACACATATGCAAGTCCCCGGCAACGGCGCCAAAAACTTGACGTGGGAAAAATGTCGGCTTAGAAGGATTTTTCAAACTCAAGTGTCGCAAGTATAGCCTAAACTGGCAAGTGATCCCCAATCAAAGTTTAGAAGAATGTCACAACAATCAAATCAATTATCGGGAGTAGAATCCTGGGTCGTTTTCCCTAGGACTTGCCATTGAATGCACATCATTGGTGAGGAAATAAATCAAAGGGCTCCAAAACATGATAAAGATCCTCCGCTCTGTCACCGTCACACAACTCACTGAGGTGGGTTGTGACCTGCATCTGAAAAATAACAACAGAATATGGTATGAGAACTGAAGGTTCTCAGCATGGTAACAGTGCCCAATAATGTAACATATAAGGTTCCAGGACACCGAGGGCAATCCTAGAACTTCACGTCGATACAGAATATTCAAGGCTTAACACAAAAAAATAACTTAAACCATAAACCATAAACATGGTTATCTAAACTTAGGGAATTGCTAACTAATAATAAACCACACCACTGTATCCCACAGCCTTCGCCAACCTACCCTCCATGCGACCCCATCGCCACCACCTACCTATCCTCCTCAGCACCAGACAATCACAGATAATGCAAGCAAGTAAAAGACAGATAGTATTCATATATAACAAGTAATTCAAGAAGCAAGTAGGTTGATAAACCATTATTTTATAGTTTATATTGTGTTTAATTGTGTGGTTTTATCAAATATTTACCCATTTATTCATTAAATTAGCATGTATTTACAATTCCTTCCCAAAATTACTCCATGGTGGAAAACTTGCTTTCTAGAGACTTTTAATTATGTATTTTAATTCTCCTTTATTCCATTCAATGCCATGATCTGTGTGTTAAGTATTTCAGGCTTTATAGGGCATGAATGACTTGGAGATTGGAAAGGAGGCTTGCAAAAATGGAAGGAACACAAGAAATTGAGGAGATGACCAGCGAGAAACGACGCGGACACATGGCTCACGCGACCGCGCGAATTAGAGGAAATTGCAGTGGCGCACTCGCGTGCTTGACGCGAACACATGGATTGGAAACTGCACAAGTGACGCGAATGCGTGGACGACGCGCACGCATGGCAAGGCAAAACGCTGGATGACGCGAATGCGTAGATGACACGATCGCGTGACGTGCGCGATCTGCAGAATCTGCTGGGGGCGATTTTGGGCCCTATTTTGACCCAATTTTCGGCCCAGAAAAGCATATTAGAGCCAGGGAACATGCAGAGACCAAAGACAACATTCATTCGGCATAATTTTAGTTTTAGATCTGAATTTACTTCTCCTCTAGGTTTTCTCTCTACATATTCATAGTTCCTAGGATTTTGATTTTATTGCTTTTTTGGATTGGGATATTGAGAATAGTTATTACCTCCGTCAAGGCTTTGTCATTCTAGTTTGTTTCCTTACTTGTCACTTACTCTTTCATATCCCTAATTTCTTCAGAGTTACTATTGGATTATTTTTAGAGTTTATTAATACAAGAACTATTTTTATTTTAATTGATCCTTTTGATTATTATTTATCATGTCTTTCTTTATTCCCTTTTCCTATTTTGCGAAGTTTACATTCATAATGAGCGAGTTGTTCCATAACTTGATTGGGAGTTGGTTGAAAGGAGGACCTTGAGTTGGAATGCTCAAGAGTAAGATTATAGTTGGGTTTAGCGTTGGGTCGCCATCTGGTCACTGACACTAGTCCTTCCCAAGGGAGAGGATTAGAACTTGTGAGTAGAAACTGACTTTCAACTTGCTTAACTTTCCTTTATCCGGTAAGGGATAACTGAGCAGACAACCTTCAATTATCAATTGATCTTGGGAGAACTCCAACAAGGATAGGCTTTCCAACTAATCTACTCCCGGTCAAGATTTTTATTTAAATTACATAAATTCTCTGATTTAATTTCCTGCTTATCAACTCAAACCATTTTAGAAAATATCTGATTAATAAAATAGCACACCTTTCTGCAACTCATTGGGAGACGACCTGGGATTCATACTCCCAGTATTTTAATTCTAATTTTGTGACAACCCCTTCTAAATTGATAAGCGGATTTTTGGTTGGTTAAGAACTATACTTGCAACGCATCTCTTACAATGATTTCTTAACTCGCCAATTTCTGTCACGTCATAGGCATATTATACAATTAGGCAAACTCAAGTAATCAAAGCGAACAAAAACATAAGAGATGCCTATGATGAATACCTATCCTATTGGCTCATGATATCACTTGTTGGTTTATAAATGCCAATCCGACATATCCTTTCAGATGTAGCTTTTCTGCCACGCCCATGGATATAGTGTCGGGCACACTCTATTGACCCACGGATATAGTGCCAGGCACATTCGCATACGCAACCCAAGGGTATAGTTCCTGGCACACTCTTGCAGCAGAAAAGATTATCAATCATAATTCAATCCCAGGGACATAATACCCTGCACATTATTATACTTAACCCAAGCATATAGTGCCTGGCACACTCTCAACATTCAACAAGATCATCATTCCTTTTTGAGTCCTTAACTCATCACAACCATCATCAATTCATAATTTCCATTTTGAACTCATTAGTTCATCAGTTTCTCAATTCATTGTCAGTAATCACCAAGTTCACTACTCTTCCTTCTCTCTCAACCAAACTCATCCTCAATACACCAGAAACCTAAACCTCCATTTCTCTAACCTTTCAAGGTAATACCTAGATAATTCCACCCAAGACCTGCTCTATGTTTAACATCCAAAAACAAGTCAAAAAGTCTTAAATAGGTGTCACAGAAGTTTACAAGCTTGTTGGGAAAGTAAAACAATTAAAAACAAGATTTTAATTGAAAAACATGGCATGTGCGTATGCACAAGAGTGTGTGTGCGCACGCCCAGGAGGATTTTCAAAATGTGTGTGTACACATAGAGGTGTGCGTACACACAGGTAGTAAAATTTCAACTCTGTTCATCCGCACAAGGTGTGCGAATGCCCTCAACAGAGTGCACCTTCCAACATGTGCGTGCGCACAGGTTGCAAAACTTCGTTGGTTGTGTGTACGCACAGGTCGTGCTAGCGCTCTCAACAGCAAGGCCTTTATATTGCTAATATTAATCCTCTCTTATCACCATTTGATGCCTTGATATGTGTGTTAAGTGTTTTCAGAGATTACAAGGCAGGAATGGCATAGAGGATGGAAAGGAAGCATGCAAAAGTGCAAGGAAAACAGGAAACTGAAGGAACTGCTAAAGCTGTCCAGCCTGACCTCCTGGCACTCAAACGGTCATAACTTGAGCTACAGAGGTTCAAATGACACAGCTCTAGTTGCGTTGGAAAGCTAACGTCTGGGGCTTCGCAACGATATATAATTTACTATAGTTGCCTTGAAGTTAGGTGACGCAAATGCGTGAATTACGCGCCCGCATTGCATTTGCGAACTTTAATCCACGCTAACGCGTGGATGACGCCTCCGCGTCACTTTGCCGCGACCTGAACGTACCAGAATACGCTGGGGGCGATTTCTGGGCTGGTTTTGACCCAGTTTTCAGTCCAGAACACACAGATTAGATGCTATAAAGTGGGAGAATACATCCATTCATAAACAAGCTCATAATACACAATTTCATTATTTAGATTTTGTTTTGAGGGAGGTTCTCTCCTCTCTCTTTAGGATTAGGATTTAGATTTAGGATTTTATTCGCTTTCAGGATTATCTTTTTATCAGGTTCAACATTCCTTTTTATTTATCTTTTCAATTTAATTTATGAATTCTTCTATGTTACAGATTACTCTTTTGAATTAATGTTAATTGAGGTATTTCAGTTTATTATTGCTCTCCTTTATTTATATTATTGTTGCTTCCAATCTGAAGACATTTTTATTCCAGTAGATTTACTTTTTCCCTTTTTGGTCTTGGTTAAGAAATCAGTAACTCAGGAGTTATCAAACTCAAACATGATTGATAATTATTATCTTTGCTAATTGAATTGAACTTAAATAATCCCAATCTTTCCTTAGGGATTAACTAGGATTTGAGGATTTAACTAATTAGTCACTTGACTTTTCTTTACTTTAAGTAAAGACTAACTGAGTGGAATCAAGATTCAATCTTCATCATCATTGATAAGGATAACTAGGATAGGACTTCTAATTTCTCATACCTTGCCAAAAGTTTATTTTACAATTATTTATTTATTTTACAGTCTTTTACTTAATTCAATTGCAATTTAAATTACTTGTTCCTCATCTTCAAAACCCCGATTTACAATCTCCATAACCGATAATAAGAACATACTTCCCTGCAGTTCCTTGAGAAGATGACCCGAGGTTTAAATACTTCGATTATCAATTTATTTAGGGGTTTGTTACTTGTGACAACCAAAACCTTTGTACAAAGGGATTTCTGTTGGTTTAGAAACTATACCTACAACGCGATTGTTTTTATAACATTCTTTACTGGCAAAAATCCTAACGTCAAAATGGTGCCATTGCCGGGGAATTGCAAACGTGTACCTTATTATTGGTTAATGTAGATATTTGCTTTTTACTTGTTTATTTATTTTTATTTTTGTTTTTATTTTTGCTTTTTCATAAATTAAGAGGTTATTGGTTTTTATTTAGTTATTAAAATTTTTTTTTCAAAAATTTGTTCTTCGTGTTCATCTCTACCTTCAAGTTATTCTTAGTTGTTTTCTTCATTTTGATCTAAAAATTTTAATCTTGGTGTCATTTTATTGTTTTTCTCTTTCCTCATTAAATTCAAAAATTCAAAATTTAAAATTCAAAATTTCAAATTTTCAAATTTTAATTTTCAAAATTTAAATTAAAAAAAAATTAAATTCAAATCTCAAATTTCAAAATTTAAAATTTCAATATTTAAATTCTAAAATTCAAAATCCAAATTTAAAATTTTAAAATTTTAAAAATAAAACCTTTTCAAAAATTTAAATCTTTTTCGAATTTTTATCTTATATTGTTGACTTTTTCAAAATTCAAATTTCAAAAATTTAAAAAATTTAAATTTCAATAACCTTTTAATTTAAATTTATTTTTGTTTTTAATTTTTATTTGCTACTATGAACTCTCACCCCTTTGGCTATGAGTCTGGTTACAATTATGTTGCAGGAAGAGGAAATTACAATGAGAACAGGCATCAAGGTTGGAACAATCAAAGATGGGAGGAGCCACAAGGATTTGATCAACCCTCATGGTAACAACCACCTCCAATGGACTATCAACAACCACCACCATATGCCTATGAACCCTTTCCTCAACATGACTTTGGACCACCATACTCATAAGCCCCTTTCCACTATTTACTTCCATATGACCCTAACCCACATCCACCATACCAACCACCCTATGAACCATATATAGAACCACCACCTCAATATTTGCCATCTCCATATCCATCAATTCAAGAGCACTATGATCCTACTTATGATAGCCGAGCGCAACAAGAATCAAGTGATCGTCTCACGGAAACATGTGCAAAACTTCAAGCAACCCTTCGCCAACTGGATCAAGCGATAAATCGATTACGTTCCTGACGTTCGGACACTCAAGGAACCCCTATGACCTCATGTGGGTAATCTAATGAAGAACGTAGTATGAAGGAGATATTAGAAACTCCGGTGGACAGTGAGCAGCACGATTTTATATTGAAACAATTGGAAGAAGCTACGCCTGCCATTGAGGAGGAAGAAGTGGTTGAAGACTTAGGAGATGCGGAGCCTCCATGGGAAACTCAAGTCATATAGCCTCCTTCCAAGGCGATTAAAATTGATGCTGAGGAGGGTGTACAACCTCCAAGGCATACCATAGTTGAAGACTTGGAAGAGGTTGGTCAAGAGATGGAGATTCAAGAAGAAGAAGCACAACCTCCCATGCCCTTGGAAAGCAGTGAAGAGGAAGAGGTTGAAATTGAAGAAGCTTACAAGGAGGTGGAAGTTGTTAGAGAAGAGCACAAGGGAGTAAAGCCTGCAACTACCTTGCCAAAGTTGTTGGAGACCCCTCCCCCTAAGTTGCCATCATCCTTTACAACATTCAAGTGGGTAAAATTCATATCCCTTAGCTTTCTAATTCCACTTGAATATGGGCTACTGGAGACGGATGGTCAACTTAGAGCTCTTTGTGGCATTAAGAGTAAGAGGAAGATGGCCAGTGGTAAGAATTGTCCTGCAAGGTTCATTATGGTTGGAAGCTTTAAGTTTAAACGCAAAGGTTGGTGTAGAGCTCAATTGAATGGGTCTGGGAAGTTGTTTGGATGCTTCAATGAGAATTCTAAGGCTGAACCACCCGGATGGAATCATGATAATCCACTTGAAGACGGGTATAGCAACAAGATTTGGGATCCCGGAGGCCATTGGAATTACAAACATTGGTGGAGATTCCTGGATGAGTTCAAGCACAAGCCACCATAACAAGGAGTTCACCAAATGTCCAACTTAAGGACTTTAACTAAAAGTGCTAGGTGGGAGACAACCCACCACGGTATGGTCGTTCCTTTTCAATTTTAATTCTCATTTTATTTCGTTTTGTTTGTTTTCGAGTTTTATTTTATTTTATTGTATTGAACCTGGAGTTTTGCGTAACATTCATATTAGCATTTCATTCTGCATACTACATTAAAAAAAAAACACGCACGTGACGCGGCAGCGTCGCTGACGCGTCCGCGTCACCAGTGCGTTTGGAGGAAAAGAAAAGTGAACAGAGAGTCACGCGAAAGCGTGGCTGGAGGCGCGCCTTTAGCATAATTTGACCCCACGCGACCGCGTTGCTGACGCGACCGCGTCTTGTGGCAAAAGAGCCTCCCACGCGTCCGCGTCCTCCACGCGACCGCGTGGCCCTGTAAATCAACGTAAAAAGGTGTATGGCCGAAAGTTGAGCTGGAATTGGGCTGGAATCATGCTGGAAGCCCAAGCCCTACCACGCGACCGCGTGCCCCATGCGGCCACGTCATTTTAAGAAAATGGCCATTGACGCGTTCGCGCCAACCACGCGACCGCGTCACCCAAAATTTGGCAAAAGAGTTTCGAACAGAGAGTTGCGCGAACGCGAGGCTGCACTCGCGCTAATCGCACAAATCATGCCACGCGATCGCATGACCCACGCGTCCGCGTCACCTGACCTTATCGCGCACCACGCGACCGCGTCACTCACGCGTCCGCGTCGCCTGCACCGCACAACTTATCCAGATCAGCGCCAATTATCTTATCTTTTCTTCTCTAATCCTAATTTCTTCTATTTTTTCTTCTTTCTTTCTCACTTTATTTCTTTCACTTCTCATTCCTTTTCACCTTCATTCTATTTTACTTAATTTATTTGCATATTTCATTCATTGCATCTTAATTTTGTGCATATTTTTATTTTTTTTCTAAATTCATTATTTTTCCTTTGGTGTTAATTTTCTTATTTAACTGTTGCATCTTCTCTTGAATTATTTTGGGTGCTTAGTGACTTGTTTTATTCTGGATAGGTAATATTATTTATATCAATGCCAATCTTTTATACCTGTATTACTTTTACATTGACATGAATTGATATTATCTCTCCTTACCCACACTCTCTTCCCTACTTTTGTAAATTTTTGCATTCTTGATTTGCCATGTACTTCTATTGTTTTCTCACGCACATGTTGAAGCTTCTATGTAAATGAGACCCTTATCATTTGGCATTAATCCACCCATACTTCATTTATTTTCTTATCTTTATTTCTGGGTTACTATTCTTCTTTTTCTCTTCTTTCAGGCTGGCCACCGAAGACGAAAAAAAAGGAGAAACTTCTTAAAGGGGAGACAAACAAGTCCATCTGCACAATCCTTGAAGAAAAGCATCAGTTGGAACAACCCATCCACTTGGACATCTTAGCATGCACCGAGGACGGTACAATCTTTAAGTGTGGGGAGGTCGATACCGACTTCCAGGGGTTAGTTACCTTCTTTTCAACACCAATACTCTTATTTTCTTTATTTGTTCATTGTTGCATTTACATATTTGATTGCATGTTTATTTGATTTTGTGCATTTAGTTACTACTTGGTTAAAGTAATAAATTTCTTTTTAGGACTCTATTTTTGAATAATTTCACTAATTTAAATTAAAAAAAAAATTATGTTAAAACTTGTTTGGAAGTTTGGTGGACGAAATTGTGATCACATTAATGTAGTACTCTTTGTTATTGTATGGAATCATTATTATGGCTCTTTACTATGTGTGGACACAACTCCGTTCAACTAACCAGCAAGTGTACTGGGTCGTCCAAGTAATAAACCTTACGCGAGTAAGGGTCGATCCCACAGAGATTGTTGGCTTGAAGCAAGCTATGGTCACCTTGTAAATCTCAGTCAGGCGGATTTAAACATGATACTTTATTAGATTAAAATAAACAATAAAAGGGATAGAGATACTTATGTAGATTCATTGGCAGGGATTTCAGATAAGCGAATGGAGATGCTTTTCGTTCCTCTGAACCTCTGCTTTCCTGCTATCTTCATTCAATCAGTCTTACTCCTTTCCATGGCTGGCTGTATGCAAGGGCATCACCATTGTCAGTGGATACATCCCCTCCTCTCAGTGAATCATATGCTCACGCACCCTGTCACGGCACGGCTATTCATCTGTCGGTTCTCGATCATGCTGGAATAGGATTCACCCTCCTTTTGCGTCTGTCACTAACGGCCAGCACTCGCGAGTTTGAAGCTCGTCACAGTCATTCAATCATTGAATCCTACTCAGAATACCACAGACAAGGTTTAGACCTTCCGGATTCTCTTGAATGCCGCCATCATTCTAGCTTACGCCACGAAGATTCTGGTTAGGAGATCTAAGAGATACTCATTCTAGCTTAATTCATGTAGAACAGAAGTGTTTGTCAGGCACGCGTTCATAAGGGGGAAGGATGATGAGCGTCACACATAATCATCACCTTCATCACGTTCTTGGGTGCGAATGGATATCTTAGAAGCGAAATAAGAAGAATTGAATAGAAAACAGTAGCACTTTGCATTAATCTTTGAGGAACAGCAGAGCTCCACACCTTAATCTATGGAGTGTAGAAACTCTACCGTATGAAAATACATAAGTGAAGGTCCAGGCATGGCCGAGAGGCCAGCCCCTCTGATCTAAGAACCAGGCGTCCAAAGATGCCTAATACAATAGTAAGAGGTCCTATTTATAATAAACTAGCTACTAGGGTTTACATGAGTAAGTATTTGATGTATAAATCCACTTCCGGGGCCCACTTGGTGTGTGTTTGGGCTGAGCTTAAGTGTTGCACGTGCAGAGGCCATTTGTGGAGTTGAACGCCAGTTTCTGTGCCAGTTTGGGCGTTCAACTCTGGTTTTGGATCCTTTTCTGGCGCTAGACGCCAGATTTGGGCAGAAGGCTGGCGTTGAACGCCAGTTTACGTCGTCAATTCTTGGCCAAAGTATGGACTATTATATATTTCTGGAAAGCCCTGGATGTCTACTTTCCAACGCAATTGGAAGCGCGCCATTTCAAGTTCTGTAGCTCCAGAAAATACACTTTGAGTGCAGGGAGGTCAGAATCCAACAGCATCAGCAGTCCTTCTTCAACCTCTGAATCTGATTTTTGCTCAAGTCCCTCAATTTCAGTCAGAAAATACCTGAAATCACAGAAAAACACACAAACTCATAGTAAAGTCCAAAAATATGAATTTAACATAAAATCTATTAAAAACATCCCTAAAAGTAACTAGATTCTACTAAAAATATACTAAAAACAATGCCAAAAAGCGTATAAATTATCCGCTCATCACAACACCAAACTTAAATTGTTGCTTGTCCCCAAGCAACTGAAAATCAAAATAGGATAAAAAGAATAGAATATACTATAAATTCCAAACTATCAATGAAACATAGCTTCAATCATATGAGCGGGACTTATAGCTTTTTGCCTCTTGAATAGTTTTGGCATCTCACTTTATCCATTGAGGTTCAGAATGATTGGCATCTATAGGAACTCAGAGTTCAGATAGTGTTATTGATTCTCCTAGTTCAGTATGATGATTCTTGAACACAGCTATTTTATGAGTCTTGGCCGTGGCCCTAAGCACTTTGTTTTCCAGTATTACCACCGGATACATAAATGCCACAGACACATAATTGGGTGAACCTTTTCAGATTGTGACTCAGCTTTGCTAAAGTCCCCAATTAGAGGTGTCCAGGGTTCTTAAGCACACTCTTCTTTTGCTTTGGACCTTGACTTTAACCGCTCAGTCTCAAGTTTTCACTTGACACCTACACGCCACAAGCACATGGTTAGGGACAGCTTGGTTTAGCCGCTTAGACCAGGATTTTATTCCTTTAGGCCCTCCTATCCACTGATGCTCAAAGCCTTGGGATCCTTTTTATTTGCCCTTGCCTTTTGGTTTTAAGGGTTATTGGCTTTTTCTGCTTGCTTTTTCTTTTTATTTCTATTTTTTTTTTCTTCTACATTTTTTTTCGCCTATTTTTTTTTTCTGCAAGCTTTGTTCTTTGCTGCTTTTTCTTGCTTCAAGAATCATTTTTATGATTTTTCAGATTATCAAATAACATGTCTCCTAGTCATCATTCTTTCAAGAGCCAACATATTTAACATTTTTAAACAACAACTTCAAAAGACATATGCACTGTTCAAGCATACATTCAGAAAACAAAAAGCATTGTCACCACATCAATATAATTAAACTGAGTTCAAAGATAAATTCGAAACTCATGTACTTCTTGTTCTTTTGAATTAAAACATTTTTCATTTAAGAGAGGTGATGGATTCATAGGACATTCATATCTTTAAGACAGAGTTACTAACTACTAATGATCATGTAATGAAGACACAAACACAGATAAGCATATAGAAAACGAAAGAACAGAGAAAGTAAGAACAAGGAATGAGTCCACCTTGGTGATGTCCTTGAGCTCTTCTATGTCTCTTCCTTGTCTTTGCTGCTCCTCCTTCATTGCTTTTAGATCTTCTCTGATTTCATGAAGGATGATGGAGTGCTCTTGATGTTCCACCCTTAGTTGCTTCCAATAATTGTGTGGGAGAAAATGTATCCCCTGAGGTATCTCAGGGATCTCTTGATTTGCAGTCAAATGTTCTACCACTGAGCTATAGACCCTTGATGGAAGCTTTTGTCTTCCCTTTCCTCTTTCTAGAGGCTTCTCTGGCCTTAGGTGCCATCAATGGTTATGGAAAAAACAAAAAAGCTATGCTTTTTACCACACCAAACTTAGAATGTTGCTCGCCCTCGAGAAAAAGAAGAAAGAATAGAAGAATAAGAAGCAGATATGGAGGAGATGGAGGGAGATGTGTATTCGGCCATATGGGTGGGATTGGGTGGGAAAGAGATGTTGAATTTTGAAGAAAAGTGGGTGTTTGGATGTGAGTGGTAAAGAGTTAATAGGGAAGAGTGTTTATTGGGAATAGAGGATGATTGAGAAGAGAGAAGAGAGTGAGTGGAGGTAGGTGGGGATCCTGTGGGGTCCACAGATCCTGAGGTGATCCTGTGAGGTCCACAGATCTTGAGGTGTCAAGGCATTTACATCCCTGCACCAATTTAGGCATGTAAAATGCCCTTGCACACAACTCTGGGCGTTCAGCGCCAGGTTGGTGCCCATTTTGGGCGTTCAACGCCCATTTGCTGCCATTTCTGGCGTTGAACGCCAGAACCATGCTTGTTCTAGGCGTTCAGCGCCAGGATGCTCCCATTCTGGGCGTTCAGCGCCAGAACTATGCTCTGTTCTGGCGTTTGAACGCCAGACAGATGCTCCTCCAGGGTGTGATTTTTCTTCTGCTGTTTTTTTTATTCCGTTTTTGATTTTTTTTTGTTTATTTTGTGACTCCACATGATCATGAACCTAAGAAAACATGAAAAACAATAAAAATAAGAATTAGATAAACATTGGGTTGCCTCCCAACAAGCGCTTCTTTAATGTCAATAGCTTGACAGTGGGCTCTCATGGAGCCTCACAGATGTGCAGAGCTTTGTTGAGACTCTCCAACACCAAACTTAGAGTTTGGATATGGGAGTTCAACACCAAACTTAGAGTTTGGTTGTCGCCTCCCAACACCAAACTTAGAGTTTGACTGTGGGGGCTCTGGTTGACTCTGCTTGGAGAGAAGCTTTTCATGCTTCCTCTCCATGGTTGCAGAGGGAGATCCTTGAGTTTTGAATACAAGGGAGTTCTCATTCCATTGAAGGACTATTTCACCTCTGTCAACATCAATCACAGCTCTTGCTGTGGCCAGGAAAGGTCTTCCTAGGATGATGGATTCATCCTCTTCCTTTCCAGTATCCAGGACTATGAAATCAGCAGGGATGTAAAGGCCCTCAACTTTTACCAATACATCTTCTACGTGTCCATAAGCCTGTCTTCTTGAGCTGTCTGCCATCTCTAGTGAGATTTTAGCAGCTTGCACCCCATAGATTCCCAGTTTCTCTATTACAGAGAGGGGCATGAGGTTTATTCCTGAACCAAGGTCACACAGAGCCTTAAAGATCATGGTGCCTATGGTACAGGGTATTATGAACTTTCCAGGATCCTGTCTCTTCTGAGGCAATGTCAGTTGATCCAGATCACTTAGTTCATTGATGAACAAGGGAGGTTCAACTTCCCAAGCATCAATGCCAAACAATTTGGCATTCAGCATCATGATTGCACCAAGAAACTTGGCCGTTTGCTCTTTAGTGACATCCTCATTCTCTTCAGAAGAGGAATACTCATCAGAGCTCATGAAGGGCATAAGGAGGTTCAATGGAATCTCTATGGTCTCTAGATGAGCCTCAGAGTCCTTTGGTTCCCCAGAGGGAAGCTCCTTATTGATCACTGGACGTCCCAGGAGGTCTTCCTCCTTGGGATTCACGTCCTCTCCTCTCCTCACAGGTTCGGCCATGGCACTTATGTCAATGGCCTTGCACTCTCCTTTTGGGTTCTCTTCTGTATTGCTTGGGAGAGTACTAGGAGGGATTTCAGTGATCCTTTTACTCAGCTGGCCCACTTGTGCTTCCAGATTTCTAATGGAAGACCTTGTTTCATTCATGAAACTTACAGTGGCCTTAGAAAGATCAGAGACTAGATTTGCTAAATTAGAAGCATTTTGTTCAGGGTTCTCTGTCTGTTGCTGAGTTGATGATGGAAAAGGCTTGCTATTGCTAAACCTGTTTCTTCCACCATTATTAAAGCCTTGTTGGGGCTTTTGATCCTTCCATGAGAAATTTGGATGATTTCTCCATGTTGAGTTATAGGTGTTTCCATAAGGTTCACCTAAGTAATTTACCTCTGCTATTGCAGGGTTCTCAGGATCATAGGCTTCTTCTTCAGAAGATGCCTCTTGAGTACTGTTGGATGCAGCTTGCATTCCATGCAGACTCTGAGAGATCATATTGACTTGCTGAGTCAATATTTTATTCTGAGCCAATATGGCATTCAGAGTATCAACCTCAAGAACTCCCTTCTTCATAGGCGTCCCATTGCTTACAGGATTCCTTTCAGAAGTGTACATGAACTGGTTATTAGCAACCATGTCAATGAGTTCTTGAGCTTCTGCAGGCGTTTTCTTTAGGTGAATGGATCCACCTGCAGAGGTATCCAATGACATCTTAGATAGCTCAGATAGACCATCATAGAATATATCCAGGATGGTCCATTCTGAAAGCATGTCAGAAGGACACTTTTTGGTCAACTGTTTGTATCTTTCCCAAGCTTCATAGAGAGATTCACTTTCCTTCTGTCTGAAGGTTTGAACATCAGCTCTAAGCTTGCTCAGCTTTTGAGGAGGAAAGTACTTGGCTAAGAAAGCCGTGACCAGCTTATCCCAAGAGTTCAGGCTATCTTTGGGTTGAGAATCCAACCATAATCTAGCTCTGTCTCTTACAGCAAAAGGGAAAAGCATGAGCCTGTAGACTTCAGGATCTATTCCATTAGTCTTAACAGTATCACATATCTGCAAGAATTCAGTTAAGAACTGAAAAGGATCTTCAGATGGAAGTCCATGAAACTTG
The DNA here is from genome assembly GCF_059453495.1 of Arachis ipaensis. NCBI lineage: Eukaryota > Viridiplantae > Streptophyta > Magnoliopsida > Fabales > Fabaceae > Arachis > Arachis ipaensis. Next base: position 65,275,623 of record NC_142442.1, on the reverse strand, counting down.
CAGTTCTGCTGCATTAGAGAAACAAATTGAGGTTTCAGCTCAAAGTTGTTTGCTCCAATGGCAGGAATGGAGATGCTTCTTCCATGTAAATTGGAATTAGGTGCAGTGAAGTCACCAAGCATCTTCCTTACATTATTATTATTTTCGGCTGCCATCTCCTCTGCCTGTTCGAAAATTTCTGAAAGGTTATCTCTGGATTGTTGTATTTTAGCTTCTCTTAATTTTCTCTTCAGAGTCCTTTCAGGTTCTGGATTTGCTTCCACAAGAATGTTCTTATCCTTGCTCCTGCTCATAAGACAAGGAAGAATGGCCAGAAAAATGATAATAATAATAGAGATCCTTTATCCCACAGTATAGGGATCCCTGTGTGAGTGGAAGAAAAGAGGGGGAGATAAAGAATGTGATGTAAAGGAAGAAACACAACTGTGAGGATTGGAATGTGAGATGAGATGTTAGGATATGAATGAATAAATAGAATAGGATGGGAGAGGTATAATTTTCGAAAATTATTTTGAAAAGGAGTTAGTGATTTTTGAAAATTGGTTTTTGAAAATTTGTTAGTCTTTTTCGAAATTTTTTTTTTGAAATAAAATTAAAAATAAAAATAATTAGTTAATTAAAAAGAAATTTTGAAAAAGGGGAGAGATATTTTCGAAATTGAGAGAGAGAGAGTTAGTTAGGTGGTTTTGAAAAAGATAAGAAACAAACAAAAAGTTAGTTAGTTAGTTGAAACAAATTTTGAAAAGATAGGAAGTTAGGAAGTTAGAGAAGATATTTTGAAAAGATATTTTTGAACAAGATAAGATAAGAAGATATTTTGAAAAGATATGATAGGATTAGTTTTGAAAAAGATTTGATTTTTAAAATCACAATTAATGACTTGATTCATAAGAAATCACAAGATATGATTCTAGAACTTAAAGTTTGAATCTTTCTTAACAAGCAAGTAACAAACTTCAAATTTTTGAATCAAAACATTAATTGATTAGTTATTTTCGAAAATTTTATATAAAAATAAGAAAAAGATTTTTGAAAAAGATTTTTGGAATTTTCGAAAATAACTAAGAAATTTGAAAAAGATTTGATTTTTGAAAAAGATTTTGAAAAAGATAAGATTTTCAAATTGAAAATTTGATTTGACTCATAAGAAACAACTTTGATTTTTAAAAATTTTTTGAAAAAGTCAACTCAATTTTCGAATTTGATGAGAGAAAAAGGGAAAGATATTTTTTTTTTTGATTTTTTGAATTTTTATGAAAACATGAAAAATATGCAATGCATGAAATTTTTAGATCAAAACAATGAATGCATGCAAGAATGCTATGAATGTCAAGATGAACACCAAGAACACTTTGAATGTCATGATGAACATCAAGAACATATTTTTGAAAAATTTTTAATGCAAAGAAAACATGCAAGACACCAAACTTAGAATTCTTTAATGCTTACGCACTAAGAATTCAAGAATGCATATGAAAAACAACATACAACACAAAACAAAAAATCATCAAGATCAAACAAGAAGACTTACCAAGAACAACTTGAAGATCATGAAGAACACTATTAATGCATGGTATTTTCGAAAAAATGCAAGATGCATATGCAATTGACACCAAACTTATAACATGACTCAAGACTCAAACAAGAAACACAAAAATATATTTTTTTTTATTTTTATGATTTTCTAATTTTTTTGTATTTTTATTTATTTATTTATTTATTTATTTATTATTTTTTTTTTCGAAAATTATTTAGAAAAAAGAAAAATAAGGATTCAAAATTTTTAATATGAATTCCAGGAATCTTATCCTCTAAAGCTCCAATCAAAGGGTCAGGCATGGCTTAATAGCCAGCCAAGCTTTAGTATGTAACTCAGACATGACACGCCTGACATTCCTTACATTCAACAGCCAATTGGCTAAGAAAGACAAAGAAGCTCTTCTCTTGAGTATAAGAATTGAGACATGGCTTTACAACCAGTCAGGCTTCAACATGCTTCATGAAACACTAGAATTCATTCTTAAAAATCTTGAATAAAATTTTTGAAAACATTTTTATTTTTTATTTTTTTTTTTTCGAAAACAGATGAGAGATTTTTGAAAATATTTTTGAAAACTTTTTGAAAATAAAATAAAAAGAAAATTACCTAATCTGAGCAACAAGATGAACCGTCAGTTGTCCAAACTCAAACAATCCCTGGCAACGGCGCCAAAAACTTGGTGGACGAAATTGTGTTCCATGTTCTTTATATTTGTGTGAGAGTAACAATATATAATTGTATTGAATCCTCATTGTGGCTCTATGTGTGGACACAACTCCGTTCAACTGACCAGCAAGTGTACTGGGTCGTCCAAGTAATAAACCTTACGTGAGTAAGGGTCGATCCCACAGAGATTGTTGGCTTGAAGCAAGCTATGGTCACCTTGTAAATCTCAGTCAGGCGGATTTAAACATGATACTTTATTAGATTAAAATAAACAATAAAAGGGATAGAGATACTTATGTAGATTCATTGGCAGGGATTTCAGATAAGCGAATGGAGATGCTTTTCGTTCCTCTGAACCTCTGCTTTCCTGCTATCTTCATTCAATCAGTCTTACTCCTTTCCATGGCTGGCTGTATGCAAGGGCATCACCGTTGTTAGTGGCTACATCCCCTCCTCTCAGTGAATCATATGCTCACGCACCCTGTCACGGCACGGCTATTCATCTGTCGGTTCTCGATCATGCTGGAATAGGATTCACCCTCCTTTTGCGTCTGTCACTAACGCCCAGCACTCGCGAGTTTGAAGCTCGTCACAGTCATTCAATCATTGAATCCTACTCAGAATACCACAGACAAGGTTTAGACCTTCCGGATTCTCTTGAATGCCGCCATCATTCTAGCTTACGCCACGAAGATTCTGGTTAGGAGATCTAAGAGATACTCATTCTAGCTTAATTCATGTAGAACAGAAGTGTTTGTCAGGCACGCGTTCATAAGGGGGAAGGATGATAAGCGTCACACATAATCATCACCTTCATCACGTTCTTGGGTGCGAATGGATATCTTAGAAGCGAAATAAGAAGAATTGAATAGAAAACAGTAGTACTTTGCATTAATCTTTGAGGAATAGCAGAGCTCCACACCTTAATCTATGGAGTGTAGAAACTCTACCGTATGAAAATACATAAGTGAAGGTCCAGGCATGGCCGAGAGGCCAGCCCCTCTGATCTAAGAACCAGGCGTCCAAAGATGCCTAATACAATAGTAAGAGGTCCTATTTATAATAAACTAGCTACTAGGGTTTACATGAGTAAGTATTTGATGTATAAATCCACTTCCGGGGCCCACTTGGTGTGTGTTTGGGCTGAGCTTAAGTGTTGCACGTGCAGAGGCCATTTGTGGAGTTGAACGCCAGTTTCTGTGCCAGTTTGGGCGTTCAACTCTGGTTTTGGATCCTTTTCTGGCGCTGGACGCCAGATTTGGGCAGAAGGCTGGCGTTGAACGCCAGTTTACGTCGTCAATTCTTGGCCAAAGTATGGACTATTATATATTTCTGGAAAGCCCTGGATGTCTACTTTCCAACGCAATTGGAAGCGCGCCATTTCAAGTTCTGTAGCTCCAGAAAATACACTTTGAGTGCAGAGAGGTCAGAATCCAACAGCATCAGCAGTCCTTCTTCAACCTCTGAATCTGATTTTTGCTCAAGTCCCTCAATTTCAGTCAGAAAATACCTGAAATCATAGAAAAACACACAAACTCATAGTAAAGTCCAAAAATATGAATTTAACATAAAATCTATTAAAAACATCCCTAAAAGTAACTAGATTCTACTAAAAATATACTAAAAACAATGCCAAAAAGCGTATAAATTATCCGCTCATCAAAGTTGTATTTGGAACATGGTTTTTGAGCTAAAGAACACGCAACCTGTGAGATTTGAGCTTATTTATATGGTTACATTATTTAACCATAAATATTTTATTCTTGTGTGTTTACTTCTCTATAATTGTGATCTTTACTTTGTTTCAGTCTATATGTCCAATATTTAGTGTATTTACATGTTTGCATATGATTGAGGCCATTATTTGATTTTAGCTCACTTATCCCAAATAAGCCTACCCTTTACATCACCCTTGTTAGTCACCTTGAGCTTTTTAATCCCCATTTGTTCTATATTTTACCACATCACTAGCCTTAAGCGGAAAAAAATTAATTATCCCAATTGAATCTTTGGTTAGCTTAAGATAGTGTGTTAATTAAGTGTGGGGAAACTGTGAGAACATGGGTTAATAAGGGAATGTGTTATATTTTTAATTTGATAAAATATTTGGAATTTGGGCACCTACTCATGTGAGACTAGAAAAATTAAAAATCCATGTGCATTGATAAGTTATGTTTATTTTTCTATTTTAAAAAAAAGAAAGAGAAAAAGAAAAGAAAAAGAGCAAATTAAATAAGGGGACAAAATTACCCCAATGTTAAGTTAATAAAAAAAATCAATGCATATGTGATAAAATTAAAAAGTTGATACATGAGTATGTGATACAAAAGTGAGAATTTTGGGTAGCTAGGCATGAATTAGAATTATATAGAGTATATGTTAGGTGAAAGCTTAGGTTAATTAAAGATTCAATTTATAGCTCACTTAGCCATATATATACCCTCACCCTTACCTTAGCCCCATTACAACCTTGAAAAGACCTCATGATGTTTGCATTGGTACATTAAATATTTGTTGATTGAATAGATGAAGAACAAAGTTTAGAAAGCATGATTAGAGAAGAGTATAGTGAATTACCCTATACACTTGAGTGATTAGAGTGCATATACACTACCAGTAAGGGTTCAATGCTTAATTCTGTGTTCCCTGCTTTCATAAGCTGTCTTCTTACAAGTTTACTTGTCTTTTATTGTATGATTTAGATTAGTGGAATTTGATTTATATTTGTCTTGGAGAACTTATTTACTTTTGACCAAGTAGGTAGAAACATTTTTGTATTTAGTTACATTCGTATAGATAGGTTGCATTTCATATTAATCTACCATTCCTCTTCATCTTTATAGCTTCTCTTGAGCTTAGCATGAGGACATGCTAGTGTTTAAGTGTGGGGAGGTTGATAAACCACTATTTTATGGTTTATCTTGTGCTCAATTGAGTGGATTTTATCAACTCTTTACCCACTTATTCATACTATTTGCATGAGTTTACATTTGCCTTCCTAATTATGTGCTTTGATTGAAAATATGCTTCTTTGGCCTTTATATTGCTAATATTAATCCTCTCTTATCACCATTAGATGCCTTGATATGTGTGTTAAGTGTTTTTAGAGATTACAGGGCAGGAATGGCTTAGAGGATGGAAAGGAAGTATGCAAAAGTGGAAGAAATACAGAAAACTGAAGGAACTGCTAAAGCTGTCCAGCCTGACCTCCTGGCACTCAAACAGTCATAACTTGAGCAACAGAGGCTCAAATGACGCAGCTCTAGTTGCGTTGGAAAGCTAACGTCCAGGGCTTCGCAACGATATATAATTTGCTATAGTTGCCCCGAATTTAGATGATGCGAACGCGTGAATGACGCGCCCGCATCGCATCTGCGAACTTCAATCCACGCTAACGCGTGGATGACGCCTCCGCGTCACTTTGCCGCGATTTGAACGTACCAGAATACGCTGGGGGCAATTTCTGGGCTATTTTTGACCCAATTTTCAGCCCAGAACACACAGATTAGAGGCTATAAAGTGGGGGAATGCATCCATTCATAAACAAGCTCATAATACATAATTTCATGATTTAGATTTAGTTTTGAGGGAGGTTCTCTCCTCTCTCTTTAGGATTAGGATTTAGATTTAGGATTTTATTTGCTTTCAGGATTATCTTTTTATCAGGTTCAACATTCCTTTTTATTTATCTTTTCAATTTAATTTATGAATTCTTCTATGTTACAGATTACTCTTTTGAATTAATGTTAATTGAGGTATTTCAGTTTATTATTGCTCTCCTTTATTTATATTACTGTTGCTTCCAATCTGAAGACATTTTTATTCTGGTAGATTTACTTTTTCCTTTTTTGGTCTTGGTTAAGAAATCAGTAACTCAGGAGTTATCAAACTCAAACATGATTGATAATTGTTATCTTTGCTAATTGAATTGAACTTCAATAATCCCAATCTTTCCTTAGGGATTAACTAGGATTTGAGGATTTAACTAATTAGTCACTTGACTTTTCTTTACTTTATGTAAAGACTAACTGAGTGGAATTAAGATTCAATCTTCATCATCATTGATAAGGATAACTAGGATAGGACTTTTAATTTCTCATACCTTGCCAAAAGTTTATTTTACAATTATTTATTTATTTTACAGTCTTTTACTTAATTCAATTGCAATTTAAATTACTTGTTCCTCATCTTCAAAACCCCGATTTACAATTTCCATAACCAATAATAAGAACATACTTCCCTGCAATTCCTTGAGAAGACGACCCGAGGTTTAAATACTTCAGTTATCAATTTATTTAGGGGTTTGTTACTTGTGATAACCAAAACGTTTGTACGAAGGAATTTCTGTTGGTTTAGAAACTATACCTACAACGCGACTGTTTTTATAAAATTCTTTACTGGCAAAAATCCTAACGTCATACACCATTCAACATCATTAAAACCCTTAATCATCAACATCAAAAACCATCATATCATCATCAACCAACAACAACAACATCAACAACCACTACAAATCCTCATCAATTTCAATAATCATCACCAAACAATATCTAACATTACCCAAATTCAACAAAATGTTTATTCCTCACATTATTCTCATAAAACTCACATCCTTCACCAATTGTCATCAACATTAATATTCATATTCCTTCTCAATTAATCTCAACATTAGCAACCATTATGAACATTCACTTTTTTACAATCATCATAAATAATAATAAATCACAACATTCATCATCAATCTTCATAGTCATTAATTATCAACAATCAATGTCAAAATTCATATATTCCATATCCCAAAACTCTATATCATCATCACCACCATACAACTTATCTTCAAATTATCAAAATCACATACAATTAAACATACACCCAAACATCCAATCCTATCTTAAGGTCAACTAGCCTAAGGTTTACGAAATATTACATATTACATAAAAGAAACCAAAACCATACCTTGCCCGATTATCCTCCACGCACGAAACTACCAAAAAGCCAAGACAACTCCAAAAAGCAATAAAGCTCAAACTAACAACACATATATCACCAAAATCAAAACCTAGAAATTACAACATACAACACTACAAGAGGTTATGAGCAACTTTACCTTGTCCAAAGAGGATTGGGGCAATTCCCAATAATTACCCGATACTAGAGATCACCTAAACAATTAAAACCACAAAATCTCCTCAAAAATCATAACAAAAATGCACAGAAACTATGGCAGGAAACTGGAGTGTGAGCATCTAGTTCTTACCATATTTTCTTAAATATAAATGAGGACCTCTATGAGAGCTTCGCGTGGCCACAAACGGCTCGTCAATCGGAGCTCCGTAGCTCAAGATATGGTCAAAAGAAGGAGGAGATGAATAGTGCTCCTCTTCCTCCTCTCTTCTCTCAAAACCAGCCCCCCTCTCTTTGTGTGTGTGCTGAAAATGAGCTTAGAGCTCTAAAATGTGCTTTTATATGTTGGGCTTGGGCCCAACTTGGGCTCGGTCCAACCGCGTAGCAATTTTTGTTCGTTTGGCCCACTTTGGGCATAAACCTATAAGATTAGTGCCCGATTTTCAATTCAAAATTATTTTTATCCTTTCAAAATGATAAATCAATTTTCAAAATCTTATTTTTGAAAATACGCGGTACTGGACAGACTAGAGCCAGTACTGCCAGCTTAAGCACCAGTACGCATTTTTACAAAAACTTTTCGAAAAAGATACATTTTCCAACTCAGAAAAATTCATCGAAATCGAATTTCACCTTTCTATTTTCAAATTAAAACTTCTAAATTTTGAATCTACTCTGGGTACTTAAAAATTATTATTTTATTAAAATGTTTATGCCGGTTCTTACAACAAAGGTGTCCCAAGCAGGCGTTCAACGCCCAAGAAGCCTCTTAGAACGTGGGAGACACTAAAGATCAGCCCAAACATTCACCAAGTGGGCCCCTGATAAACCACTATTTTATGGTTTATCTTGTGCTAATTTGAGTGGTTTTTAACAATTCTTTACTCACTTATTCATATAATTTGCATGATTTTACAAATCCTTCCTAATTCTGTGATATAGTTGAAAACATGTTTCCTAGGCCTTTAAACTGTCAATTTTAATTATCCTTTATTACCATTCGATGTCGTGATCTTTGTGTTAAGTGTTTTTAGGATTTATAGGGCAGGAATGGCTTAGAGGATGGAGAAGAAACATGCAAAATTGGAAGGAACGCGAAAACTGAAATTTTGAGAAGCTGGCAGCGACGCGCACGCATGAGCGATGCGTACGCGTGCCTAGCGCAAAAGACAAGCAACGCATACGCGTGAAAAAGAATTTTGCCAAACGACGCGCCCGCGTGACCTACGCGTACGCGTGACATGCGCCACGTGCAGAATCTTGAAGAAGACGCTGGGGGCGATTTTGGGCTAGTTTTAGACCTAGTTTCCAGCCCAGAAAACACATATTAGAGACTACAAAGTAGGGGAATCAATCGATTCATTCATACAACTTACATTCACATAACTTTCATTCACATAATTTTAGGTTTTAGATGTAGTTTTCTAGAGAGAGAGACTCTCTCCTCTCTCTAGGTTTTAGGATTCTTAGGTTTAGCTATTTTCAATTTTAGACTTCTACTCTATTTCAATTTAGTTTCTCTTCTACTCTTATTTTGTTCTAGTCCTTTAGTTTATCTATTTTCCTTGTTGATCTATTTTTTCTCCAATTTGGTTTATGAACTTCATTTTAGATTTGATTTTCTATTTAATGCAATTTGAGGTATTTCATATTTATGATTGTTTTCTTCTATTTATGTTATTGATGCTTGCAATTAGTTGTTTAGATTCAATATTCCCTGCTAGTTTTCTATGTTTTCATGTTATGCCTTCCAAGTGTTTGATAAAATGCTTGGTAGGGTTTTTAAGTTAGATTTTCCTATTCTTAACCTGGATTGATTAGTTGGAGACTCTTGAATTATCAAAGGTCTTTTATCGATTGGTATTTGAGACTTGCTAGTTGGTTTAAGCTTCACTAAATCTAGTCTTTGATTTGAACTTGTGAACTTAAGTTAACTTTCCTCACTTGAGTTTCCTTTATGGTTAGAGGTTAACTGAGTAAAAGCAAAAGACAATTACTATCATAATTGATGATGACAATGAGGATAGGAATTCCAATTCTCAATACTTGTTAAGACTTTTCTTAATTGTTAGTTTATTTTCTTGTCATTTGAATTCCTTGTTCAAGCTTTCAAAAACCCAAAAGGATAAAATCTCATAACCAATTATAAGTACACTTCCCTGCAATTTCTTGAGAGACGACCCGAGGTTTAAATACTTCGGTTTATTTTTATTGGGTTTGCTTTAGTGACAAATAAGTTTTTGTATGAAAGGATTATTATTGGTTTAGAAACTATACTTGCAACGAGAATTTATTGTGAATTCTTTACTAGCAAAAATCCGTTCGTCAAAATGGCGTCGTTGCCAGGTAATTTGCAAACGTGTGCCTTATTATTGGTTATTGTAAATAATTTTGCTTTTTCGCTTCTTTGTCAGTGTTTTTAGTTTTAAGAGTTTATTTTCATTAATTTTTATTAGTTTTTATTTCTCTTGCTACTATGAATTCTCACCCATTTGGCTATGAGTTTGGTTACAATCATGTTGTAAGAAGAGAAGATTACAATGAAGGCTTGGATCAAGGATGGGACAATCAAAGATGGGAGGAGCCACAAGGATTTGATCAACCCTCTTGGCAACAACCACCTCCAAGGTATTATCAAAAACCATTCTATGATGCTTACCAAGACAATGGTTATGGTGGACCTCTTCGTGACAACCAACACCCACCACAATATACCTATGAACCCCCTCCTCAACATAGCTTTGAACCACCATACTCACGAGCCCCCTGCTACCAAACACCCTCATAGATCCTAACCCTCATCCACCATACCAACCACCTTATGAGCCATATGAACCATATATGGAATGGTGCACGAATTGTAAATCACACTTTTCATAACTCGTACCACTAACTAGCAAGTGTACTGGGTCGTCCAAGTAATACCTTACGTGAGTAAGGGTTGAATCCCACGGAGATTGTTGGCTTGAAGCAATCTATGGTTATCATGTAATTCTTAGTCAGGATATCAATTATAATTATCAGTTTGGATTGCGAAAAATAAAAGAGCATGAATTAAATACTTGTTATGCAGTAGTGGAGAATATGTTGGAGTTTTGGAGATACTTTGTCTTCTGAATCTCTGCTTTCCCCTTTTTTCTTCTTCTTCACGCACGCAAGGTTCCTCCTATGGCAAGCTGTGTGTTGGTGGATCACCATTGTCAATGGGTACCATCCGTCCTCTCAGTGAAAATGGTCCAGGTACACTATCACCGCACGGCTAATCATCTGTCGGTTCTCACTCATGCTGGAATAGGATCCATTGATCCTTTTGCGTCTATCACTATGCCCAACCCTTGTGAGTTTGAAGCTCGTCACAGTCATTCAATCCCTGAATCCTACTCGGAATACCACAGACAAGGTTTAGACTTTCCAGATTCTCAAGAATGCTGCCAATGGATTCTAGCTTATACCACGAAGATTCTGATTAAGGAATCCAAGAGATACTCATTCAATCGAAGGTAGAAGGAGGTGGTTGTCAGGCACACGTTCATAGGTTGAGAATGGTGATAAGTGTCACGGATCATCACATCCATCATATTGAAGTGCGAATGAGCATCTTAGATAGAAACAAGCGTGTTTGAATAGAAAATAGAAATACTTGCATTAATTCATCGAGACACAGCAGAGCTCCTCACCTCCAACAATGGAGTTTAGAGACTCATGCCGTCAAAGAGTACAAATTTTAGATCTAAAAATGTCATGAGATACAAAATAAATCTCTAAAAGTTGTTTAAATACTAAACTAGTAACCTAGGTTTACAGAAAATGAGTAAACTGAGATAGATAGTGCAGAAATCCACTTCTGGGACCCACTTGGTGTGTGCTGGGGCTGAGACTTGAGCTTTACACGTGCCTAGGCTGTTTCTAGAGTTAAATGCCAGGTTATAACCTGTTTCTGGCATTTAACTTCAACTTGAAACCTGTTTCTGGCGTTTAACGCCAGAATGCAACATGGAACTGGAGTTGAACGCCAGTTTACGTCGTCTATCCTCGAGCAAAGTATGAACTATTATATATTGATGGAAAGCTCTAGATGTCTACTTTCCAACGTAATTGAGAGAGCGCCATTTGGACTCTTGTAGCTCCAGAAAATCACTTTGAGTGCAGGGTGGTCAGAATCCAACAACATCTACAGTCCTTTTTCAGCCTCTGAATAAGATTTTTGTTCAGGTTCCTCAATTTCAGCCAGAAAATACCTGAAATCATAGAAGAACACACAAACTCATAGTAAAGTCTAGAAATATGATTTTTATTTAAAAACTAAAAAAATATACTAAAAACTAATCAAATCATACTAAAAACTATGTAAAAACAATGCCAAAAAGCGTATAAATTATCCGCTCATCACAACACCAAACTTAAATTGTTGCTTGTCCCCAAGCAACTAAAAACAAAGTAGGATAAAAAGAAGAAAATACACAATGAATTCCAAAAACATCTATAAAGATCAGTCTTAATTAGATGAACGGGGCTATTAGCTTTTTGTTTCTGAACAGTTTTGGCATCTCACTTTATCCTTTGAAGTTCAGAATGATTGGCATCTATAGGAACTCAAAATTCAGATAGTGTTATTGATTCTCCTAATTCAGTATGTTGATTCTTGAACACAGCTACTTTATGAGTCTTGGCCGTGGCCCTAAGCACTTTGTTTTCCAGTATTACCACCGGATACATAAATGCCATAGACACATAACTGGGTGAACCTTTTCAGATTGTGACTCAGCTTTGCTAAAGTCCCCAATTAGAGGTGTCCAGGGTTCTTAAGCACACTTTTTTTTTTGCTTTGGACTTTGACTTTAACCGCTCAGTCTCAAGTTTTCACTTGACACCTTCACGCCACAAGCACATGGTTAGGGACAACTTGGTTTAGCCGCTTAGGCCAGGATTTTATTCCTTTAGGCCCTCCTATCCACTGATGCTCAAAGCCTTGGATCCTTTTTATTACCCTTGCCTTTTGGTTTTAAGGGCTTCTGGCTTTTTCTGCTTGCTTTTTCTTTTTCTTTCTCTTTTTTTTTCGCCATTTTTCTTTTCTTTTTTTTTCGCACGCTTTTGTATTCACTGCTTTTTCTTGCTTCAAGAATCAATTTTATGATTTTTCAGATTATCAATAACATTTCTCCTTTTCATCATTCTTTCAAGAGCCAACATATTTAACATTCATAAACAACAGTATTAAAAGATATATGCACTATTCAAGCATTCATTCAGAAAACAAAAAGTATTGCCACCACATCAAAATAATTAAACTGTTTTAAAATTCGAAATTTATGTACTTCTTTTTCTTTTTCAGAAAATATTTTTCATTTAAGAAAGGTGATGGATTCATAGGACATTCATATCTTTAAGACATAGACACTAGACACTAATGATCATGTAATAAAGACACAAACATAGATAAAACATAAAGCATATAAATCGAAAAATAGAAAAATAAATAGACAAGGAGATTAAGGAGCGGGTCCACCTTAGTGAGGGTGGCGTCTTCTTCCTCTTGAAGAACCAGTGGTGCTCTTGAGCTCCTCTATGTCTCTTTGATCTGCAGTCAAATGCTCTACCACTGAATTATGGACCCTTGAGATGAACCTCTCCATCTCTCATGACTCGGGGGTGGAGGCAACTGCCTTCCTTTTCCTCTTTCTAGAGGTTTCTCTGGCCTTAGGTGCCATAAATGGTTATGGAAAAACAAAAATCAACGCTTTTTTTCATGCCAAACTTAAAAGGTTTGCTCGTCCTCGAGCAAAAGAAGATAGAAGGGAGTAGAAGGAGAAGTGGAGGAGAAGGAGGTGTGTGAATGGGTAGGTATGGGAGGGGAATGGTTTGAATTGGAATGGTGAGGTAGGTGGGGATCATGTGGGGTCCACAGATCCTGAGGGGTCAAGGACTGAGCATCCCTGCTCCATTGAGGCATGCAAAACGCCCTTAGTGTGCAATCTTGGCATTTAACGCCAGACTGCTGCTTGTTTCTGGCGTTAAACGCCAGCTTTTCCCCTTTCTTGGCGTTGAACGCCAACTTGGTGCTTGTTTCTGGCGTTTAACGCCAGCTTGATGCTTCTTTCTGGCGTTAAATGCCAGTCTGATGCTTCTTACTGGCGTTTAAATGCCAGTAAGCTCTTCCTCCAGGGTGAGCTGTTTTTAATGCTGTTTTTCATTCTATTTTTTATTTTTCAGTAGTTTTTGTGACTTCACATGATCATCAACCTATAGAAAACATAAAATAGCAATGCAAACTAAATAGATATAGTTAAATAACATTGGGTTGCCTCCCAACAAGTGCTTCTTTATTGTCAATAGCTTGACAGTGAGCTCTCATGGAGCCTCACAGATAATCAGAGCAGGGTTGGGGCCTCTCAATACCAAACTTAGAGTTTGGTTGTGGCCTCCCAATACCAAACTTAGAGTTTGAATGTGGGGGTTTTGTTTAACTCTGTATTGAGAGAAGCTTTTCATGCTTCCTCTCCATGATTACAGAAGGAGAACCTTGTGTCTTATAGTTTGCAATGTCTGCAAACCACAGAGCTTCCTGAATAGCAAACAATTGCTCATCCAGAAAGGTTTCAGAGATTTCAGTAGGAGAGAGGGATGCTCCTGCTACTGGTTCTATCCGGGACAGGTGATCAGCTACTTGATTCTCTGTCCCTTTTTTGTCTCTTATTTCTATATCAAACTCTTGCAAAAGTAGCACCCATCTTATGAGCCTGGGCTTTGAATCCTACTTTGTGAGTAGATATTTAAGAGCAGCATGGTCAGTGTACACAATCACTTTTGATCCTACTAAGTATGATCTAAACTTGTCAATGGCAAAAACCACTGCAAGCAGCTCTTTTTCTGCGGTTGTGTAATTTTTTTAGGCATCATTTAAAACACGGCTAGCATAATAAACGACATGTAGAAGCTTGTTATGCCTCTGTCCCAATACTGCACCAATGGCATGGTCACTGGCATCACACATTAGTTCCAAAGGTAATGTCCAATCTGGTGCAGAAATAACTGGTGCTGTGACCAGCTTAGCTTTCAGGGTTTTAACCGCCTGCAAACACTCTGTGTCAAACACAAATGGCGTGTCAGCAGCTAGCAGATTGCTCAGAGGTTTTGCGATTTTTGAAAAATCCTTTATAAACCTCCTATAGAATCCTGCTTGCCCCAGAAAGCTTCTGATTGCCTTAACATTGGTGGGTGGTGGTAATTTTTTAATTACCTCTACCTTAGCTTGATCCACCTCTATTCCCTTGTTCGAAATTTTATGCCCAAGGACAATTCCTTCAGTCACCATAAAGTGACATTTTTCCCAATTTAAAACCAGGTTAGTCTCTTGGCATCTTTTTAGAACAAGTGCTAGATGGTTAAGACAGGAGCTAAATGAGTCTCCAAATACTGAGAAGTCATCTATGAAGACTTCCAAAAATTTCTCTACCATATCAGAGAAGATAGAGAGCATGCACCTCTAAAAGGTTGCAGGTGCATTGCACAGACCAAAAGGCATTCTTCTGTATGCAAATACTCCAGATGGACATGTGAATGCTGTTTTCTCTTGGTCCTGAGGATCTACTACAATTTGATTGTAACCTGAATAGCCATCTAAAAAGCAGTAGTATTCATGACCTGCTAGTCTTTCTAGCATCTGGTCTATGAATGGTAAAGGGAAGTGATCCTTCCTGGTGGCTGTATTGAGCCTTCTGTAGTCAATACACATACGCCACCCTGTAACTGTTCTTGTAGGAACCAGTTCAATTTTTTCATTATGAACCACTGTCATACCTCCCTTCTTAGGGACAACATGGACAGGGCTCACCAGGGGCTATCAGAAATAGGATAAATAATCCCAGCCTCTAGTAACTTAGTGACCTCTTTCTGCACCACCTCCTTCATGGTGGGATTTAGCCGCCTCTGTGGTTGAACTACTGGCTTAGCATCATCCTCCAATAGGATCTTGTGCATGCATCTGGCTGGGCTAATGCCCTTAAGATCACTTATGGACCACCCAAGAGCTGTCTTGTGTGTCTTTAGCACCTGAATTAGTGCTTTCTCTTCCTATGGCTCTAAAGCAGAGCTTATGATTACAGGAAAATTGTCACTTTCTCCCAGAAATGCATATTTCAGGGATGGTGGTAGTGGTTTGAGCTCGGGTTTAGGAGGTTTCTCCTCTTCCTGAGGAGTTTTCAGAAGTTCTTTTATTTCCTCTGGTTCCTCTAGATCAGGCTGAACATCTTTAAAAATGTCCTCTAGCTCTGATTCGAGACTCTTAGTCATATTGACCTCTTCCACCAAGGAGTCAATAATATCAACGCTCAGGCAGTCTTCTGATGTGTCTGGATGTTGCATAGCTTTGACAACATTCAACTTAAACTCATCCTCATTGACTCTCAGGGTTATCTCCCCTTTTTGGACGTCAATGAGGGTTTGTCCAGTTGCTAAGAATGGTCTTCCTAGAATGAGAGTTGCACTCTTGTGCTCCTCCATTTCCAGCACTACAAAGTTAGTAGGGAAGGCAAATGGCCCAACCTTGACAATCATGTCCTCAATTATGTCTGATGGGTATTTAATGGAGCCATTAGCAAGTTGAAGACAGATCCGAGTTGGTTTGACTTCTTCAGTTAAACCAAGCTTTCTGATAGTGGATGCAGGTATTAGGTTGATGCTTGCCCCAAGATCACATAAAGCTGTCTTGGTGCAATCACCCTCTAATATGCATGGTATCATAAAGCTCCCGGGATCTTTAAGCTTTTCTGGGAAGCTTTTCAGAATGACTGCACTGCATTCCTCAGTGAGGAGAACTCTTTCAGTTTCTCTCCAATCATTCTTATGACTCAAGATCTTTTTCATGAACTTGGCATAAGAGGGTATTTGCTCAAGTGCCTCTGCAAACGGAATCTTTATTTCAAGAGTCCTGAGGTAGTCTGCAAAGCGAGCAAATTGCTTATCCTGCTCCTCTTGGCGGAGTTTTTGAGGATAAGGCATCTTGGCTTTGTATTCCTCAACCTTGGTTGCTGTAGGTTTATTTCCTACAGAAGTGGTTGGAGAAGCCTTTTTAGAGGGGTTGTTATCAGCACTTGTGTGTGTCTGATCCCTCACTGGCGTTTGAATGCCAGGGTTGGAAGCTTGATTGGTGTTGGACGCCAAATTCCTACCTGTTTCTGGCATTTGAACGCCAGAACTGAGCTTCCATTGGGCATTTGACGCCAGCTCCTTGCCTGTTCCTGGCGTTTGAACGCCAGAACTGCGCGTGGGTTGGGCGTTTAACACCAACCTTGCATCCTTTTCTGGCGTTTGAACGCCAGAGTTGTTCCTCTCTGGGCCCTTACTGTCCTCAGAGGGATTTTGAATAATATTTTGCTCATCCTCTGTCAGTTGTTCTTTTCTTTGCTTTTTGCTGCTCTGAAGTGAGGTATTTAATATTTTTCCACTTCTTAATTGAACTGCTCTGCACTCTTCTGTTATCTGCTTTGATAACTGCTGTTTTGTCTGATTCAATTGTGCCTCCATATTTTTATTAGCATTTTTAGTGTCTTGTAGCATCTCCTTGAATTCTGCTAGCTGTTTTGTTAGAAAGCACAATTGTTGATTGATTTCAGCAACTTGTTCTGGAGGACCAAGTTCAGCAGACACTGCTTTGGCTTATTCTTTTATGGAGGACCCATTACTTATGTACAGATGTTGGTTTCTAGCAACTATATCAATAAGCTCTTGAGCCTCTTCAATAGTTTTTCTCATGTGTATAGATCTACCAGCTGAGTGGTCTAGGGACATCTGAGCTCCTTCTGTAAGCCCATAGTAGAAAATGTCTAATTGCACCCACTCTGAAAATATTTCAGAGGGGCATTTCCTTAGCATCTCTCTGTACCTCTCCCAGGCATTATAAAGGGATTCATCATCCTCTTGTTTAAAGCCTTGGATGTCCAGCCTTAGCTGTGTCATCCTTTTTGGAGGGAAATATTAATTCAGGAATTTGTCTGATAACTGTTTCCTTGTCCTTATGCTTGCTGTGGGTTGGTTATTTAACCACCTTTTAGCTTGATCTTTTACAGCAAACGAAAATAGTAACAGTCTGTATACATCCTGATCTACCTCCTTGTCACGTACTGTGTCAGCAATTTGCAAGAATTGTGCCAGAAACTCAATAGGTTCTTCCTGTGGAAGATCAAAATACTGGCAGTTTTGCTGCACCATGACAATGAGCTGAGGATTCAGCTCAAAATTGCCTGCTTTGATGGGAGGTATACAGATACTACTCCCATATGCAGCAGTAGTGGGATTAGCATATGATCCTAGAGTCCTTCTGGACTGTTCATTTCCACTTAGATCCATGATGGAGAAAGGGAGATGATGCGGATTGCAAATAAAATATTTTTTTTTAAAACTAAAATTAAAATAAAATAAAATAAAATAAATGTAAAATTGACTATAATTTCAAAAATTAGAAGAAAAAGAAATAAAAGAAAATTGAAAACTAAATTAATTAATTAAAAAGATTTGAAAAAGATGTGGGTGAGAATTTTCGAAAAAAATGAAGAGAGAGAAATTGGTTATGAAGTTTTGAAAAAGATATGTCTTAAAATTAAAGATACTTGTAAGAAAATAAAATAAAATAAAAAAATAAAAGATATGAAAAAGATTTGATTTTAAGATTTGAGATTAGAAAAGATAAGATAAGCTAGGTAAGAGAAGATAAGAAATTTAAATTAAAAAGTTTTGAAATTTGAAATTTGAAATAAAAAATTTTGAAAATTGAAATTTGAAAGTTGAAATTTGAAAATTGAATTTTGAATTTTCGAAAAAGTCAACAATATAAGATAAGGATCTGAAAAAGATTTAAATTTTGAAAAGATTTGATTTTTAAATTTGAAAATTAGATTTTGAATTTTAAATTTTGAAATTTGAAATTTGAAATTTTGGAAGTTGAAATTTGAAATTTAAATTAAGATAAGATAAAATTTTGAAAAAGATATGATTTTTTTGAAAAAAAATTTGAATTTTCAAATTTTTAAAACTAAGATAAGATAAAATAGAGATTTTAAAATAAAAATTTGAATTTTTTTTTTAAAAAATTTCGAAATATTTGCTCAAAAATAGTTAGAGAAGATATTTTTTTTTATTTTTGAATTTTATGATGAAAAAGAAAAACACACAAAAGACACACAACTTAAAATTTTTAGATCTAATGCTCCTTGTTTTCGAAAATTTTGGAGGGAAAACACCAAGGAACACCAAACTTAAAAATTTTAAGATCAAAACACAAGGAAGACTCAAGAACACTTTGAAGACTCACAAGAACAACAAGAACATGAAGAAAGAACAATGAACACAAATTCGAAAATTTAAAAGAAAATAAAAAAACATGCAATTGACACCAAACTTAAAACATGAAACTAAACTCAAACAGAAAAACCCAATTATCAGTTTATAAAATTTTCGAAAAATTTAAAAGAGAAAATAAAGATTTAAGAAAAAAAGAAATTTTAACCAAAAATAATAATAGAAGACTCTAAACCAAAAAGAAAAATTTTTTCTAATCTAAGCAACCAAATAAACCGTCAGTTGTCCAAACTCGAATAATCCCCGGCAACGGCGCCAAAAACTTGGTGCACGAATTGTAAATCACACTTTTCACAACTCGTACCACTAACCAGCAAGTGCAATGGGTCATCCAAGTAATACGTTACGTGAGTAAGGGTCGAATCCCACGGAGATTGTTGGCTTGAAGCAATCTATGGTTATCTTGTAATTCTTAGTCAGGATATCAATTATAATTATCAGTTTGGATTGCAAAAAATAAAAGAGCATGAATTAAATACTTGTTATGCAGTAATGGAGAATATGTTAGAGTTTTGGAGATGCTTTGTCTTCTGAATCTCTGCTTTCCCCCTGTCTTCTTCTTCACTCATGCAAGATTCCTACTATGGCAAGCTGTGTGTTGGTGGATCACCGTTGTTAATGGCTACCATCCGTCCTCTCAGTGAAAATGGTCCAGGTGCGCTGTCACCGCACAGTTAATCATCTGTCGGTTCTCACTCATGCTGGAATAGGATCCATTGATCCTTTTGCGTCTGTCACTACGCCCAACCCTTGTGAATTTAAAGCTCGTCACAGTCATTCAATCCCTAAATCCTACTCGAAATACCACAGACAAGGTTTAGACTTTCCGGATTCTCAAGAATGCTGCCAATGGATTATAGCTTATACCACGAAGATTCTGATTAAGGAATCCAAGAGATACTCATTCAATCGAAGGTAGAACGGAGGTGGTTGTCAGGCACACGTTCATAGGTTGACAATGGTGATGAGTGTCACGGATCATCACATCCATCATATTGAAGTGCGAATGAGCATCTTAGATAGAAACAAGCGTGTTTGAATAGAAAACAGAAATAATTGCATTAATTCATCGAGACACAGCAGAGCTCCTCACCCCCAACAATGGAGTTTAGAGACTCATGCTATCAAAGAGTACAAAGTTCAGATCTAAAAATGTCATGAGATACAAAATAAATCTCTAAAAGTTGTTTAAATACTAAACTAGTAACCTAGGTTTACAGAAAATGAGTAAACTGAGATAGATAGTGCAGAAATCCACTTCTGGGGCCCACTTGGTGTGTGCTGGGGTTGAGACTTGAGCTTTACATGTACCTAGGCTGCTTCTAGAGTTAAACGCCAGGTTGTAACCTGTTTCTGGCGTTTAACTCCAACTTGTAACCTGTTTCTGGCGTTTAATGCCAGAATGCAACATGGAACTGGCGTTGAACACCAGTTTACGTAGTCTATCCTCGAGCAAAGTATAGACTATTATATATTGCTGGAAAGCCCTGGATGTCTAATTTCAAACGCAATTAAGAGCGCGCCATTTGGACTCCTGTAGCTCCAGAAAATTCACTTTGAGTGCAGGGAGGTCAGAATCCAACAGCATCTACAGTCCTTTTTCAGCCTCTGAATCAGATTTTTGCTCAGGTCCCTCAATTTCAGCCAAAAAATACCTGAAATCACAAAAAAACACACAAACTCATAGTAATGTCTAGAAATGTGATTTTTATTTAAAAACTAATAAAAATATACTAAAAACTAATCAAATCATACTAAAAACTATGTAAAACACAATGCCAAAAAACGTATAAATTATCCGCTCATCATGGAACCACCCTAATTCTAACCTAATTACTTCCAAGAACCACCACCTCCATACACACCTTGTCTATATCCATCAATCCAAGAGGCATATGATCCTAATTATGGAACCCAAGCAGAACAAGAGTCAAGGGATCCTCTCAAGGAAACACTGGATAAATTTCAACCAACCCTTCATCAATTAGAGCAAGTGGAAATCCAGAAAGTACACGAAGCTCTCATGGCTAAAGCATCTCAACCTGAGAACAAGGAATTGAAGTGTGTTGTGCTACAAGTAGAAAAGATGGAGAGTGTTAAACCACCACATCCTTGTTATGATGAACCACCCTCATATCATGAACCTTTCCTCCCAAGTAATGTACCCTCATATCCACCCTAATCTTCAATGAATGACACTCTAAGTGTTCTTCTACAAGGGCAAAGAGAGATGCAAATGACAACACAAGAGTTCGTAGCTACCTTGACCGAGGTAGTAGGTAATTTAGCCTCTCTGCGCTTCGACACTCATAGCACTCCCATGGCTACATGTGGAGAATCAATAAAAGAGTGTAGCATGAAGGAGACAGTAGAAACTTCAGTGGACAATGAGGAGCGTGAATTTGTATTGGAACAAGTGGAGGAAGCCGTAATAGTTGCAGAGGAAGAAGTGGTTGAAGACTTAAGAGACGCTGAACCTCCATGGGAATCTAGAGTTGCAGAGTATTCCTCCAAGAAGATTGAAATTGATGTCAAAAAGGCCAGTGCACAACCTCCATGGCATATTCCTTATGAAGACTTGGATGGGATAGATCAAGAAGCAAGTTCCCTTGGTGATGAGGATCATGAATCTAGTCCTCCTAGTGATGAATCTACATCCGCAAATGAACTCCTTGAATATGAAGACCCTTCCCTGATTAAGTCTGAGAATGATGTGGAAGCGGAAGTCCTTCGCAAGGGTTAGATAGGAGTTGAGTACGCTTTGTCAAGAATGTTGGAGACCTCTCTACCTAGGTTGCCATCTCTTCCTTCATTTGAGTGGGTAAGACTTATCTCTATTCGCTCTATTGTCCCACTTGAATATGGTATTCTTGAAACGGATGGCCAATTTAGGAGGCTTTGTGGTATTAAGTGTAAGAGAAGGATGTTTAGTGGTTGGAGTTGCAAATCAAGGCTCATCAAGGTTCATACTTCAAGAACTAGATGCAAGGGTGGAACTAGTGAACATTTGGTTGGATCTAAGAGAAGAGCTTGGTATTGCATAGAGAATTCAGACTGCTTGCCACCCGGTTGGAGCGATGATGAACAACTTACAGACGGGTGTAGAACAAGATTTGGGATCCCGACATACAAGAGGATCAACTTTGGGAGCTCAAAGCTTGTGAAGAACTTCATCAAGACTTGGTGAATTTATCTGGAGATGTTAAAGCTTGCTGGAAGTCCAAGCACTAGTGGAAGTTTCAAGACGAGTTCAAGCACAAGCTACCACGAAAAGGAGCTCACCAAATGTCCAACTTAAGGACTTTAACTAAAAGTGCTAGGTGTGAGACAACCCACCATGGTATAATCGTCCCATTTTATTCCTAGTTTTATATTATTTTATTTTTATCAGTGTTCATTCATAATTTCTACATCATCATCAGAATTTTGCATAAAAAAAAAGAGAGGGATCGATGCGCAAGCGTCCACGACGCACGCGCGTCGTATGTGTATGCGCAAGAGAACAGAGAGCTGCGCAAGAGACGTGCGGGAGGGGTGCGTGGCGCACAAGCCACACCACACGTACGTGTCCCCTGTAGAAAGTTCAACCCACGCATAAGCGTCAGCGACGCGTACGCATGGGCATGAAAATCGGCGTAAAAGCGTGCTGAACAGAGAGTTGTGATGGTCTGGGGCTGGCACTGTGCTAGAGGCCCAACTGTTATTTTTCCATTGGTGTTAAATATTCTTATTCAACTGTTGTCTCTTTTCTGGTATTATTTTGGTGCTTAGTGACTTGTTCACACTGTTGGGTGATATTATTTATCTGTCAATGCCAATCTTTTATGATACCTGTATTCCTTTTGCATTGACATGAATTTATATTGTCTTTCATTATCTACTGTCTCTTCCCCTTTGTTGCAATTTTTGCACTATTGATATGCCATGTGCTTCTACTGTTTTCTCACTTGCATGTTGTAGCTACCATGTACTTGAGACTCTCGTTGTTTGGCATTAACCCACCCATATTTTCTTTGTTTTCTATCTTTGTTTTTGGGTTACTTTTCTTCCCTTTTTCTTTTAAGATGGTGATGAATGAATTTTTGACGGTTTAGAATTTCACTAATGAAGTCTCGTTGTAAAGTATAGTTTCTAAACCAACAATTAATCCTTTCATACAAAAGATTGTTTGTCACAAGTACAAACCCCTAAAATTATAAACCAAAGTATTTAAACCTTGGGTCATTCTCCCTAGAAATTGTAATAAAGTGTCTTGTTATTGGTTATGGGGTATGTTTTGGGGTTTTTGAGATAGGAGACAAGAAATGTAAAATGCAATGAAAATAAACTAACAACTATGAAAGCTCTTGGCAAGGTTATGAGAATTGGAAGTCCTATCCTCATTATCCTCTTCAATTGTGATGAGAATTGTCCATTGCTACCACTTAGTTAACCTCTAACCACAGAGAAAAGTCAAGTGGATGAATCAACTTGATTCCACAAGTCCTAGCCAACTCCCAAGGGAAAGACTAGCTTTAGTGATTTCCAAATCAATTAGCAACTTATAATTTTCAATCAACAAAGGAATTAGATAATTCAAAAGTCACTAATTATTCTACCTAGGCCAAGAGGAACAAAATCTACACTAAAATCCAACCCATGCATTTCATCAAACATTTGGAAGGCACAAAAGAAAAGTATAGTAAATTGACAACTAGAATGAAATCTAACAACAATTATTGCAAAGAGCTAACAACAATAATCAAAAGAAACACAATTATTATGAATTACGTCAAATTGAATTGAAAGAGAAGAGAAGGAATCCACAACAAAGTATAGGAACAACATAAAGGAGATTACAACAAAGGAATAGGAGAATGATGAATGTAACAACAAGGAATTGAGAAGTAGAAGTAGAAGAAAAACATGAATTAAAACCTAGATCTAAGCTTATTGAACTAAACCTAACCCTAATCCTAGAGAGAAGTGAGAGCTTCTCTCTCTAAAACTAATCCTAATGTGTAAAAAGGAGCAAAAGATGTGTGAATGATGCATTCCCCTTCAATCCTTGGCCTTTTTATGCATTTTGGTGCCAAAGTTGGTTGTAAACTGGGCCCCACAGCTCTCAGAATTCGCTGGTCACGTTTTCTATTTAAAAATCACGTGCGACCACCGACGCGTACGCGTACAGCACGCGTGCGCGTCCCTTGGGGTTTTCGCGATCCACGCGTGCGTGTACAGTGCACGTACGCGTCCATGGAGCTTTTCACAATCCACGCGGGAGCGTCCTGTGCGCGCGCGCGTCCATGGGCATTTTCTAAATCTTTGGCTTTTCATGATTTCTCCACTTTGTATGCTTTCCTCTTCACTCCCTTGATCCATTCCTAGCCTTTTCAACCTGAAATCACTTAACAAACAAATCAAGGAATCTAGTAGAATCAAAGGTGAATCAAAATTAGCTAATTTAAGGTCCAAAAGCATGTTTTCCCATTTAAGCACAATTTAAGGGAGAATCACAAAACCATGCTATTTCATTGAATAAATGTGAGAAAAGGTTGATAAGATACTCTAAATTCAACACAAGATAAATCCTAAAAACGGGGTTTATCAACCTCCCCACACTTAAACCAAGCATGTCCTCATGCTTAAACCAAGAGAAAGACAAGGGGTATCAACATTTATTCAATGTAAACTAACTAAATGCAACCTACCTACATGCAACTATCTACATGAATGTAATTACTTGATCAAAATAAATCAAATTCCAAGAAGCATATATGCACAAGAGCTAAGGACTAGCAAGTCTAGTCTACAATTGGATTGAGTTATTAAATATTTTTATAAACTTGCAAGAAAAGAGATGATCATAGGTGAAAACATGTAATTGAGCAATCGAACCCTCACCGGGTGTGTTTGCACTCTATTCGCTCAAGTGTTTAGGGTTGATTCACTCAATTCTCCCCTAATCATGCTTTCCAAGATTTATTTTTCTTCTAACAATCAACATATATTTCATGCATGTATGCAAATATCATGCGGTCTTTCTCATAGGTTGTAATGGGGCTAGGGTCAAGGTAGGATGCATATTTGGTCAAGTGGACTTGAAATTTGAATCTTATGACATCCTATACAATTCCAAACTAACCTAACTACCTATTTTTTACTTTTTCAACATACTCATGCATTTCCTCTTAATTTCACAACTCATATGCATTGATTATTATTGCTTTACTTTGGGGAATTTTGGTCCCTTTTTATTTCTTTCTTTTTTTTCTTGCTTTCTTTTTCTGTTTTTTTTTTTTATTTTTTTCTTTTCTTTTTCTTTTGTTTTTCTAATTTTTTTTCTTTTTTCTTTTTGCTTTGTAAAAAAATATATACAAGAGCATCAATGCATAAGGTCTATACATTTAATCAATACATGAGCATGTACCCAATTCCCAATAATTTCAATAAAAATACAAAACTACCCTTTCATTCACCCAATGTCCCAGGTTTTCTCACACTTGAATGTTACACACTCACACTAGCCTAAGCTAATCAAAGATCCAAATAAAGTACATTTATTGTTTTTTGCTTTAAGGCTTGTAATGTGCTAAATTAAGAACAAGTGGGTTAATCGTAGGCTCAAATTGGCTAACAATGGATGATAAAAGGTAAGACTTTTTGGGTGAGTGAGCTAAATGAAATGATGGCCTCAATCATATAAATGCATGAATACACAAAATAATGGACATAAAGAATCAAACAAATCAAAGACTACAATCATAGAAAGAGAATAATTGCACACAAGAAGGGAAAATAAGTGGTTATAAGATGTAACCACATCATTAGGCTCAAAACTCACAAGCTTGTATTCTTAGTTCAAAACATGCTTCACAATATATATATATATATATATATATATATATATATATATATATATATATATATATATATAATTCAAGCAAGTTCTATGAAAAGTTTTCACTCAACTCAATTGAGATGCCCTATGGAGAATTTTCTCGAAAAAATTCATTATTTTAACTAAGCTTATTGTGTATATATATGCAAAAATAAGAAAATGAAACAAAAAATCCTAAAATAACCTAATAATGAAATGCAGAAGTGTTGAGATTAGAAATTTGTCACCCAAAATCACCGAACGGTCGGATGACCTCCCCACACTTAAAAGTTTGCACCGTTCTCGGTGCATTCAAAGATGAGCAAGGGGTACGGCGACTCTCTGGGTTGCTACCTTCAGCTGGTAGATCAACCAGTTGCTGCGTGTTCTTTCTCCACTTCCGTGGTTGCTTGTGGTGTATTAGTCATGAAAAGTAGAAAATAACATCGTAAGATGAGAAAACACAAAAGCAAGGAAGCATACATTGTTGGAGTGAGGTGGTAATAATCACTAGAGTTGAGTGAGTGAATTAGTGTGACATTTATGAAAATAGGGATGTGAGTCCCAAATTAGGCGCCCTTTAGAACACACACTAGCATTAAAAGCTGAGTCACAATAGAAGCATGCACGTCACTAATCCTAATGTGCTCGAAATACTTTAAGTAAACTTGTAAGGTAAAACAAGCATTAAAGAAGCATGAGAGCATTCAAGCCATAACATATGGATGCATATAGTCATGAAACACAGTGCATTAAGATAAATGCACAACATCAACCATCAAGAACTTGCCTAATCGAGGGAAAGGATTCAAATCACATGGTGGCTAGCTACAACATGCAATTCATGAAGAGTTACAAGCTGGAAGGCAATTCTCATCACTTGGTATTTTCAAAAGGTAAGCATGAAGAACTCAAAACCAAGTAGCAAAATATAACCCCAATCAAGGAATCCAACAATGAATATCCAAAAACAATTATGCTAAGATAGCATTCAATTAGTAATAAGCAGCAATATATGGTAAACAAAATCAATAATCCAACACTTATAATGAAAAAGAGAAAATAAAGTGAAAACTAAGCTAAGTAACTAACTAATCAACTAACTAACTAACTAATTAACTAACTAAAATAGATGGTTATCAATGGTGTTTGGAAGTGTTAGATGAGGGGTAGGAGAAGGAAAGAGGAAAGGGGAAGAAAAGAAATGGAAAGTGGAGAAGAAAAAAAGTGTAGTGAGGGAAAAGCATCCACGCGTACGCGCACCCTGCGCATCCGCGCAGATGGATGAAGATAAGGGTAGACGCGGAAGCGTCCTACGCGCGTCCGCGTGGGCTGAGAAATGGGTGAGTGGCGCAGGAGCATCCTGTGCGCATCCACGCGAGGTGAGTTGGGCCAGAGGCTTAATACTAGCCCAGAGTTAGCACAACTCTTGAGTTATAGGCCTGAAAACTGCGTCAGCGCATCGACGCGCACGCGGTATGCGCGCGTTTGCATGCATTGCAGATTATGCGTATCGGCGCGTGTGCGTGCCATGTGCATACGTGTTCATGAGATTGTGCCAGGGGCTTAACCTTTGCACAGGGGTGGCCCAACTCTCTGAAAAATGTATGGGGCTGCATCCGCGTATGGACGCACACGCGCACAGCATGCGTACGCATCCCTGGCCTCCTTTTTTTTCTAAAATGCTAAAAATAGCTAAAAAAATCTCCCCTACACTACTTACAACCTAAAAACCAATCAAAACTAGAAACTTGCAAAAGAAAAATTATTTTGGCATTGAGACTTTCCTAACTACTAACAAGGATTACTTGCTTGTCAAGAAACTAACACCCAAATTATTAAAACAAGCTAATACAACAAGAAAATCTACCTACAATGGTAACTCACATCACTTATTAATCAAAGCTACAAGAGAGTGGAGAGAGTGTACCATGGTGGGGTGTCTCCCACCAAGCACTTTTATTTATTGTCCTTAAGTTGGACTTATGGGGAGCTCCTCTCAAGGTGGCTTGTGCTTAAAGCTATCCTTGAACATCCACCAATGCTTGAGTCTCCAATAAGCTCCATGCTTCAATTTTAATATCTTCAAGCTTTGATGGAGTTCTTCACAAACTATGAGCTCCCAAATTTGATTTTCCTTGTGCGATCCAGGATCCCACACTTTATTTTGACACCCGTCCTTAAATTGGTCATCATTATTCCTTCCGGGTGGCATGACCTTAGAATTCTCAAAGAAGCTTCCAAACAACTTCCTAGACTCATGCAATTTGGTTCTCCACCAATCATTACTATACAACTTTGAGCATGCAACCATCATGAACTTAGAGTGATGTTTCCAACCACTACACAACTCTCGTCTACTTTTAACTCCACAAAGAGCTCTAAGTTTACCATCATTTTCAATCAAACCATATTCAAGTGAGAAAGTAAAGCTTAGGTTTGAGAATTTTACCCACTTGAATGATATGTTGTATGGTGACTTAGGAAGGGGTGGTCCTAATGATCTTGCAAGCTCCACCCCTTTGTGCTCTTCCTTGACTATCCCTACCTCTTCGCAAGCTTCTTCAATTTTAACCTTTTTCCCTTTATCACTTGGCTTGGAGTTATCTTCAAGAACTTCATCTTGCCCAACGGGAGGTGATTCAATTTTGGATAGGAATTCATTGATGAATGAATCCATCTCTTGATCAACCTCTTCATATTCTTCAATTTCGATATACACCATTTCAACCTTTTCCCCTTGGTAGTTCTCTTCCGATTCACTCTCTTCTTCATTGCTCACCATGGGTATGGGAGGTTGTACACATTCTTCTATAATTTCAACTTCATGTCCAATGAGAAGGGATTCAATTGTAGATAAAAATTCATCCATGATTGAATCCATCTCTTGATAAACCTTTTTCAAGTCTCCAATGATGATATGCCTTGGAGGTTGCGCACCCTCCTCAACATCAATATCAAACTTCTTGGAAGAGTGCTCCATGATGCTACATTCCCATGGACTTTCAACATCTCCTAAATCTTCAACCACTTCTTCTTTTTCTTCAACAATCATGGCTTCCTCTAGTTACTCCAATACAAAATAACATCCTTCATTTCCCACCGGGGTTTCCAATCTCTCCTTCATGCTATGATCTTCAATTGATTCTTCACATGTGGCTATGGAAGCACCTTGAGTGTTCAAGCATTGGTAGGCTAAAGTATGCACTACCTTAGTCAAGTTAGTCACAAACTCTAGGGTGTTCCTTTGCATATCCGCTTGTCCTTGAAGTAGCAAGGTGAGAGAATTATCTATTAGGGCTTGGAGTGGATAGGAAGGTTCATTATTTTGGAGAAAGGGTTCATAGTGGGAAGGCGGTTCTTCTTGGTAAGGGTATGGAGATGGTATATATTGAGGTGGTTCTTGGTAGTAATCATGATAGGGTCGTGGTGGTTCTAAAGGTTCTTGCTCATAACGGTCACAAGGAAATGGCATGGTTGATTGGTCATATGATGGATATGGATCATAGGAAGGTGCTTGGTGAAGAAAGGCTTGTGAGTATGGTTGAGGTTCATGTTGAGGATAGGATTCATAGGCGTATGATGATGGTAATTGATTGTCACATAAAAATTCACCATAGCCATTGAATTGACATGCATTAGGATGGTGATTATACCTATAAGTATCCGGAGGTTGTTGCCAATAGGCGTGATCAATTCCTTGAGGCTCCTCCCATCTTGAAGTGTTCCATCCTTGGTACATGTTGTCATTAAAGTCCACATTTCCTACAACATAGTGAGAACCAAACTCATAGCCAAGGTGAGAATTCATACTGGAAAAACAAAATAAAACTAACAAAAACTAGTAAACAAGCAAAAGACAAACCTATTCACAATATTCACATATAAACAATAACCAATAACCTAACACCACTGCAAATCCCCGGCAACGACGCCATTTTGATGAATGGATTTTTGATGGTTTAGAATTTCACTAATGAAGTCTCGTTGTAAAGTATAGTTTCTAAACCAACAATAAATCCTTTCATACAAAAGATTGTTTGTCACAAGTACAAACCCCTAAAATTAAAAACCGAAGTATTTAAACCTCGGGTCGTTCTCCCTAGGAATTTTGATAAAATGTCTTGTTATTGGTTATGGGGTATGTTTTGGGATTTTTGAGATAGGAGAAAAGAAATGTAAAATGCAATGAAAATAAACTAACAACTATGAAAGCTCTTGGCAAGGTTATGAGAATTGGAAGTCCTATCCTTATTATCCTCCTCAATTGTGATGAGATTGTCTATTGCTACCACTTAGTTAACCTCTAACCACGGAGGAAAGTTAGGTGGATGAATCAACTTGATTCCACAAGTCCTAGCCAACTCCCAAGGAAAAGACTAGCTTTAGTGATATCCAAATCAATTAGCAACTTCTAATTGTCAATCAACAAAGGAATTAGATAATTCAAGAGTCACTAATTACTCTACCTAGGCCAAGAGGAACAAAATCTATACTAAAATCCAACCCAAGCATTTCATCAAACACTTGGAAGGCACAAAAGAAAAGCATAGTAAATTGACAACTAGAATAGAATCTAACAACAATTATTACAAAGAATTAACAACAATAATCAAAAGAAACACAATTATTATGAATTACCTCAAATTGAATTGAAAGAGAAAAGAAGAAATACACAACAAAGTATAGGAACAAGATAAAGGAAATTACAACAAAGGAATAGGAGAATGATGAATGTAACAACAAGGAATTGAGAAGTAGAAGTAGAAGAAAAGCATGAATTAAAACCTAGATCTAAGCTTATTGAACTAAACCTAACCCTAATCCTAGAGAGAAGTGAGAGCTTCTCTCTCTAAAACTAACTCTAAACTAATCCTAATGTGCAAGAATGAGCAAAAGATGTGTAAATGATGCATTTCCCTTCAATCCTTGGTCCTTTTATGCATTTTGGTGCCAAAGTTGGTTGTAAACTGGGCCCCACAGCTCTTAGAATTCGCTGGTCACATTTTCTTTTTGAAAATCACATGCGGCCACCGACGCGTACGCGTACAGCATGCGTGCGCATCCCTTGGGGTTTTCGCGATCCACGCGTTTGCGTACAGTGCGCGTACGCGTCCATGGAGCTTTTCACAATCCACGCGGGAGCGTCCTGTGCGTGCGCGCGTCCATGGGCGTTTTCCAAATCTTTAGATTTTCATAATTTCTCCACTTTGTATGATTTCCTCTTCACTCCCTTGACCCATTCCTAGCCTTTTCAACCTGAAATCACTTAACAAACAAATCAAGGCATCTAGTGGAATCAAAGGTGAATCAAAATTAGCTAATTTAAGGTCCAAAAGCATGTTTTCCCATTTAAGCACAATTTAAAGGAGAATCACAAAACCGTGCTATTTCATTGAATAAATGTGAGAAAAGGTTGATAAGATACTCTAAATTCAACACAAGATAAACATTAAAAACGGGGTTTATCAGATGGCCACCAGGAAGGAAAACGGAAAACTTTTACATGAGGCGACAGACAAGTTCATCTGCACAATCTTTGGAGAAACGCATCAGTTGGAGCAACCCGTCCGCTTGCACATCTTAGAATGCACCGAGGACGGTGCAATCTTTAAGTGTGGGGAAGTCGATACCGACTTCCGTGGGTTAGTTACTTTCTTCTCAATACCAATGTTTTATTTTCCTTGTTAGTTGTTGCATTTGCATGTTTAATTTTGTGCATATTTTACCACTACTTGCTTAAAGTAATAAATTCCTTTTCAAGACTCTATTTTATAATATTTCACTAATTTAAATTAAAACTTTTTTGTTAAACTTGTTGAAGACTGTAATTTGGAACATGAATTATAGCTAAGAACACATAACCCGTGAGATTTGAGCTTAATTATATGGTTACATTATTTAACCATAATATTTTATTCCTGTGTGTTTTCTTCTCTATGATTTTAATCTATAGTTTGTTCCATTCTATATGTCTATTGTTTAGTATATTCATGCATATATATGATTGAGTTCATTAATTGCTATTAGCTCACTTATCCCAAATAGCCTACCTTTACAATTACCTTTGTTCACCATTTTGAGCCTTTTAATCCCCATTTGTTCTGTATTTTACCACGTCACTAGCCTTAAGAGAAAAAACAATTAATTACCCCAATTGAATCTTTGGTTAGCTTAAGATAGAGATTGTGTATCAATTAAGTATGGAGAATTGTGGGAACTTGGGTTGATGAAAAAGTAATATGTTCTATTAACAAAAATATTGGAAATTTGGGTGCATACTCATGTGAAACCAGAAAAACCATGTGCATTAATATGTTATGTTTGCTTTTAATTTCAAAAAAAAATAAATAAAAAAATAAAAAAAATAAAAAAGTATTACAGTATAAATAAATAAATAAATAAATAAGGGACAAAATTACCCCATTGTTAAGTTTAATAAAAGATCAATGCATATGTGGTGGAATTAAAGAAAAGTTGATACATGAGTATGTAAATTATACAAAAGTGGGAATTTTGTGTAGCTAGGCATGATTTTAGAATTACATAGAGAGTGTGTGTGTTAGGTGAGAGCTTAGGTTAGTCAAAAATTCATATTTTAGCCTACTTGGCCATACATATATCCTCACCCTTACCTTAGTCCCATTACAACCTTAAAAAGCCCTCATGATGTTTGCATTTGTACATTAAATATTTGTTGATTGGTTAGATGAAGAACAAAGTTTTAGAAAGCATGACTAGAGAAGAGCAGAGTGATTGACCCTAGACACTTGAGAGATTAGAGTGTATATACACTACCAGTGAGGGTTCAAGGCTTGATTCTATGTTCCCTGCTTTCATGAGCTATCTTCTTACAAGTTTACTTGTCTTTTACTATATGATTTGAATTAGTGTAATCTGGTTTATTTTTGTCTTGAAGAGCTTATTTACTTTTTACCAAGTAGATAGAAACATCTTAGCATTTAGTTGCATTCATATAGATAGGTTGCATTTCATAATTTATACCATTCCTCTTTACTGCTTTGTAGCTTCTCCTGAGCTTAGCATGAGGACATGCTAATGATTAAGTGTGGGGAGATTGATAAACCACTATTTTATGGTTTATCTTGTGCTAATTTGAGTGGTTTTTAGCAATTCTTTACTCACTTATTCATATAATTTGCATGGTTTTGCAAATCCTTCCTAATTCTGTGATATAGTTGAAAACATGTTTCCTAGGCCTTTAAACTGTCAATTTTAATTATCCTTTATTACCATTCGATGCCGTGATCTTTGTGTTAAGTGTTTTCAGGCTTTATAGGGTAGGAATAGCTTAGAGGATGGAGAGGAAACATGCAAAATTGGAAAGAACGCAAAAAATGAAGTTTTGAGAAGCTGGCAGTGACGCGCACGCATGAGCGACGCGTACGCGTGCCTAGCGCAAAAGACAAGTGACACGTACGCATGACTGATGCGTACGCGTGACAAGGAATTTTGCCAAACGACGCACACGCGTGACCTACGCGTACGCGTGACATGCGCCACGTGCAGAAACTTGAAGAAGACGCTGGGGTTGACTTTGGGCTGGTTTTAGACCCAGTTTTCGGCCCAGAAAACACATATTAGAGGCTACAAAGTGGGAGAATCAATCGATTCATTCATACAACTTACATTCACACAACTTTTATTCACATAATTTCAGGTTTTAGATATAGTTTTCTAGAGAGAGAGGCTCTC
Organism: Arachis ipaensis; assembly: GCF_059453495.1. Lineage (NCBI taxonomy): Eukaryota > Viridiplantae > Streptophyta > Magnoliopsida > Fabales > Fabaceae > Arachis > Arachis ipaensis. The sequence continues at coordinate 65,242,366 of NC_142442.1, read as the reverse complement.
TCCTCACTCTAGGAGGATTCTTAGGTTTAGCTATTTTCAATTTTAGAGTTCTACTCTATTTCAATTTAGTTTCTCTTCTACTCTTATTTTGTTCTAGTCCTTTAGTTTATCTATTTTCCTTGTTGATCTATTTATTCTCCAATTTGGTTTATGAACTTCATGTTAGATTTGATTTTCTATTTAATGCAATTTGAGGTATTTCATATTTATGATTGTTTTCTTCTATTTATGTTATTGATGCTTACAATTGGTTGTTTAGATTCAATATTCCCTGCTAGTTTTCTATGTTTTCATGTTATGCCTTCCAAGTGTTTGAAAAAATGCTTGGGAGGGTTTTAAGTTAGATTTTCCTATTCTTAACTTGGATTGATTAATTGGAGACTCTTGAATTATCAAAGGTCTTTTATCGATTGGTATTTGAGACTTGCTAGTTGGTTTAAGCTTCACTAAATCTAGTCTTTGATTAGGACTTGTGAACCTAAGTTAACTTTCCTCACTTGACTTTCCTTCATTGTTAGAGGTTAACTAAGTGAAAGCAAAAGACAATTACTATCATAATTGATGATGACAATGAGGATAGGAATTCCAATTCTCAATACTTGTTAAGACTTTTCTTAATTGTTAGTTTATTTTCTTGTCATTTAAATTCCTTGTTTAACCTTTCAAAAACCCAAAAAGATACAATCTCATAACCAATTATAAGTACACTTCTCTGCAATTCCTTGAGCGACGACCCGAAGTTTAAATACTTTGATTTATTTTTATTGGGTTTGCTTTAGTGACAAATAAGTTTTTGTATGAAAGGATTATTGTTGGTTTAGAAACTATACTTGTACCGAGAATTTATTGTGAATTCTTTACTAGCAAAAATTCATTCGTCAGCCCCGGAAGTGGATTTTCGCACTACAAGCCTAAGCCTATCATATTTCTGTAATCCTTAGTTATTAGATTAGTATATATAGACAAGAGTCCACCCTGGTTAGAGACTCTTGCTCACTTTTATGTTTCATTTTGTATTTCTTCTATCAGCATGAGTCACTAAACCTCCAAGGTTAAGGTTAGGAGCTCTGCTGAGTTTTATGAATTAATAAAAGTACTACTGTTCTATTTCAATTTGTGTTTGATTCTCTCCTAAGATGTATCTTCGTTCTTTAACCTTATAAATGAGTTGAACTGTCAAAAGTTATCTCTATTCTACTTGGGTTCAACAAGCGTCTTTCATCGGATATCAATGAACGACTAGCTTGATTATACATCTCTTAGACGGCTAATCAATGACTTCGTTGGGGACTTCTCAAGACATCAGTTCAGCCGAGGTATGGGGAGATTAGAGTCTTTGTGGTAAAGGCTAGAATCAAGGCACAGCATTCTTTGATCTGGAAGATTCGACCTTGTCTGTGGCGTTTTGAGTAGGATCACCAAGGGGATGAACTGCAGGAGCTTCACCCTCATTCAGACTGGATGCGCACTAAACCTGGTGTTCAGCCTAGAGGAAGATTGGCGGCCGCTCAAACTGGCATTGATCACATATAGCCTGCTATAGAAGAAATCATTCACAGTTGGAGTAGACAGTAAGAAAGTATTGATCCAGAAGAACAAAGCATCTCTGAAGCTTTAACCATCTTCTTATCATTCGAATTCACAATTACTGAGTAACGTTATCTTTATTTTAATTTTATAAGTTTAAACAACTATACAACTTTTCTATCCACCTAACTAAGATTTACAAGATAACCACTGTTTAATCCAAGCTGACAATCCTCGTGGGATCGACCCTGACTCACCTCAGGTATTACTTGGACGACCCAGTACACTTGCTAGTTCAGTTGTACAGAGTGTGGGAATCCGTGCACCAAGTTTTTGGCGTAGTTGCAGGAGATTGTTCGAGTTTGAACAAACTAACGGATTATTTTGTTGCTTAGATTAAGTGTTGTCTTTAGTTTTGTTTGAGTCTTTTATTGTCTTTTTCGAAAAAATAAAAAAATTTTCAAAAACCTTTTCTTTTCTTTATTAATCTTTATCTTTTGTTTGAGTCTTTTATTTTTGTTCTTGTTAGAGTTCGAATTTCTTGAGTCTTTTTACAAAAAAATTTCAAAAATAGTGTCTTTTGTTTGAGTCTTGTGTCAAATCTTAAGTTTGGTGTCCCGTGTGTGTTCTTTATTTCTTTAAATTTTCGAAAATCATCTTAGTGTTTTTTCTTGGTCTTCAAGTTGTTCTTGTTTTTTTTCTTGTTTTGATCTTTAAATTTTTTAAGTTTGGTGTCTTTAGGTGTTTTTCTTTAAAATTTTCGAATTCTAGTGTCTTTAGATCTAAAAATTTTAAGTTTGGTGTCTTTTGGTTGTTTTTCTCTTTCATCATTAATTCAAAAAAATAAAAAATATATTTTCTATCTTTTTATCTTAATTTTCAAAAATATCAAAAAGATTTCAAATTTTAATTTCAAAATCATTATCTTATCTTATCATAGTTTTAAATTTCAAATTCAAATCTTTTCAAAATCAAATCTTTTAAAAAAAAAATCATATCTTTTTCAATTTATTATTTTATCTTTTTCTCTTTCTTTAAAATTCAAAAATCTTATCTTATCTTGTTTCAATTTCAAATTTTAAAATTCAATTTCAAAATTTAAAATTAAAAAATTTCAAATTTCAAGTTTTAAAATTAAATCTTTTTCAAAAATTAAATTTCAAATATTATCTCTTTTAAATCTTTTTCAAATCTTTTCAAATTCTTATCATATCTTTTGTATTTTCAAATTTTAAAATCAAATCTTTTTCAAATGTTTTCAATTCCTATCTTATCTTTTATAATTTTAAATTTTAAATTCAAATATTTTCTAATCTTCTATCTTATCTTGTTTTCAAATCTTTCTTAATTAGTTACTTGTTTTCTCTTTCTTCTTTTTCAAAACTTCCTAGCTAATTCTTCTTTCTCTCTCTTCTAATTTTCGAAAATATCTTCTCTATTTCTCTCTCTTCTTTTTCGAAATTCACTATTTAGTTTTCAAATCTTTTTAATTAATTAAGCTTTTATTTTCTAATTTCATTAACAAATAAAAATAAAAACAAAAATATCTTAATTCTGACTTCCTTTCTCTTCTTAGTTTTCGAATTTTTCTTCTCTTTTATTCGAATTCTTTTTCTCTTCTTCTATTTCCATTTTTCTTTTCTTTTCTTCTTCACATCTTACTGGAAGTCCTCTATACTCAAGCATAGAAGCTTCCTTTCTTTCTTTCTTGTTTTCTTTTTCTTGTTTATGAGCAGAAACAGGGATAAAGAACCTCTCTTAAATCCTGATCCTGAACCTGAGAGGACTCTAAGCAGCTATTTGCAACAAGTTAAAGCACAACACTCTGAAGGAAACCTCATAGAGATTTTTGAACAAGAAGCTGAAAGCATGGCAGCCGAGTGATGATTAGACTTTTGTGTGGTTTAGAATTTCACAAATGAAAGCTCGTTGCAAGTATAGTTTCTAAACCAATCAATAATCCTTTCATACAAAAATTTGTTTGTCACAAGTACAAACCTCTAAAAAATATAAACCGAAGTATTAAACCTCGGGTCGTTCTCCCTAGGAATTGCAACAAAGTGTCTTGTTATTGGTTATGGAGTATTTTGGGGTTTTTGGGATAAGGGGCATGAAAAGTAAACTAACAACTAGAAAGCTCTTGGCAAGGTTGTGAGAATTAGAAGTCCTATCCTAGTTATCCTCCTCGATTGTGACCACAATTATCCATTGCTACCACTTAGTTAACCTCTAACTATGGAGGAAAATCAAGTGGATGAATTAACTTGATTCCACAAGTCCTAGCCAACTCCCAAGGGAAAGACTAGCTTTAGTGGTATCCAAATCAATTAGCAACTTCTAATTATCAATCTACAAAGGAATTAGATAACTCAAGCGTCACTAATCACTCTACCATAGCCAAGAGGAACAAAATCTACACTAAAATCCAATCAAGCATTTCATCAAATACTAAGAAGGCATAAAAGGAAAGCATAGTAAAAAGTGCAAGGAAAGTAAATCTACACTACTCAATTGCAAGAAATTAAACAACAACAAATCAAATGAACAATAAAGGGACATAAAAATATAAATTGCATTGAAATGAAAATAGAAGAAACAAAAGAGTGCATCAACAACAAAGTAAGCAATTACAAGAATGAAATAAAAAATTAGAGAGAGGAAGAGTAGAGGAGGAAGAATTGCAAAAGGAAAAGTAAATCATAGCATGAATTAAACCTAGATCTAAGAAATTCTAATCTAGATCTAAAACCTAATCCTAATCCTAATTCTAGAGAGAAGTGATAGCTTCTCTCTCTAAAACTAACCTCAACTAGCCTAATGTGTGTTCTCTTTTTTTTCTATCATCCTTCCCCTTCATTCCTTGGTCTTTTTAGTCGTTTCCCGCCAAAAGCTCAGCTCCAAATGGGGCTGAAAACCCTCCAAAATCGCCAGGCACATTTTCCTCTTTAAAAATCACGTGTTGTCATCGGCGCGTGCGCGCACAGTGCGCACGCGCCCATGGCGAATTTCGCGATCTGCGTGTGAGCGCATAGTGCGCGTGCGTGCCCATGGGTTTTCCAAACTTTTGGCTTTTCATGATTTCTCCAATTTGTATGCTTTCCTTTCACTCTTTTGATCTCTTCCTAGCCCTTTTCAACCTGGAATCACTAGCAAACATATCAAGGCATCTAGTGGAATCAAAGGCAAATCAAAATTATGAAATCAAAGGTCTAAAAAGCATATTTTCACATCTAAGCACAAGTATGGAGACAATCACAAAACCATGCTATTTCATTGGATAAATGTGAGGAAAGGTAATCAAAATGCTCTAAATATGACAAGATAAACCCTACAAAGGGGGTTTATCAACCTCCCCACACTTAAACTAAGCATGTCCTCATGCTTAAACCAAGAATGAAGCAAAGGGTATGACATTTATTCAATGCAATTAAACTACCTATATGCAATGATCCAAATGAATGCAACTAATTATATGAATGCTAATGCTTGGTCAAAACCAATCAAATTCCAAAAGAATACATCTAAGCACCAAGGGCTCAAACAATGGAAGTTGAATCCAACTCACAAATGTATTGAATTACCATAGAAATTTACAAACTTCCATAAATATAGATGATAGTGGTGAATACATGTAATTTGAGCAGTCGAACCCTCACCGGATGTGTATTCGCTCTATTCACTCAAGTGTTTAGGGGTTGATTTACTCAATTCTCCCCTAATCATATTTTCCAAAGTTTGTTCTTCATCTACCAATCAACAATCATTCAATGTATGCATTCATTCATCATGAGGTCTTTCCCATAGGTTGTAATGGGGTTAGGGTAAAGGTAGGATCATATATGGTTAAGTGGCTAGAGATTTGAATCTTTGATTAACCTAGACCTTCCCACCTAATCTATACAATGACCTATACAAATTCTAATCTAACCCAACTACCCATTTTTTTCTCTTTTTCACATACTCATGCATTTTTCCCTTTTTTTTTTCATTTCACAACACTTATGCATTGACTCTTATTGGACTTCACTTTGGGGCATTTTGTCCCCTTTTTATTGTTTTTCTTCTTTTTCTTTCTTTTTCTATATATTTTTTTTTCACATTTTTTTCTTTCTCTTTTTCTTTTATTTTTCTCATTTTTTCTTTCAAGCTACATATAAGAACATCAATGCATAAGGTATATACATTTGATCAATACATGAGAGTGCACCTAATTCCCAAATATAGAAATACAAAACACCCTTTTATCCCAACCAATGTTCCCAAATCTCCCCAAACCTGAATAATAAGCACTCTCACTAGCCTAAGCTAATCAAAAATCCAAGCAAGGGACTTTTATTGTTTTTCGCTCTAGGCTTGTAATGTGCTAAAATAAGAATAATTGGGTTAAGCGTAGGCTCAAAATTGGTTAACAATGGAGGATAGAAGGTGGGCTATTTGGGTAAGTGAGCTAATTAAAATAATGGCCTCAATCATATAAATGCATGAATACAAGGAATAAATGGACATATAGAATCAAGCAAACCAAGGATCACAATCATAGGAAGAGATAATCACACACAAGAATGGAAAATGGGTGGTTATAAAATGTAACCACATCAATAGGCTCAAATCTCACATGCTTGTGTTCTTGGCTCACTACATATTTCACAAAGTATGAATTCAAGCAAGTTACAAAAATTTTCAATCAATTGGGGTGTGCTCTATAGATAGATTCTTTTGAAAAATTCATCATTTTGACTAAGCTTATTAATGAAATGTTGTGATTGAGAGTTTATAAAAATTCCTTAGTTCACCCTTTTCTTTTCAATCAAAATAGGTTTCATATGAAAAGGGTTAACTAGGTCTTAACAATTCTAAAACAATTTCTAATCACGATCATAAGCTAAAAGGTAACTATATAAGAAAAATCCAACTAAAGTATGAAATCTAGCATCCAAAATGACAAAGTATGCAACAACTAAGGCAAAAGTATCCAAAGTAATCCAAAATAACCAATATATACAACAGTGTGTAAAATAAGATAACTAAGAGAATATAATTAGGAAATATGCAAAATGTTCACCGATCCACCAATGGTGCCAACGGTAACCTCCCCACACTTAAGATCAAGCATCGTCCCCGATGCTAATCCTCAGGCTCAGGGAGAGGTACGCCGATCGGCTCTGGCTGGGGCTGTGGCTGAGGTGTCTCCTGAGTAGCCTGGGTCTGGGATGGTGCCTCCACATGAACCGGCTCCTCCTCAAGAGTACCCTCATCATGTAAGTCCACATGCTCCTCCTCGTGGGTCTCCTTATCTGAACCGGAGGACTCTGGGAGGGGGGCAGCTCAAGGCCCTGGGCCACAAATATCTGGTCAATCCGATCTAGGCGACGCATAATCTCACGCTGGCCGCGCTCCATGAACCGGAAAAGACACTGAACTAGTAAGTAGGTTGGTTGAGGCGCTGGTGGTGGTGGTACTGCTGCTGGCGCTGTAGAAGAAGATGGTCCTACTGCTACTGTGGAAGATGAGGGTCTGGCTGCCTCGACTACTGCTCGAGCTCGAGAGCGGCGCCTGGAAGGGGGCTTCTCGTGCACCCACCCGCCCCATGGAATAGTAGCTTCCTTCTCATCCTCGTCTGGGGGCGGTGGAATCGCATCATCATCCCTCCATGGGGCGTCAGCTAACTCAATCATCCTAGTGATCATGGTGGGAAATGGCAGAAGGCCACGGATGTGAGCGCGCCACATGCTTCTCCTGATCAGCCGGGGGAAATATACCTCCTTCCCCTCCATGACACAGCCAATCAGAAGAAGCATATCCATCGGGATCTTAGAAAAGTGTGTAGTAGACAGGACAT